>NC_057838.1:10625000-11250000 GCF_910594005.1 Cervus elaphus | reverse complement strand
ATTTCCTTGATGGCACTCCAGAGAAACCCCAAGAACACTGTTTCAAGGCTAGAGGGATCCCGAGGTCACTGTAGCAACACGAAAGAGCTCCGTGGACAAAAAATCAACTCGAGATGAGAGGTTAGTCCCTGGCTTCGACTCCAAAGGAATACCACCTTACCACAGGCACCTCAAGAGGAGGCTTCTCTCAGCTCTAGCTATGTGAGAGGGACCCTGAGTTTGCGGCCTCAAGTGGAATGGACACTGTGATACCCTGACTCGAAATAAGGCCCGATATCCCTGCAGTGACTTGAATGCAGGCTCGTCTTGCATCTCCCAAGACGAAAGGATGTCTGAATGCCCTGTGGAGACCACAGAGAAAGACCTACTTCCCCACCTCATCGCGACCGGAGGCCTCACATCCTTTGAAAACTTCAGAGGTACGCGGAGATCAGTGCCTCCAAAGGAGACGATGCCTGACTCCTCGAGAAATTTGATAGGAGTCCCAGGATTCCTGTGGCACGTGGAAAGGGACCCTTGGTCTCCCGCCTCAGCTGGACAGGCGTCCCAATTGCCCTGCCAAGCCTCGAGGAGACTCCCGAGTTGTCCCTCGCAACTAGGCAGGAGTCCTGACGTCGCTGAACAAACACGTGGGTGGAAGGGCCATCCCCGTCGTAACTCGAGAATATACCCCAGGTTCCCGCCGCAACTCGAGAAAAACCATGAGACTTCCCCCTCGCCGGGAGATGAGGCCCGATTCCCCTGCACTGCATGCAGAGCAATTCCGTGTTGCACATCAAACATGAAAGGAGCCTTGATTTCCTTGATGGCACTCCAGAGAAACACCAAGAACACTGTTTCAAGGCTAGAGGGATTCTGAGGTCACTGTCGCAACACGAAAGAGCTCCGTGGACCAAAAATCAACTCGAGATGAGAGGTTAGTCCCTGGCTTCGACTCCAGAGGAATACCACCTTACAACAAGCACCTCAAGAGGAGGCTTCTCTCAGCTCTAGGTATGTGAGAGGGACCCTGAGTTTGCGGCCTCAAGTGGAATGGACTCCGCGATGCCCTGACTCGAAATAAGGTCGGATATCCCTGCAGTGACTTGAATGCAGGCGCGTCTTGCATCTCCCAAGATGAAAGGATGTCTGAATCCCCCGTGGAGACCGCAGAGAAAGACCTAGTTCCCCACCTCATGGCGACCGGAGGCCTCACATCCTTTGAAAACTCCAGAGGTACGCGGAGATCAGTGCCTCCAAAGGAGACGATGCCTGACTCCTCGTGAAACTTGATAGGAGTCCCAGGATTCCTGTGGCACGTGGAAAGGGACCCTTGGTCTCCCGCCTCAGCTGGAGAGGCGTCCCAATTGGCCTGCCAAGAATCGAGGAGAATCCCGAGTTTTCCCTCGCAACTAGGCAGGAGTCTGACGTCCCTGAACAAACACGTGGGTGGACGGGCCATCTCGGTCGTAACTCGAGAATATACCCCAGGTTCCCGCCGCAACTCGAGATAAACCATGAGACTTCCCCCTCGCCGCAAAATGAGGCAGGATACCCTGCACTGCGTGCAGAGCAATTCCGTGTTGCACATCACACATGAAAGGAGCCTTGATTTCCTTGATGGCACTCCAGAGAAACCCCAAGAACACTGTTTCAAGGCTAGAGGGATTCTGAGGTCACTGTAGCAGCACGAAAGAGCTCCGTGGACCAAAAATCAACTCGAGATGAGAGGTTAGTCCCTGGCTTCGACTCCAGAGGAATACCACCTTACCACAAGCACCTCAAGAGGAGGCTTCTCTCAGCTCTAGGTATGTGAGAGGGACCCTGAGTTGGCGGCCTCAAGTGGAAGGCACACCGCGATGCCCTGGCTCGAAATAAGGCCGGATATCCCTGCAGTGACTTGAATGCAGGCTCGTCTTGCATCTCCCAAGACGAAAGGATGTCTGAATCCCCTGTGGAGACCACAGAGAAAGACCTAGTTCCCCACCTCATCGCGACCGGAGGCCTCACATCCTTTGAAAACTCCAGAGGTACGCGGAGATCAGTGCCTCCAAAGGAGACGATGCCTGACTTCTCGTGAAACTTGATAGGAGTCCCAGAATTCCTGTGGCACGTGGAAAGGGACCCTTGGTCTCCCGCCTCAGCAGGAGAGGCGTCCCAATTGCCCTGCCAAGCCTCGAGGAGAATCCCGAGTTGTCCCTCGCAACTAGGCAGGAGTCCTGCCGTCGCTGAACTAACACGTGTGTGGAACGGCCATCCCCGTCGTAACTCGAGAATATAACCCAGGTTCCCGCCGCAACTCGAGAAAAACCATGAGACTTCCCCCTCGCCGCGAGATGAGGCCCGATTCCCCTGCTCTGCGTGCAGAGCAATTCCGTGTTGCACATCACACATGAAAGGAGCCTTGATTTCGTTGATGGCACCCCAGAGAAACCCCAAGAACACTGATTCAAGGCTAGAGGGATCCCGAGGTCACTGTCACAACACGAAAGAGCTCCGTGGGCCAAAAATCAACTCGAGATGAGAGGTTAGTCCCTGGCTTCGACTCCAGAGGAATACCACCTTACCACAAGCACCTCAAGAGGAGGCTTCTCTCAGCTCTAGGTATGTGAGAGTGACCCTGAGTTTGCGGCCTCAAGTGGAATGGACACCGCGATGCCCTGACTCGAAATAAGGCCGGATATCCCTGAAGTGAGTTGAATGCAGGCTCGTCTTGCATCTCCCAAAACGAAAGGATGTCTGAATGCCCTGTGGAGACCACAGAGAAAGACCTACTTCCCCACCTCATCGCGACCGGAGGCCTCACATCCTTTGAAAACTCCAGAGGTACGCGGAGATCAGTGCCTCCAAAGGAGACGATGCCTGACTTCTCGTGAATCTTGATAGGAGTCCCAGAATTCCTGTGGCACGTGGAAAGGGACCCTTGGTCTCCCGCCTCAGCTGGAGAGGCGTCCCAATTGCCCTGCCAAGCCTCGGGGAGAATCCCGAGTTGTCCCTCGCAACTAGGCAGGAGTCCTGCCCTCGCTGAAGAAACACGTGTGTGGAACGGCCATCCCCGTCGTAACTCGAGAATATAACCCAGGTTCCCGCCGCAACTCGAGAAATACCATGAGACTTCCCCCTCGCCGCGAGATGAGGCCCGATTCCTCTGCACTGCGTGCAGAGCAATTCCGTGTTGCACATCACACATGAAAGGAGCCTTGATTTCCTAGATGGCACCCCAGAGAAACCCCAAGAACACTGATTCAAGGCTAGAGGGATCCCGAGGTCACTGTCGCAACACGAAAGAGCTCCGTGGACCAAAAATCAACTCGAGATGAGAGGTTAGTCCCTGGCTTCGACTCCAGAGGAATACCACCTTACCACAAGCACCTCAAGAGGAGGCTTCTCTCAGCTCTAGATATGTGAGAGGGACCCTGAGTTTGCGGCCTCAAGTGGAATGGACACCGCGATGCCCTGACGTGAAATAAGGCCGGATATCCCTGCAGTGACTTGAATGCAGGCTCGTCTTGCATCTCCCAAGACGAAAGGATGTCTGAATGCCCTGTGGAGACCACAGAGAAAGACCTAGTTCCCCACCTCATGGCGACCGGAGTCCTACATCCTTTGAAAACTCCAGAGGTACGCGGAGATCAGTGCCTCCAAAGGAGACGATGCCTGACTCCTCGTGAAACTTGATAGGAGTCCCAGGACTCCTGTGGCACGTGGAAAGGGACCCTTGGTCTCCCGCCTCAGCTGGAGAGGCGTCCCAATTGCCCTGCCAAGCCTCGAGGAGAATCCCGAGTTGTCCCTCGCAACTAGGCAGGAGTCCTGACGTCGCTGAACTAACACGTGGGTGGAAGGGCCATCCCCGTCGTAACTCGAGAATATACCCCAGGTTCCCGCCGCAACTCGAGAAAAACCATGAGAATTCCCCCTCGCCACGAGATGAGGCCCGATTCCCCTGCACTGCGTGCAGAGCAATTCCGTGTTGCACATCACACATGAAAGGAGCCTTGATTTCCTTGATGGCACTCCAGAGAAACCCCAAGAACACTGTTTCAAGGCTAGAGGGATCCTGAGGTCACTGTAGCAACACGAAAGAGCTCCGTGGCCCAAAAATCAACTCGAGATGAGAGGTTAGTCCCTGGCTTCGACTCCAGAGGAATACCACCTTACCACAAGCACCTCAAGAGGAGGCTTCTCTCAGCTCTAGGTATGTGAGAGGGACCCTGAGTTTGCGGCCTCAAGTGGAATGGACACCGCGATGCCCTGACTCGAAATAAGGCCGGATATCCCTGCAGTGACTTGAATGCAGGCTCGTCTTGCATCTCCCAAGACGAAAGGATGTCTGAATCCCCTGTGGAGACCACAGAGAAAGACCTAGTTCCCCACCTCATCGCGTCCGGAGGCCTCACATCCTTTGAAAACTCCAGAGGTAGGCGGAAATCAGTGCCTCCAAAGGAGACGATGCCTGACTCCTCGTGAAACTTGATAGGAGTCCCAGGATTCCTGTGGCACGTGGAAAACGACCCTTGGTCTCCCGCCTCAGCTGGAGAGGCGTCCCAATTGCCCTGCCAACAATCGAGGAGAATCCCGAGTTTTCCCTCGCAACTAGGCAGGAGTCTGACGTCCCTGAACAAACACGTGGGTGGAAGGGCCATCTCCGTCGTAACTCGAGAATATACCCCAGGTTCCCGCCGCAACTCGAGAAAAACCATGAGACTTCCCCCTCGGCGCAAAATGAGGCACGATACCCTGCACTGCGTGCAGAGCAATTCCGTGTTGCACATCACACATGAAAGGAGCCTTGATTTCCTTGATGGCACTCTAGCGAAACCCCAAGAACACTTTTTCAAGGATAGAGGGATCCTGAGGTCACTGTAGCAACACGAAAGAGCTCCGTGGACCAAAAATCAACTCGAGATGAGAAGTTAGTCCCTGGCTTCGACTCCAGAGGAATACCACCTTACCACAAGCACCTCAAGAGGAGGCTTCTCTCAGCTCTAGCTATGTGAGAGGGACCCTGAGTTTGCGGCCTCAAGTGGAATGGACACCGCGATGCCCTGACTCGAAATAAGGCCGGATATCCCTGCAGTGACTTGAGTGCAGGCTCGTCTTGCATCTCCCAAGACGAAAGGATGTCTGAATCCCCTGTGGAGACCACAGAGAAAGACCTAGTTCCCCACCTCATCGCGACCAGAGGCCTCACATCCTTTGAAAACTCCAGAGGTACGCGGAAATCAGTGCCTCCAAAGGAGACGATGCCTGACTCCTCGTGAAACTTGATAGGAGTCCCAGGACTCCTGTGGCACGTGGAAAGGGACCCTTGGTCTCCCGCCTCAGCTGGAGGGGCGTCCCAATTGCCCTGCCAAGCCTCGAGGAGAATCCCGAGTTGTCCCTCGCAACTAGGCAGGAGTCCTGACTTCGCTGAACAAACACGTGGGTGGAAGGGCCATCCCCGTCGTAACTCGAGAATATACCCCAGGTTCCCGCCGCAACTCGAGAAAAACCATGAGACTTCCCCCTCGCCGCGAGATGAGGCCCGATTCCCCTGCAGTGCGTGCAGAGCAATTCCGTGTTGCACATCACACATGAAAGGAGCCTTGATTTCCTTGATGGCACTCCAGAGAAAACCCAAGAACACTGTTTCAAGGCTAGAGGGATCCTGAGGTCACTGTAGCAGCACGAAAGAGCTCCGTGGACCACAAATCAACTTGAGATGAGAGGTTAGTCCCTGGCTTCGACTCCAGAGGAATACCACCTTACCACAAGCACCTCAAGAGGAGGCTTCTCTCAACTTTAGGTATGTGAGAGGGACCCTGAGTTTGCGGCCTCAAGTGGAATGCACACCGCGATGCCCTGGCTCAAAATAAGGCAGGATATCCCTGCAGTGACTTGAATGCAGGCTCGTCTTGCATCTCCCAAGACGAAAGGATGTCTGAATCCCCTGTGGAGACCACAGAGAAAGACCTAGTTCCCCACCTCATCGCGACCGGAGGCCTCACATCCTTTGAAAACTCAAGAGGTATGCGGAGATCAGTGCCTCCAAAGGAGACGATGCATGACTCCTCGGGAAACTTGATAGGAGTCCCAGGATTCCTGTGGCACGTGGAAAGGGACCCTTGGTCTCCCGCCTCAGCTGGAGAGGCGTCCCAATTGCCCTGCCAAGCCTCGAGGAGAATCCCGAGTTGTCCCTCGCAACTAGGCAGGATTCCTGCCGTCGCTGAACTAACACGTGTGTGGAAGGGCCATCCCCGTCGTAACTCGAGAATATACCCCAGGTTCCCGCCGCAACTCGAGAAAAACCATGAGACTTCCCCCTCGCCACAAGATGAGGCCCGATTCCCCTGCACTGCGTGCAGAGCAATTCCGTGTTGCACATCACACATGAAAGGAGCCTTGATTTCCTTGATGGCACTCCAGAGAAACCCCGAGAACACTGTTTCAAGGCTAGAGGGATCCCGAGGTCACTGTAGCAACACGAAAGAGCTCCGTGGACCAAAAATCAACTCGAGATGAGAGGTTAGTCCCTGGCTTCGACTCCAGGGGAATACCACCTTACCACAAGCACCTCAAGAGGAGGCTTCTCTCAGCTCTAGGTATGTGAGAGGGACCCTGAGTTTGCGGCCTCAAGTGGAATGGACACCGCGATGCCCTGACTCGAAATAAGGCCGGATATCCCTGCAGTGAGTTGAATGCAGGCTCGTCTTGCATCTCCCAAAACGAAAGGATGTCTGAATGCCCTGTGGAAACCACAGAGAAAGACCTACTTCCCCACCTCATCGCGACCGGAGGCCTCACATCCTTTAAAAACTTCAGAGGTACGCGGAGATAAGTGCCTCCAAAGGAGACGATGCATGACTCCTCGGGAAACTTGATAGGAGTCCCAGGATTCCTGTGGCACGTGGAAAGGGACCCTTGGTCTCCCGCCTCAGCTGGAGAGGCGTCCCAATTGCCCTGCCAAGCCTCGAGGAGAATCCCGAGTTGTCCCTCGCAACTAGGCAGGAGTCCTGACGTCGCTGTACAAACACGTGGGTGGAAGGGCCATCTCCGTCGTAACTCGAGAATATACCCCAGGTTCCCGCCGCAACTCGAGAAAAACCATGAGACTTCCCCCTCGCCACGAGATGAGGTCCGATTCCCCTGCACTGCGTGCAGAGCAACTCCGTGTTGTACATCACACATGAAAGGAGCCTTGATTTCCTTGATGGCACTCCAGAGAAA
Source organism: Cervus elaphus (assembly GCF_910594005.1). Classification (NCBI taxonomy): domain Eukaryota; kingdom Metazoa; phylum Chordata; class Mammalia; order Artiodactyla; family Cervidae; genus Cervus; species Cervus elaphus. The sequence continues at coordinate 11,242,815 of NC_057838.1, read as the reverse complement.
CCCTAAGAACACTGTTTCAAGGCTAGAGGGATCCTGAGGTCACTGTAGCAGCACGAAAGAGCTCCATGGACCAAAAATCAACTCGAGATGAGAGGTTAGTCCCTGGCTTCGAATCCAGAGGAATACCACCTTACCACAAGCACCTCAAGAGGAGGCTTCTCTCAGCTCTAGCTATGTGAGAGGGACCCTGAGTTTGCGGCCTCAAGTGAAATGGAGACCGCGATGCCCTGACTCGAAATAAGGCCGGATATCCCTACAGTGACTTGAATTCAGGCTCATCTTGCATCTCCCAAGACCAAAGGATGTCTGAATCCCCTGTGGAGACCAGAGAGAAATACCTAGTTCCCCACCTCTTGGCGACCGGAGACCTCACATCCTTTGAAAACTCCAAAGGTATGCGGAGATCAGTGCCTCCAAAGGAGACGATGCCTGACTCCTCGTGAATCTTGATAGGAGTCCCAGGATTCCTGTGGCACGTGGAAAGGGACCCTTGCTCTCCCGCCTCAGCTGGAGAGGCGTCCCAATTGCCCTGCCAAGCCTCGAGGAGAATCCCGAGTTGTCCCTCGCAACTAGGCAGGATTCCTGCCGTCGCTGAACTAACACGTGTGTGGAAGGGCCATCCCCGTCGTAACTCGAGAATATACCCCAGGTTCCCGCCGCAACTCGAGAAAAACCATGAGACTTCCCCCTCGCCACGAGATAAGGCCCGATTCCCCTGCACTGCATGCAGAGCAATTCCGTGTTGCACATCACACATGAAAGCAGCCTTGATTTCCTTGATGGCAATCCAGAGAAACCCCGAGAACACTGTTTCAAGGCTAGAGGGAGCCTGAGGTCACTGTAGCAACACGAAAGAGCTCCGTGGACCAAAAATCAACTCGAGATGAGAGGTTAGTCCCTGGCCTCGACTCCAGAGGAATACCACCTTACCACAAGCACCTCAAGAGGAGGCTTCTCTCAGCTCTAGGTATGTGAGAGGGACCCTGAGTTTGCGACCTCAAGTGGAATGCACACCGCGATGCCCTGGCTCAAAATAAGGCCGGATATCCCTGCAGTGACTTGAATGCAGGCTCGTCTTGCATCTCCCAAGACGAAAGGATGTCTGAATCCCCTGTGGAGACCACAGAGAAAGACCTAGTTCCCCACCTCATCGCGACCGGAGGCCTCACATCCTTTGAAAACTCCAGAGGTACGCGGAGATCAGTGCCTCCAAAGGAGACGATGCCTGACTTCTCGTGAAACTTGATAGGAGTCCCAGAATTCCTGTGGCACGTGGAAAGGGACCCTTGGTCTCCCGCCTCAGCTGGAGAGGCGTCCCAATTGCCCTGCCAAGACTCGAGGAGAATCCCGAGTTGTCCCTCGCAACTAGGCAGGAGTCCTGCCGTTGCTGAACTAACACGTGTGTGGAACGGCCATCCCCGTCGTAACTCAAGAATATACCCCAGGTTCCGGCCGCAACTCAAAAAAAACCATGAGACTTCCCCCTCGCCGCGAGATGAGGCCCGATTCCCCTGCACTGCGTGCAGAGCAATTCCGTGTTGCACATCACACATGAAAGGAGCCTTGATTTCCTTGATGGCACTCCAGAGAAACCCCAAGAACACTGATTCAAGGCTAGAGGGATCCCGAGGTCACTGTCGCAACACGAAAGAGCTCCGTGGACCAAAAATCAACTCGAGATGAGAGGTTAGTCCCTGGCTTCGACTCCAGAGGAATACCACCTTACCACAAGTACCTCAAGAGGAGGCTTCTCTCAGCTCTAGATATGTGAGAGGGACCCTGAGTTTGCGGCCTCAAGTGGAATGGAGACCTCGATGCCCTGACTCGAAATAAGGCCGGATATCCCTGCAGTGACTTGAATGCAGGCTCATCTTGCATCTCCCAAGACCAAAGGATGTCTGAATCCCCTGTGGAGACCACAGAGAAAGACCTAGTTCCCCACCTCATGGCGACCGAAGGCCTCACATCCTTTGAAAACTCCAGAGGTACGCGGAGATCAGTGCCTCCAAAGGAGACGATGCCTGACTCCTCGTGAATCTTGATAGGAGTCCCAGGATTCCTGTGGCACGGGGAAAGGGACCCTTGGTCTCCCGCCTCAGCTGGAGAGGCGTCCCAATTGCCCTGCCAAGCCTCGAGGAGAATCCCGAGTTGTCCCTCGCAACTAGGCAGGAGTCCTGACGTCGCTGAACAAACACGTGGGTGGAAGGGCCAACTCCATCGTAACTCGAGAATATACCCCAGGTTCCCGCCGCAACTCGAGAAAAACCATGAGACTCCCCCTCGCCGCAAAATGAGGCACGATACCCTGCACTGCGTGCAAAGCAATTCCGTGTTGCACATCACACATGAAAGGAGCCTTGATTTCCTTGATGGCACTCCAGAGAAACCCCATGAACACTGTTTCAAGGCTAGAGGGATCCTGAGGTCACTGTAGCAACACGATAGAGCTCCGTGGACCAAAAATCAACTCGAGATGAGAGGTTAGTCCCTGGCTTCGACTCCAGAGGAATACACCTTACCACAAGCACTTCAAGAGGGGGCTTCTCTCAGCTCTAAGTATGTGAGAGGGACCCTGAATTTGCGGCCTCAAGTGGAATGGACACCGTGATGCCCTGACTCGAAATAAGGCCGGGTATCCCTGCAGTGACTTGAATGCAGGCTCGTCTTGCATCTCCCAAGATGAAAGGATGTCTGAATGCCCTGTGGAGACCACACAGAAACACCTAGTTCCCCACCTCATCGCGACCGGAGGCCTCACATCCTTTGAAAACTCCAGAGGTACGCGGAGATCAGTGCCTCCAAAGGAGACGATGCCTGACTCCTCGTGAAACTTGATAGGAGTCCCAGGATTCCTGTGGCACGTGGAAAGGGACCCTTGGTCTCCCGCCTCAGCTGGAGAGGCGTCCCAATTGCCCTGCCAAGCCTCGAGGAGAATCCCGAGTTGTCCTCGCAACTAGGCAGGAGTCCTGATGTCGCTGAACAAACACGTGTGTGGAAGGGCCATCCGCGTCCTAACTCGAGAATATACCCCTGGTTCCACCCGCAACTCGACAAAAACCATGAGACTTCCCCCTCGCCGCGATATGAGGCCCGATTCCCCTGCACTGCGTGCAGAGCAATTCCGAGTTGCACATCACACATGAAAGAAGCAGTGATTTCCTTGATGGCACTCCAGAGAAACCCCAAGAACACTGCTTCAAGGCTAGAGGGATCCTGAGGTCACTGTAGCAACACGAAAGAGCTCCGTGGACCAAAAATCAACTCGAGATGAGAGGTTAGTCCCTGGCTTCGACTCCAGAGGAATACCACCTTACCACAAGCACCTCAAGAGGATGCTTCTCTCAGCTCTAGCTATGTGAGAGAGACCCTGAGTTTGCAGCCTCAAGTGGAATGGACACCGCGATGCCCTGACTCGAAATAAGGCCGGATATCAATGCAGTGACTTGAATGCAGGCACGTCTTGCATCTCCCAAGATGAAAGGATGTCTGAATCCCCTGTGGAGACCACAGAGAAAGACCTAGTTCCCCACCTCATCGCGACCGGAGGCCTCACATCCTTTGAAAACTCCAGAGGTACGCGGAGATCAGTGCCTCCAAAGGAGACGATGCCTGACTCCTCGTGAAACTTGATAGGAGTTCCAGGATTCCTGTGGCACGGGGAAAGGGACCCTTGGTCTCCCGCCTCAGCTGGAGAGGCGTCCCAATTGCCCTGCCAAGCCTCGAGGAGAATCCCGAGTTGTCCCTCGCAACTAGGCAGGAGTCCTGACGTCGCTGAACAAACACGTGGGTGGAAGGGCCATCCCCGTCGTAACTCGAGAATATACCCCAGGTTCCCGCCGCAACTCGAGAAAAACCATGAGACTTCCCCCTCGCCGCGAGATGAGGCCCGATTCCCCTGCACTGCGTACAGAGCAACTCCGTGTTGCACATCACACATGAAAGGAGCCTTGATTTCCTTGATGGCACTCCAGAGAAACCCCAAGAACACTGTTTCAAGGCTAGAGGGATCCTGAGGTCACTGTAGCAGCACGAAAGAGCTCCGTGGACCAAAAATCAACTCGAGATGAGAGGTTAGTCCCTTGCTTCGACTCCAGAGGAATACCACCTTACCACAAGCACCTCAAGAGGAGGCTTCTCTCAGCTTTAGGTATGTGAGAGGGACCCTGAGTTGGCGGCCTCAAGTGGAATGCACACCGCGATGCCCTGGCTCGAAATAAGGCCGGATATCCCTGCAGTGACTTGAATGCAGGCTCGTCTTGCATCTCCCAAGACGAAAGGATGTCTGAATCCCCTGTGGAGACCACAGAGAAAGACCTAGTTCCCCACCTCATCGCGACCGGAGTCCTACATCCTTTGAAAACTCCAGAGGTACGCGGAGATCAGTGCCTCCAAAGGAGATGATGCCTGACTCCTCGTGAAACTTGATAGGAGTCCCAGGATTCCTGTGGCACGTGGAAAGGGACCCTTGGTCTCCCGCCTCAGCTGGAGAGGCGTCCCAATTGCCCTGCCAAGCCTCGAGGAGAATCCCGAGTTGTCCCTCGCAACTAGGCAGGAGTCCTGACGTCGCTGAAGAAACACGTGGGTGGAAGGGCCATCCCCGTCGTAACTCGAGAATATACCCCAGGTTCCCGCCGCAACTCGAGAAAAACCATGAGACTTCCCCCTCGCCACGAGAGGATGCCCGATTCCCCTGCACTGCGTGCAGAGCAATTCCGTGTGGCACATCACACATGAAAGGAGCCTTGATTTCCTTGATGGCACTCCAGAGAAACGCCAAGAACACTGTTTCAAGGCTAGAGGGATCCCGAGGTCACTGTAGCAACACGAAAGAGCTCCGTGGACCAAAAATCAACTCGAGATGAGAGGTTATTCCCTGGTTTCAACTTCAGAGGAATACCACCTTACCACAAGCACCTCTAGAGGAGGCTTCTCTCAGCTCTAGGTATGTGAGAGGGACCCTGAGTTTGCGGACTCAAGTGGAATGGACACCGCGATGCCCTGACTCGAAATAAGGCCGGATATACCTGCAGTGACTTGAATGCAGGCTCTTCTTGCATCTCCCAAGATGAAAGGATGTCTGAATGCCCTGTGGAGACCACAGAGAAAGACCTAATTCCCCACCTCATCGCGACCGGAGGCCTCACATCCTTTGAAAACTCCAGAGGTACGCGGAGATCAGTGCCTCCAAAGGAGACGATGCCTGACTCCTCGTGAAACTTGATAGGAGTCCCAGGATTCCTGTGGCACGTGGAAAGGGACACTTGGTCTCCCGCCTCAGCTGGAGAGGCGTCCCAATTGCCCTGCCAAGCCTCGAGGAGAATCCCGAGTTGTCCCTCGCAACTAGGCAGGAGTCCTGCCTTCGCTGAACAAACACGTGTGTGGAAGGGCCATTCCCGTCGTAACTCGAGAATATACCCCAGGTTCCCGCCGCAACTCGAGAAAAACCATGAGACTTCCCCCTCGCCGCGAGATGAGGCACGATTCCCCTGCACGGCATGCAGAGCAATTCCGTGTTGCACATCACACATGAAAGGAGCCTTGATTTCCTTGATGGAACTCCAGAGAAACCCCAAGAACACTGTTTCAACGCTAGAGGGATCCCGAGGTCACTGCAGCAACACGAAAGAGCTCCGTGGACCAAAAATCAACTCGAGATGAGAGGTTAGTCCCTGGCTTCGACTCCAGAGGAATACCACCTTACCACAAGCACCTCAAGAGGAGGGTTCTCTCAGCTCGAGGTATGTGAGAGGGACCCTGATTTTGCAGCCTCAAGTGGAATGGACACTGCGATGCCCTGACGCGAAATAAGGCCAGATATCCCTGCAGTGACTTGAATGCAGGCTCGTCTTGCATCTCCCAAGATGAAAGGATGTCTGAATGCCCTGTGGAGACCACAGAGAAAGATCTACTTCCCCACCTCATCGCGACCGGAGGCCTCACATCCTTTAAAACCTTCAGAGGTACGCGGAGATCAGTGCCTCCAAAGGAGTCGATGCCTGACTCCTCGTGAATCTTGATAGGAGTCCCAGGATTCCTGTGGCACGTGGAAAGGGACCCTTGGTCTCCCGACTCAGCTGGAGAGGGGTCCCAATTGCCCTGCCAAGCCTCGAGGAGAATCCCGATTTGTCCCTCGCAACTAGGCAGGAGTCCTGATGTCGCTGAACAAACACGTGTGTGGAAGGGCCATCCCCGTCGTAACTCGAGAATATACCCCAGCTTCCCGCCGCAACTCGAGAAAAACCATGAGACTTCCCCCTCGCCGCGAGATGAGGCCCGATTCCCCTGCACTGCGTGCAGAGCAATTCCGTGTTGCACATCACACATGAAAGGAGCCTTGATTTCCTTGATGGCACTCCAGCAAAACCCCAAGAACACTGTTTCAATGCTAGAGGGATTCTGAGGTCACTGTAGCAACATTAAAGATCTCCGTGGACCAAAAATCAACTCGAGATGAGAGCTTAGTCCCTGGCTTCGACTCCAGAGGAATACCACCTTACCACAAGCACCTCAAGAGGAGGCTTCTCTCAGCTTTAGGTATGTGAGAGGGACCCTGAGTTTGCGGCCTCAAGTGGAATGGACACCGCGATGCCCTGGCTCGAAATAAGGCCGGATATCCCTGCAGTGACTTGAATGCAGGCTCGTCTTGCATCTCCCAAGACGAAAGGATGTCTGAATCCCCTGTGGAGACCACAGAGAAAGACCTAGTTCCCCACCTCATAACGACCGGAGGCCTCACATCCTTTGAAAACTCCAGAGGTACGCGGAGATCAGTGCCTCCGAAGGAGACGATGCCTGACTCCTCGTGAAACTTGATAGGAGTCCCAGGATTCCTGTGGCACGTGGAAAGGGACCCTTGGTCTCCCGCCTCAGCTGGAGAGGCGTCCCAATTGCCCTGCCAAGCCTCGAGGAGAATCCCGAGTTGTCCCTCGCAACTAGGCAGGAGTCATGAGATCGCTTAAGAAACACGTGTGTGGAACGGCCAGCCCCGTCGCAAATCGAGAATATAACCCAGGTTCCCGCCGCCACTCGAGAAAAACCATGAGACTTCCCCCTCGCCGCGAGATGAGGCCCGATTCCCCTGCACTGCGTGCAGAGCAATTCCGTGTTGCACATCACACATGAAAGGAGCCTTGATTTCCTTGATGGCACTCCAGAGAAACCCCAAGAACACTGTTTCAAGGCTAGAGGGATCCCGAGGTCACTGTAGCAACACGAAAGAACTCCGTGGACCAAAAATCAACTCGAGATGAGAGGTTAGTCCCTGGCTTCGAATCCAGAGGAATACCACCTTACCACAAGCACCTCAAGAGGAGGCTTCTCTCAGCTCTAGCTATGTGAGAGGGACCCTGAGTTTGCGGCCTCAAGTGGAATGGACACCGCAATGCCCTGACTCGAAATAAGGCCGAATATCCCTGCAGTGACTTGAATGCAGGCTCGTCTTGCATCTCCCAAGATGAAAGGATGTCTGAATCCCCTGTGGAGACCACAGAGAAAGATCTAGTTCCCCACCTCATCGCGACCAGAGGCCTCACATCCCTTGAAAACTTCAGAGATATGCGGAGATCAGTGCCTCCAAAAGAGACGATGCCTGACTTCTCGTGAAACTTGGTAGGAGTCCCAGGATTCCTGTGGCATGTGGAAAGGGACCCTTGGTCTCCCGCCTCATCTAGAGAGGCGTCCCAATTGCCCTGCCAAGCCTCGAGGAGAATCCCGAGTTGTCCCTCGCAACTAGGCAGGAGTCCTGACGTCGCTGAACAAACACGTGTGTGGAAGGGCCATCCCCGTCGTAACTCGAGAATATACCCCAGGTTCCCGCCGCAACTCGAGAAAAACCATGAGACTTCCCCCTCGCCGCGAGATGAGGCCCGATTCCCCTGCACTGCGTGCAGAGCAATTCCGTGTTGCACATCACACATGAAAGGAGCCTTGATTTCCTTGATGGCACTCCAGAGAAACCCCAAGAACACTGTTTCAAGGCTAGAGGGATCCCGAGGTCACTGTAGCAACACGAAAGAGCTCCGTGGACCAAAAATCAACTCGAGATGAGAGGTTAGTCCCTGGCTTCGACTCCAGAGGAATACCACCTTACCACAAGCACCTCAAGAGGAGGCTTCTCTCAGCTCTAGCTATGTGAGAGGGACCCTGAGTTTGCGGCCTCAAGTGGAATGGACACCGCGATGCCCTGACTCGAAATAAAGCCGGACATCCCTGCAGTGACTTGAATGCAGGCTCGTCTTGCATCTCCCATGACGAAAGGATGTCTGAATGCCCGGTGGAGACCACAGAGAAAGACCTACTTCCCCACCTAATCGCGATCGGAGGCCTCACATCCTTTGAAAACTCCAGAGGTACGCGGAGATAAGTGCCTCCAAAGGAGACGATGCCTGACTCCTCGTGAAACATGATAGGAGTCCCAGGATTCCTGTGGCACGGGGAAAGGGACCCTTGGTCTCCCACCTCAGCTGGAGAGGCATCCCTATTGCCCTGCCAAGCCTCGAGGAGAATCCCGAGTTGTCCCTCGCAACTAGGCAGGAGTCCTGACGTCGCTGAAGAAACACGTGGGTCGAAGGGCCATCCCCGTCGTAACTCGAGAATATACCCCAGGTTCCCTCCGCAACTCGATAAAAACCATGAGACTTCCCCCTCGCCGCGAGATGAGGCCCGATTCCCCTGCACTGCGTGAAGAGCAATTTCGTGTTGCACATCACACATGAAAGGGGCCTTGATTTCCTTGATGGCACTCCAGAGAAACCCCAAGAACACTGTTTCAAGGCTAGAGGGATCCTGAGGTCACTGTAGCAACACGAAAGAGCTCCGTGGACCAAAAATCAACTCGAGATGAGAGGTTAGTCCCTGGCTTAGACTCCAGAGGAATACCACCTTACCACAAGCACCTCAAGAGGAGGCTTCTCTCAGCTCTAGGTATGTGAGAGGGACCCTGAGTTGGCGGCCTCAAGAGGAATGCACATCGCGATGCCCTGGCTCGAAATAAGGCCGGATATCCCTGCAGTGACTTGAATGCAGGCTCATCTTGCATCTCCCAAGACGAAAGGATGTCTGAATCCCCTGTGGAGACCACAGAGAAAGACCTAGCTCCCCACCTCATCGCGACCGGAGGCCTCACATCCTTTAAAAACTTCAGAGGCACGCGGAGATCAGTGCCTCCAAAGGAGACGATGCCTGACTCCTCGTGAAACTTGATAGGAGTCCCAGGATTCCTGTGGCACGTGGAAAGGGACCCTTGGTCTCCCGCCTCAGCTGGAGAGGCGTCCCAATTGCCCTGCCAAGCCTCAAGGAGAATCCCGAGTTGTCCCTCGCAACTAGGCAGGAGTCCTGACGTGGCTGAACAAACACGTGGGTGGAAGGGCCATCCCCGTCGTAACTCGAGAATATACCCCAGGTTCCCGCCGCAACTCGAGAAAAACCATGAGACTTCCCCCTCGCCGTGAGATGAGGCCCGATTCCCCTGCACTGCGTGAAGAGCAATTCCGTGTTGCACATCACACATGAAAGGAGCCTTGATTTCCTTGATGGCACTCCAGAGAAACCCCAAGAACACTGTTTCAAGGCTAGAGGGATCCTGAGGTCACTGTAGCCACACGAAAGAGCTCCGTGGACCAAATATCAACTTGAGATGAGAGGTTAGTCCCTGGCTTCGACTCCAGAGGAATACCACCTTACCACAAGCACCTCAAGAGGAGGCTTCTCTAAGCTCTAGGTATGTGAGAGGGACCCTGAGTTTGCGGCCTCAAGTGGAATGGACACCGCGATGCCCTGACTCGAAAGAAGGCCATATATTCCTGCAGTGACTTGAATGCAGGCTCGTCTTGCATCTCCCAAGACGAAAGGATGTCTGAATCCCCTGTGGAGACCACAGAGAAAGACCTAGTTCCCCACCTCATCGCGACCGGAGGCCTCACATCCTTTGAAAACTCCAGAGGTACGCGGAGATCAGTGCCTCCAAAGGAGACGATGCCTGACTCCTCGTGAAACTTGATAGGAGTCCCAGGATTCCTGTGGCACGTGGAAAGGGACACTTGGTCTCCCGCCTCAGCTGGAGAGGCGTCTCAATTGCCCTGCCAAGCCTCGAGGAGAATCCCGAGTTGTCCCTCGCAACTAGGCAGGAGTCCTGATGTCGCTGAACAAACACGTGTGTGGAAGGGCCATCCCCGTCGTAACTCGAGAATATACCCCAGGTTCCCGCCGCAACTCGAGAAAAACCATGACACTTCCCCCTCGCCACGAGATGAGGCCCGATTCCCCTGCACTGCGTGCAGAGCAATTCCGTGTTGCACATCACACATGAAAGGAGCCTTGATTTCCTTGATGGCACTCCAGAGAAACCCCAAGAACACTGTTTCAAGGCTAGAGGGATCCCGAGGTCACTGTAGCAACACGAAAGAGCTCCGTGGACCAAAAATCAACTCGAGATGAGAGGTTAGTCCCTTGCTTCGACTCCAGAGGAATACCACCTTACCACAAGCACCTCAAGAGGAGGCTTCTCTCAGCTCTAGCTATGTGAGAGGGACCCTGAGTTTGCGGCCTCAAGTGGAATGGACACCGCGATGCCCTGACTCGAAATAAGGCGGGATATCCCTGCAGTGAGTTGAATGCAGGCTCGTCTTGCATCTCCCAAGACGAAAGGATGTCTGAATGCCCTCTGGAGACCACAGAGAATGCCCTACTTCCCCACCTCATCGCGACCGGAGGCCTCACATCCTTTAAAAAACTTCAGAGGTACGCGGAGATCAGTGCCTCCAAAGGAGACGATGCCTGACTCCTCGTGAAACTTGATAGGAGTCCCAGGATTCCTGTGGCACGTGGAAAGGGACCCTTGGTCTCCCGCCTCAGCTGGAGAGGCGTCCCAATTGCCCTGCCAAGCCTCGAGGAGAATCCCGAGTTGTCCCTCGCAACTAGGCAGGAGTCCTGACGTCGCTGAACAAACACGTGGGTGGAAGGGCCATCCCCGTCGTAACTCGAGAATATACCCCAGGTTCCCACCGCAACTCGAGAAAAACCATTAGACTTCCCCCTCGCCGCGATATGACGCCCGATTCCCCTGCACTGCGTGCAGAGCAATTCCGTGTTGCACATCACACATGAAAGGAGCCTTGATTTCCTTGATGGCACTCCAGAGAAACCCCAAGAACACTGTTTCAAGGATAGAGGGATCCTGAGGTCACTGTAGCAACACGAAAGAGCTCCGTGGCCCAAAAATCAACTCGAGATGAGAGGTTAGTCCCTGGCTTCGACTCCAGAGGAATACCACCTTACCACAAGCACCTCAAGAGGAGGCTTCTCTCAGCTCTAGGTATGTGAGAGGGACCCTGAGTTTGCGGCCTCAAGTGGAATGGACACCGCGATGCCCTGACTCGAAATGAGGCCGAATATCCCTGCAGTGACTTGAATGCAGGCTCGTCTTGCATCTCCCAAGACGAAAGGATGTCTGAATCCCCTGTGGAGACCACAGAGAAAGACCTAGTTCCCCACCTCATGGCGACCGGAGGCCTCACATCCTTTGAAAACTCCAGAGGTACGCGGAAATCAGTGCCTCCAAAGGAGACGATGCCTGATTCCTCGTGAAACTTGATAGGAGTCCCAGGATTCCTGTGGCATGTGGAAAGGGACCCTTAGTCTCCTGCCTCTGCTGGAGAGGCTTCCCAATTGCCCTGCCAAGCCTCGAGGAGAATCCCGAGTTGTCCCTCGCAACTAGGCAGGAGTCCTGCCGTCACTGAACTAACACGTGTGTGGAAGGGCCATCCCCATCGTAACTCGAGAATATACCCCAGGTTCCCGCCGCAACTCGAGAAAAACCATGAGACTTCCCCCTCGCCACGAGATGAGGCCCGATTCCCCTGCACTGCGTGCAGAGCAATTCCGTGTTGCACATCACACATGAAAGGAGCCTTGATTTCCTTGATGGCACTCCAGAGAAACCCCGAGAACACTGTTTCAAGGCTAGAGGGATCCCGAGGTCACTGTAGCAACACGAAAGAGCTCCGTGGCCCAAAAATCAACGCGAGATGAGAGGTTAGTCCCTGGCTTCGACTCCAGAGGAATACCACCTTACCACAAGCACCTCAAGAGGAGGCTTCTCTCAGCTCTAGGTATGTGAGAGGGACCCTGAGTTTGCGGCCTCAAGTGGAATGGACACCGCGATGCCCTGACTCGAAATGAGGCCGAATATCCCTGCAGTGACTTGAATGCAGGCTCGTCTTGCATCTCCCAAGACGAAAGGATGTCTGAATCCCCTTTGAAGACCACAGAGAAAGACCTAGTTCCCCACCTCATCGCGACCGGAGGCCTCACATCCTTTGAAAACTCCAGAGGTACGCGGAAATCAGTGCCTCCAAAGGAGACGATGCCTGATTCCTCGTGAAACTTGATAGGAGTCCCAGGATTCCTGTGGCACGTGGAAAGGGACCCTTGGTCTCCCGCCTCAGCTGGAGAGGCGTCCCAATTGCCCTGCCAAGCCTCGAGGAGAATCCCGAGTTGTCCCTCGCAAGTAGGCAGGAGTCCTGACGTCGCAGAACAAACACATGGGTGGAAGGGCCTTCCCCGCCGTAACTCGAGAATATACCCCAGGTTCCCGCCGCAACTCGAGAAAAACCATGAGACTTCCCCCTCGCCACGAGATGAGGCCCGATTCCCCTGCACTGCGTGCAGAGCAATTCCGTGTTGCACATCACACATGAAAGGAGCCTTGATTTCCTTGATGGCACTCCAGAGAAACCCCAAGAACACTTTTTCAAGGCTAGAGGGATCCCGAGGTCACTGTAGCAACATGAAAGAGCTCCGTGGACCAAAAATCAACTCGAGATGAGAGGTTAGTCCCTTGCTTCGACTCCAGAGGAATACCACCTTACCACAAGTACCTCAAGAGGAGGCTTCTCTCAGATCTAGGTATGTGAGAGGGACCCTGATTTTGCGGCCTCAAGTGGAATGGACACCGCGATGCCCTGACGTGAAATTAGGCCGGATATCCCTGCAGTGACTTGAATGCAGGCTCGTCTTGCATCTCCCAAGACAAAAGGATGTCTGAATCCCCTGTGGAGACCACAGAGAAAGACCTAGTTCCCCACCTCATCGCGACCGGAGGCCTCACATCCTTTGAAAACTCCAGAGGTACGCGGAGATCAGTGCCTCCAAAGGAGACGATGCCTGACTCCTCGTCAAACTTGATAGGAGTCCCAGGATTCCTGTGGCACGTGGAAGGGGACCCTTGGTCTCCCGCCTCAGCTGGAGAGGCGTCCCAATTGCCCTGCCAAGCCTCGAGGAGAATCCCGAGTTGTCCCTCGCAACTAGGCAGGAGTCCTGATGTCGCTGAACAAACACGTGTGTGGAAGGGCCATCCCCGTCGTAACTCGAGAATATACCCCAGCTTCCCGCCGCAACTCGAGAAAAACCATGAGACTTCCCCCTCGCCGCGAGATGAGGCCCGATTCCCCTGCACTGCGTGAAGAGCAATTTCGTGTTGCACATCACACATGAAAGGAGCCTTGATTTCCTTGATGGCACTCCAGCGAAACCCCAAGAACACTGTTTCAATGCTAGAGGGATTCTGAGGTCACTGTAGCAACATTAAAGAGCTCCGTGGACCAAAAATCAACTCGAGATGAGAGCTTAGTCCCTGGCTTCGACTCCAGAGGAATACCACCTTACCACAAGCACCTCAAGAGGAGGCTTCTCTCAGCTCTAGGTATGTGAGAGGGACCCTGAGTTTGCGGCCTCAAGTGGAATGGACACCGCGATGCCCTGACTCAAAATGAGGCCGAATATCCCTGCAGTGACTTGAATGCAGGCTCGTCTTGCATCTCCCAAGACGAAAGGATGTCTGAATCCCCTGTGGAGACCACAGAGAAAGACCTAGTTCCCCACCTCATGGCGACCGGAGGCCTCACATCCTTTGAAAACTCCAGGCGTACGCGGAAATCAGTTCCTCCAAAGGAGACGATGCCTGATTCCTCGTGAAACTTGATAGGAGTCCCAGGATTCCTGTGGCACGTGGAAAGGGACACTTGGTCTCCCGCCTCAGCTGGAGAGGCGTCCCAATTGCCCTGCCAAGCCTCGAGGAGAATCCCGAGTTGTCCCTCGCAACTAGGCAGGAGTCCTGACGTCGCTGAACAAACACGTGGGTGGAAGGGCCATCCCCGTCGTAACTCGAGAATATACCCCAGGTTCCCGCCGCAACTCGAGAAAAACCATGAGACTTCCCCCTCGCCGCGAGATGAGGCCCGATTCCCCTGCACTGCGTGCAGAGCATCTCCGTGTTGCACATCACACATGAAAGGAGCCTTGATTTCCTTGATGGCACTCCAGAGAAACCCCAAGAACACTGTTTCAAGGCTAGAGGGATCCTGAGGTCACTGTAGCAGCACGAAAGAGCTCCGTGGACCAAAAATCAACTCGAGATGAGAGGTTAGTCGCTGGCTTCGACTCCAGAGGAATACCACCTTAACACAAGCACCTCAAGAGGAGGCTTCTCTCAGCTCTAGCTATGTGAGAGGGACCCTGAGTTTGCGGCCTCAAGTGGAATGGACACCGCGATGCCCTGACTCGAAATAAAGCCGGACATCCCTGCAGTGACTTGAATGCAGGCTCGTCTTGCATCTCCCAAGACGAAAGGATGTCTGAATGCCCTGTGGAGACCACAGAGAAAGACCTACTTCCCCACCTAATCGCGATCAGAGGCCTCACATCCTTTAAAAACTTTAGAGGTACGCGGAGATCAGTGCCTCCAAAGGAGACGATGCCTGACTCCTCGTGAAACTTGATAGGAGTCCCAGGATTCCTGTGGCACGTGGAAAGGGACCCTTGGTCTCCCGCCTCAGCTGGAGAGGCGTCCCAATTGCCCTGCCAAGCCTCGAGGAGAATCCCGAGTTGTCCCTCGCAACTAGGCAGGAGTCCTGACGTGGCTGAACAAACACGTGGGTGGAAGGGCCATCCCCGTCGTAACTCGAGAATATACGCCAGGTTCCCGCCGCAACTCGAGAAAAACCATGAGACTTCCCCCTCGCCGCGATATGACGCCCGATTCCCCTGCACTGCGTGCAGAGCAATTCCGTGTTGCACATCACACATGAAAGGAGCCTTGATTTCCTTGATGGCACTCTAGCGAAACCCCAAGAACACTGTTTCAAGGATAGAGGGATCCTGAGGTCACTGTAGCAACACGAAAGAGCTCCGTGGCCCAAAAATCAACTCGAGATGAGAGGTTAGTCCCTGGCTTCGACTCCAGAGGAATACCACCTTACCACAAGCACCTCAAGAGGAGGCTTCTCTCAGCTCTAGGTATGTGAGAGGGACCCTGAGTTTGCGGTCTCAAGTGGAATGGACACCGCGATGCCCTAACTCGAAATGAGGCCGAATATCCCTGCAGTGACTTGAATGCAGGCTCGTCTTGCATCTCCCAAGACGAAAGGATGTCTGAATCCCCTGTGGAGACCACAGAGAAAGACCTAGTTCCCCACCTCATGGCGACCGGAGGCCTCACATCCTTTGAAAACTCCAGAGGTACGCGGAAATCAGTGCCTCCAAAGGAGACGATGCCTGACTCCTCGTGAAACTTGATAGGAGTCCCAGGATTCCTGTGGCACGTGGAAAGGGACCCTTGGTCTCCCGCCTCAGCTGGAGAGGCGTCCCAATTGCCCTGCCAAGACTCGAGGAGAATCCCGAGTTGTCCCTCGCAACTAGGCAGGAGTCCTGACGGCGCTGAACAAACACGTGGGTGGAAGGGCCATTCCCGTCGTAACTCGAGAATATACCCCAGGTTCCCACCGCAACTCGAGAAAAACCATGAGACTTCCCCCTCGCCGCGAGATGAGGCCCGATTCCCCTGTAGTGCGTGCAGAGCAATTCCGTGTTGCACATCACACATGAAAGGAGCCTTGATTTCCTTGATGGCACTCCAGAGAAACCCCAAGAACACTGTTTCAAGGCTAGAGGGTACCTGAGGTCACTGTAGCAACACGAAAGAGCTCCCTGGCCCAGAAATCAACTCGAGATGAGAGGTTACTCCCTGGCTTCGACTCCAGAGGAATACCACCTTACCACAAGCACCTTATGATGAGGCTTCTCTCAGCTCTAGGTATGTGAGAGGGACCCTGAGTTTGCGGCCTCAAGTGGAATGGACACCGCGATGCCCTGACTCGAAATAAGGCCATATATCCCTGCAGTGACTTGAATGCAGGCTCGTCTTGCATCTCCCAAGACGAAAGGATGTCTGAATCCCCTGTGGATACCACAGAGAAAGACCTAGTTCCCCACCTCATGGCGATCGGAGGCCTCACATACTTTGAAAACTCCAGAGGTACGCGGAGATCAGTGCCTCCAAAGGAGACGATGCCTGACTCCTCGTGAAACTTGATAGGAGTCCCAGGATTCCTGTGGCACGTGGAAAGGGACCCTTGGTCTCCCGCCTCAGCTGGAGAGGCATCCCAATTGCCCTGCCAAGCCTCGAGGAGAATCCCGAGTTGTCCCTCGCAACTAGGCAGGAGTCCTGACGTCGCTGAAGAAACACGTGGGTGGAAGGGCCATCCCCGTCATAACTCGAGAATATACCCCACGTTACTGCCGCAACTCGAGAAAAACCAAGAGACTTCCCCCTCGCCGCGAGATGAGGCCCGATTCCCCTGCACTGCGTGCAGAGCAATTCCGTGTTGCACATCACACATGAAAGGAGCCTTGATTTCCTTGATGGCACTCCAGAGAAACCCCAAGAACACTGTTTCAAGGCTAGAGGGATCCTGAGGTCACTGTAGCAACAAGAAAGAGCTCCGTGGACCAAAAATCAACTCGAGATGAGAGCTTAGTCCCTGGCTTCGACTCCAGAGGAATACCACCTTACCACAAGCACCTCAAGAGGAGGCTTCTCTCAGCTCTAGGTATGTGAGAGGGACCCTGAGTTTGCGGCCTCAAGTGGAATGGACACCGCGATGCCCTGACTCGAAATAAGGCCATATATCCCTGCAGTTACTTAAATGCAGGCTCGTCTTGCATCTCCCAAGACGAAAGGATGTCTGAATCCCCTGTGGAGACCACAGAGAAAGACCTAGTTCCCCACCTCATCGCGACCGGAGTCCTCACATCCTTTGAAAACTCCACAGGTACGCGGAGATCAGTGCCTCCAAAGGAGACGATGCCTGACTCCTCTTGAAACTTGATAGGAGTCCCAGGATTCCTGTGGCACGTGGAAAGGGACCCTTGGTCTCCCGCCTCAGCTGGAGAGGCGTCCCAATTGCCCTGCCAAGCCTAGAGGAGAATCCCGAGTTGTCCCTCGCAACTAGGCAGGAGTCCTGACGTCGCTGAACAAACACGTGGGTGGAAGGGCCATCCCCGTCGTAACTCGAGAATATACCCCAGGTTCCCGCCGCAACTCGAGAAAAACCATGACACTTCCCCCTCGCCGCGAGATGAGGCCCGATTCCCCTGCACTGCGTGCAGAGCAATTCCGTGTTGCACATCACATATGAAAGGAGCCTTGATTTCCTTGATGGCACTCCAGAGAAACCCCAAGAACACTGTTTCAAGGCTAGAGGGATCCTGAGGTCACTGTAGCAACACGAAAGAGCTCCGTGGACCAAAAATCAACTCGAGATGAGAGGTTAGTCCCTGGCTTAGACTCCAGAGGAATACAACCTTACCACAAGCACCTCAAGAGGAGGCTTCTCTCAGCTCTAGGTATGTGAGAGGGACCCTGAGTTTGCGGCCTCAAGAGGAATGCACACCGCGATGCCCTGGCTCGAAATAAGGCCGGACATCCCTGCAGTGACTTGAATGCAGGCTCATCTTGCATCTCCCAAGACGAAAGGATGTCTGAATCCCCTGTGGAGACCACAGAGAAAGACCTAGTTCCCCACCTCATCGCGACCGGAGGCCTCACATCCTTTAAAAACGTCAGAGGCACGCGGAGATCAGTGCCTCCAAAGGAGACGATGCCTGACTCCTCGTGAAACTTGATAGGAGTCCCAGGATTCCTGTGGTACGTGGAAAGGGACCCTTGCTCTCCCGCCTCAGCTGGAGAGGCGTCCCAATTGCCCTGCCAAGCCTCAAGGAGAATCCCGAGTTGTCCCTCGCAACTAGGCAGGAGTCCTGACGTGGCTGAACAAACACGTGGGTGGAAGGGCCATCCCCGTCGTAACTCGAGAATATACCCCAGGTTCCCGCCGCAACTCGAGAAAAACCATGAGAATTCCCCTTCGCCGTGAGATGAGGCCCGATTCCCCTGCACTGCGTGAAGAGCAATTCCGTGTTGCACATCACACATGAAAGGAGCCTTGATTTCCTTGATGGCACTCCAGACAAACCCCAAGAACACTGTTTCAAAGCTAGAGGGATCCTGAGGTCACTGTAGCCACACGAAAGAGCTCCGTGGACCAAATATCAACTCGAGATGAGAGGTTAGTCCCTGGCTTCGACTCCAGAGGAATACCACCTTACCACAAGCACCTCAAGAGGAGGCTTCTCTCAGCTCTAGGTATGTGAGAGGGACCCTGAGTTTGCGGCCTCAAGTGGAATGGACACCGCGATGCCCTGACTCGAAATAAGGCCGGAAAACTCTGCAGTGACTTGAATGCAGGCTCGTCTTGCATCTCCCAAGACGAAAGGATGTCTGAATCCCCTGTGGAGACCACAGAGAAAGACCTAGTTCCCCACCTCATCGCGACCGGAGGCCTCACATCCTTTGAAAACTCCAGAGGTACGCGGAGATCAGTGCCTTCAAAGGAGACGATGCCTGACTCCTCGTGAAACTTGATAGGAGTCCCAGGATTCCTGTGGCACGTGGAAAGGGACACTTGGTCTCCCGCCTCAGCTGGAGAGGCGTCCCAATTGCCCTGCCAAGCCTCGAGGAGAATCCCGAGTTGTCCCTCGCAACTAGGCAGGAGTCCTGACGTCGCTGAACAAACACGTGGGTGGAAGGGCCATCCCCGTCGTAACTCGAGAATATACCCCAGGTTCCCGCCGCAACTCGAGAAAAACCATGAGACTTCCCCCTCGCCGCGAGATGAGGCCCGATTCCCCTGCACTGCGTTCAGAGCAATTCCGTGTCGCACATCACACATGAAAGGAGCCTTGATTTCCTTGATGGCACTCCAGAGAAACCCCAAGAACACTGTTTCAAGGCTAGAGGGATCCTGAGGTCACTGTAGCAACACGAAAGAGCTCCGAGGACCAAAAATCAACTCGAGATGAGAGGTTAGTCCCTGGCTTCGACTCCAGAGGAATACCACCTTACCACAAGCACCTCAAGAGGAGGCTTCTCTCAGCTTTAGGTATGTGAGAGGGACCCTGAGTTTGCGGCCTCAAGTGGAATGGACACCGCGATGCCCTGGCTCGAAATAAGGCCGGATATCCCTGCAGTGACTTGAATGCAGGCTCATCTTGCATCTCCCAAGACGAACGGATGTCTGAATGCCCTGTGGAGACCACAGAGAAAGACCTAGTTCCCCACCTCATCGCGACCGGAGGCCTCACATCCTTTAAAACCTTCAGAGGTACGCGGAGATCAGTGCCTCCAAAGGAGTCGATGCCTGACTCCTCGTGAATCTTGATAGGAGTCCCAGGATTCCTGTGGCACGTGGAAAGGGACCCTTGGTCTCCCGCCTCAGCTGGAGAGGGGTCCCAATTGCCCTGCCAAGCCTCGAGGAGAATCCCGAGTTGTCCCTCGCAACTAGGCAGGAGTCCTGATGTCGCTGAACAAACACGTGTGTGGAAGGGCCATCCCCGTCGTAACTCGAGAATATACCCCAGCTTCCCGCCGCAACTCGAGAAAAACCATGAGACTTCCCCCTCGCCGCGAGATGAGGCCCGATTCCCCTGCACTGCGTGAAGAGCAATTTCGTGTTGCACATCACACATGAAAGGAGCCTTGATTTCCTTGATGGCACTCCAGCGAAACCCCAAGAACACTGTTTCAATGCTAGAGGGATTCTGAGGTCACTGTAGCAACATTAAAGAGCTCCGTGGACCAAAAATCAACTCGAGATGAGAGCTTAGTCCCTGGCTTCGACTCCAGAGGAATACCACCTTACCACAAGCACCTCAAGAGGAGGCTTCTCTCAGCTCTAGGTATGTGAGAGGGACCCTGAGTTTGCGGCCTCAAGTGGAATGGACACCGCGATGCCCTGACTCGAAATGAGGCCGAATATCCCTGCAGTGACTTGAATGCAGGCTCGTCTTGCATCTCCCAAGACGAAAGGATGTCTGAATCCCCTGTGGAGACCACAGAGAAAGACCTAGTTCCCCACCTCATGGCGACCGGAGGCCTCACATCCTTTGAAAACTCCAGGCGTACGCGGAAATCAGTTCCTCCAAAGGAGACGATGCCTGATTCCTCGTGAAACTTGATAGGAGTCCCAGGATTCCTGTGGCACGTGGAAAGGGACACTTGGTCTCCCGCCTCAGCTGGAGAGGCGTCCCAATTGCCCTGCCAAGCCTCGAGGAGAATCCCGAGTTGTCCCTCGCAACTAGGCAGGAGTCCTGACGTCGCTGAACAAACACGTGGGTGGAAGGGCCATCCCCGTCGTAACTCGAGAATATACCCCAGGTTCCCGCCGCAACTCGAGAAAAACCATGAGACTTCCCCCTCGCCGCGAGATGAGGCCCGATTCCCCTGCACTGCGTGCAGAGCATCTCCGTGTTGCACATCACACATGAAAGGAGCCTTGATTTCCTTGATGGCACTCCAGAGAAACCCCAAGAACACTGTTTCAAGGCTAGAGGGATCCTGAGGTCACTGTAGCAGCACGAAAGAGCTCCGTGGACCAAAAATCAACTCGAGATGAGAGGTTAGTCGCTGGCTTCGACTCCAGAGGAATACCACCTTAACACAAGCACCTCAAGAGGAGGCTTCTCTCAGCTCTAGCTATGTGAGAGGGACCCTGAGTTTGCGGCCTCAAGTGGAATGGACACCGCGATGCCCTGACTCGAAATAAAGCCGGACATCCCTGCAGTGACTTGAATGCAGGCTCGTCTTGCATCTCCCAAGACGAAAGGATGTCTGAATGCCCTGTGGAGACCACAGAGAAAGACCTACTTCCCCACCTAATCGCGATCAGAGGCCTCACATCCTTTAAAAACTTTAGAGGTACGCGGAGATCAGTGCCTCCAAAGGAGACGATGCCTGACTCCTCGTGAAACTTGATAGGAGTCCCAGGATTCCTGTGGCACGTGGAAAGGGACCCTTGATCTCCCGCCTCAGCTGGAGAGGCGTCCCAATTGCCCTGCCAAGCCTCGAGGAGAATCCCGAGTTGTCCCTCGCAACTAGGCAGGAGTCCTGACGTGACTGAACAAACACGTGGGTGGAAGGGCCATCCCCGTCGTAACTCGAGAATATACGCCAGGTTCCCGCCGCAACTCGAGAAAAACCATGAGACTTCCCCCTCGCCGCGATATGACGCCCGATTCCCCTGCACTGCGTGCAGAGCAATTCCGTGTTGCACATCACACATGAAAGGAGCCTTGATTTCCTTGATGGCACTCTAGCGAAACCCCAAGAACACTGTTTCAAGGATAGAGGGATCCTGAGGTCACTGTAGCAACACGAAAGAGCTCCGTGGCCCAAAAATCAACTCGAGATGAGAGGTTAGTCCCTGGCTTCGACTCCAGAGGAATACCACCTTACCACAAGCACCTCAAGAGGAGGCTTCTCTCAGCTCTAGGTATGTGAGAGGGACCCTGAGTTTGCGGCCTCAAGTGGAATGGACACCGCGATGCCCTAACTCGAAATGAGGCCGAATATCCCTGCAGTGACTTGAATGCAGGCTCGTCTTGCATCTCCCAAGACGAAAGGATGTCTGAATCCCCTGTGGAGACCACAGAGAAAGACCTAGTTCCCCACCTCATGGCGACCGGAGGCCTCACATCCTTTGAAAACTCCAGAGGTACGCGGAAATCAGTGCCTCCAAAGGAGACGATGCCTGACTCCTCGTAAAACTTGATAGGAGTCCCAGGATTCCTGTGGCACGTGGAAAGGGACCCTTGGTCTCCCGCCTCAGCTGGAGAGGCATCCCAATTGCCCTGCCAAGCCTCGAGGAGAATCCCGAGTTGTCCCTCGCAACTAGGCAGGAGTCCTGACGGCGCTGAACAAACACGTGGGTGGAAGGGCCATTCCCGTCGTAACTCGAGAATATACCCCAGGTTCCCACCGCAACTCGAGAAAAACCATGAGACTTCCCCCTCGCCGCGAGATGAGGCCCGATTCCCCTGTAGTGCGTGCAGAGCAATTCCGTGTTGCACATCACACATGAAAGGAGCCTTGATTTCCTTGATGGCACTCCAGAGAAACCCCAAGAACACTGTTTCAAGGCTAGAGGGTACCTGAGGTCACTGTAGCAACACGAAAGAGCTCCCTGGCCCAGAAATCAACTTGAAATGAGAGGTTAGTCCTTGGCTTCGACTCAAGAGGAATACCACGTTACCACAAGCACCTCAAGAGGAGGCTTCTCTCAGCTCTAGGTATGTGAGAGGGACCCTGAGTTTGCGGCCTCAAGTGGAATGGACACCGCGATGCCCTGACTCGAAATAAGGCCATATATCCCTGCAGTTACTTAAATGCAGGCTCGTCTTGCATCTCCCAAGACGAAAGGATGTCTGAATCCCCTGTGGAGACCACAGAGAAAGACCTAGTTCCCCACCTCATCGCGACCGAAGTCCTCACATCCTTTGAAAACTCCACAGGTACGCGGAGATCAGTGCCTCCAAAGGAGACGATGCCTGACTCCTCTTGAAACTTGATAGGAGTCCCAGGATTCCTGTGGCACGTGGAAAGGGACCCTTGGTCTCCCGCCTCAGCTGGAGAGGCGTCCCAATTGCCCTGCCAAGCCTAGAGGAGAATCCCGAGTTGTCCCTCGCAACTAGGCAGGAGTCCTGACGTCGCTGAACAAACACGTGGGTGGAAGGGCCATCCCCGTCGTAACTCGAGAATATACCCCAGGTTCCCGCCGCAACTCGAGAAAAACCATGACACTTCCCCCTCGCCGCGAGATGAGGCCCGATTCCCCTGCACTGCGTGCAGAGCAATTCCGTGTTGCACATCACACATGAAAGGAGCCTTGATTTCCTTGATGGCACTCCAGAGAAACCCCAAGAACACTGTTTCAAAGCTAGAGGGATCCTGAGGTCACTGTAGCCACACGAAAGAGCTCCGTGGACCAAATATCAACTCGAGATGAGAGGTTAGTCCCTGGCTTCGACTCCAGAGGAATACCACCTTACCACAAGCACCTCAAGAGGAGGCTTCTCTCAGCTCTAGGTATGTGAGAGGGACCCTGAGTTTGCGGCCTCAAGTGGAATGGACACCGCGATGCCCTGACTCGAAATGAGGCCGGAAAACTCTGCAGTGACTTGAATGCAGGCTCGTCTTGCATCTCCCAAGACGAAAGGATGTCTGAATCCCCTGTGGAGACCACAGAGAAAGACCTAGTTCCCCACCTCATCGCGACCGGAGGCCTCACATCCTTTGAAAACTCCAGAGGTACGCGGAGATCAGTGCCTTCAAAGGAGACGATGCCTGACTCCTCGTGAAACTTGATAGGAGTCCCAGGATTCCTGTGGCACGTGGAAAGGGACACTTGGTCTCCCGCCTCAGCTGGAGAGGCGTCCCAATTGCCCTGCCAAGCCTCGAGGAGAATCCCGAGTTGTCCCTCGCAACTAGGCAGGAGTTCTGACGTCGCTGAACAAACACGTGGGTGGAAGGGCCATCCCCGTCGTAACTCGAGAATATACCCCAGGTTCCGGCCGCAACTCGAGAAAAACCATGAGACTTCCCCCTCGCCGCGAGATGAGGCCCGATTCCCCTGCACTGCGTTCAGAGCAATTCCGTGTTGCACATCACACATGAAAGGAGCCTTGATTTCCTTGATGGCACTCCAGAGAAACCCCAAGAACACTGTTTCAAGGCTAGAGGGATCCTGAGGTCACTGTAGCAACACGAAAGAGCTCCGAGGACCAAAAATCAACTCGAGATGAGAGGTTAGTCCCTGGCTTCGACTCCAGAGGAATACCACCTTACCACAAGCACCTCAAGAGGAGGCTTCTCTCAGCTTTAGGTATGTGAGAGGGACCCTGAGTTTGCGGCCTCAAGAGGAATGCACACCGCGATGCCCTGGCTCGAAATAAGGCCGGATATCCCTGCAGTGACTTGAATGCAGGCTCATCTTGCATCTCCCAAGACGAAAGGATGTCTGAATGCCCTGTGGAGACCACAGAGAAAGACCTAGTTCCCCACCTCATCGCGACCGGAGGCCTCACATCCTTTGAAAACTCCAGAGGTACGCGGAGATCAGTGCCTCCAAAGGAGACGATGCCTGACTCCTCGTGAAACTTGATAGGAGTCCCAGGATTCCTGTGGCACGTGGAAAGGGACACTTGGTCTCCCGCCTCAGCTGGAGAGGCGTCCCAATTGCCCTGCCAAGCCTCGAGGAGAATCCCGAGTTGTCCCTCGCAACTAGGCAGGAGTCCTGACGTCGCTGAACAAACACGTGGGTGGAAGGGCCATCCCCGTCATAACTCGAGAATATACCCCAGGTTCCTGCCGCAACTCGAGAAAAGCCATGACACTTCCCCCTCGCCACGAGATGAGGCCCGATTCCCCTGCACTGCGTGCAGAGCAATTCCGTGTTGCACATCACACATGAAAGGAGCCTTGATTTCCTTGATGGCACTCCAGAGAAACCCCAAGAACACTGTTTCAAGGCTAGAGGGATCCCGAGGTCACTGTAGCAACACGAAAGAGCTCCGTGGACCAAAAATCAACTCGAGATGAGAGGTTAGTCCCTGGCCTCGACTCCAGAGGAATACCACCTTACCACAAGCACCTCAAGAGAAGGCTTCTCTCAGCTCTAGCTATGTGAGAGGGACCCTGAGTTTGCGGCCTCAAGTGGAATGGACACCGCGATGCCCTGACTCGAAATAAGGCCGGAAAACCCTGCAGTGACTTGAATGCAGGCTCGTCTTGCATCTCCCAAGACGAAAGGATGTCTGAATGCCCTCTGGAGACCACAGAGAATGCCCTACTTCCCCACCTCATCGCGACCGGAGGCCTCACATCCTTTAAAAAATTTCAGAGGTACGCGGAGATCAGTGCCTCCAAAGGAGACGATGCCTGACTCCTCGTGAAACTTGATAGGAGTCCCAGGATTCCTGTGGCACGTGGAAAGGGACCCTTGCTCTCCCGCCTCAGCTGGAGAGGCGTCCCAATTGCCCTGCCAAGCCTCGAGGAGAATCCCGAGTTGTCCCTCGCAACTAGGCAGGAGTCCTGACGTCGCTGAACTAACACGTGGGTGGAAGGGCCATCCCCGTCGTAACTCGAGAATATACCCCAGGTTCCCTCCGCAACTCGAGAAAAACCATGAGACTTCCCCCTCGCCGCAGGATGAGGCCCGATTCCCCTGCACTGCGTGAAGAGCAATTCCGTGTTGCACATCACACATGAAAGGAGCCTTGATTTCCTTGATGGCACTGCAGAGAAACCCCAAGAACACTGTTTCAAGGCTAGAGGGATCCTGAGGTCACTGTAGCAACACGAAAGAGCTCCGTGGACCAAAAATCAACTCGAGATGAGAGGTTAGTCCCTGGCTTAGACTCCAGAGGAATACCACCTTACCACAAGCACCTCAAGAGGAGGCTTCTCTCAGCTTTAGGTATGTGAGAGAGACCCTGAGTTTGCGGCCTCAAGAGGAATGCACACCGCGATGCCCTGGCTCGAAATAAGGCCGGATATCCCTGCAGTGACTTGAATGCAGGCTCATCTTGCATCTCCCAAGACGAAAGGATGTGTGATTGCCCTGTGGAGACCACAGAGAAAGACCTAGTTCCCCACCTCATCGCGACCGGAGGCCTCACATCCTTTAAAAATTTCAGAGGCACGCGGAGATCAGTGCCTCCAAAGGAGACGATGCCTGACTCCTCGTGAAACTTGATAGGAGTCCCAGGATTCCTGTGGCACGTGGAAAGGGACCCTTGCTCTCCCGCCTCAGCTGGAGAGGCGTCCCAATTGCCCTGCCAAGCCTCGAAGAGAATCCCGAGTTGTCCCTCGCAACTAGGCAGGAGTCCTGACGTGGCTGAACAAACACGTGGGTGGAAGGGCCATCCCCGTCGTAACTCGAGAATATACCCCAGGTTCCCGCCGCAACTCGAGAAAAACCATGAGACTTCCCCCTCGTCACGAGATGAGGCCCGATTCCCCTGCACTGCGTGAAGAGCAATTCCGTGTTGCACATCACACATGAAAGGAGCCTTGATTTCCTTGATGGCACTCCAGAGAAACCCCAAGAACACTGTTTCAAGGCTAGAGGGATCCTGAGGTCACTGTAGCCACACGAAAGAGCTCCGTGGACCAAAAATCAACTCGAGATGAGAGGTTAGTCCCTGGCTTCGACTCCAGAGGAATACCACTTTACCACAAGCACCTCAAGAGGAGGCTTCTCTCAGCTCTAGGTATGTGAGAGGGACCCTGAGTTTGCGGCCTCAAATGGAATGGACACCGCGATGCCCTGACTCGAAATAAGGCCATATATCCCTGCAGTGACTTGAATGCAGGCTCGTCTTGCATCTCCCAAGACGAAAGGATGTCTGAATCCCCTGTGGAGACCACAGAGAAAGACCTAGTTCCCCACCTCATCGCGACCGGAGGCCTCACATCCTTTGAAAACTCCAGAGGTACGCGGAGATCAGTGCCTCCAAAGGAGACGATGCCTGACTCCTCGTGAAACTTGATAGGAGTCCCAGGATTCCTGTGGCACGTGAAAGGGACACTTGGTCTCCCGCCTCAGCTGGAGAGGCGTCCCAATTGCCCTGCCAAGCCTCGAGGAGAATCCCGAGTTGTCCCTCGCAACTAGGCAGGAGTCCTGACGTCGCTGAACAAACACGTGGGTGGAAGGGCCATCCCCGTCGTAACTCGAGAATATACCCCAGGTTCCCGCCGCAACTCGAGAAAAACCATGACACTTCCCCCTCGCCGCGAGATGAGGCCCGATTCCCCTGCACTGCGTGCAGAGCAATTCCATGTTGCACATCACACATGAAAGGAGCCTTGATTTCCTTGATGGCACTCCAGAGAAACCCCAAGAACACTGTTTCAAGGCTAGAGGGATCCCGAGGTCACTGTAGCAACACGAAAGAGCTCCGTGGAACAAAAATCAACTCGAGATGAGAGGTTAGTCCCTGGCCTCGACTCCAGAGGAATACCACCTTACCACAAGCACCTCAAGAGGAGGCTTCTCTCAGCTCTAGGTATGTGAGAGGGACCCTGAGTTTGCGGCCTCAAGTGGAATGGACACCGCGATGCCCTGACTCGAAATAAGGCCGGATATCCCTGCAGTGACTTGAATGCAGGCTCGTCTTGCATCTCCCAAGACGAAAGGATGTCTGAATCCCCTGTGGAGACCACAGAGAAAGACCTAGTTCCCCACCTCATGGCGACCGGAGGCCTCACATCCTTTGAAAACTCCAGAGGTACGCGGAAATCAGTGCCTCCAAAGGAGACGATGCCTGACTCCTCGTGAAACTTGATAGGAGTCCCAGGATTCCTGTGGCACGTGGAAAGGGACACTTGGTCTCCCGCCTCAGCTGGAGAGGCGTCCCAATTGCCCTGCCAAGCCTCGAGGAGAATCCCGAGTTGTCCCTCGCAACTAGGCAGGAGTCCTGACGTCGCTGAACAAACACGTGGGTGGAAGGGCCATCCCCGTCGTAACTCGAGAATATACCCCAGGTTCCCGCCGCAACTCGAGAAAAACCATGAGACTTCCCCCTCGCCGCGAGATGAGGCCCGATTCCCCTGCACTGCGTGCAGAGCAATTCCGTGTTGCACATCACACATGAAAGGAGCCTTGATTTCCTTGATGGCACTCCAGAGAAACCCCAAGAACACTGTTTCAAGGCTAGAGGGATCCCGAGGTCACTGTAGCAACACGAAAGAGCTCCGTGGACCAAAAATCAACTCGAGATGAGAGGTTAGTCCCTGGCTTCGACTCCAGAGGAATACCACCTTACCACAAGCACCTCAAGAGGAGGCTTCTCTCATCTCTAGCTATGTGAGAGGGACCCTGAGTTTGCGGCCTCAAGTGGAATGGACACCGCGATGCCCTGACTCGAAATAAAGCCGGACATCCCTGCAGTGACTTGAATGCAGGCTCGTCTTGCATCTCCCAAGACGAAAGGATGTCTGAATGCCCTGTGGAGACCACAGAGAAAGACCTACTTCCCCACCTAATCGCGATCGGAGGCCTCACATCCTTTAAAAACTTTAGAGGTACGCGGAGATCAGTGCCTCCAAAGGAGACGATGCCTGACTCCTCGTGAAACATGATAGGAGTCCCAGGATTCCTGTGGCACGGGGAAAGGGACCCTTGGTCTCCCACCTCAGCTGGAGAGGCATCCCAATTGCCCTGCCAAGCCTCGAGGAGAATCCCGAGTTGTCCCTTGCAACTAGGCAGGAGTCCTGACGTCGCTGAAGAAACACGTGGGTGGAAGGGCCATCCCCGTCGTAACTCGAGAATATACCCCAGGTTCCCGCCGCAACTCGAGAAAAACCATGACACTTCCCCCTCGCCACGAGATGAGGCCCGATTCCCCTGCACTGCATGCAGAGCAATTCCGTGTTGCACATCACACATGAAAGGAGCCTTGATTTCCTTGATGGCACTCCAGAGAAACCCCAAGAACACTGTTTCAAGGCTAGAGGGATCCCGAGGTCACTGTTGCAACACGAAAGAGCTCCGTGGACCAAAAATCAACTCGAGATGAGAGGTTAGTCCCTGGCCTCGACTCCAGAGGAATACCACCTTACCACAAGCACCTCAAGAGGAGGCTTCTCTCAGCTCTAGCTATGTGAGAGGGACCCTGAGTTTGCGGCCTCAATTGGAATGCACACCGCGATGCCCTGACTCGAAATAAGGACATATATCCCTGCAGTGACTTGAATGCAGGCTCGTCTTGCATCTCCCATGACGAAAGGATGTCTGAATCCCCTGTGGAGACCACAGAGAAAGACCTACTTCCCACCTCATCGCGACCGGAGGCCTCACATCCTTTGAAAACTCCAGAGGTACGCGGAGATCAGTGCCTCCAAAGGAGACGATGCCTGACTCCTCGTGAAACTTGATAGGAGTCCCAGGATTCCTGTGGCACGTGGAAAGGGACCCTTGGTCTCCCGCCTCAGCTGGAGAGGCGTGCCAATTGCCCTGCCAAGCCTCGAGGAGAATCCCGAGTTGTCCCTCGCAACTAGGCAGGAGTCCTGACGTCGCTGAACAAACACGTGGGTGGAAGGGCCATCCCCGTCGTAACTCGAGAAAATACCCCAGGTTCCCGCCGCAACTCGAAAAAAACCATGAGACTTCCCCCTCGCCGCGAGATGAGGCCCGATTCCCCTGCACTGCGTGCAGAGCAATTCCGTGTTGCACATCACACATGAAAGGAGGCTTGATTTCCTTGATGGCACTCCAGAGAAACCCCAAAAACACTGTTTCAAGGCTGGAGGGATCCTGAGGTCACTGTAGCAACACGAAAGAGCTGCGTGGACCAAAAATCAACTCGAGATGAGAGCTTAGTCCCTGGCTTCGACTCCAGAGGAATACCACCTTACCACAAGCACCTCAAGAGGAGGCTTCTCTCAGCTCTAGGTATGTGAGAGGGACCTTGAGTTTGGGGCCTCAAGTGGAATGGACACCGCGATGCCCTGACTCGAAATAAGGCCATATATCCCTGCAGTTACTTAAATGCAGGCTCGTCTTGCATCTCCAAAGACGAAAGGATGTCTGAATCCCCTGTGGAGACCACAGAGAAAGACCTAGTTCCCCACCTAATCGCGATCGGAGTCCTCACATCCTTTGAAAACTCCAGAGGTACGCGGAGATCAGTGCCTCCAAAGTAGACGATGCCTGACTCCTCGTGAAACTTGATAGGAGTCCCAGGATTCCTGTGGCACGTGGAAAGGGACCCTTGGTCTCCCGCCTCAGCTGGAGAGGCGTGCCAATTGCCCTGCCAAGCCTCGAGGAGAATCCCGAGTTGTCCCTCGCAACTAGGCAGGAGTCCTGACGTCGCTGAACAAACACGTGGGTGGAAGGGCCATCCCCGTCGTAACTCGAGAATATACCCCAGGTTCCCGCCGCAACTCGAGAAAAACCATGAGACTTCCCCCTCGCCGCGAGATGAGGCCCGATTCCCCTGCACTGCGTGCAGAGCAATTCCGTGTTGCACATCACACATGAAAGGAGCCTTGATTTCCTTGATGGCACTCCAGAGAAACCCCAAGAACACTGTTTCAAGGCTAGAGGGATCCTGAGGTCACTGTAGCCACACGAAAGACCTCCGTGGACCAAATATCAACTCGAGATGAGAGGTTAGTCCCTGGCTTCGACTCCAGAGGAATACCACCTTACCACAAGCACCTCAAGAGGAGGCTTCTCTCAGCTCTAGGTATGTGAGAGGGACCCTGAGTTTGCGGCCTCAAGTGGAATGGACACCGCGATGCCCTGACTCGAAATAAGGCCATATATCCCTGCAGTGACTTGAATGCAGGCTCGTCTTGCATCTCCCAAGACGAAAGGATGTCTGAATCCCCTGTGGAGACCACAGAGAAAGACCTAGTTCCCCACCTCATCACGACCGGAGGCCTCATATCCTTTGAAAACTCCAGAGATATGCGGAGATCAGTGCCTCCAAAAGAGACGATGCCTGACTCCTCGTGAAACTTGGTAGGAGTCCCAGGATTCCTGTGGCATGTGGAAAGGGACCCTTGGTCTCCCGCCTCATCTAGAGAGGCGTCCCAATTGCCCTGCCAAGCCTCGAGGAGAATCCCGAGTTGTCCCTCGCAACTAGGCAGGAGTCCTGACGTCGCTGAACAAACACGTGTGTGGAAGGGCCATCCCCGTCGTAACTCGAGAATATACCCCTGGTTCCCGCCGCAACTCGAGAAAAACCATGAGACTTCCCCCTCGCCGCGAGATGAGGCCCGATTCCCCTGCACTGCGTGCAGAGCAATTCCGTGTTGCACATCACACATGAAAGGAGCCTTGATTTCCTTGATGGCACTCCAGAGAAACCCCAAGAACACTGTTTCAAGGCTAGAGGGATCCCGAGGTCACTGTAGCAACACGAAAGAGCTCCGTGGACCAAAAATCAACTCGAGATGAGAGGTTAGTCCCTGGCTTCGACTCCAGAGGAATACCACCTTACCACAAGCACCTCAAGAGGAGGCTTCTCTCAGCTCTAGCTATGTGAGAGGGACCCTGAGTTTGCGGCCTCAAGTGGAATGGACACCGCGATGCCCTGGCTCGAAATAAGGCCGGATATCCCTGCAGTGACTTGAATGCAGGCTCGTCTTGCATCTCCCAAGATGAAAGGATGTCTGAATCCCCTGTGGAGACCACAGAGAAAGACCTAGTTCCCCACCTCATCGCGACCGGAGGCCTCACATCCTTTAAAAACTTCAGAGGCACGCGGAGATCAGTGCCTCCAAAGGAGACGATGCCTGACTCCTCGTGAAACTTGATAGGAGTCCCAGGATTCCTGTGGCACGTGGAAAGGGACCCTTGGTCTCCCGCCTCAGCTGGAGAGGCGTCCCAATTGCCCTGCCAAGCCTCGAGGAGAATCCCGAGTTGTCCCTCGCAACTAGGCAGGAGTCCTGACGTCGCTGAACAAACACGTGGGTGGAAGGGCCATCCCCGTCGTAACTCGAGAATATACCCCAGGTTCCCGCAGCAACTCGAGAAAAACCATGAGACTTCCCCCTCGCCGCGATATGACGCCCGATTCTCCTGCACTGCGTGCAGAGCAATTCCGTGTTGCACATCACACATGAAAGGAGCCTTGATTTCCTTGATGGCACTCTAGCGAAACCCCAAGAACACTGTTTCAAGGCTAGAGGGATCCTGAGGTCACTGTAGCAACACGAAAGAGCTCCGTGGGCCAAAAATCAACTCGAGATGAGAGGTTAGTCCCTGGCTTCGACTGCAGAGGAATACCACCTTACCACAAGCACCTCAAGAGGAGGCTTCTCTCAGCTCTAGGTATGTGAGAGGGACCCTGAGTTTGCGGCCTCAAGTGGAATGGACACCGCGATGCCCTGACTCGAAATGAGGCCGAATATCCCTGCAGTGATTGAATGCAGGCTCGTCTTGCATCTCCCAAGACGAAAGGATGTCTGAATCCCCTGTGGAGACCACAGAGAAAGACCTAGTTCCCCAGCTCATGGCGACCGGAGGCCTCACATCCTTTGAAAACTCCAGAGGTACGCGGAGATCAGTGCCTCCAAAGGAGACGATGCCTGACTCCTCGTGAAACTTGATAGGAGTCCCAGGATTCCTGTGGCACGTGGAAGGGGACCCTTGGTCTCCCGCCTCAGCTTCAGAGGCGTCCCAATTGCCCTGCCAAGCCTCGAGGAGAATCCCGAGTTGTCCCTCGCAACTAGGCAGGAGTCCTGACGTCGCTGAAGAAACACGTGTGTGGAAGGGCCATCCCCGTCGTAACTCGAGAATATACCCCAGGTTCCCGCCGCAACTCGAGAAAAACCATGAGACTTCCCCCTCGCCGGGAGATGAGGCCCGATTCCCCTGTAGTGCGTGCAGAGCAATTCCGTGTTGCACATCACACATGAAAGGAGCCTTGATTTCTTGATGGCACTCCAGAGAAACCCCAAGAACACTGTTTCAAGGCTGGAGGGATCCTGAGGTCACTGTAGCAACACGAAAGATCTCCGTGGACCAAAAATCAACTCGAGATGAGAGGTTAGTCCCTGGCTTCGACTCCAGAGGAATACCACCTTACCACAAGCACCTCAAGAGGAGGCTTCTCTCAGCTCTAGGTATGTGAGAGGGACCCTGAGTTTGCGGCCTCAAGTGGAATGGACACCGCGATGCCCTGACTCGAAATAAGGCCGGATATCCCTGCAGTGACTTGAATGCAGGCTCGTCTTGTATCTCCCAAGACGAAAGGATGTCTGAATCCCCTGTGGAGCGCAGAGAAAGACCTAGTTCCCCACCTCATGGCGACCGGAGTCCTCACATCCTTTGAAAACTCCAGAGGTACGTGGAGATCAGTGCCTCCAAAGGAGACGATGCCTGACTCCTCGTGAAACTTGACAGGAGTCCCAGGATTCCTGTGGCACGTGGAAAGGGACCCTTGGTCTCCCGCCTCAGCTGGAGAGGCGTCCCAATTGCCCTGCCAAGCCTCGAGGAGTATCCCGAGTTGTCCCTCGCAACTAGGCAGGAGTCCTGACGTCGCTGAACAATCACGTGTGTGGAAGGGCCATCCACATCGTAACTCGAGAATATACCCCAGGTTCCCGCCGCAACTCGAGGAAAACCATGAGACTTCCCCCTAGCCGCGAGATGAGGCCCGATTCCCCTGCAGTGCGTGCAGAGCAACTCCGTGTTGCACATCACACATGAAAGGAGCCTTGATTTCCTTGATGGCACTGCAGAGAAACCCCAAGAACACTGTTTCAAGGCTAGAGGGATCCTGAGGTCACTGTAGCAGCACGAAAGAGCTCCGTGGACCAAAAATCAACTCGAGATGAGAGGTTAGTCCCTGGCTTTGACTCCAGAGGAATACCACCTTACCACAAGCACCTCAAGAGGAGGCTTCTCTCAGCTCTAGGTATGTGAGAGGGACCCTGAGTTTGCGGCCTCAAGTGGAATGGACACCGCGATGCCCTGACTCGAAATGAGGCCGGATATCCCTGCAGTGACTTGAATGCAGGCTCGTCTTGCATCTCCCAAGACGAAAGGATGTCTGAATGCCCTGTGGAGACCACAGAGAGAGACCTAGTTCCCCACCTCATCGCGACCGGAGGCCTACATTCTTTGAAAACTCCAGAGGTACGCGGAGATCAGTGCCTCCAAAGGAGACGATGCCTGACTTCTCGTGAAACTTGATTGGAGTCCCAGGATTCCTGTGGCACGTGGAAAGGGACCCTTGGTCTCCCGCCTCAGCTGGAGAGGCGTCCCAATTGCCCTGCCAAGCCTCGAGGAGAATCCCGAGTTGTCCCTCGCAACTAGGCAGGAGTCCTGACGTCGCTGAAGAAACACGTGGGTGGAATGGCCATCCCCGTCGTAACTCGAGAATATAACCCAGGTTCCCGCCGCAACTCGAGAAAAACCATGAGACTTCCCCCTCGCCGCAGGTTGAGGCCCGATTCCCCTGCACTGCGTGCAGAGCAATTCCGTGTTGCACATCACACATGAAAGGAGCCTTGATTTCCTTGATGGCACTCCAGAGAAACCCCAAGAACACTGATTCAAGGCTAGAGGGATCCCGAGGTCAATGTCGCAAAACGAAAGAGCTCCGTGGACCAAAAATCAACTCGAGATGAGAGGTTAGTCCCTGGCTTCGACTCCAGAGGAATACCACCTTACCACAAGCACCTCAAGAGGAGGCTTCTCTCAGCTCTAGGTATGTGAGAGGGACCCTGAGTTTGCGACCTCAATTGGAATGGACACCGCGATGTCCTGACGTGAAATAAGGCCGGATATCCCTGCAGTGACTTGAATGCAGGCTCGTCTTGCATCTCCCAAGACGAAAGGATGTCTGAATCCCCTGTGGAGACCACAGAGAAAGACCTAGTTCCCCACCTCATCGCGACCGGAGGCCTACATTTTTGAAAACTCCAGAGGTACGCGGAGATTAGTGCCTCCAAAGGAGATGATGCCTGACTCCTCGTGAAACTTGATACGAGTCCCAGGATTCCTGTGGCACGTGGAAAGGGACCCTTGGTCTCCCGCCTCAGCTGGAGAGGCGTCCCAATTGCCCTGCCAAGCCTCGAGGAGAATCCCGAGTTGTCCCTCGCATCTAGGCAGGAGTCCTGACGTCGCTGAAGAAACACGTGAGTCGAAGGGCCATCCCCGTCGTAACTCGAGAATATACCCCAGGTTCCCGCCGCAACTCGAGAAAACCATGAGACTTCCCCCTCGCCACGAGATGATGCCCGATTCCCCTGCACTGCGTGCAGAGCAATTCCGTGTTGCACATCACACATGAAAGGAGCCTTGATTTCCTTGATGGCACTCCAGAGAAAAACCAAGAACACTGTTTCAAGGCTAGAGGGATCCTGAGGTCACTGTAGCAACACGAAAGAGCTCCGTGGACCAAAAATCAACTCGAGATGAGAGGTTAGTCCCTGGCTTCGACTCCAGAGGAATACCACCTTACCACAAGCACCTCAAGAGGAGGCTTCTCTCAGCTCTAGGTATGTGAGAGGGACCCTGAGTTTGCGGCCTCAATTGGAATGGACACCGCGATGCCCTGACTCGAAATAAGGCCGGATATCCCTGCAGTGACTTGAATGCAGGCTCGTCTTGCATCTCCCAAGACGAAAGGATGTCTGAATGCCCTGTGGAGACCAGAGAGAAAGACCTAGTTCCCCACCTCATCGCGACCGGAGGCCTCACATCCTTTAAAAACTTCAGAGGTACGCGGAGATCAGTGCCTCCAAAGGAGACGATGCCTGACTTCTCGTGAAACTTGATAGGAGTCCCAGGATTCCTGTGGCACGTGGAAAGGGACCCTTGGTCTCCCGCCTCAGCTGGAGAGGCGTCCCAATTGCCCTGCCAAGCCTCGAGGAGAATCCCGAGTTGTCCCTCGCAACTAGGCAGGAGTCCTGATGTCGCTGAACAAACACGTGTGTGAAAGGGCCATCCCCATCGTAACTCGAGAATATACCCCAGGTTCCCGCCGCAACTCGAGAAAAACCATGAGACTTCCCCCTCGCCGCGAGATGAGGCCCGATTCCCCTGCACTTCGTGCAGAGCAATTCCGTGTTGCACATCACACATGAAAGGACCATTGATTTCCTTGATGGCACTCCAGAGAAACCCCAAGAACACTGTTTCAAGGCTAGAGGGAACCTGAGGTCACTGTAGCAACAAGAAAGAGCTCCGTGGACCAAAAATCAACTCGAAATGAGAGGTTAGTCCCTGGCTTCGACTCGAGAGGAATACCACCTTACCACAAGCACCTCAAGAGGAGGCTTCTCTCAGCTATAGGTATGTGAGAGGGACCCTAAGTTTGCAGCCTCAAGTAGAATGGACACCGCGATGCCCTGACTCGAAATGAGGCCGGATATCCCTGCAGTGACTTGAATGCAGGCTCATCTTGCATCTCCCAAGACGAAAGGATGTCTGAATCCCCTGTGAAGACCACAGAGAAAGACCTAGTTCCCCACCTCATCACGACCGGAGGCCTCACATCCTTTGAAAACTCCAGAGGTACGCGGAGATCAGTGCCTCCAAAGGAGACGATGTCTGACTCCTCGTGAAACTTGATAGAAGTCCCAGGATTCCTGTGGCACGTGGAAAGGGACACTTGGTCTCCCGCTTCAGCTGGAGAGGCGTCCCAATTGCCCTGCCAAGCCTCGAGGAGAATCCCGAGTTGTCCCTCGCAACTAGGCAGGAGTCCTGACGTCGCTGAACAAACACGTGTGTGGAAGGGCCATCCCCGTCGTAACTCGAGAATATACCCCAGGTTCCGCCGCAACTCGAGAAAAACCATGAGACTTCCCCCTTTTCGCGAGATGAGGCCCGATCTCCCTGCACTGCGTGCAGAGCAATTCCGTGTTGCACATCAATCATGAAAGGAGCTTGATTTAATTGATGGCACTGCAGAGAAACCCCAAGAACACTGTTTCAAGGCTAGAGGGATCCTGAGGTCACTGTAGCAACAAAAAAGAGCTCCGTGGCCCAAAAATCAACTCGAGATGAGAGGTTAGTCCCTGGCTTCGACTCCAGAGGAATACCACCTTACCACAAGCACCTCAAGAGGAGGCTTCTCTCAGCTCTAGCTATGTGAGAGGGACC
The DNA here is from genome assembly GCF_910594005.1 of Cervus elaphus. Classification (NCBI taxonomy): domain Eukaryota; kingdom Metazoa; phylum Chordata; class Mammalia; order Artiodactyla; family Cervidae; genus Cervus; species Cervus elaphus. The sequence goes on along the minus strand of NC_057838.1, from coordinate 11,206,027 downwards.
CTGAGTTTGCGGCCTCAAGTGGAATGGACACCGCGATGCCCTGACTCGAAATAAGGCCGGATATCCCTGCAGTGACTTGAATGCAGGCTCGTCTTGCATCTCCCAAGACGAAAGGATGTCTGAATCCCCTGTGGAGACCACAGAGAAAGACCTAGTTCCCCACCTCATCGCGACCGGAGGCCTCACATCCTTTGAAAATTCCAGAGGTACGCGGAGATCAGTGCCTCCAAAGGAGACGATGCCTGACTCCTCGTGAAACTTGATAGGAGCCCCAGGATTCCTGTGGCACGTGGAAAGGGACACTTGGTCTCCAGCCTCAGCTGGAGAGGTGTCCCAATTTCCATGCCAAGCCTCGAGGAGAATCCCGAGTTGTCCCTCGCAACTAGGCAGGAGTCCTGACGTCGCTGAACAGACACGTGGGTGGAAGGGCCATCCCCGTCGTAACTCGAGAATATACCCCAGGTTCCCGCCGCAACTCGAGAAAAACCATGACACTTCCCCCTCGCCGCGAGATGAGGCCCGATTCCCCTGCACTGCGTGCAGAGCAATTCCGTGTTGCACATCACACATGAAAGGAGCCTTGATTTCCTTGATGGCACTCCAGAGAAACCCCAAGAACACTGTTTCAAGGCTAGAGGGATCCCGAGGTCACTGTAGCAACACGAAAGAGCTCCGTGGAACAAAAATCAACTCGAGATGAGAGGTTAGTCCCTGGCCTCGACTCCAGAGGAATACCACCTTACCACAAGCACCTCAAGAGGAGGCTTCTCTCAGCTCTAGGTATGTGAGAGGGACCCTGAGTTTGCGGCCTCAAGTGGAATGGACACCGCGATGCCCTGACTCGAAATAAGGCCGGATATCCCTGCAGTGACTTGAATGCAGGCTCGTCTTGCATCTCCCAAGACGAAAGGATGTCTGAATGCCCTCTGGAGACCACAGAGAATGCCCTACTTCCCCACCTCATCGCGACCGGAGGCCTCACATCCTTTAAAAAACTTCAGAGGTACGCGGAGATCAGTGCCTCCAAAGGAGACGATGCCTGACTCCTCGTGAAAGTTGATAGGAGTCCCAGGATTCCTGTGGCACGTGGAAAGGGACCCTTGGTCTCCCGCCTCAGCTGGAAAGGTGTCCCAATTGCCCTGCCAAGCCTCGAGGAGAATCCCGAGTTGTCCCTCGCAACTAGGCAGGAGTCCTGACGTCGCTGAACAAACACGTGGGTGGAAGGGCCATCCCCGTCGTAACTCGAGAATATACCCCAGGTTCCCGCCGCAACTCGAGAAAAACCATGAGACTTCCCCCTCGCCGCGATATGACGCCCGATTCTCCTGCACTGCGTGCAGAGCAATTCCGTGTTGTACATCACACATGAAAGGAGCCTTGATTTCCTTGATGACACTCTAGCGAAACCCCAAGAACACTGTTTCAAGGATAGAGGGATCCTGAGGTCACTGTAGCAACACGAAAGAGCTCCATGGCCCAAAAATCAACTCGAGATGAGAGGTTAGTCCCTGGCTTCGACTCCAGAGGAATACCACCTTACCACAAGCACCTCAAGAGGAGGCTTCTCTCAGCTCTAGGTATGTGAGAGGAACCCTGAGTTTGCGGCCTCAAGTGGAATGGACACCGCGATGCCCTGACTCGAAATGAGGCCGAATATCCCTGCAGTGATTGAATGCAGGCTCGTCTTGCATCTCCCAAGACGAAAGGATGTCTGAATCCCCTGTGGAGACCACAGAGAAAGACCTAGTTCCCCACCTCATGGCGACCGGAGGCCTCACATCCTTTGAAAACTCCAGAGGTACGCGGAAATCAGTGCCTCCAAAGGAGACGATGCCTGACTCCTCGTGAAACTTGATAGGAATCCCAGGATTCCTGTGGCACGTGGAAAGGGACCCTTGGTCTCCCGCCTCAGCTGGAGAGGCGTCCCAATTGCCCTGCCAAGCCTCGAGGAGAATCCCGAGTTGTCCCTCGCAACTAGGCAGGAGTCCTGACGTCGCTGAACAAACACGTGGGTGGAAGGGCCATCCCCATCGTAACTCGAGAATATACCCCAGGTTCCCGCCGCAACTCGAGAAAAACCATGAGACTTCCCCCTCGCCGCGAGATGAGGCCCGATTCCCCTGTAGTGCGTGCAGAGCAATTCCGTGTTGCACATCACACATGAAAGGAGCCTTGATTTCCTTGATGGCACTCCAGAGAAACCCCAAGAACACTGTTTCAAGGCTAGAGGGATCCTGAGGTCACTGTAGCAACACGAAAGAGCTCCCTGGCCCAGAAATCAACTCGAGATGAGAGGTTAGTCCCTGGCTTCGACTCCAGAGGAATACCACCTTACCACAAGCACCTCATGATGAGGCTTCTCTCAGCTCTAGGTATGTGAGAGGGACCCTGAGTTTGCGGCCTTAAGTGGAATGGACACCGCGATGCCCTGACTCGAAATAAGGCCATATATCCCTGCAGTGACTTGAATGCAGGCTCGTCTTGCATCTCCCAAGACGAAAAGATGTCTGAATCCCCTGTGGAGACCAGAGAGAAAGACCTAGTTCCCCACCTCATGGCGACCGGAGGCCTCACATCCTTTGAAAACTCCAGAGGTACGCGGAGATCAGTGCCTCCAAAGGAGACGATGCCTGACTCCTCGTGAAACTTGATAGGAGTCCCAGGATTCCTGTGGCACGTGGAAAGGGACACTTGGTCTCCCGCCTCAGCTGGAGAGGCATCCCAATTGCCCTGCCAAGCCTCGAGGAGAATCCCGAGTTGTCCCTCGCAACTAGGCAGGAGTCCTGACGTCGCTGAAGAAACACGTGGGTGGAAGGGCCATCCCCGTCATAACTCGAGAATATACCCCACGTTCCCGCCGCAACTCGAGAAAAACCAAGAGACTTCCCCCTCGCCGCGAGATGAGGCCCGATTCCCCTGCACTGCGTGCAGAGCAATTCCGTGTTACACATCACACATGAAAGGAGCCTTGATTTCCTTGATGGCACTCCAGAGAAACCCAAAGAACACTGTTTCAAGGCTAGAGGGATCCTGAGGTCACTGTAGCAACAAGAAAGAGCTCCGTGGACCAAAAATCAACTTGAAATGAGAGGTTAGTCCTTGGCTTCGACTCAAGAGGAATACCACGTTACCACAAGCACCTCAAGAGGAGGCTTCTCTCAGCTCTAGGTATGTGAGAGGGACCCTGAGTTTGCGGCCTCAAGTGGAATGGACACCGCGATTCCCTGACTCGAAATAAGGCCGGATATCCCTGCAGTGACTTGAATGCAGGCTCATCTTGCATCTCCCAAGACGAAAGGATGTCTGAATCCCCTGTGGAGACCACAGAGAAAGACCTAATTCCCCACCTCATCGCGACCGGAGGCCTCACATCCTTTGAAAACTCCAGAGGTACTCGGAGATCAGTGCCTCCAAAGGAGACGATGCCTGACTCCTCGTGAAACTTCATAGGAGTCCCAGGATTCCTGTGGCACGTGGAAAGGGACCCTTAGTCTCCCGCCTCAGCTGGAGAGGCATCCCAATTGCCCTGCCAAGCCTCGAGGAGAATCCCGAGTTGTCCCTCGCAACTAGGCAGGAGTCCTGACGTCGCTGAACAAACACGTGGGTTCAAGGGCCATCCCCGTCGTAACTCGAGAATATACCCCAGGTTCCCGCCGCAACTCGAAAAAAACCATGAGACTTTCCCCTCGCCGCAAGATGAGGCCCGATTCCCCTGCACTGCGTGAAGAGCAATTCCGTGTTGCACATCACACATGAAAGGAGCCTTGATTTCCTTGATGGCACTCCAGAGAAACCCCAAGAACACTGTTTCAAGGCTGGAGGGATTCCGAGGTCACTGTAGCAACACGAAAGAGCTCCGTGGACCAAAAATCAACTCGAGATGAGAGGTTAGTCCCTGGCTTCGACTCCAGAGGAATACCACCTTACCACAAGCACCTCAAGAGGAGGCTTCTCTCAGCTCTAGGTATGTGAGAGGGACCTTGAGTTTGGGGCCTCAAGTGGAATGGACACCGCGATGCCCTGACTCGAAATAAGGCCATATATCCCTGCAGTTACTTAAATGCAGGCTCGTCTTGCATCTCCAAAGACGAAAGGATGTCTGAATCCCCTGTGGAGACCACAGAGAAAGACCTAGTTCCCCACCTCATCGCGACCGGAGTCCTCACATCCTTTGAAAACTCCAGAGGTACGCGGAGATCAGTGCCTCCAAAGGAGACGATGCCTGACTCCTCGTGAAACTTGATAGGAGTCCCAGGATTCCTGTGGCACGTGGAAAGGGACCCTTGGTCTCCCGCCTCAGCTGGAGAAGCGTCCCAATTGCCCTGCCAAGCCTCGAGGAGAATCCCGAGTTGTCCCTCACAACTAGGCAGGAGTCCTGACGTCGCTGAACAAACACGTGGGTGGAAGGGTCATCCCCGTCGTAACTCGAGAATATACCCCAGGTTCCCGCCGCAACTCGAGAAAAACCATGACACTTCCCCCTCGCCGCGAGATGAGGCCCGATTCCCCTGCACTGCGTGCAGAGCAATTCCGTGTTGCACATCACACATGAAAGGAGCCTTGATTTCCTTGATGGCACTCCAGAGAAACCCCAAGAACACTGTTTCATGGCTAGAGGGATCCTGAGGTCACTGTAGCAACACGAAAGAGCTCCGTGGACCAAAAATCAACTCGAGATGAGAGGTTAGTCCCTGGCTTAGACTCCAGAGGAATACAACCTTACCACAAGCACCTCAAGAGGAGGCTTCTCTCAGCTCTAGGTATGTGAGAGGGACCCTGAGTTTGCGGCCTCAAGTGGAATGGACACCGCGATGCCCTGGCTCGAAATAAGGCCGGACATCCCTGCAGTGACTTGAATGCAGGCTCATCTTGCATCTCCCAAGACGAAAGGATGTCTGAATCCCCTGTGGAGACCACAGAGAAAGACCTAGTTCCCCACCTCATCGCGACCGGAGGCCTCACATCCTTTGAAAACTTCAGAGGCACGCGGAGATCAGTGCCTCCAAAGGAGACGATGCCTGACTCCTCGTGAAACTTGATAGGAGTCCCAGGATTCCTGTGGCACGTGGAAAGGGACCCTTGCTCTCCCGCCTCAGCTGGAGAGGCGTCCCAATTTCCCTGCCAAGCCTCAAGGAGAATCCCGAGTTGTCCCTCGCAACTAGGCAGGAGTCCTGACGTGGCTGAACAAACACGTGGGTGGAAGGGCCATCCCCGTCGTAACTCGAGAATATACCCCAGGTTCCCGCCGCAACTCGAGAAAAACCATGAGACTTCCCCCTCGCCGTGAGATGAGGCCCGATTTCCCTGCACTGCGTGAAGAGCAATTCCGTGTTGCACATCACACATGAAAGGAGCCTTGATTTCCTTGATGGCACTCCAGAGAAACCCCAAGAACACTGTTTCAAGGCTAGAGGGATCCCGAGGTCACTGTAGCAACACGAAAGAGCTCCGTGGACCAAAAATCAACTCGAGATGAGAGGTTAGTCCCTGGCTTCGACTCCAGAGGAATACCACCTTACCACAAGCACCTCAAGAGGAGGCTTCTCTCAGCTCTAGCTCTGTGAGAGGGACCCTGAGTTTGCGGCCTCAAGTGGAATGGACACCGCGATGCCCTGACTCGAAATAAAGCCGGACATCCCTGCAGTGACTTGAATGCAGGCTCGTCTTGCATCTCCCAAGACGAAAGGATGTCTGAATGCCCTGTGGAGACCACAGAGAAAGACCTACTTCCCCACCTAATCGCGATCGGAGGCCTCACATCCTTTAAAAACTTTAGAGGTACGCGGAGATAAGTGCCTCCAAAGGAGACGATGCCTGACTCCTCGTGAAACATGATAGGAGTCCCAGGATTCCTGTGGCACGGGGAAAGGGACCCTTGGTCTCCCACCTCAGCTGGAGAGGCATTCCAATTGCCCTGCCAAGCCTCGAGGAGAATCCCGAGTTGTCCCTCGCAACTAGGCAGGAGTCCTGACGTCGCTGAAGAAACACGTGGGTCGAAGGGCCATCCCCGTCGTAACTCTAGAATATACCCCAGGTTCCCTCCGCAACTCGAGAAAAACCATGAGACTTCCCCCTCGCCGCGAGATGAGGCCCGATTCCCCTGCACTGCGTGCAGAGCATCTCCGTGTTGCACATCACACATGAAAGGAGCCTTGATTATCTTGATGGCACTCCAGAGAAACCCCAAGAACACTGTTTCAAGGCTAGAGGGATCCTGAGGTCACTGTAGCAACACGAAAGAGCTCCGTGGACCAAAAATCAACTCGAGATGAGAGGTTAGTCCCTGGCTTAGACTCCAGAGGAATACCACCTTACCACAAGCACCTCAAGAGGAGGCTTCTCTCAGCTCTAGGTATGTGAGAGGGACCCTGAGTTTGCGGCCTCAAGTGGAATGGACACCGCGATGCCCTGACTCGAAATGAGGCCGGATATCCCTGCAGTGACTTGAATGCAGGCTCGTCTTGCATCTCCCAAGATGAAAGGATGTCTGAATCCCCTGTGGAGACCACAGAGAAAGACCTAGTTCCCAACCTCATGGCGACCGGAGGCCTCACATCCTTTGAAAACTCCAGAGGTACGCGGAAATCAGTGCCTCCAAAGGAGACGATGCCTGACTCCTCGTGAAACTTGATAGGAGTCCCAGGATTCCTGTGGCACGTGGAAAGGGACCCTTGGCCTCCCGCCTCAGCTGGAGAGGCGTCCCAATTGCCCTGCCAAGCCTCGAGGAGAATCCCGAGTTGTCCCTCGCAACTAGGCAGGAGTCCTGACGTCGCTGAACAAACACGTGTGTGGAAGGGCCATCCCCGTCGTAACTCGAGAATATACCCCAGGTTCCCGCCGCAACTCGAGAAAAACCATGAGACTTCCCCCTCGCCGCGAGATGAGGCCCGATTCCCCTGTAGTGCGTGCAGAGCAATTCCGTGTTGCACATCACACATGAAAGGAGCCTTGATTTCCTTGATGGCACTCCAGAGAAACCCCAAGAACACTGTTTCAAGGCTAGAGGGATCCTGAGGTCACTGTAGCAACACGAAAGAGCTCCGTGGACCAAAAATTAACTCGAGATGAGAGGTTAGTCGCTGGCTTCGACTCCAGAGGAATACCACCTTACCACAAGCACCTCAAGAGGAGGCTTCTCTCAGCTCCAGGTATGTGAGAGGGACCCTGAATTTGCGGCCTCAAGTGGAATGGACACCGCGATGCCCTGACTCGAAATAAGGCCATATATCCCTGCAGTGACTTGAATGCAGGCTCGTCTTGCATCTCCCAAGACGAAAGGATGTCTGAATCCCCTGTGGAGACCACAGAGAAAGACCTAGTTTCCCACCTCATCACGACCGGAGGCCTCACATCCTTTGAAAACTCCAGAGATATGCGGAGATCAGTGCCTCCAAAAGAGACGATGCCTGACTCCTCGTGAAACTTGGTAGGAGTCCCAGGATTCCTGTGGCATGTGGAAAGGGACCCTTGGTCTCCCGCCTCATCTAGAGAGGCGTCCCAATTGCCCTGCCAAGCCTCGAGGAGAATCCCGAGTTGTCCCTCGCAACTAGGCAGGAGTCCTGACGTCGCTGAACAAACACGTGTGTGGAAGGGCCATCCCCGTCGTAACTCGAGAATATACCCCAGGTTCCCGCCGCAACTCGAGAAAAACCATGAGACTTCCCCCTCGCCGCGAGATGAGGCCCGATTGCCTGCACTGCGTGCAGAGCAATTCCGTGTTGCACATCACACATGAAAGGAGCCTTGATTTCCTTGATGGCACTCCAGAGAAACCCCAAGAACACTGTTTCAAGGCTAGAGGGATCCCGAGGTCACTGTAGCAACACGAAAGAGCTCCGTGGACCAAAAATCAACTCGAGATGAGAGGTTAGTCCCTGGCTTCGACTCCAGAGGAATACCACCTTACCACAAGCACCTCAAGAGGAGGCTTCTCTCAGCTCTAGCTATGTGAGAGGGACCCTGAGTTTGCGGCCTCAAGTGGAATGGACACCGCGATGCCCTGACTCGAAATAAAGCCGGACATCCCTGCAGTGACTTGAATGCAGGCTCGTCTTGCATCTCCCATGACGAAAGGATGTCTGAATGCCCTGTGGAGACCACAGAGAAAGACCTACTTCCCCACCTCATCGCGATCGGAGGCCTCACATCTTTTAAAAACTTGAGAGGTACGCGGAGATAAGTGCCTCCAAAGGAGACGATGCCTGACTCCTCGTGAAACATGATAGGAGTCCCAGGATTCCTGTGGCACGGGGAAAGGGACCCTTGGTCTCCCACCTCAGCTGGAGAGGCATCCCAATTGCCCTGCCAAGCCTCGAGGAGAATCCCGAGTTGTCCCTCGCAACTAGGCAGGAGTCCTGACGTCGCTGAAGAAACACGTGGGTCGAAGGGCCATCCCCGTCGTAACTCGAGAATATACCCCATGTTCCCTCCGCAACTCGAGAAAAACCATGAGACTTCCCCCTCGCCGCGAGATGAGGCCCGATTCCCCTGCACTGCGTGAAGAGCAATTTCGTGTTGCACAACACACATGAAAGGAGCCTTGATTTCCTTGATGGCACTCCAGAGAAACCCCAAGAACACTGTTTCAAGGCTAGAGGGATCCCGAGGTCACTGTAGCAACACGAAAGAGCTCCGTGGACCAAAAATCAACTCGAGATGAGAGGTTAGTCCCTGGCTTAGACTCCAGAGGAATACCACCTTACCACAAGCACCTCATGAGGAGGCTTCTCTCAGCTTTAGGTATGTGAGAGGGACCCTGAGTTTGCGGCCTCAAGAGGAATGCACACCGCGATGCCCTGGCTTGAAATAAGGCCGGATATCCCTGCAGTGACTTGAATGCAGGCTCATCTTGCATCTCCCAAGACGAAAGGATGTCTGAATCCCCTGTGGAGACCACAGAGAAAGACCTAGTTCCCCACCTCATCGCGACCGGAGGCCTCACATCCTTTAAAAACTTCAGAGGCACGCGGAGATCAGTGCCTCCAAAGGAGACGATGCCTGACTCCTCGTGAAACTTGATAGGAGTCCCAGGATTCCTGTGGCACGTGGAAAGGGACCCTTGGTCTCCCGCCTCAGCTGGAGAGGCGTCCCAATTGCCCTGCCAAACCTCGAGGAGAATCCCGAGTTGTCCCTCGCAACTAGGCAGGAGTCCTGACGTCGCTGAACAAACACGTGGGTGGAAGGGCCATCCCCGTCGTAACTCGAGAATATACCCCAGGTTCCCGCCGCAACTCGAGAAAAACCATGACACTTCCCCCTCGCCACGAGATGAGGCCCGATTCTCCTGCACTGCGTGCAGAGCAATTCCGTGTTGCACATCACACATGAAAGGAGCCTTGATTTCCTTGATGGCACTCCAGAGAAACCCCAAGAACACTGTTTCAAGGCTAGAGGGATCCCGAGGTCACTGTAGCAACACGAAAGAGCTCCGTGGACCAAAAATCAACTCGAGATGAGAGGTTAGTCCATGGCCTCGGCTCCAGAGGAATACCACCTTACCACAAGCACCTCAAGAGGAGGCTTCTCTCAGCTCTAGCTATGTGAGAGGGACCCTGAGTTTGCGGCCTCAATTGGAATGGACACCGCGATGCCCTGACTCGAAATAAGGCCATATATCCCTGCAGTGACTTGAATGCAGGCTCGTCTTGCATCTCCCAAGACGAAAGGATGTCTGAATCCCCTGTGGAGACCACAGAGAAAGACCTAGTTCCCACCTCATCGCGACCGGAGGCCTCACATCCTTTGAAAACTCCAGAGGTACGCGGAGATCAGTGCCTCCAAAGGAGACGATGCCTGACTCCTCGTGAAACTTGATAGGAGTCCCAGGATTCCTGTGGCACGTGGAAAGGGACACTTGGTCTCCCGCCTCAGCTGGAGAGGCATCCCAATTGCCCTGCCAAGCCTCGAGGAGAATCCCGAGTTGTCCCTCGCAACTAGGCAGGAGTCCTGACGTCGCTGAACAAACACGTGGGTGGAAGGGCTATCCCCGTCGTAACTCGAGAATATACCCCAGGTTCCCGCCGCAACTCGAAAAAAACCATGAGACTTCCCCCTCGCCGCGAGATGAGGCCCGATTCCCCTGCACTGCGTGCAGAGCAATTCCGTGTTGCACATCACACATGAAAGGAGGCTTGATTTCCTTGATGGCACTCCAGAGAAACCCCAAAAACACTGTTTCAAGGCTGGAGGGATCCTGAGATCACTGTAGCAACACGAAAGAGCTCCGTGGACCAAAAATCAACTCGAGATGAGAGCTTAGTCCCTGGCTTCGACTCCAGAGGAATACCACCTTACCACAAGCACCTCAAGAGGAGGCTTCTCTCAGCTCTAGGTATGTGAGAGGGACCTTGAGTTTGGGGCCTCAAGTGGAATGGACACCGCGATGCCCTGACTCGAAATAAGGCCATATATCCCTGCAGTTACTTAAATGCAGGCTCGTCTTGCATCTCCAAAGACGAAAGGATGTCTGAATCTCCTGTGGAGACCACAGAGAAAGACCTAGTTCCCCACCTCATCGCGACCGGAGTCCTCACATCCTTTGAAAACTCCAGAGGTACGCGGAGATCAGTGCCTCCAAAGGAGACGATGCCTGACTCCTCGTGAAACTTGATAGGAGTCCCAGGATTCCTGTGGCACGTGGAAAGGGACCCTTGGTCTCCCGCCTCAGCTGGAGAGGCGTCCCAATTGCCCTGCCAAGCCTCGAGGAGAATCCCGAGTTGTCCCTCGCAACTAGGCAGGAGTCCTGACGTCGCTGAACAAACACGTGGGTGGAAGGGCCATCCCCGTCGTAACTCGAGAATATACCCCAGGTTCCCGCCGCAACTCGAGAAAAACCATGAGACTTCCCCCTCGCCGCGAGATGAGGCCCGATTCCCCTGCACTGCGTGAAGAGCAATTCCGTGTTGCACATCACACATGAAAGGAGCCTTGATTTCCTTGATGGCACTCCAGAGAAACCCCAAGAACACTGTTTCAAGGCTAGAGGGATCCTGAGGTCACTGTAGCCACACGAAAGAGCTCCGTGGACCAAATATCAACTCGAGATGAGAGGTTAGTCCCTGGCTTCGACTCCAGAGGAATACCACCTTACCACAAGCACCTCAAGAGGAGGCTTCTCTCAGCTCTAGGTATGTGAGAGGGACCCTGAGTTTGCGGCCTCAAGTGGAATGGACACCGCGATGCCCTGACTCGAAATAAGGCCATATATCCCTGCAGTGACTTGAATGCAGGCTCGTCTTGCATCTCCCAAGACGAAAGGATGTCTGAATCCCCTGTGGAGACCACAGAGAAAGACCTAGTTCCCCAGCTCATGGCGACCGGAGGCCTCACATCCTTTGAAAACTCCAGAGGTACGCGGAGATCAGTGCCTCCAAAGGAGACGATGCCTGACTCCTCGTGAAACTTGATAGGAGTCCCAGGATTCCTGTGGCACGTGGAAAGGGACCCTTGGTCTCCCGCCTCAGCTGGAGAGGCGTCCCAATTGCCCTGCCAAGCCTCGAGGAGAATCCCGAGTTGTCCCTCGCAACTAGGCAGGAGTCCTGACGTCGCTGAACAAACACGTGGGTGGAAGGGCCATCCCCGTCGTAACTCGAGAATATACCCCAGGTTCCCGCCGCAACTCGAGAAAAACCATGAGACTTCCCCCTCGCCGCGAGATGAGGCCCGATTCCCCTGTAGTGCGTGCAGAGCATTTCCGTGTTGCACATCACACATGAAAGGAGCCTTGATTTCCTTGATGGCACTCCAGAGAAACCCCAAGAACACTGTTTCAAGGCTAGAGGGATCCTGAGGTCACTGTAGCAACACGAAAGAGCTCCGTGGACCAAAAATCAACTCGAGATGAGAGGTTAGTCCCTGGCCTCGTCTCCAGAGGAATACCACCTTACCACAAGCACCTCAAGAGGAGGCTTCTCTCAGCTCTAGGTATGTGAGAGGGACCCTGAGTTTGCGGCCTCAAGTGGAATGGACACCGCGATGCCCTAACTCGAAATGAGGCCGAATATCCCTGCAGTGACTTGAATGCAGGCTCGTCTTGCATCTCCCAAGACAAAAGGATGTCTGAATGCCCTCTGGAGACCACAGAGAAAGCCCTACTTCCCCACCTCATCGCGACCAGAGGCCTCACATCCTTTAAAAAACTTCAGAGGTACGCGGAGATCAGTGCCTCCAAAGGAGACGATGCCTGACTCCTCGTGAAACTTGATAGGAGTCCCAGGATTCCTGTGGCACGTGGAAGGGGTCCCTTGGTCTCCCGCCTCAGCTTCAGAGGCGTCCCAATTGCCGTGCCAAGCCTCGAGGAGAATCCCGAGTTGTCCCTCGCAACTAGGCAGGAGTCCTGACGTCGCTGAACAAACACGTGGGTGGAAGGGCCATCCCCGTCGTAACTCGAGAATATACCCCAGGTTCCCGCCGCAACTCGAGAAAAACCATGAGACTTCCCCCTCGCCGCGAGATGAGGCCCGATTCCACTGCACTGCGTGCAGAGCAATTCCGTGTTGCACATCACACATGAAAGGAGCCTTGATTTCCTTGATGGCACTCTAGCGAAACCCCAAGAACACTGTTTCAAGGATAGAGGGATCCTGAGGTTACTGTAGCAACACGAAAGAGCTCCGTGGCCCAGAAATCAACTCGAGATGAGAGGTTAGTCCCTGGCTTCGACTCCAGAGGAATACCACCTTACCACAAGCACCTCATGATGAGGCTTCTCTCAGCTCTAGGTATGTGAGAGGGACCCTGAGTTTGCGGCCTCAAGTGGAATGGACAACGCGATGCCCTGACTCGAAATGAGGCCGGATATCCCTGCAGTGACTTGAATGCAGGCTCGTCTTGCATCTCCCAAGACGAAAGGATGTCTGAATCCCCTGTAGAGACCACAGAGAAAGACCTAGTTACCCACCTCATCGCGACCGGAGGCCTCACATCCTTTGAAAACTCCAGAGGTACGCGGAAATCAGTACCTCCAAAGGAGACGATGCCTGACTCCTCGTGAAACTTGATAGGAGTCCCAGGATTCCTGTGGCACGTGGAAAGGGACCCTTGCTCTCCCGCCTCAGCTGGAGAGGCGTCCCAATTGCCCTGCCAAGCCTCGAGGAGAATCCCGAGTTGTCCCTCGCAACTAGGCAGGAGTCCTGACGTCGCTGAAGAAACACGTGTGTGGAAGGGCCATCCCCGTCGTAACTCGAGAATATACCCCAGGTTTCCGCCGCAACTCGAGAAAAACCATGAGACTTCAACCTCGCCACGCGATGATGCCCGATTCCCCTGCACTGCGTGCAGAGCAATTCCGTGTTGCACATCACACATGAAAGGACCATTGATTTCCTTGATTGCACTCCAGAGAAACCCCAAGAACACTGTTTCAAGGCTAGAGGGATCCTGAGGTCACTGTAGCAACACGAAAGAGCTCCGTGGACCAAAAATCAACTCGAGATGAGAGGTTAGTCCCTGGCTTCGACTCCAGAGGAATACCACCTTACCACAAGCACCTCAAGAGGAGGCTTCTCTCAGCTCTAGGTATGTGAGAGGGACCCTGAGTTTGCGGCCTCAAGTGGAATGGACACCGCGATGCCCTGGCTCGAAATAAGGCCGGATATCCCTGCAGTGACTTGAATGCAGGCTCGTCTTGCATCTCCCAAGACGAAAGGATGTCTGAATCCCCTGTGGAGACCACAGAGAAAGACCTAGTTCCCCACCTCATCGCGACCGGAGGCCTCACATCCTTTGAAAACTCCAGAGGTACGCGGAGATCAGTGCCTCCAAAGGAGACGATGCCTGACTCCTCGTGAAACTTGATAGGAGTCGCAGGATTCCTGTGGCACGTGGAAAGGGACCCTTGGTCTCCCGCCTCAGCTGGAGAGGCGTCCCAATTGCCCTGCCAAGCCTCGAGGAGAATCCCGAGTTGTCCCTCGCAACTAGGCAGGAGTCATGACGTCGCTGAAGAAACACGTGTGTGGAACGGCCATCCCCGTCGTAACTCGAGAATATACCCCAGGTTCCCGCCGCAACTCGAAAAAAACCATGAGACTTTCCCCTCGCCGCAAGATGAGGCCCGATTCCCCTGCACTGCGTGAAGAGCAATTCCGTGTTGCACATCACACATGAAAGGAGCCTTGATTTCCTTGATGGCACTCCAGAGAAACCCCAAGAACACTGTTTCAAGGCTGGAGGGATTCCGAGGTCACTGTAGCAACACGAAAGAGCTCCGTGGACCAAAAATCAACTCGAGATGAGAGGTTAGTCCCTGGCTTCGACTCCAGAGGAATACCACCTTACCACAAGCACCTCAAGAGGAGGCTTCTCTCAGCTCTAGGTATGTGAGAGGGACCTTGAGTTTGGGGCCTCAAGTGGAATGGACACCGCGATGCCCTGACTCGAAATAAGGCCATATATCCCTGCAGTTACTTAAATGCAGGCTCGTCTTGCATCTCCAAAGACGAAAGGATGTCTGAATCCCCTGTGGAGACCACAGAGAAAGACCTAGTTCCCCACCTCATCGCGACCGGAGTCCTCACATCCTTTGAAAACTCCAGAGGTACGCGGAGATCAGTGCCTCCAAAGGAGACGATGCCTGACTCCTCGTGAAACTTGATAGGAGTCCCAGGATTCCTGTGGCACGTGGAAAGGGACCCTTGGTCTCCCGCCTCAGCTGGAGAAGCGTCCCAATTGCCCTGCCAAGCCTCGAGGAGAATCCCGAGTTGTCCCTCACAACTAGGCAGGAGTCCTGACGTCGCTGAACAAACACGTGGGTGGAAGGGTCATCCCCGTCGTAACTCGAGAATATACCCCAGGTTCCCGCCGCAACTCGAGAAAAACCATGACACTTCCCCCTCGCCGCGAGATGAGGCCCGATTCCCCTGCACTGCGTGCAGAGCAATTCCGTGTTGCACATCACACATGAAAGGAGCCTTGATTTCCTTGATGGCACTCCAGAGAAACCCCAAGAACACTGTTTCATGGCTAGAGGGATCCTGAGGTCACTGTAGCAACACGAAAGAGCTCCGTGGACCAAAAATCAACTCGAGATGAGAGGTTAGTCCCTGGCTTAGACTCCAGAGGAATACAACCTTACCACAAGCACCTCAAGAGGAGGCTTCTCTCAGCTCTAGGTATGTGAGAGGGACCCTGAGTTTGCGGCCTCAAGTGGAATGGACACCGCGATGCCCTGGCTCGAAATAAGGCCGGACATCCCTGCAGTGACTTGAATGCAGGCTCATCTTGCATCTCCCAAGACGAAAGGATGTCTGAATCCCCTGTGGAGACCACAGAGAAAGACCTAGTTCCCCACCTCATCGCGACCGGAGGCCTCACATCCTTTGAAAACTTCAGAGGCACGCGGAGATCAGTGCCTCCAAAGGAGACGATGCCTGACTCCTCGTGAAACTTGATAGGAGTCCCAGGATTCCTGTGGCACGTGGAAAGGGACCCTTGCTCTCCCGCCTCAGCTGGAGAGGCGTCCCAATTTCCCTGCCAAGCCTCAAGGAGAATCCCGAGTTGTCCCTCGCAACTAGGCAGGAGTCCTGACGTGGCTGAACAAACACGTGGGTGGAAGGGCCATCCCCGTCGTAACTCGAGAATATACCCCAGGTTCCCGCCGCAACTCGAGAAAAACCATGAGACTTCCCCCTCGCCGTGAGATGAGGCCCGATTTCCCTGCACTGCGTGAAGAGCAATTCCGTGTTGCACATCACACATGAAAGGAGCCTTGATTTCCTTGATGGCACTCCAGAGAAACCCCAAGAACACTGTTTCAAGGCTAGAGGGATCCCGAGGTCACTGTAGCAACACGAAAGAGCTCCGTGGACCAAAAATCAACTCGAGATGAGAGGTTAGTCCCTGGCTTCGACTCCAGAGGAATACCACCTTACCACAAGCACCTCAAGAGGAGGCTTCTCTCAGCTCTAGCTCTGTGAGAGGGACCCTGAGTTTGCGGCCTCAAGTGGAATGGACACCGCGATGCCCTGACTCGAAATAAAGCCGGACATCCCTGCAGTGACTTGAATGCAGGCTCGTCTTGCATCTCCCAAGACGAAAGGATGTCTGAATGCCCTGTGGAGACCACAGAGAAAGACCTACTTCCCCACCTAATCGCGATCGGAGGCCTCACATCCTTTAAAAACTTTAGAGGTACGCGGAGATAAGTGCCTCCAAAGGAGACGATGCCTGACTCCTCGTGAAACATGATAGGAGTCCCAGGATTCCTGTGGCACGGGGAAAGGGACCCTTGGTCTCCCACCTCAGCTGGAGAGGCATTCCAATTGCCCTGCCAAGCCTCGAGGAGAATCCCGAGTTGTCCCTCGCAACTAGGCAGGAGTCCTGACGTCGCTGAAGAAACACGTGGGTCGAAGGGCCATCCCCGTCGTAACTCTAGAATATACCCCAGGTTCCCTCCGCAACTCGAGAAAAACCATGAGACTTCCCCCTCGCCGCGAGATGAGGCCCGATTCCCCTGCACTGCGTGCAGAGCATCTCCGTGTTGCACATCACACATGAAAGGAGCCTTGATTATCTTGATGGCACTCCAGAGAAACCCCAAGAACACTGTTTCAAGGCTAGAGGGATCCTGAGGTCACTGTAGCAACACGAAAGAGCTCCGTGGACCAAAAATCAACTCGAGATGAGAGGTTAGTCCCTGGCTTAGACTCCAGAGGAATACCACCTTACCACAAGCACCTCAAGAGGAGGCTTCTCTCAGCTCTAGGTATGTGAGAGGGACCCTGAGTTTGCGGCCTCAAGTGGAATGGACACCGCGATGCCCTGACTCGAAATGAGGCCGGATATCCCTGCAGTGACTTGAATGCAGGCTCGTCTTGCATCTCCCAAGATGAAAGGATGTCTGAATCCCCTGTGGAGACCACAGAGAAAGACCTAGTTCCCAACCTCATGGCGACCGGAGGCCTCACATCCTTTGAAAACTCCAGAGGTACGCGGAAATCAGTGCCTCCAAAGGAGACGATGCCTGACTCCTCGTGAAACTTGATAGGAGTCCCAGGATTCCTGTGGCACGTGGAAAGGGACCCTTGGCCTCCCGCCTCAGCTGGAGAGGCGTCCCAATTGCCCTGCCAAGCCTCGAGGAGAATCCCGAGTTGTCCCTCGCAACTAGGCAGGAGTCCTGACGTCGCTGAACAAACACGTGTGTGGAAGGGCCATCCCCGTCGTAACTCGAGAATATACCCCAGGTTCCCGCCGCAACTCGAGAAAAACCATGAGACTTCCCCCTCGCCGCGAGATGAGGCCCGATTCCCCTGTAGTGCGTGCAGAGCAATTCCGTGTTGCACATCACACATGAAAGGAGCCTTGATTTCCTTGATGGCACTCCAGAGAAACCCCAAGAACACTGTTTCAAGGCTAGAGGGATCCTGAGGTCACTGTAGCAACACGAAAGAGCTCCGTGGACCAAAAATTAACTCGAGATGAGAGGTTAGTCGCTGGCTTCGACTCCAGAGGAATACCACCTTACCACAAGCACCTCAAGAGGAGGCTTCTCTCAGCTCCAGGTATGTGAGAGGGACCCTGAATTTGCGGCCTCAAGTGGAATGGACACCGCGATGCCCTGACTCGAAATAAGGCCATATATCCCTGCAGTGACTTGAATGCAGGCTCGTCTTGCATCTCCCAAGACGAAAGGATGTCTGAATCCCCTGTGGAGACCACAGAGAAAGACCTAGTTTCCCACCTCATCACGACCGGAGGCCTCACATCCTTTGAAAACTCCAGAGATATGCGGAGATCAGTGCCTCCAAAAGAGACGATGCCTGACTCCTCGTGAAACTTGGTAGGAGTCCCAGGATTCCTGTGGCATGTGGAAAGGGACCCTTGGTCTCCCGCCTCATCTAGAGAGGCGTCCCAATTGCCCTGCCAAGCCTCGAGGAGAATCCCGAGTTGTCCCTCGCAACTAGGCAGGAGTCCTGACGTCGCTGAACAAACACGTGTGTGGAAGGGCCATCCCCGTCGTAACTCGAGAATATACCCCAGGTTCCCGCCGCAACTCGAGAAAAACCATGAGACTTCCCCCTCGCCGCGAGATGAGGCCCGATTGCCTGCACTGCGTGCAGAGCAATTCCGTGTTGCACATCACACATGAAAGGAGCCTTGATTTCCTTGATGGCACTCCAGAGAAACCCCAAGAACACTGTTTCAAGGCTAGAGGGATCCCGAGGTCACTGTAGCAACACGAAAGAGCTCCGTGGACCAAAAATCAACTCGAGATGAGAGGTTAGTCCCTGGCTTCGACTCCAGAGGAATACCACCTTACCACAAGCACCTCAAGAGGAGGCTTCTCTCAGCTCTAGCTATGTGAGAGGGACCCTGAGTTTGCGGCCTCAAGTGGAATGGACACCGCGATGCCCTGACTCGAAATAAAGCCGGACATCCCTGCAGTGACTTGAATGCAGGCTCGTCTTGCATCTCCCATGACGAAAGGATGTCTGAATGCCCTGTGGAGACCACAGAGAAAGACCTACTTCCCCACCTCATCGCGATCGGAGGCCTCACATCTTTTAAAAACTTGAGAGGTACGCGGAGATAAGTGCCTCCAAAGGAGACGATGCCTGACTCCTCGTGAAACATGATAGGAGTCCCAGGATTCCTGTGGCACGGGGAAAGGGACCCTTGGTCTCCCACCTCAGCTGGAGAGGCATCCCAATTGCCCTGCCAAGCCTCGAGGAGAATCCCGAGTTGTCCCTCGCAACTAGGCAGGAGTCCTGACGTCGCTGAAGAAACACGTGGGTCGAAGGGCCATCCCCGTCGTAACTCGAGAATATACCCCATGTTCCCTCCGCAACTCGAGAAAAACCATGAGACTTCCCCCTCGCCGCGAGATGAGGCCCGATTCCCCTGCACTGCGTGAAGAGCAATTTCGTGTTGCACAACACACATGAAAGGAGCCTTGATTTCCTTGATGGCACTCCAGAGAAACCCCAAGAACACTGTTTCAAGGCTAGAGGGATCCCGAGGTCACTGTAGCAACACGAAAGAGCTCCGTGGACCAAAAATCAACTCGAGATGAGAGGTTAGTCCCTGGCTTAGACTCCAGAGGAATACCACCTTACCACAAGCACCTCATGAGGAGGCTTCTCTCAGCTTTAGGTATGTGAGAGGGACCCTGAGTTTGCGGCCTCAAGAGGAATGCACACCGCGATGCCCTGGCTTGAAATAAGGCCGGATATCCCTGCAGTGACTTGAATGCAGGCTCATCTTGCATCTCCCAAGACGAAAGGATGTCTGAATCCCCTGTGGAGACCACAGAGAAAGACCTAGTTCCCCACCTCATCGCGACCGGAGGCCTCACATCCTTTAAAAACTTCAGAGGCACGCGGAGATCAGTGCCTCCAAAGGAGACGATGCCTGACTCCTCGTGAAACTTGATAGGAGTCCCAGGATTCCTGTGGCACGTGGAAAGGGACCCTTGGTCTCCCGCCTCAGCTGGAGAGGCGTCCCAATTGCCCTGCCAAACCTCGAGGAGAATCCCGAGTTGTCCCTCGCAACTAGGCAGGAGTCCTGACGTCGCTGAACAAACACGTGGGTGGAAGGGCCATCCCCGTCGTAACTCGAGAATATACCCCAGGTTCCCGCCGCAACTCGAGAAAAACCATGACACTTCCCCCTCGCCACGAGATGAGGCCCGATTCTCCTGCACTGCGTGCAGAGCAATTCCGTGTTGCACATCACACATGAAAGGAGCCTTGATTTCCTTGATGGCACTCCAGAGAAACCCCAAGAACACTGTTTCAAGGCTAGAGGGATCCCGAGGTCACTGTAGCAACACGAAAGAGCTCCGTGGACCAAAAATCAACTCGAGATGAGAGGTTAGTCCATGGCCTCGGCTCCAGAGGAATACCACCTTACCACAAGCACCTCAAGAGGAGGCTTCTCTCAGCTCTAGCTATGTGAGAGGGACCCTGAGTTTGCGGCCTCAATTGGAATGGACACCGCGATGCCCTGACTCGAAATAAGGCCATATATCCCTGCAGTGACTTGAATGCAGGCTCGTCTTGCATCTCCCAAGACGAAAGGATGTCTGAATCCCCTGTGGAGACCACAGAGAAAGACCTAGTTCCCACCTCATCGCGACCGGAGGCCTCACATCCTTTGAAAACTCCAGAGGTACGCGGAGATCAGTGCCTCCAAAGGAGACGATGCCTGACTCCTCGTGAAACTTGATAGGAGTCCCAGGATTCCTGTGGCACGTGGAAAGGGACACTTGGTCTCCCGCCTCAGCTGGAGAGGCATCCCAATTGCCCTGCCAAGCCTCGAGGAGAATCCCGAGTTGTCCCTCGCAACTAGGCAGGAGTCCTGACGTCGCTGAACAAACACGTGGGTGGAAGGGCTATCCCCGTCGTAACTCGAGAATATACCCCAGGTTCCCGCCGCAACTCGAAAAAAACCATGAGACTTCCCCCTCGCCGCGAGATGAGGCCCGATTCCCCTGCACTGCGTGCAGAGCAATTCCGTGTTGCACATCACACATGAAAGGAGGCTTGATTTCCTTGATGGCACTCCAGAGAAACCCCAAAAACACTGTTTCAAGGCTGGAGGGATCCTGAGATCACTGTAGCAACACGAAAGAGCTCCGTGGACCAAAAATCAACTCGAGATGAGAGCTTAGTCCCTGGCTTCGACTCCAGAGGAATACCACCTTACCACAAGCACCTCAAGAGGAGGCTTCTCTCAGCTCTAGGTATGTGAGAGGGACCTTGAGTTTGGGGCCTCAAGTGGAATGGACACCGCGATGCCCTGACTCGAAATAAGGCCATATATCCCTGCAGTTACTTAAATGCAGGCTCGTCTTGCATCTCCAAAGACGAAAGGATGTCTGAATCTCCTGTGGAGACCACAGAGAAAGACCTAGTTCCCCACCTCATCGCGACCGGAGTCCTCACATCCTTTGAAAACTCCAGAGGTACGCGGAGATCAGTGCCTCCAAAGGAGACGATGCCTGACTCCTCGTGAAACTTGATAGGAGTCCCAGGATTCCTGTGGCACGTGGAAAGGGACCCTTGGTCTCCCGCCTCAGCTGGAGAGGCGTCCCAATTGCCCTGCCAAGCCTCGAGGAGAATCCCGAGTTGTCCCTCGCAACTAGGCAGGAGTCCTGACGTCGCTGAACAAACACGTGGGTGGAAGGGCCATCCCCGTCGTAACTCGAGAATATACCCCAGGTTCCCGCCGCAACTCGAGAAAAACCATGAGACTTCCCCCTCGCCGCGAGATGAGGCCCGATTCCCCTGCACTGCGTGAAGAGCAATTCCGTGTTGCACATCACACATGAAAGGAGCCTTGATTTCCTTGATGGCACTCCAGAGAAACCCCAAGAACACTGTTTCAAGGCTAGAGGGATCCTGAGGTCACTGTAGCCACACGAAAGAGCTCCGTGGACCAAATATCAACTCGAGATGAGAGGTTAGTCCCTGGCTTCGACTCCAGAGGAATACCACCTTACCACAAGCACCTCAAGAGGAGGCTTCTCTCAGCTCTAGGTATGTGAGAGGGACCCTGAGTTTGCGGCCTCAAGTGGAATGGACACCGCGATGCCCTGACTCGAAATAAGGCCATATATCCCTGCAGTGACTTGAATGCAGGCTCGTCTTGCATCTCCCAAGACGAAAGGATGTCTGAATCCCCTGTGGAGACCACAGAGAAAGACCTAGTTCCCCAGCTCATGGCGACCGGAGGCCTCACATCCTTTGAAAACTCCAGAGGTACGCGGAGATCAGTGCCTCCAAAGGAGACGATGCCTGACTCCTCGTGAAACTTGATAGGAGTCCCAGGATTCCTGTGGCACGTGGAAAGGGACCCTTGGTCTCCCGCCTCAGCTGGAGAGGCGTCCCAATTGCCCTGCCAAGCCTCGAGGAGAATCCCGAGTTGTCCCTCGCAACTAGGCAGGAGTCCTGACGTCGCTGAACAAACACGTGGGTGGAAGGGCCATCCCCGTCGTAACTCGAGAATATACCCCAGGTTCCCGCCGCAACTCGAGAAAAACCATGAGACTTCCCCCTCGCCGCGAGATGAGGCCCGATTCCCCTGTAGTGCGTGCAGAGCATTTCCGTGTTGCACATCACACATGAAAGGAGCCTTGATTTCCTTGATGGCACTCCAGAGAAACCCCAAGAACACTGTTTCAAGGCTAGAGGGATCCTGAGGTCACTGTAGCAACACGAAAGAGCTCCGTGGACCAAAAATCAACTCGAGATGAGAGGTTAGTCCCTGGCCTCGTCTCCAGAGGAATACCACCTTACCACAAGCACCTCAAGAGGAGGCTTCTCTCAGCTCTAGGTATGTGAGAGGGACCCTGAGTTTGCGGCCTCAAGTGGAATGGACACCGCGATGCCCTAACTCGAAATGAGGCCGAATATCCCTGCAGTGACTTGAATGCAGGCTCGTCTTGCATCTCCCAAGACAAAAGGATGTCTGAATGCCCTCTGGAGACCACAGAGAAAGCCCTACTTCCCCACCTCATCGCGACCAGAGGCCTCACATCCTTTAAAAAACTTCAGAGGTACGCGGAGATCAGTGCCTCCAAAGGAGACGATGCCTGACTCCTCGTGAAACTTGATAGGAGTCCCAGGATTCCTGTGGCACGTGGAAGGGGTCCCTTGGTCTCCCGCCTCAGCTTCAGAGGCGTCCCAATTGCCGTGCCAAGCCTCGAGGAGAATCCCGAGTTGTCCCTCGCAACTAGGCAGGAGTCCTGACGTCGCTGAACAAACACGTGGGTGGAAGGGCCATCCCCGTCGTAACTCGAGAATATACCCCAGGTTCCCGCCGCAACTCGAGAAAAACCATGAGACTTCCCCCTCGCCGCGAGATGAGGCCCGATTCCACTGCACTGCGTGCAGAGCAATTCCGTGTTGCACATCACACATGAAAGGAGCCTTGATTTCCTTGATGGCACTCTAGCGAAACCCCAAGAACACTGTTTCAAGGATAGAGGGATCCTGAGGTTACTGTAGCAACACGAAAGAGCTCCGTGGCCCAGAAATCAACTCGAGATGAGAGGTTAGTCCCTGGCTTCGACTCCAGAGGAATACCACCTTACCACAAGCACCTCATGATGAGGCTTCTCTCAGCTCTAGGTATGTGAGAGGGACCCTGAGTTTGCGGCCTCAAGTGGAATGGACAACGCGATGCCCTGACTCGAAATGAGGCCGGATATCCCTGCAGTGACTTGAATGCAGGCTCGTCTTGCATCTCCCAAGACGAAAGGATGTCTGAATCCCCTGTAGAGACCACAGAGAAAGACCTAGTTACCCACCTCATCGCGACCGGAGGCCTCACATCCTTTGAAAACTCCAGAGGTACGCGGAAATCAGTACCTCCAAAGGAGACGATGCCTGACTCCTCGTGAAACTTGATAGGAGTCCCAGGATTCCTGTGGCACGTGGAAAGGGACCCTTGCTCTCCCGCCTCAGCTGGAGAGGCGTCCCAATTGCCCTGCCAAGCCTCGAGGAGAATCCCGAGTTGTCCCTCGCAACTAGGCAGGAGTCCTGACGTCGCTGAAGAAACACGTGTGTGGAAGGGCCATCCCCGTCGTAACTCGAGAATATACCCCAGGTTTCCGCCGCAACTCGAGAAAAACCATGAGACTTCAACCTCGCCACGCGATGATGCCCGATTCCCCTGCACTGCGTGCAGAGCAATTCCGTGTTGCACATCACACATGAAAGGACCATTGATTTCCTTGATTGCACTCCAGAGAAACCCCAAGAACACTGTTTCAAGGCTAGAGGGATCCTGAGGTCACTGTAGCAACACGAAAGAGCTCCGTGGACCAAAAATCAACTCGAGATGAGAGGTTAGTCCCTGGCTTCGACTCCAGAGGAATACCACCTTACCACAAGCACCTCAAGAGGAGGCTTCTCTCAGCTCTAGGTATGTGAGAGGGACCCTGAGTTTGCGGCCTCAAGTGGAATGGACACCGCGATGCCCTGGCTCGAAATAAGGCCGGATATCCCTGCAGTGACTTGAATGCAGGCTCGTCTTGCATCTCCCAAGACGAAAGGATGTCTGAATCCCCTGTGGAGACCACAGAGAAAGACCTAGTTCCCCACCTCATCGCGACCGGAGGCCTCACATCCTTTGAAAACTCCAGAGGTACGCGGAGATCAGTGCCTCCAAAGGAGACGATGCCTGACTCCTCGTGAAACTTGATAGGAGTCGCAGGATTCCTGTGGCACGTGGAAAGGGACCCTTGGTCTCCCGCCTCAGCTGGAGAGGCGTCCCAATTGCCCTGCCAAGCCTCGAGGAGAATCCCGAGTTGTCCCTCGCAACTAGGCAGGAGTCATGACGTCGCTGAAGAAACACGTGTGTGGAACGGCCATCCCCGTCGTAACTCGAGAATATACCCCAGGTTCCCGCCGCAACTCGAGAAAAACCATGAGACTTCCCCCTCGCTGTGAGATGAGGCCCGCTTCTCCCGCACTGCGTGCAGAGCAATTCCGTGTTG
Organism: Cervus elaphus; assembly: GCF_910594005.1. Lineage (NCBI taxonomy): Eukaryota > Metazoa > Chordata > Mammalia > Artiodactyla > Cervidae > Cervus > Cervus elaphus. The sequence goes on along the minus strand of NC_057838.1, from coordinate 11,181,591 downwards.
CACATCACACATGAACGGAGCCTTGATTTCCTTGATTGCACTCCAGAGAAACCCCAAGAACACTGTTTCAAGGCTAGAGGGATCCCGAGGTCACTGTAGCAACACGAAAGAGCTCCGTGGACGAAAAATCAACTCGAGATGAGAGGTTAGTCCCTGGCTTCGACTCCAGAGGAATACCACCTTACCACAAGCACCTCAAGAGGAGGCTTCTCTCAGCTCTAGGTATGTGAGAGGGACCCTGAGTTTGCGGCCTCAAGTGGAATGGACACCGCGATGCCCTGACTCGAAATAAGGCCGGATATCCCTGCAGTGACTTGAATGCAGGCTCGTCTTGCATCTCCCAAGACGAAAGGATGTCTGAATCCCCTGTGGAGACCACAGAGAAAGACCTAGTTCCCCACCTCATCGCGACCGGAGGCCTCACATCCTTTGAAAACTTCAGAGGTACGCGGAGATCAGTGCCTCCAAAGGAGACGATGCCTGACTCCTCCTGAAACTTGATAGGAGTCCCAGGATTCCTGTGGCACGTGGAAAGGGACACTTGGTCTCCCGCCTCAGCTGGAGAGGCGTCCCAATTTCCCTGCCAAGCCTCGAGGAGAATCCCGAGTTGTCCCTCGCAACTAGGCAGGACTCCTGACGTCGCTGAACTAACACGTGTGTGGAAGGGCCATCCCCGTCGTAACTCGAGAATTTACCCCAGGTTCCCACCGCAACTCGAGCAAACCATGAGGCTTCCCCCTCACCGCAAAATGAGGCCCGATACCCTGCACTGCGTGCAGAGCAATTCCGTGTTGCACATCACACATGAAAGGAGCCTTGATTTCCTTGATGGCACTCCAGACAAACCCCAAGAACACTGTTTCAAGGCTAGAGGGAACCTGAGGTCACTGTAGCAACAAGAAAGAGCTCCGTGGACCAAAAATCAACTCGAAATGAGAGGTTAGTCCCTGGCTTCGACTCCAGAGGAATACCACCTTACCACAAGCACCTCAAGAGGAGGCTTCTCTCAGCTCTAGGTATGTGAGAGGGACCCTGAGTTTGCGGCCTCAAGTGGAATGGACACCGCGATGCCCTGACTCGAAATAAGGCTGGATATCCCTGCAGTGAAGTGAATGCTGGCTCGTCTTGCATCTCCCAAGACGAAAGGATGTCTGAATCCCCTGTGGAGACCACAGAGAAAGACCTAGTTCCCCACCTCATGGCGACCGGGGACCTCACATCCTTTGAAAACTTCAGAGGTACGCGGAGATCAGTGCCTCCAAAGGAGACGATGCCTGACTCCTCGTGAAACTTGATAGGAGTCCCAGGATTCCTGTGGCACGTGGAAAGGGACACTTGGTCTCCAGCCTCAGCTGGAGAGGCGTCCCAATTGCCCTGCCAAGCCTCGAGGAGAATCCCGAGTTGTCCCTCGCAACTAGGCAGGAGTCCTGACGTCGCTGAACAAACACGTGTGTGGAAGGGACATCCCCGTCGTAACTCGAGAATATACCCCAGGTTCCCGCCGCAACTCGAGAAAAACCATGAGACTTCCCCCTCGCCGCAAAGTGAGGCCCGATATCCTAAACTGCGTGCAGAGCAATTCGTGTTGCACATCACACATGAAAGGAGCCTTGATTTCCTTGATGGCACTCCAGAGAAACCCCAAGAACACTGTTTCAAGGCTAGAGGGAACCTGAGGTCACTGTAGCAACAAGAAAGAGCTCCGTGGACCAAAAATCAACTCGAAATGAGAGGTTAGTCCCTGGCTTCGACCCCAGAGGAATACCACCTTACCACAAGCACCTCAAGAGGAGACTTCTCTCAGCTATAGGTATTTGAGAAGGACCCTGAGTTTGCAGCCTCAAGTAGAATGGACACCGCGATGCTCTGACTCGAAATAAGGCCGGATATTCCTGCAGTGACTTGAATGCAGGCTCGTGTTGCATCTCCCAAGACGAAAGGATGTCTGAATCCCCTGTGAAGACCACAGAGAAAGACCTAGTTCCCCACCTCATCGCGACCGGAGGCCTCACATCCTTTGAAAACTCCAGAGGTACGCGGAGATCAGTGCCTCCAAAGGAGACGATGCCTGACTCCTCGTGAAACTTGATAGAAGTCCCAGGATTCCTGTGGCACGTGGAAAGGGACACTTGGTCTCCCACCTCAGCTGGAGAGGCGTCCCAATTGCCCTGCCAAGCCTCGAGGAGAATCCCGAGTTGTCCCTCGCAACTAGGCAGGAGTCCTGACGTCGCTGAACAAACACGTGTGTGGAAGGGCCATCCCTGTCGTAACTCGAGAATATACCCCAGGTTCCCGCCGCAACTCGAGAAAAACCATGAGACTTCCCCCTCGCCGGGAGATGAGGCCTGATTCCCATGCACTGCGTGCAGAGCAAATCCGTGTGGCACATCACACATGAAAGGAGCCTTGATTTCCTTGATGGCACTCCAGAGAAACCCCAAGAACACTGTTTCAAGGCTAGAGGCATCCTGAGGTCACTGTAGCAACACGAAAGAGCTTCGTGGCCCTAAAATCAACTCGAGATGAGAGGTTAGTCCCTGGCTTCGACTCCAGAGGAATACCACCTTACCACAAGCACCTCAAGAGGAGGCTTCTCTCAGCTCTAGGTATGTGAGAGGGACCCTGAGTTTGCGGCCTCAAGTGGAATGGACACCGCGATATCCTGACACGATATAAGGCCGGATATCCCTGCAGTGACTTGAATGCAGGCTCGTCTTGCATCTCCCAAGACGAAAGGATGTCTGAATCCCCTGTGGAGACCACAGAGAAAGACCTAGTTCCCCACCTCATCGCCACCGGAGGCCTCACATCCTTTGAAAATTCCAGAGGTACGCGGAGATCAGTGCCTCCAAAGGAGACGATGCCTGACTCCTCGTGAAACTTGATAGGAGTCCCAGGATTCCTGTGGCACGTGGAAAGGGACACTTGGTCTCCAGCCTCAGCTGGAGAGGCGTCCCAATTTCCCTGCCAAGCCTCGAGGAGAATCCCGAGTTGTCCCTCGCAACTAGGCAGGAGTCCTGACGTCGCTGAACAGACACGTGTGTGGAAGGGCCATCCCCGTCGTAACTCGAGAATATACCCCAGGTTCCCACCGCAACTCGAGAAAACCATGAGACTTCCCCCTCGCCGCAAAATGAGGCCCGATATCCTAAACTGCGTGCAGAGCAATTCCGTGTTGCACATCACACATGAAAGGAGCCTTGATTTAATTGATGGCACTGCAGAGAAACCCCAAGAACACTGTTTCAAGGCTAGAGGGATCCTGAAGTCACTGTAGCAACACAAAAGAGCTCCGTGGCCCAAAAATCAACTCGAGATGAGAGGTTAGTCCCTGGCTTCGACTCCAGAGGAATACCACCTTACCACAAGCACCTCAAGAGGAGGCTTCTCTCAGCTCTAGGTATGTGAGAGGGACCCTGAGTTTGCGGCCTCAAGTGGAATGGACACCGCGATGCCCTGACTCGAAATAAGGCCGGATATCCCTGCAGTGACTTGAATGCAGGCTCGTCTTGCATCTCCCAAGACGAAAGGATGTCTGAATCCCCTGTGGAGACCACAGAGAAAGACCTAGTTCCCCACCTCATCGCCACCGGAGGCCTCACATCCTTTGAAAATTCCAGAGGTACGCGGAGATCAGTGCCTCCAAAGGAGACGATGCCTGACCTCTCGTGAAACTTGATAGGAGCCCCAGGATTCCTGTGGCACGTGGAAAGGGACACTTTGTCTCCAGCCTCAGCTGGAGAGGCGTCCCAATTTCGATGCCAAGCCTCGAGGAGAATCCCGAGTTGACCCTCGCAACTAGGCAGGAGTCCTGACTTCGCTGAACAGACACGTGTGTGGAAGGGCCATCCACGTCGTAACTCGAGAATATACCCCAGGTTCCCACCGCAACTCGAGAAAACCATGAGACTTCCCCCTCGCCACAAAATGAGGCCCGATACCCTGCACTGCGTGCAGAGCAATTCCGTGTTGCACATCACACATGAAAGGAGCCTTGATTTCCTTGATGGCACTCCAGAGAAACCCCAAGAACACTGTGTCAAGGCTAGAGGGAACCTGAGGTCACTGTAGCAACATGAAAGAGCTCCGTGGCCCAAAAATCAACTCGAAATGAGAGGTTAATCCCTGGCTTCGACTCCAGAGGAATACCACCTTACCACAAGCACCTCAAGAGGAGGCTTCTCTCAGCTATAGGTATGTGAGAGGGACCCTGAGTTTGCGGCCTCAAGTGGAATGGACACCGCGATGCCCTGACTCGAAATAAGGCCGGATATCCCTGCAGTGACTTGAATGCAGGCTCTTGTTGCATCTCCCAAGACGAAAGGATGTCTGAATTCCCGGTGGAGACCACAGAGAAAGACCTAGTTCCCCACCTCATCGCGACCGGAGGCCTCACATCCTTTGAAAACTCCAGAGGTACGCGGAGATCAGTGCCTCCAAAGGAGACGATGCCTGACTCCTCGTGAAACTTGATAGGAGTCCCAGGATTCCTGTGGCACGTGGAAAGGGACACTTGGTCTCCCGCCTCAGCTGGAGAGGCATCCCAATTGCCCTGCCAAGCCTCGAGGAGAATCCCGAGTTGTCCCTCGCAACTAGGCAGGAGTCCTGACGTCGCTGAACAAACACGTGTGTGTAAGGGCCATCCCCGTCGTAACTCGAGAATATACCCCAGGTTCCCGCCGCAACTCGAGAAAAACCATGAGACTTCCCCCTCGCCGCGAGATGAGGCCCGATTCCCATGCACTGCGTGCAGAGCAATTCCGTGTTGCACATCACACATGAAAGGAGCCTTGATTTCCTTGATGGCACTGCAGAGAAACCCCAAGAACACTGTTTCAAGGCTAGAGGGAACCTGAGGTCACTGTAGCAACACAAAAGAGCTCCGTGGCCCAAAAATCAACTCGAGATGAGAGGTTAGTCCCTGGCTTCGACTCCAGAGGAATACCACCTTACCACAAGCACCTCAAGAGGAGGCTTCTCTCAGCTCTAGGTATGTGAGAGGGACCCTGAGTTTGCGGCCTCAAGTGGAATGGACACCGCGATGCCCTTACTCGAAATAAGGCCGGATATCCCTGCAGTGACGTGAATGCAGGCTCGTCTTGCATCTCCCAAGACGAAAGGATGTCTGAATCCCCTGTGAAGACCACAGAGAAAGACCTAGTTCCCCACCTCATCGCGACCGGAGGCCTCACATCCTTTGAAAACTCCAGAGGTACGCGGAGATCAGTGCCTACAAAGGAGACAATGCCTGACTCCTCCTGAAACTTGATAGGAGTCCCAGGATTCCTGTGGCACGTGGAAAGGGACCCTTGGTCTCCCGCCTCAGCTGGAGAGGCGTCCCAATTGCCCTGCCAAGCCTCGAGGAGAATCCCGAGTTGTCCCTCGCAACTAGGCAGGAGTCCTGACGTCGCTGAACAAACACGTGTGTGTAAGGGCTATCCCCGTCGTGACTCGAGAATATACCCCAGGTTCCCGCCGCAACTCGAGAAAAACCATGAGACTTCCCCCTCGCCGCGAGATGAGGCCCGATCCCCCTGCACTGCGTGCAGAGCAATTCCGTGTTGCACATCACACATGAAAGGAGCCTTGATTTCCTTGATGGCACTGCAGAGAAACCCTAAGAACACTGTTTCAAGGCTAGAGGGATCCTGAGGTCACTGTAGCAACACGAAAGAGCTCCGTGGCCCAAAAATCAACTCGAGATGAGAGGTTAGTCCCTGGCTTCGACTTCAGAGGAATACCACCTTAACACAAGCACCTCAAGAGGAGGCTTCTCTCAGCTCCATGTATGTGAGAGGGACCCTGAGTTTGCAGCCTCAAGTCGAATGGACACCGCGATGCCCTGACTCGAAATAAGGCCGGATATCCCTGCAGTGACTGGAATGCAGGCTCGTCTTGCATCTCCCAAGACGAAAGGATGTCTGAATCCCCTGTGAAGACCACAGAGAAAGACCTAGTTCCCCACCTCATCGCGACCGGAGGCCTCACATCCTTTGAAAACTCCAGAGGTACGCGGAGATCAGTGCCTCCAAAGGAGACGATGCCTGACTCCTCGTGAAACTTGATAGGTGTCCCAGGATTCCTGTGGCACGTGGAAAGGGACACTTGGTCTCCAGCATCAGCTGGAGAGGCGTCCCAATTGCCCTGCCAAGCCTCGAGGAGAATCCCGAGTTGTCCCTCGCAACTAGGCAGGAGTCCTGACGTCGCTGAACAAACACGTGTGTGTAAGGGCTATCCCTGTCGTAACTCGAGAATATACCCCAGGTTCCCGCCGCAACTCGAGAAAAACCATGAGACTTCCCCCTCGCCGCGAGATGAGGCCCGATCCCCCTGCACTGCGTGCAGAGCAATTCCGTGTTGCACATCACACATGAAAGGAGCCTTGATTTAATTAATGGCACTGCAGAGAAACCCCAAGAACACTGTTTCAAGGCTAGAGGGATCCTGAGGTCACTGTAGCAACACAAAAGAGCTCCGTGGCCCAAAAATCAACTCGAGATGAGAGGTTAGTCCCTGGCTTCAACTCCAGAGGAATACCACCTTACCACAAGCACCTCAAGAGGAGGCTTCTCTCAGCTCTAGGTATGTGAGAGGGACCCTGAGTTTGCGGCCTCAAGTGGAATGGACACCGCGATGCCCTGACTCAAAATAAGGCCGGATATCCCTGCAGTGACTGGAATGCAGGCTCGTCTTGCATCTCCCAAGACGAAAGGATATCTGAATCCCCTGTGGAGACCACAGAGAAAGACCTAGTTCCCCACCTCGTCGCGACCGGAGGCCTCACATCCTTTGAAAATTCCAGAGGTACGCGGAGATCAGTGCCTCCAAAGGAGACGATGCCTGACTCCTCGTGAAACTTGATAGGAGCCCCAGGATTCCTGTTGCACGTGGAAAGGGACACTTGCTCTCCAGCCTCAGCTGGAGAAGCGTCACAATTTCCATGCCAAGCCTCGAGGAGAATCCCGAGTTGACCCTCGCAACTAGGCAGGAGTCCTGACGTCGCTGAAAAAACACGTATGTGGAAGGGCCATCCCCGTCGTAACTCGAGAATATACCCCAGGTTCGCACCGCAACTCGAGAAAACCATGAGACTTCCCCCTCGCCGCAAAATGAGGCCCGATACCCTGCACTGCGTGCAGAGCAATTCCGTGTTGCACATCACACATGAAAGGAGCCTTGATTTCCTTGATGGCACTACAGAGAAAACCCAAGAACACTGTTTCAAGGCTAGAGGGAACCTGAGGTCACTGTAGCAACACGAAAGAGCACCGTGGACCAAAAATCAACTCGAAATGAGAGGTTAGTCCCTGGCTTCGACTCCAGAGGAATGCCACCTTACCACAAGCACATCAAGAGGAGGCTTCTCTCAGCTATAGGTATGTGAGAGGGACCCTGAGTTTGCATCCTCAAGTAGAATGGACACCGCGATGCTCTGAGTCAAAATAAGGCCGGATATCCCTGCAGTGACTTGAATGCAGGCTCGTGTTGCATCTCCCAAGACGAAAGGATGTCTGAATCCCCTGTGAAGACCACAGAGAAAGACCTAGTTCCCCACCTCATCGCGACCGGAGGCCTCACATCCTTTGAAAACTCCAGAGGTACGCGGAGATCAGTGCCTCCAAAGGAGACGATGCCTGACTCCTCGAGAAAATTGATAGAAGTCCCAGGATTCCTGTGGCACGTGGAAAGGGACACTTGGTCTCCCGCCTCAGCTGGAGAGGCCTCCCAATTGCCCTGCCAAGCCTCGAGGAGAATCCCGAGTTGTCCCTCGCAACTAGGCAGGAGTCCTGACGTCGCTGAACAAACACGTGTGTGGAAGGGCCATCCCCGTCGTAACTCGAGAATATACCCCAGGTTCCCGCCGCAACTCGAGAAAAAACATGAGACTTCCCCCTCGCCGGGAGAAGAGGCCCGATTCCCATGCACTGCGTGCAGAGCAAATCCCTGTGGCACATCACACATGAAAGGAGCCTTGATTTCCTTGATGGCACTCCAGAGAAACCCCACGAACACTGTTTCAAGGCTAGAGGGATCCTGAGGTCACGGTAGCAACACGAAAGAGCTCCGTGGACCAAGAATCAACTCGAGATGAGAGGTTAGTCCCTGGCTTCCACTCCAGAGAAATACCACCTCAGTGCAAGCACCTCAAGAGGAGACTTCTCTCAGCTCTAGGTATGTGAGAGGGACCCTGAGTTTGCGGCCTCAAGTGGAATGGACACCGCGATGCCCTGACTCGAAATAAGGCCGGATATCCCTGCAGTGACTTGAATGCAGGCTCGTCTTGCATCTCCCAAGACGAAAGGATGTCTGAATCCCCTGTGGAGACCACAGAGAAAGACCTAGTTCCCCACCTCATCCCGCCTGGAGGCCTCACATCCTTTGAAAACTCCAGAGGTACACGGAGATCAGTGCCTCCAATGGAGGCGATGCCTGACTCCTCATGAAACTTGATACGAGTCCCAGGATTCCTGTGGCACGTGGAAAGGGACCCTTGGTCTCCCGCCTCAGCTGGAGAGGCGTCCCAATTGCCCTGCCAAGCCTCGAGGAGAATCCCGAGTTGTCCCTCGCAACTAGGCAGGAGTCCTGACGTCGCTGAACAAACACGTGTGTGTAAGGGCTATCCCCGTCGTAACTCGAGAATATACCCCAGGTTCCCGCCGCAACTCGAGAAAAACCATGAGACTTCCCCCTCGCCGCGAGATGAGGCCCGATCCCGCTGCACTGCGTGCAGAGCAATTCCGTGTTGCACATCACACATGAAAGGAGCCTTGATTTAATTAATGGCACTGCAGAGAAACCCCAAGAACACTGTTTCAAGGCTAGAGGGATCCTGAGGTCACTGTAGCAACACAAAAGAGCTCCGTGGCCCAAAAATCAACTCGAGATGAGAGGTTAGTCCCTGGCTTCGACTCCAGAGGAATACCACCTTACCACAAGCACCTCAAGAGGAGGCTTCTCTCAGCTCTAGGTATGTGAGAGGGACCCTGAGTTTGCGGCCTCAAGTGAAATGGACACCGCGATGCCCTGACTCAAAATAAGGCCGGATATCCCTGCAGTGACTGGAATGCAGGTTCGTCTTGCATCTCCCAAGACGAAAGGATATCTGAATCCCCTGTGGAGACCACAGAGAAAGACCTAGTTCCCCACCTCGTCGCGACCGGAGGCCTCACATCCTTTGAAAATTCCAGAGGTACGCGGAGATCAGTGCCTCCAAAGGAGACGATGCCTGACTCCTCGTGAAACTTGATAGGAGCCCCAGGATTCCTGTTGCACGTGGAAAGGGACACTTGGTCTCCAGCCTCAGCTGGAGAAGCGTCACAATTTCCATGCCAAGCCTCGAGGAGAATCCCGAGTTGACCCTCGCAACTAGGCAGGAGTCCTGACGTCGCTGAATAGACACGTGTGTGGAAGGGTCATCCCCGTCGTAACTCGAGAATATACCCCAGGTTCGCACCGCAACTCGAGAAAACCATGAGACTTCCCCCTCGCCGCAAAATGAGGCCCGATACCCTGCACTGCGTGCAGAGCAATTCCGTGTTGCACATCACACATGAAAGGAGCCTTGATTTCCTTGATGGCACTCCAGAGAAAACCCAAGAACACTGTTTCAAGGCTAGAGGGAACCTGAGGTCACTGTAGCAACACGAAAGAGCACCGTGGACCAAAAATCAACTCGAGATGAGAGGTTAGTCCCTGGCTTCGACTCCAGAGGAATACCACCTTACCACAAGCACCTCAAGAGGAGGCTTCTCTCAGCTATAGGTATGTGAGAGGTACCCTGAGTTTGCATCCTCAAGTAGAATGGACACCGCGATGCTCTGAGTCAAAATAAGGCCGGATATCCCTGCAGTGACTTGAATGCAGGCTCGTGTTGCATCTCCCAAGACGAAAGGATGTCTGAATCCCCTGTGGAGACCACAGAGAAAGACCTAGTTCCCCACCTCATCGCGCCTGGAGGCCTCACTTCCTTTGAAAACTCCAGAGGTACACGGAGATCAGTGCCTCCAAAGGAGGCGATGCCTGACTCGTCCTGAAACTTGATACGAGTCCCAGGATTCCTGTGGCATGTGGAAAGGGACCCTTGGTCTCCCGCCTCAGCTGGAGAGGCGTCCCAATTGCCCTGCCAAGCCTCGAGGAGAATCCCGAGTTGTCCCTCGCAACTAGGCAGGAGTTCTGCCGTCGCTGAACAAACACGTGTGTGGAAGGGCCATCCCCGTCGTAACTCGAGAATATACCCCAGGTTCCCATCGCAACTCGAGAAAAACCATTAGACTTCCCCCTCCCCGCGAGATGAGGCTCGATTCCCCTGCACTGCGTGCAGAGCAATTCCGTGTTGCACATCTCACATGAAAGGAGCCTTGATTTCCTTGATGGCACTCCAGAAAAACCCCAAGAACACTGTTTCAAGGCTAGAGGGATCCTGAGGTCACTGTAGCAACACGAAAGAGCTCCGTGGCCCAAAAATCAAATCGAGATGAGAGGTTAGTCCCTGGCCTCGACTCCAGAGGAATACCACCTTACCACAAGCACCTCAAGAGGAGGCTTCTCTCAGCTCTAGGTATGTGAGAGGGACCCTGAGTTTGCGGCCTCAAGTGGAATGGACACTGCGATGCTCTGACGTGAAATAAGGCCTGGATATCCCTGCAGTGAGTTGAATGCAGGCTCATCTTGCATCTCCCAAGACGAAAGGATGTCTGAATCCCCTGTGGAGACCACAGAGAAAGACCTAGTTCCCCACCTCATCGCGACCGGAGGCCTCACATTCTTTGAAAACTCCAGAGGTATGGGGAGATCAGTGCCTCCAAAGGAGACGATGCCTGACTCCTCCTGAAACTTGATAGGAGTCCCAGGATTCCTGTGGCACGTGGAAAGGGACCCTTGGTCTCCCGCCTCAGCTGGAGAGGCGTCCCAATTGCCCTGCCAAGACTCGAGGAGAATCCCGAGTTGTCCCTCGCAACTAGGCAGGAGTCTTGACGTCGCTGAACAAACACGTGGGTGGAAGGGCCATCCCCGTCGTAACTCGAGAATATACCCCAGGTTCCCGCCGCAAATCGAGAAAACCATGAGACTTCCCCCTCGCCGCAAAATGAGGCCCCATACCCTGCACTGCGTGCAGAGCAATTCCGTGTTGCACATCACACATGAAAGGAGCCTTGATTTCCTTGATTGCACTCCAGAGAAACCCCAAGAACACTGTTTCAAGGCTAGAGGGAACCTGAGGTCACTGTAGCAACAAGAAAGAGCTCTGTGGACCAAAAATCAACTCGAAATGAGAGGTTAGTCCCTGGCTTCGACTCCAGAGGAATACCACCTTACCACAAGCACCTCAAGAGGAGGCTTCTCTCAGCTCTAGGTATGTGAGAGGGACCCTGAGTTTGCGGCCTCAAGTAGAATGGACACCGCGATGCCCTGACTCGAAATAAGGCCGGATATCCCTGCAGTGACTTGAATGCAGGCTCGTGTTGCATCTCCCAAAACGAAAGGATGTCTGAATCCCCTGTGAAGACCACAGAGAAAGACCTAGTTCCCCACCTCATCGCTACCGGAGGCCTCACATCCTTTGAAAACTCCAGAGGTACGCGGAGATCAGTCCCTCCAAAGGAGACGATGCCTGACTCCTCGTGAAACTTGATAGAAGTCCCAGGATTCCTGTGGCACGTGGAAAGGGACCCTTGGTCTCCCGCCTCAGCTGGAGAGGCATCCCAATTGCCCTGCCAAGCCTCGAGGAGAATCCCGAGTTGTCCCTCGCAACAAGGCAGGAGTCCTGACGTCGCTGAACAAACACGTGTGTGGAAGGGCCATCCCCGTCGTAACTCGAGAATATACCCCAGGTTCCCGCCGCAACTCGAGAAAAACCATGACACTTCCCCCTCGCCGCGAGATGAGGCCCGATTCCCCTGCACTGCGTGCAGAGCAATTCCGTGTTGCACATCACACATGAAAGGAGCCTTGATTTCCTTGATGGCACTCCAGAGAAACCCCAAGAACACTGTTTCAAGGCTAGAGGGATCCTGAGGTCTCTGTAGCAACACGAAAGAGCTCCGTTGACCAAAAATCAACTCGAGATGAGAGGTTAGTCCCTGGCTTCGACTCCAGAGGAATACCACCTTACCACAAGCACCTCCAGAGGAGGCTTCTCTTAGCTCTAGGTATGTGAGAGGGACTCTGAGTTTGCGGCCTCAAGTGGAATGGACACCGCGATTCCCTGACTCGAATTAAGGCCGGTATCCCTGCAGTGACTTGAATGCCGGCTCCTCTTGCATCTCCAAAGATGAAAGGATGTTTGAATCCCCTGTGGAGACCACAGAGAAAGACCTAGTTCCCCACCTCATCGCGACCGGAGGCCTCACATCCTTTGAAAATTTCAGAGGTACGCGGAGATCAGTGCCTCCAAAGGGGACGATGCCTGACTCCTCGTGAAACTTGATAGGAGTCCCAGGATTCCTGTGGCACGTGGAAAGGGACACTTGGTCTCCCGCCTCAGCTGGAGAGGCATCCCAATTGACCTGCCAAGCCTCGGGGAAAATCCCGACTTGTCCCTCGCAACTAGGCAGGAGTCCTGACGTCGCTGAACAAAGACGTGGGTGGAAGGGCCATCGCCGTCGTAACTCGAGAATATACCCCAGGTTCCCACCGCAACTCGAGAAAACCATGAGACTTCCCCCTCGCCGCAAAATGGGGCCCGATACCCTGCACTGCGTGCAGGGCAATTCCGTGTTGCACATCACACATGAAAGGAGCCTTGATTTCCTTGATGGCACTGCAGAGAAACCCCAAGAACACTGTTTCAAGGCTAGAGGGAACCTGAGGTCACTGTAGCAACAAGAAAGAGCTCCGTGGACCAAAAATCAACTCGAAATGAGAGGTTAGTCCCTGGCTTCGACTACAGAGGAATACCACCTTTCCACAAGCTCTTCCAGAGGAGGCTTCTCTCAGCTCTAGGTATGTGAGAGGGACCCTGAGTTTGTGGCCTCCAGTGGAATGGACACCGCGATGCCCTGACTCGAAATAAGGCCGGATATCCCTGCAGTGACTTGAATGCAGGCTCGTCTTGCATCTCCCAAGACGAAAGGATGTCTGAATCTCCTGTGGAGACCACAGAGAAAGACCTAGTTCCCCACCTCATTGCGACCGGAGGCCTCACATCCTTTGAAAACTCCAGAGGTACGCGGAGATCAGTGCCTCCAAAGGAGATGATGCCTGACTCCTCATGAAACTTGATACGAGTCCTAGGATTTCTGTGGTACGTGGAAAGGGACCCTTGGTCTCCCGCCTCAGCTGGAGAGGCGTCCCAATTGCCCTGCCAAGCCTCGAGGAGAATCCCGAGTTGTCCCTCGCAACTAGGCAGGAGTCCTGACGTCGCTGAACAAACACGTGTGTGGAAGGGCCATCCCCGTCGTAACTCGAGAATATACCCCAGGTTCCCGCCGCAACTCGAGAAAAACCATGAGACTTCCCCCTTGCAGCGAGATGAGGCCCGATTCCCCTGCACTGCGTGCAGAGCAATTCCGTGTTGCACATCACACATGAAAGGAGCCTTGATTTCCTTGATGGCACTCCAGAGAAACCCCAAGAACACTGTTTCAAGGCTAGAGGGATCCTGAGGTCACTGTAGCAACACGAAAGAGCTCCGTGGCCCAAAAATCAACTCGAGATGAGAGGTTAGTCCCTGTCTTCGACTCCAGAGGAATACCACCTTACCACAAGCACCTCCAGAGGAGGCTTCTCTCAGCTCTAGGTATGTGAGAGGGACCCTAATTTTGCGGCCTCAAGTGGAATGGACACCGCGATTCCCTGACTCGAATTAAGGCCGGTATCCCTGCAGTGACGTGAATGCCGGCTCCTCTTGCATCTCCAAAGATGAAAGGATGTTTGAATCCCCTGTGGAGACCACAGAGAAAGACCTAGTTCCCCACCTCATCGCGACCGGAGGCCTCACATCCTTTGAAAATTTCAGAGGTACGCGGAGATCAGTGCCTCCAAAGGGGACGATGCCTGACTCCTCGTGAAACTTGATAGGAGTCCCAGGATTCCTGTGGCACGTGGAAAGGGACACTTGGTCTCCCGCCTCAGCTGGAGAGGCATCCCAATTGACCTGCCAAGCCTCGGGGAAAATCCCGACTTGTCCCTCGCAACTAGGCAGGAGTCCTGACGTCGCTGAACAAAGACGTGGGTGGAAGGGCCATCGCCGTCGTAACTCGAGAATATACCCCAGGTTCCCACCGCAACTCGAGAAAACCATGAGACTTCCCCCTCGCCGCAAAATGGGGCCCGATACCCTGCACTGCGTGCAGAGCAATTCCGTGTTGCACATCACACATGAAAGGAGCCTTGATTTCCTTGATGGCACTGCAGAGAAACCCCAAGAACACTGTTTCAAGGCTAGAGGGAACCTGAGGTCACTGTAGCAACAAGAAAGAGCTCCGTGGACCAAAAATCAACTCGAAATGAGAGGTTAGTCCCTGGCTTCGACTACAGAGGAATACCACCTTTCCACAAGCTCTTCCAGAGGAGGCTTCTCTCAGCTCTAGGTATGTGAGAGGGACCCTGAGTTTGTGGCCTCCAGTGGAATGGACACCGCGATGCCCTGACTCGAAATAAGGCCGGATATCCCTGCAGTGACTTGAATGCAGGCTCGTCTTGCATCTCCCAAGACGAAAGGATGTCTGAATCCCCTGTGGAGACCACAGAGAAAGACCTAGTTCCCCACCTCATCGCAACCGGAGGCCTGACATCCTTTGAAAACTCCAGAGGTACGCGAAGGTCAGTGCCTCCAAAGGAGACGATGCCTGACTCGTCCTGAAACTTGATAGGAGTCCCAGGATTCCTGTGGCACGTGGAAAGGGACCCTTGGTCTCCCGCCTCAGCTGGAGAGTCGTCCCAATTGCCCTGCCAAGCCTCGAGGAGAATCCCGAGTTGTCCCTCGCAACTAGGCAGGAGTCCTGACGTCGCTGAACAAACACGTGTGTGGAAGGGCCATCCCCGTCCTAACTCGAGAATATACCCCAGGTTCCCGCCGCAACTCGAGAAAAACCATGAGACTTCCCCCTCGCCGCGAGATGAGGCCCGATTCTCCTGCACTGCGTGCAGAGCAATTCCGGGTTGCACATCACACATGAAAGGAGCCTTGATTTCCTTCATGGCACTCCAGAGAAACCCCAAGAACACTGTTTCAAGGCTAGAGGGATCCTGAGGTCACTGTAGCAACACGAAAGAGCTCCGTGGCCCAAAAATCAACTCGAGATGAGAGGTTAGTCCCTGGCTTCGACTCCAGAGGAAGACCACCTTACCAGAAGCACCTCAAGAGGAGGCTTCACTCAGCTCTATGTATGTGAGAGGGACCCTGAGTTTGCGGCCTCAAGTGGAATGGACACCGGGATGCCCTGACTCGAAATAAGGCCGGATATCCCTGCAGTGACTTGAATGCAGGCTCGTCTTGCATCTCCCAAGACGAAAGGATGTCTGAATCCCCTGTGGAGACCACAGAGAAAGACCTAGTTCCCCACCTCATCGCAACCGGAGGCCTCACATCCTTTGAAAACTCCAGAGGTACGCGGAGATCAGTGCCTCCACAGGAGACGATGCCTTACTCCTCTTGAAACTTGTTAGGAGTCCCAGGATTCCTGCGGCACGTGGAAAGGGACACTTGGTCTCCCGCCTCAGCTGGAGAGGCCTCCCAATTGCCCTGCCAAGCCTCGAGGAGAATCCCGAGTTGTCCCTCGCAACTAGGTAGGAGTCTTGACGTCGCTTAACAAACACGTGTGTGGAAGGGCCATCCCCGTCATAACTCGAGAATATACCCAGGGTTCCCGCCGCAACTCGAGAAAAACCATGAGACTTCCCCCTCGCCGCGAGATGAGGCCCGATTCCCCTGCACTGCGTGCAGAGCAATTCCGTGTTGCACATCACACATGAAAGGAGCCTTGATTTCCTTGATGGCACTCCAGAGAAAACCCAAGAACACTGTTTCAAGGCTAGAGGGATCCTGAGGTCACTGTAGCAGCACGAAAGAGCTCCATGGACCAAAAATCAACTCGAGATGAGAGGTTAGTCCCTGGCTTCGACTCCAGAGGAATACCACCTTACTGCAAGCACCTCAAGAGGAGGCTTCTCTCAGCTCTAGGTATGTGAGAGGGACCCTAATTTTGCGGCCTCAAGTGGAATGGACACCGCGATTCCCTGACTCGAAATAAGGATGGATATCCCTGCAGTGACTTGAATGCAGGCTCGTCTTGCATCTCCCAAGACGAAAGGATGTCTGAATCCCCTGTGGAGACCACAGAGAAAGACCTAGTTCCCCACCTCATCGCGACCGGAGGCCTCACATCCTTTGAAAACTTCAGAGGTACGCGGAGATCAGTGCCTCCAAAGGAGACGATGCATGACTCCTCGTGAAACTTGATAGGAGTCCCAGGATTCCTGTGGCACGTGGAAAGGGACCCTTGGTCTCCCGCCTCAGCTGGAGAGGCGTCCCAATTGCCCTGCCAAGCCTCGAGGAGAATCCCGAGTTGTTCCTCGCAACTAGGCAAGAGTCCTGATGTCGCTGAACAAACACGTGGGTGGAAGGGCCATACCCGTCGTAACTCGAGAATATACCCCAGGTTCCCGCCGCAACTCGAGAAAAACCATGAGACTTCCCCCTCGCCGCGAGATGAGGCCCGATTCCCCTGTACTGGGTGCAGAGCAATTCCGTGTTGCACATCACACATGAAAGGAGCCTTGATTTCCTTGATGGCACTGCAGAGAAACCCCAAGAACACTGTTTCAAGGCTAGAGGGAACCTGAGGTCACTGTAGCAACACGAAAGAGCTCCGTGGACCAAAAATCAACTTGAGATGAGAGGTTAGACCCTGGCTTCGACTCCAGAGGAATAGCACCTTACCACAAGCACTTCAAGAGGAGGCTTCTCTCAGCTCTAGGTATGTGAGAGGGACCCTGAGTTTGCGGCCTCAAGTGGAATGGACACCGCGATGCCCTGACTCGAAATAAGGCCGGATATCCCTGCAGTGACTTGAATGCAGGCTCGTCTTGAATCTCCCAAGATGAAAGGATGTCTGAATCCCCGGTGGAGACCACAGAGAAAGACCTAGTTCCCCACCTCATCGCGACCGGAGGCCTCACATCCTTTGAAAACTTCAGAGGTACGCGGAGATCAGTGCCTCCAAAGGAGACGATGCCTGACTCCTCATGAAACTGGATACGAGTCCCAGGACTCCTGTGGCACGTGGAAAGGGACTCTTGGTCTCCCGCCTCAGCTGGAGAGGCGTCCCAATTGCGCTGCCAAGCCTCGAGGAGAATCCCGAGTTGTCCCTCGCAACTAGGCAGGAGTCCTGACGTCGCTGAAAAAACACGTATGTGGAAGAGCCATCCCCGTCGTAACTCGAGAATATACCCCAGGTTCCCGCCGCAACTCGAGAAAAACCATGAGACTTCCCCCTCGCCTCGAGATGAGGCCCGATTCCCCAGCACTGCGTGCAGAGCAATTCCGTCTTGCACATCACACATGAAAGGAGCCTTGATTTCCTTGATGGCACTCCAGAGAAAACCCAAGAACACTGTTTCAAGGCTAGAGGGATCCTGTGGTCACTGTAGCAACAAGAAAGAGCTCCGTGGACCAAAAATCAACTCGAGATGAGAGGTTAGTCCCTGGCTTCGAATCCAGAGGAATACCACCTTACCACAAGCACCTCCATAGGAGGCTTCTCTCAGCTCTAGGTATGTGAGAGGGACCCTAATTTTGCGGCCTCAAGTGGAATGGACACCGCGATTCCCTGACTCGAAATAAGGATGGATATCCCTGCAGTGACTTGAATGCAGGCTCGTCTTGCATCTCCCAAGACGAAAGGATGTCTGAATCCCCTGTGGAGACCACAGAGAAAGACCTAATTCCCCACCTCATCGCGACCGGAGGCCTCACATCCTTTGAAAACTTCAGAGGTACGTGGAGATCAGTGCCTCCAAAGGAGACGATGCCTGACTCCTCGTGAAACTTGATAGGAGTTCCAGGTTTCCTGTGGCACGTGGAAAGGGACCGTTGGTCTCCCGCCTCAGGTGGAGAGGCGTCCCAATTGCCCTGCCAAGCCTCGAGGAGAATCCCGAGTTGTCCCTCGCAACTAGGCAGGAGTCCTGATGTCGCTGAACAAACACGTGTGGGGAAGGGCCATTCCGGTCGTAACTCGAGAATATACCCCAGGTTCCCGCCGCAACGCGAGAAAAACCATGAGACTTCCCCCTCGCCGCGAGATGAGGCCCGATTCCCCTGCACTGCGTGCAGAGCAATTCCGTGTTGCACATCACACATGGAAGGAGCCTTGATTTCCTTGATGGCACTCCAGAGAAACCCCAAGAACACTGTTTCAAGGCTAGAGGGAACCTGAGGTCACTGTAGCAACACGAAAGAGCTCCGTGGACCAAAAATTAACTCGAAATGAGAGGTTAGTCCCTGGCTTCGACTCCAGAGGAAGACCACCTTACCACAAGCACCTCAAGAGGAGGCTTCTCTCAGCTCTAGGTATGTGAGAGGGACCCTGAGTTTGCGGCCTCAAGTGGAATGGACACCGCGATGCCCTGACTCGAAATAAGGCCGGATATCCCTGCAGTGACTTGAATGCAGGCTCGTCTTGAATCTCCCAAGACGAAAGGATGTCTGATTCCCCTGTGGAGACCACAGAGAAAGACCTAGTTCCCCACCTCATCGCGACCGGAGGCCTCACATCCCTTGAAAACTTCAGAGGTACGCGGAGATCAGTGCCTCCAAAGGAGACGATGCCTGACTCCTCCTGAAACTTGATAGGAGTCCCAGGATTCCTGTGGCACGTGGAAAGGGACCCTTGGTCTCCCGCCTCAGCTGGAGAGGCGTCCCAATTGCCCTGCCAAGCCTCGAGGAGAATCCCGAGTTGTCCCTCGCAACTAGGCAGGTGTCCTGACGTCGCTGAACAAACACGTGTGTGGAAGGGCCATCCCCGTCGTAACTCGAGAATATACCCCAGGTTCCCGCCGCACCTCGAGAAAAACCATGAGACTTCCCCCTTGCCGCGAGATGAGGCCCGATTCCCCTGCACTGCGTGCAGAGCAATCCGTGTTGCACATCACACATGAAAGGAGCCTTGATTTCCTTGATGGCACTCCAGAGAAAGCCCAAGAACACTATTTCAAGGCCAGAGGGATCCTGAGGTCACTGTATCAACACGAAAGAGCTTCGTGGCCCAAAAATCAACTCGAGATGAGAGGTTAGTCCCTGGCTTCGACTCCAGACGAATACCACCTTACCACAAGCACCTCAAGAGGAGGCTTCTTTCAGCTCTAGGTATGTGAGAGGGACCCTGAGTTTGCGGCCTCAAGTGGAATGGACACCGCGATGCCCTGACGCGAAATAAGGCCGGATATCCCTGCAGTGACTTGAATGCTGGCTCGTCTTGCATCTCCCAAGATGAAAGGATGACTGAATCCCCTGTGGAGACCACAGAGAAAGACCTAGTTCCCCACCTCATCGCGACCGGAGGCCTCACATCCTTTGAAAACTTCAGAGGTACGTGGAGATCAGTGCCTCCAAAGGAGACGATGCCTGACTCCTCGTGAAACTTGATAGGAGTCCCAGGATTCCTGTGCAGGTTGAAAGGGACACTTGATCTCCCGCCTCAGCTGGAGAGGCGTCCCAATTGCCCTGCCAAGCCTCAAGGAGAATCCTGAGTTGTCCCTCGCAACTAGGCAGGAGTCCTGATGTCGCTGAACAAACACGTGCGTGGAAGGGCCATCCCGGTCATAACTCGAGAATATACCCCAGGTTCCCACCGTAACTCGAGAAAAACCATGAGACTTCCCCCTCGCCGCGAGATGAGGCCCGATTCCCCTGCACTGCATGCAGAGCAATTCCGTGTTGCACATCAAACATGGAAGGAGCCTTGATTTCCTTAATGGCACTCCACAGAATCCCCAAGAACACTGTTTCAAGGCCAGAGGGATCCTGAGGTCACTGTAGCAACACGAAAGAGCTCCGTGGTCCAAAAATCAACTCGAGATGAGAGGTTAGTCCCTGGCTTCGACTCCAGAGGAATACCACCTTACCACAAGCACCTCAAGAGGAGGCTTCTCTCAGCTCTAGGTATGTGAGAGGGACCCTGAGTTTGCGGCCTCAAGTGGAATGGACACTGCGATGCCCTGACTCGAAATAAGGCCGGATATTCCTGCAGTGACTTGAATGCTGGCTCGTCTTGCATCCCCCAAGATGAAAGGTTGTCTGAATCCCCTGTGGAGACCACAGAGAAAGACCTAGTTCCCCACCTCATCGCGACCGGAGGCCTCACATCCTTTGAAAACTTCAGAGGTACGTGGAGATCAGTGCCTCCAAAGGAGACGATGCCTGACTCCTCGTGAAACTTGATAGGAGTCCCAGGATTCCTGTGCAGGTGGAAAGGAACTCTTGGTCTCCCGCCTCAGCTGGAGAGGCGTCCCAATTGCCCTGCCAAGCCTCGAGGAGAATCCCGAGTTGTCCCTCGCAACTAGGCAGGAGTCCTGACGCCGCTGAACAAACACGTGTGTGGAAGGGCCATCCCCTTCGTAACTCGAGAATATACCCCAGGTTCCCGCCGCAACTCGAGAGAAACCATGAGACTTCCCCCTCGCCGCGATATGAGGCCCGATTCCCCTGCACTGCGTGCAGAGCAATTCCGTGTTGCACATCTCACATGAAAGGAGCCTTGATTTCCTTGGTGGGACTCCAGAGAAACTCCAAGAACACTGTTTCAAGGCTAAAGGGATCCTTAGGTCACTGTAGCAACACGAATGTGTTCCGTGGAACAAAAATCAACTCGAGATGAGAGGTTAGTCCCTGGCTTCGACTCCAGAGGAAGACCACCTTACCACAAGCACCTCAAGAGGAGGCTTCTCTCAGCTCTAGGTATGTGAGAGGGACCCTGAGTTTGCGGCCTCAAGTGGAATGGACACCGCGATGCCCTGACTCGAAATAAGGCCGGATATCCCTGCAGTGACTTGAATGCAGGCTCGTCTTGCATCTCCCAAGACGAAAGGATGTCTGAATCCCCTGTGGAGACCACAGAGAAAGACCTAGTTCCCCACCTCATCGCGACCGGAGGCCTCACATCCTTTGAAAACTTCAGAGGTACACGGAGATCAGTGCCTCCAAAGGAGACGATGCCTGACTCCTCCTGAAACTTGATAGGAGTCCCAGGATTCCTGTGGCACGTGGAAAGGGACCCTTGGTCTCCCGCCTCAGCTGGAGAGGCGTCCCAATTGCCCTGCCAAGCCTCGAGGAGAATCCCGAGTTGTCCCTCGCAACTAGGCAGGAGTCCTGACGTCGCTGAACAAACACGTGTGTGGAAGGGCCATCCCCGTCGTAACTCGAGAATATACCCCAGGTTCCCGCCGCACCTCGAGAAAAACCATGAGACTTCCCCCTTGCCGCGAGATGAGGCCCGATTCCCCTGCACTGCGTGCAGAGCAATTCCGTGTTGCACATCACACATGAAAGGAGCCTTGATTTCCTTGATGGCACTGCAGAGAAACCCCAAGAACACTGTTTCAAGGCTAGAGGGATCCTGAGGTCACTGTAGCCACACGAAAGAGCTCCGTGGACCAAAAATCAACTCGAGATGAGAGGTTAGTCCCTGGCTTCGACTCCAGAGGAAGACCACCTTACCACAAGCACCTCAAGAGGAGGCTTCTCTCAGCTCTATGTATGTGAGAGGGACCCTGAGTTTGCGGCCTCAAGTGGAATGGACACCGCGATGCCCTGACTCGAAATAAGGCCGGATATCCCTGCAGTGACTTGAATGCAGGCTCGTCTTGCATCTCCCAAGACGAAAGGATGTCTGAATCCCCTGTGGAGACCACAGAAAAAGACCTAGTTCCCCACCTCATCACGACCGGAGGCCTCACATTCTTTGAAAACTCCAGAGGTACGCGAAGATCAGTGCCTCCAAAGAAGACGATGCCTGACTCCTCGTGAAACTTGATAGGAGTTCCAGGATTCCTGTGGCACGTGGAAAGGGACCGTTGGTCTCCCGCCTCAGCTGGAGAGGCGTCCCAATTGCCCTGCCAAGCCTCGAGGAGAATCGCGAGTTGTCCCTCGCAACTAGGCAGGAGTCCTGATGTCGCTGAACAAACACGTGTGGGGAAGGGCCATCCCGGTCGTAACTCGAGAATATACCCCAGGTTCCCACCGTAACTCGAGAAAAACCATGAGACTTCCCCCTCGCCGCGAGATGAGGCCCGATTCCCCTGCACTGCGTGCAGAGCAATTCCGTGTTGCACATCAAACATGGAAGGAGCCTTGATTTCCTTGATGGCACTCCAGAGAAAGCCCAAGAACACTGTTTCAAGGCCAGAGGGATCCTGAGGTCACTGTATCAACACGAAAGAGCTTCGTGGCCCAAAAATCAACTCGAGATGAGAGGTTAGTCCCTGGCTTCGACTCCAGACGAATACCACCTTACCACAAGCACCTCAAGAGGAGGCTTCTCTCAGCTCTAGGTATGTGAGAGGGACCCTGAGTTTGCGGCCTCAAGTGGAATGGACACCGCGATGCCCTGACGCGAAATATTGCCGGATATCCCTGCAGTGACTTGAATGCTGGCTCGTCTTGCATCTCCCAAGACGAAAGGATGTCTGAATCCCCTGTGGAGACCACAGAGAAAGACCTAGTTCCCCACCTCATCGCGACCGGAGGCCTCACATCCTTTGAAAACTTCAGAGGTACGTGGAGATCAGTGCCTCCAAAGGAGGCGATGCCTGACTCCTCGTGAAACTTGATAGGAGTCCCAGGATTCCTGTGCAGGTTGAAAGGGACACTTGGTCTCCCGCCTCAGCTGGAGAGGCGTCCCAATTGCCCTGCCAAGCCTCAAGAAGAATCCTGAGTTGTCCCTCGCAACTAGGCAGGAGTCCTGATGTCGCTGAACAAACACGTGCGTGGAAGGGCCATCCCGGTCATAACTCGAGAATATACCCCAGGTTCACGCCGCAACTCGAGAAAAACCATGAGACTTCCCCCTCGCCGCGAGATGAGGCCCGATTCCCCTGCACTGCGTGCAGAGCAATTCCGTGTTGCACATCACACATGAAAGGAGCCTTGATTTCCTTGATGGCACAGCAGAGAAACCCCCAGAGCACTGTTTCAAGGCTAGAGGGATCCTGAGGTTACTGTCGCCACACGAAAGAGCTCCGTGGACCAAAAATCAACTCGAGATGAGAGGTTAGTCCCTGGCTTCGACTCCAGAGGAAGACCACCTTACCACAAGCACCTCAAGAGGAGGCTTCACTCAGCTCTATGTATGTGAGAGGGACCCTGAGTTTGCCGCCTCAAGTGGAATGGACACCGGGATGCCCTGACTCGAAATAAGGCCGGATATCCCTGCAGTGACTTGAATGCAGGCTCGTCTTGCATCTCCCAAGACGAAAGGATGTCTGAATCCCCTGTGGAGACCACAGAAAAAGACCTAGTTCCCCACCTCATCGCGACCGGAGGCCTCACATCCTTTGAAAACTCCAGAGGTACGCGGAGATCAGTGCCTCCAAAGAAGACGATGCCTGACTCCACGTGAAACTTGATAGGAGTCCCAGGATTCCTGTGGCACGTGGAAAGGGACCGTTGGTCTCCCGCCTCAGGTGGAGAGGCGTCCCAATTGCCCTGCCAAGCCTCGAGGAGAATCCCGAGTTGTCCCTCGCAACTAGGCAGGAGTCCTGATGTCGCTGAACAAACACGTGTGTGGGAGGGCCATCCCCGTCGTAACTCGAGAATATACCCCAGGTTCCCGCCGCAACTCGAGAAAAACCATGAGACTTCCCCCTCGCCGCGAGATGAGGCCCGATTCCCCTGCACTTCGTGCAGAGCAATTCCGTGTTGCACATCACACATGAAAGGAGCCTTGATTTCCTTTGTGGCACTCCAGAGAAACCCCAAGAACACTGTTTCAAGGCTAGAGGGATCCTGAGGTCACTGTAGCAACACGGAAAAGCTCCGTGGCCCAAAAATCAACTCGATATGAGAGGTTAGTCCCTGGCTTCGACTCCAGAGGAATACCACCTTAACACAAGCACCTCAAGAGGAGGCTTCTCTCAACTCTAGGTATGTGAGAGGGACCCTGAGTTTGCGGCCTCAAGTGGAATGGACACCGCGATGCCCTGACTCAAAATAAGGTCGGATATCCCTGCAGTGATTTGAAAGCAGGCTAGTCTTGCATCTCCCAAGACGAAAGGATGTCTGAATCCCCTGTGGAGACCACAGAGAAAGACCTAGTTCCCCACCTCATCCCGACCTGAGGCCTCACATTCTTTGAAAACTTCAGAGGTACGCGGAGATCAGTGCCTCCAAAGGAGACGATGCCTGACTCCTCGTGAAACCTGATAGGAGTCCCAGGATTCCTGTGGCACGTGGAAAGGGACCTTTGGTCTCCCGCCTCAGCTAGAGAGGCGTCCCAATTGCCCTGCAAAGCCTCGAGGAGAATCCCGAGTTGTCCCTCCTAACTAGGCAGGAGTCCTGACATCGCTGAACAAACACGTGGTTGGAAGGGCCATCACTGTCGTAACTCGAGAATATACCCCAGGTTCCCGCCGCAACTCGAGAAAAACCATGAGACTTCCCCCTCGCCGCGATATGAGGCCCGATTCCCCTGCACTGCGTGCAGAGCAATTCCGTGTTGCACATCACACATGAAAGGAACCTTGATTTCCTTGGTGGGACTCCAGAGAAACCCCAAGAACACTGTTTCAAGGCTAAAGGGATCCTGAGGTCACTGTAGCAACACGAAAGAGTTCCGTGGAACAAAAATCAACTCGAGATGAGAGGTTAGTCCCTGGCTTCGGCT
This sequence comes from Cervus elaphus, assembly GCF_910594005.1. Classification (NCBI taxonomy): domain Eukaryota; kingdom Metazoa; phylum Chordata; class Mammalia; order Artiodactyla; family Cervidae; genus Cervus; species Cervus elaphus. Next base: position 11,156,773 of record NC_057838.1, on the reverse strand, counting down.
CGAGAGGAATACCACCTTACCACAAGCACCTCAAGAGGAGGCTTCTCTCAGCTCTAGGTATGTGAGAGGGACCCTGAGTTTGCGGCCTCAAGTGGAATGGACACCGCGATGCCCTGACTCGAAATAAGGCCGGATATCCCTGCAGTGCCTTGAATGCAGGTTCGTCTTGCATCCCCCAAGACGGAAGGATGTCTGAATCCCCTGGTGAGACCACAGAGAAAGACCTAGTTCCCCACCTCATCGCGACCGGAGGCTTCACATCCTTTGAAAACTCCAGAGGTACGCGGAGATCAGTGCCTCCAAAGGAGACGATGCCTGACTCCTCGTGAAACTTGATAGGAGCCCCAGAATTCCTGTGACATGTGGAAAGGGACCCTTGGTCTCCCGCCTCAGCTGGAGAGGCATCGCAATTGCCCTGCCAAGCCTCGAGGAGAATCCCGAGTTGTCCCTCGCAACTAGGCAGGAGTCCTGACGTCGCTGAACAAACACGTGGGTGGAAGGGCCATCCCTGTCGTAACTCAAAAATATACCCCAGGTTCCCACCGCAACTCGAGAAAAACCATGAGACTTCCCCCTCGCCGCGAGATGAGGCCCGATTCCCATGCACTGCGTGCAGAGCAATTCCGTGTTGCACATCAAACATGGAAGGAGCCTTGATTTCCTTGATGGCACTCCAGAGAAAGCCCAAGAACACTGTTTCAAGGCCAGAGGGATCCTGAGGTCACTGTATCAACACGAAAGAGCTTCGTGGCCCAAAAATCAACTCGAGATGAGAGGTTAGTCCCTGGCTTCGACTCCAGACGAATACCACCTTACCACAAGCACCTCAAGAGGAGGCTTCTCTCAGCTCTAGGTATGTGAGAGGGACCCTGAGTTTGCGGCCTCAAGTGGAATGGACACCGCGATGCCCTGACGCGAAATATTGCCGGATATCCCTGCAGTGACTTGAATGCTGGCTCGTCTTGCATCTCCCAAGATGAAAGGATGACTGAATCCCCTGTGGAGACCACAGAGAAAGACCTAGTTCCCCACCTCATCGCGACCGGAGGCCTCACATCCTTTGAAAACTTCAGAGGTACGTGGAGATCAGTGCCTCCAAAGGAGACGATGCCTGACTCCTCGTGAAACTTGATAGGAGTCCCAGGATTCCTGTGCAGGTTGAAAGGGACACTTGGTCTCCCGCCTCAGCTGGAGAGGCGTCCCAATTGCCCTACCAAGCCTCAAGGAGAATCCTGAGTTGTCCCTCGCAACTAGGCAGGAGTCCTGATGTCGCTGAACAAACACGTGCGTGGAAGGGCCATCCCGGTCATAACTCGAGAATATACCCCAGGTTCACGCCGCAACTCGAGAAAAACCATGAGACTTCCCCCTCGCCGCGAGATGAGGCCCGATTCCCCTGCACTGCATGCAGAGCAATTCCGTGTTGCACATCAAACATGGAAGGAGCCTTGATTTCCTTAATGGCTCTCCAGAGAATCCCCAAGAACACTGTTTCAAGGCCAGAGGGATCCTGAGGTCACTGTAGCAACACGAAAGAGCTCCGTGGCCCAAAAATCAACTCGAGATGAGAGGTTAGTCACTGGCTTCGACTCCAGAGGAATACCACCTTACCACAAGCACCTCAAGAGGAGGCTTCTCTCAGCTCTAGGTATGTGAGAGGGACCCTGAGTTTGCGGCCTCAAGTGGAATGGACACTGCGATGCCCTGACTCGAAATAAGGCCGGATATTCCTGCAGTGACTTGAATGCTGGCTCGTCTTGCATCTCCCAAGATGAAAGGTTGTCTGAATCCCCTGTGGAGACCACAGAGAAAGACCTAGTTCCCCACCTCATCGCAACCGGAGGCCTCACATCCTTTGAAAACTTCAGAGGTACGTGGAGATCAGTGCCTCCAAAGGAGACGATGCCTGACTCCTCGTGAAACTTGATAGGAGTCCCAGGATTCCTGTGCAGGTGGAAAGGGACTCTTGGTCTCCCGCCTCAGCTGGAGAGGCGTCCCAATTGCCCTGCCAAGCCTCGAGGAGAATCCCGAGTTGTCCCTCCCAACTAGGCAGGAGTCCTGACGTCGCTGAACAAACACGTGTGTGGAAGGGCCATCCCCTTCGTAACTCGAGAATATACCCCAGGTTCCCGCCGCAACTCGAGAAAAACAATGAGACTTCCCCCTCGCCGCGAGATGAGGCCCGATTCCCCTGCACTGCGTGCAGAGCAATTCCGTGTTGCACATCACACATGAAAGGAGCCTTGATTTCCTTGATGGCACTGCAGAGAAACCCCAAGAACACTGTTTCAAGGCTAGAGGGATCCTGAGGTCACTGTCGCCACACGAAAGAGCTCCGTGGACCAAAAATCAACTCGAGATGAGAGGTTAGTCCCTGGCTTCGACTCCAGAGGAAGACCACCTTACCACAAGCACCTCAAGAGGAGGCTTCACTCAGCTCTATGTATGTGAGAGGGACCCTGAGTTTGCGGCCTCAAGTGGAATGGACACCGGGATGCCCTGACTCGAAATAAGGCCGGATATCCCTGCAGTGACTTGAATGCAGGCTCGTCTTGCATCTCCCAAGACGAAAGGATGTCTGAATCCCCTGTGGAGACCACAGAAAAAGACCTAGTTCCCCACCTCATCGCGATCGGAGGCCTCACATCCTTTGAAAACTCCAGAGGTACGCGGAGATCAGTGCCTCCAAAGAAGACGATGCCTGACTCCACGTGAAACTTGATAGGAGTCCCAGGATTCCTGTGGCACGTGGAAAGGGACCGTTGGTCTCCCGCCTCAGGTGGAGAGGCGTCCCAATTGCCCTGCCAAGCCTCGAGGAGAATCCCGAGTTGTCCCTCGCAACTAGGCAGGAGTCCTGATGTCGCTGAACAAACACGTGTGTGGGAGGGCCATCCCCGTCGTAACTCGAGAATATACCCCAGGTTCCCGCCGCAACTCGAGAAAAACCATGAGACTTCCCCCTCGCCGCGAGATGAGGCCCGATTCCCCTGCACTGCGTGCAGAGCAATTCCGTGTTGCACATCACACATGAAAGGAGCCTTGATTTCCTTTGTGGGACTCCAGAGAAACCCCAAGAACACTGTTTCAAGGCTAGAGGGATCCTGAGGTCACTGTAGCAACACGGAAAAGCTCCGTGGCCCCAAAATCAACTCGATATGAGAGGTTAGTCCCTGGCTTCGACTCCAGAGGAATACCACCTTACCAAAAGCACCTCAAGAGGAGGCTTCTCTCAACTCTAGGTATGTGAGAGGGACCCTGAGTTTGCGGCCTCAAGTGGAATGGACACCGCGATGCCCTGACTCAAAATAAGGCCGGATATCCCTGCAGTGATTTGGAAGCAGGCTAGTCTTGCATCTCCCAAGACGAAAGGATGTCTGAATCCCCTGTGGAGACCACAGAGAAAGACCTAGTTCCCCACCTCATCCCGACCGGAGGCCTCACATCCTTTGAAAACTTCAGAGGTACGCGGAGATCAGTGCCTCCAAAGGAGACGATGCCTGACTCCTCGTGAAAACTGATAGGAGTCCCAGGATTCCTGTGGCACGTGGAAAGGGACCCTTGGTCTCCCGCCTCAGCTAGAGAGGCGTCCCAATTGCCCTGCAAAGCCTCGAGGAGAATCCCGAGTTGTCCCTCGCAACTAGGCAGGAGTCCTGACATCGCTGAACAAACACGTGGGTGGAAGGGCCATCACCGTCGTAACTCGAGAATATACCCCAGGTTCCCGCCGCAACTCGAGAAAAACCATGAGACTTCCCCCTCGCCGCGATATGAGGCCCGATTCCCCTGCACTGCGTGCAGAGCAATTCCGTGTTGCACATCACACATGAAAGGAACCTTGATTTCCTTGGTGGGACTCCAGAGAAACCCCAAGAACACTGTTTCAAGGCTAAAGGGATCCTGAGTTCACTGTAGCAACACGAAAGAGTTCCGTGGAACAAAAATCAACTCGAGATGAGAGGTTAGTCCCTGGCTTCGACTCGAGAGGAATACCACCTTACCACAAGCACCTCAAGAGGAGGCTTCTCTCAGCTCTAGGTATGTGAGAGGAACCCTGAGTTTTCGGCCTCAAGTGGAATGGACACCGCGATGCCCTGACTCGAAATAAGGCCGGATATCCCTGCAGTGCCTTGAATGCAGGTTCGTCTTGCATCCCCCAAGACGCAAGGATGTCTGAATCCCCTGGGGAGACCACAGAGAAAGACCTAGTTCCCCACCTCATCGCGACCGGAGGCTTCACATCCTTTGAAAACTCCAGAGGTACGCGGAGATCAGTGCCTCCAAAGGAGACGATGCCTGACTCCTCGTGAAACTTGATAGGAGTCCCAGAATTCCTGTGACACGTGGAAAGGGACCCTTGGTCTCCCGCCTCAGCTGGAGAGGCATCGCAATTGCCCTGCCAAGCCTCGAGGAGAATCCCGAGTTGTCCCTCGCAACTAGGCAGGAGTCCTGACGTCGCTGAACAAACACGTGGGTGGAAGGGCCATCCCTGTCATAACTCGAAAATATACCCCAGGTTCCCACCGCAACTCGAGAAAAACCATGAGACTTCCCCCTCGCCGCGAGATGAGGCCCGATTCCCCTGCACGGCGTGCAGAGCAATTCCGTGTTGCACATCACACATGAAAGGAGCCTTGATTTCCTTGATGGCACTGCAGAGAAACCCCAAGAACACTGTTTCAAGGCTAGAGGGATCCTGAGGTCACTGTAGCAACACGAAAGAGCTCCGTGGCCCAAAAATCAACTCGAGATGAGAGGTTAGTCCCTGGCTTCGACTCCAGACGAATACCACCTTACCACAAGCACCTCAAGAGGAGGCTTCTCTCAGCTCTAGGTATGTGAGAGGGACCCTGAGTTTGCGGCCTCAAGTGGAATGGACACCGCGATGACCTGACGCGAAATAAGGCCGGATATCCCTGCAGTGACTTGAATGCTGGCTCGTCTTGCATCTCCCAAGATGAAAGGATGACTGAATCCCCTGTGGAGACCACAGAGAAAGACCTAGTTCCCCACCTCATCGCGACCGGAGGCCTCACATCCTTTGAAAACTTCAGAGGTACGTGGAGATCAGTGCCTCCAAAGGAGACGATGCCTGACTCCTCGTGAAACTTGATAGGAGTCCCAGGATTCCTGTGCAGGTTGAAAGGGACACTTGGTCTCCCGCCTCAGCTGGAGAGGCGTCCCAATTGCCCTGCCAAGCCTCAAGGAGAATCCCGAGTTGTCCCTCACAACTAGGCAGGAGTCCTGATGTCGCTGAACAAACACGTGGGTGGAAGGGCCATCCCGGTCATAACTCGAGAATATACCCCAGGTTCACGCCGCAACTCGAGAAAAACCATGAGACTTCCCCCTCGCCGCGAGATGAGGCCCGATTCCCCTGCACTGCATGCAGAGCAATTCCGTGTTGCACATCAAACATGGAAGGAGCCTTGATTTCCTTAATGGCACTCCAGAGAATCCCCAAGAACACTGTTTCAAGGCCAGAGGGATCCTGAGGTCACTTTAGCAACACGAAAGAGCTCCGTGGCCCAAAAATCAAGTCGAGATGAGAGGTTAGTCACTGGCTTCGACTACAGAGGAATACCACCTTACCACAAGCACCTCAAGAGGAGGCTTCTCTCATCTCTAGGTATGTGAGAGGGACCCTGAGTTTGCGGCCTCAAGTGGAATGGACACTGCGATGCCCTGACTCGAAATAAGGCCGGATATCCCTGCAGTGACTTGAATGCAGGCTCGTCTTGCATCTCCCAAGACGAAAGGATGTCTGAATCCCCTGTGGAGACCACAGAAAAAGACCTAGTTCCCCACCTCATCACGACCGGAGGCCTCACATTCTTTGAAAACTCCAGAGGTACGCGAAGATCAGTGCCTCCAAAGAAGACGATGCCTGACTCCTCGTGAAACTTGATAGGAGTTCCAGGATTCCTGTGGCACGTGGAAAGGGACCGTTGGTCTCCCGCCTCAGCTGGAGAGGCGTCCCAATTGCCCTGCCAAGCCTCGAGGAGAATCGCGAGTTGTCCCTCGCAACTAGGCAGGAGTCCTGATGTCGCTGAACAAACACGTGTGGGGAAGGGCCATCCCGGTCGTAACTCGAGAATATACCCCAGGTTCCCACCGTAACTCGAGAAAAACCATGAGACTTCCCCCTCGCCGCGAGATGAGGCCCGATTCCCCTGCACTGCGTGCAGAGCAATTCCGTGTTGCACATCAAACATGGAAGGAGCCTTGATTTCCTTGATGGCACTCCAGAGAAAGCCCAAGAACACTGTTTCAAGGCCAGAGGGATCCTGAGGTCACTGTATCAACACGAAAGAGCTTCGTGGCCCAAAAATCAACTCGAGATGAGAGGTTAGTCCCTGGCTTCGACTCCAGACGAATACCACCTTACCACAAGCACCTCAAGAGGAGGCTTCTCTCAGCTCTAGGTATGTGAGAGGGACCCTGAGTTTGCGGCCTCAAGTGGAATGGACACCGCGATGCCCTGACGCGAAATATTGCCGGATATCCCTGCAGTGACTTGAATGCTGGCTCGTCTTGCATCTCCCAAGACGAAAGGATGTCTGAATCCCCTGTGGAGACCACAGAGAAAGACCTAGTTCCCCACCTCATCGCGACCGGAGGCCTCACATCCTTTGAAAACTTCAGAGGTACGTGGAGATCAGTGCCTCCAAAGGAGGCGATGCCTGACTCCTCGTGAAACTTGATAGGAGTCCCAGGATTCCTGTGCAGGTTGAAAGGGACACTTGGTCTCCCGCCTCAGCTGGAGAGGCGTCCCAATTGCCCTGCCAAGCCTCAAGGAGAATCCTGAGTTGTCCCTCGCAACTAGGCAGGAGTCCTGATGTCGCTGAACAAACACGTGCGTGGAAGGGCCATCCCGGTCATAACTCGAGAATATACCCCAGGTTCACGCCGCAACTCGAGAAAAACCATGAGACTTCCCCCTCGCCGCGAGATGAGGCCCGATTCCCCTGCACTGCGTGCAGAGCAATTCCGTGTTGCACATCACACATGAAAGGAGCCTTGATTTCCTTGATGGCACAGCAGAGAAACCCCCAGAGCACTGTTTCAAGGCTAGAGGGATCCTGAGGTTACTGTCGCACACGAAAGAGCTCCGTGGACCAAAAATCAACTCGAGATGAGAGGTTAGTCCCTGGCTTCGACTCCAGAGGAAGACCACCTTACCACAAGCACCTCAAGAGGAGGCTTCACTCAGCTCTATGTATGTGAGAGGGACCCTGAGTTTGCGGCCTCAAGTGGAATGGACACCGGGATGCCCTGACTCGAAATAAGGCCGGATATCCCTGCAGTGACTTGAATGCTGGCTCGTCTTGCATCTCCCAAGACGAAAGGATGTCTGAATCCCCTGTGGAGACCACAGAAAAAGACCTAGTTCCCCACCTCATCGCGACCGGAGGCCTCACATCCTTTGAAAACTCCAGAGGTACGCGGAGATCAGTGCCTCCAAAGAAGACGATGCCTGACTCCACGTGAAACTTGATAGGAGTCCCAGGATTCCTGTGGCACGTGGAAAGGGACCGTTGGTCTCCCGCCTCAGGTGGAGAGGCGTCCCAATTGCCCTGCCAAGCCTCGAGGAGAATCCCGAGTTGTCCCTCGCAACTAGGCAGGAGTCCTGATGTCGCTGAACAAACACGTGTGTGGGAGGGCCATCCCCGTCGTAACTCGAGAATATACCCCAGGTTCCCGCCGCAACTCGAGAAAAACCATGAGACTTCCCCCTCGCCGCGAGATGAGGCCCGATTCCCCTGCACTTCGTGCAGAGCAATTCCGTGTTGCACATCACACATGAAAGGAGCCTTGATTTCCTTTGTGGCACTCCAGAGAAACCCCAAGAACACTGTTTCAAGGCTAGAGGGATCCTGAGGTCACTGTAGCAACACGGAAAAGCTCCGTGGCCCAAAAATCAACTCGATATGAGAGGTTAGTCCCTGGCTTCGACTCCAGAGGAATACCACCTTAACACAAGCACCTCAAGAGGAGGCTTCTCTCAACTCTAGGTATGTGAGAGGGACCCTGAGTTTGCGGCCTCAAGTGGAATGGACACCGCGATGCCCTGACTCAAAATAAGGTCGGATATCCCTGCAGTGATTTGAAAGCAGGCTAGTCTTGCATCTCCCAAGACGAAAGGATGTCTGAATCCCCTGTGGAGACCACAGAGAAAGACCTAGTTCCCCACCTCATCCCGACCTGAGGCCTCACATTCTTTGAAAACTTCAGAGGTACGCGGAGATCAGTGCCTCCAAAGGAGACGATGCCTGACTCCTCGTGAAACCTGATAGGAGTCCCAGGATTCCTGTGGCACGTGGAAAGGGACCTTTGGTCTCCCGCCTCAGCTAGAGAGGCGTCCCAATTGCCCTGCAAAGCCTCGAGGAGAATCCCGAGTTGTCCCTCCTAACTAGGCAGGAGTCCTGACATCGCTGAACAAACACGTGGTTGGAAGGGCCATCACTGTCGTAACTCGAGAATATACCCCAGGTTCCCACCGCAACTCGAGAAAAACCATGAGACTTCCCCCTCGCCGCGATATGAGGCCCGATTCCTCTGCACTGCGTGCAGAGCAATTCCGTGTTGCACATCACACATGAAAGGAACCTTGATTTCCTTGGTGGGACTCCAGAGAAACCCCAAGAACACTGTTTCAAGGCTAAAGGGATCCTGAGGTCACTGTAGCAACACGAAAGAGTTCCGTGGAACAAAAATCAACTCGAGATGAGAGGTTAGTCCCTGGCTTCGGCTCGAGAGGAATACCACCTTACCACAAGCACCTCAAGAGGAGGCTTCTCTCAGCTCTAGGTATGTGAGAGGGACCCTGAGTTTGCGGCCTCAAGTGGAATGGACACCGCGATGCCCTGACTCGAAATAAGGCCGGATATCCCTGCAGTGCCTTGAATGCAGGTTCGTCTTGCATCCCCCAAGACGGAAGGATGTCTGAATCCCCTGGTGAGACCACAGAGAAAGACCTAGTTCCCCACCTCATCGCGACCGGAGGCTTCACATCCTTTGAAAACTCCAGAGGTACGCGGAGATCAGTGCCTCCAAAGGAGACGATGCCTGACTCCTCGTGAAACTTGATAGGAGCCCCAGAATTCCTGTGACATGTGGAAAGGGACCCTTGGTCTCCCGCCTCAGCTGGAGAGGCATCGCAATTGCCCTGCCAAGCCTCGAGGAGAATCCCGAGTTGTCCCTCGCAACTAGGCAGGAGTCCTGACGTCGCTGAACAAACACGTGGGTGGAAGGGCCATCCCTGTCGTAACTCAAAAATATACCCCAGGTTCCCACCGCAACTCGAGAAAAACCATGAGACTTCCCCCTCGCCGCGAGATGAGGCCCGATTCCCATGCACTGCGTGCAGAGCAATTCCGTGTTGCACATCAAACATGGAAGGAGCCTTGATTTCCTTGATGGCACTCCAGAGAAAGCCCAAGAACACTGTTTCAAGGCCAGAGGGATCCTGAGGTCACTGTATCAACACGAAAGAGCTTCGTGGCCCAAAAATCAACTCGAGATGAGAGGTTAGTCCCTGGCTTCGACTCCAGACGAATACCACCTTACCACAAGCACCTCAAGAGGAGGCTTCTCTCAGCTCTAGGTATGTGAGAGGGACCCTGAGTTTGCGGCCTCAAGTGGAATGGACACCGCGATGCCCTGACGCGAAATATTGCCGGATATCCCTGCAGTGACTTGAATGCTGGCTCGTCTTGCATCTCCCAAGATGAAAGGATGACTGAATCCCCTGTGGAGACCACAGAGAAAGACCTAGTTCCCCACCTCATCGTGACCGGAGGCCTCACATCCTTTGAAAACTTCAGAGGTACGTGGAGATCAGTGCCTCCAAAGGAGACGATGCCTGACTCCTCGTGAAACTTGATAGGAGTCCCAGGATTCCTGTGCAGGTTGAAAGGGACACTTGGTCTCCCGCCTCAGCTGGAGAGGCGTCCCAATTGCCCTACCAAGCCTCAAGGAGAATCCTGAGTTGTCCCTCGCAACTAGGCAGGAGTCCTGATGTCGATGAACAAACACGTGCGTGGAAGGGCCATCCCGGTCATAACTCGAGAATATACCCCAGGTTCACGCCGCAACTCGAGAAAAACCATGAGACTTCCCCCTCGCCGCGAGATGAGGCCCGATTCCCCTGCACTGCATGCAGAGCAATTCCGTGTTGCACATCAAACATGGAAGGAGCCTTGATTTCCTTAATGGCACTCCAGAGAATCCCCAAGAACACTGTTTCAAGGCCAGAGGGATCCTGAGGTCACTGTAGCAACACGAAAGAGCTCCGTGGCCCAAAAATCAACTCGAGATGAGAGGTTAGTCACTGGCTTCGACTCCAGAGGAATACCACCTTACCACAAGCACCTCAAGAGGAGGCTTCTCTCAGCTCTAGGTATGTGAGAGGGACCCTGAGTTTGCGGCCTCAAGTGGAATGGACACTGCGATGCCCTGACTCGAAATAAGGCCGGATATTCCTGCAGTGACTTGAATGCTGGCTCGTCTTGCATCTCCCAAGATGAAAGGTTGTCTGAATCCCCTGTGGAGACCACAGAGAAAGACCTAGTTCCCCACCTCATCGCAACCGGAGGCCTCACATCATTTGAACACTTCAGAGGTACGTGGAGATCAGTGCCTCCAAAGGAGACGATGCCTGACTCCTCGTGAAACTTGATAGGAGTCCCAGGATTCCTGTGCAGGTGGAAAGGGACTCTTGGTCTCCCGCCTCAGCTGGAGAGGCGTCCCAATTGCCCTGCCAAGCCTCGAGGAGAATCCCGAGTTGTCCCTCCCAACTAGGCAGGAGTCCTGACGTCGCTGAACAAACACGTGTGTGGAAGGGCCATCCCCTTCGTAACTCGAGAATATACCCCAGGTTCCCGCCGCAACTCGAGAAAAACCATGAGACTTCCCCCTCGCCGCGAGATGAGGCCCGATTCTCCTGCACTGCGTGCAGAGCAATTCCGTGTTGCACATCACACATGAAAGGAGCCTTGATTTCCTTGATGGCACTGCAGAGAAACCCCAAGAACACTGTTTCAAGGCTAGAGGGATCCTGAGGTCACTGTCGCCACACGAAAGAGCTCCGTGGACCAAAAATCAACTCGAGATGAGAGGTTAGTCCCTGGCTTCGACTCCAGAGGAAGACCACCTTACCACAAGCACCTCAAGAGGAGGCTTCACTCAGCTCTATGTATGTGAGAGGGACCCTGAGTTTGCGGCCTCAAGTGGAATGGACACCGGGATGCCCTGACTCGAAATAAGGCCGGATATCCCTGCAGTGACTTGAATGCAGGCTCGTCTTGCATCTCCCAAGACGAAAGGATGTCTGAATCCCCTGTGGAGACCACAGAAAAAGACCTAGTTCCCCACCTCATCGCGATCGGAGGCCTCACATCCTTTGAAAACTCCAGAGGTACGCGGAGATCAGTGCCTCCAAAGAAGACGATGCCTGACTCCACGTGAAACTTGATAGGAGTCCCAGGATTCCTGTGGCACGTGGAAAGGGACCGTTGGTCTCCCGCCTCAGGTGGAGAGGCGTCCCAATTGCCCTGCCAAGCCTCGAGGAGAATCCCGAGTTGTCCCTCGCAACTAGGCAGGAGTCCTGATGTCGCTGAACAAACACGTGTGTGGGAGGGCCATCCCCGTCGTAACTCGAGAATATACCCCAGGTTCCCGCCGCAACTCGAGAAAAACCATGAGACTTCCCCCTCGCCGCGAGATGAGGCCCGATTCCCCTGCACTGCGTGCAGAGCAATTCCGTGTTGCACATCACACATGAAAGGAGCCTTGATTTCCTTTGTGGCACTCCAGAGAAACCCCAAGAACACTGTTTCAAGGCTAGAGGGATCCTGAGGTCACTGTAGCAACACGGAAAAGCTCCGTGGCCCCAAAATCAACTCGATATGAGAGGTTAGTCCCTGGCTTCGACTCCAGAGGAATACCACCTTACCAAAAGCACCTCAAGAGGAGGCTTCTCTCAACTCTAGGTATGTGAGAGGGACCCTGAGTTTGCGGCCTCAAGTGGAATGGACACCGCGATGCCCTGACTCAAAATAAGGCCGGATATCCCTGCAGTGATTTGGAAGCAGGCTAGTCTTGCATCTCCCAAGACGAAAGGATGTCTGAATCCCCTGTGGAGACCACAGAGAAAGACCTAGTTCCCCACCTCATCCCGACCGGAGGCCTCACATCCTTTGAAAACTTCAGAGGTACGCGGAGATCAGTGCCTCCAAAGGAGACGATGCCTGACTCCTCGTGAAAACTGATAGGAGTCCCAGGATTCCTGTGGCACGTGGAAAGGGACCCTTGGTCTCCCGCCTCAGCTAGAGAGGCGTCCCAATTGCCCTGCAAAGCCTCGAGGAGAATCCCGAGTTGTCCCTCGCAACTAGGCAGGAGTCCTGACATCGCTGAACAAACACGTGGGTGGAAGGGCCATCACCGTCGTAACTCGAGAATATACCCCAGGTTCCCGCCGCAACTCGAGAAAAACCATGAGACTTTCCCCTCGCCGCGATATGAGGCCCGATTCCCCTGCACTGCGTGCAGAGCAATTCCGTGTTGCACATCACACATGAAAGGAACCTTGATTTCCTTGGTGGGACTCCAGAGAAACCCCAAGAACACTGTTTCAAGGCTAAAGGGATCCTGAGGTCACTGTAGCAACACGAAAGAGTTCCGTGGAACAAAAATCAACTCGAGATGAGAGGTTAGTCCCTGGCTTCGACTCGAGAGGAATACCACCTTACCACAAGCACCTCAAGAGGAGGCTTCTCTCAGCTCTAGGTATGTGAGAGGAACCCTGAGTTTTCGGCCTCAAGTGGAATGGACACCGCGATGCCCTGACTCGAAATAAGGCCGGATATCCCTGCAGTGCCTTGAATGCAGGTTCGTCTTGCATCCCCCAAGACGCAAGGATGTCTGAATCCCCTGGGGAGACCACAGAGAAAGACCTAGTTCCCCACCTCATCGCGACCGGAGGCTTCACATCCTTTGAAAACTCCAGAGGTACGCGGAGATCAGTGCCTCCAAAGGAGACGATGCCTGACTCCTCGTGAAACTTGATAGGAGTCCCAGAATTCCTGTGACACGTGGAAAGGGACCCTTGGTCTCCCGCCTCAGCTGGAGAGGCATCGCAATTGCCCTGCCAAGCCTCGAGGAGAATCCCGAGTTGTCCCTCGCAACTAGGCAGGAGTCCTGACGTCGCTGAACAAACACGTGGGTGGAAGGGCCATCCCTGTCATAACTCGAAAATATACCCCAGGTTCCCACCGCAACTCGAGAAAAACCATGAGACTTCCCCCTCGCCGCGAGATGAGGCCCGATTCCCCTGCACGGCGTGCAGAGCAATTCCGTGTTGCACAACACACATGAAAGGAGCCTTGATTTCCTTGATGGCACTGCAGAGAAACCCCAAGAACACTGTTTCAAGGCTAGAGGGATCCTGAGGTCACTGTAGCCACACGAAAGAGTTCCGTGGAACAAAAATCAACTCGAGATGAGAGGTTAGTCCCTGGCTTCGGCTCGAGAGGAATACCACCTTACCACAAGCACCTCAAGAGGAGGCTTCTCTCAGCTCTAGGTATGTGAGAGGGACCCTGAGTTTGCGGCCTCAAGTGGAATGGACACCGCGATGCCCTGACTCGAAATAAGGCCGGATATCCCTGCAGTGCCTTGAATGCAGGTTCGTCTTGCATCCCCCAAGACGGAAGGATGTCTGAATCCCCTGGTGAGACCACAGAGAAAGACCTAGTTCCCCACCTCATCGCGACCGGAGGCTTCACATCCTTTGAAAACTCCAGAGGTACGCGGAGATCAGTGCCTCCAAAGGAGACGATGCCTGACTCCTCGTGAAACTTGATAGGAGCCCCAGAATTCCTGTGACATGTGGAAAGGGACCCTTGGTCTCCCGCCTCAGCTGGAGAGGCATCGCAATTGCCCTGCCAAGCCTCGAGGAGAATCCCGAGTTGTCCCTCGCAACTAGGCAGGAGTCCTGACGTCGCTGAACAAACACGTGGTTGGAAGGGCCATCCCTGTCGTAACTCGAAAATATACCCCAGGTTCCCACCGCAACTCGAGAAAAACCATGAGACTTCCCCCTCGCCGCGAGATGAGGCCCGATTCCCATGCACTGCGTGCAGAGCAATTCCGTGTTGCACATCAAACATGGAAGGAGCCTTGATTTCCTTGATGGCACTCCAGAGAAAGCCCAAGAACACTGTTTCAAGGCCAGAGGGATCCTGAGGTCACTGTATCAACACGAAAGAGCTTCGTGGCCCAAAAATCAACTCGAGATGAGAGGTTAGTCCCTGGCTTCGACTCCAGACGAATACCACCTTACCACAAGCACCTCAAGAGGAGGCTTCTCTCAGCTCTAGGTATGTGAGAGGGACCCTGAGTTTGCGGCCTCAAGTGGAATGGACACCGCGATGCCCTGACGCGAAATATTGCCGGATATCCCTGCAGTGACTTGAATGCTGGCTCGTCTTGCATCTCCCAAGATGAAAGGATGACTGAATCCCCTGTGGAGACCACAGAGAAAGACCTAGTTCCCCACCTCATCGCGACCGGAGGCCTCACATCCTTTGAAAACTTCAGAGGTACGTGGAGATCAGTGCCTCCAAAGGAGACGATGCCTGACTCCTCGTGAAACTTGATAGGAGTCCCAGGATTCCTGTGCAGGTTGAAAGGGACACTTGGTCTCCCGCCTCAGCTGGAGAGGCGTCCCAATTGCCCTACCAAGCCTCAAGGAGAATCCTGAGTTGTCCCTCGCAACTAGGCAGGAGTCCTGATGTCGCTGAACAAACACGTGCGTGGAAGGGCCATCCCGGTCATAACTCGAGAATATACCCCAGGTTCACGCCGCAACTCGAGAAAAACCATGAGACTTCCCCCTCGCCGCGAGATGAGGCCCGATTCCCCTGCACTGCATGCAGAGCAATTCCGTGTTGCACATCAAACATGGAAGGAGCCTTGATTTCCTTAATGGCACTCCAGAGAATCCCCAAGAACACTGTTTCAAGGCCAGAGGGATCCTGAGGTCACTGTAGCAACACGAAAGAGCTCCGTGGCCCAAAAATCAACTCGAGATGAGAGGTTAGTCACTGGCTTCGACTCCAGAGGAATACCACCTTACCACAAGCACCTCAAGAGGAGGCTTCTCTCAGCTCTAGGTATGTGAGAGGGACCCTGAGTTTGCGGCCTCAAGTGGAATGGACACTGCGATGCCCTGACTCGAAATAAGGCCGGATATTCCTGCAGTGACTTGAATGCTGGCTCGTCTTGCATCTCCCAAGATGAAAGGTTGTCTGAATCCCCTGTGGAGACCACAGAGAAAGACCTAGTTCCCCACCTCATCGCAACCGGAGGCCTCACATCCTTTGAAAACTTCAGAGGTACGTGGAGATCAGTGCCTCCAAAGGAGACGATGCCTGACTCCTCGTGAAACTTGATAGGAGTCCCAGGATTCCTGTGCAGGTGGAAAGGGACTCTTGGTCTCCCGCCTCAGCTGGAGAGGCGTCCCAATTGCCCTGCCAAGCCTCGAGGAGAATCCCGAGTTGTCCCTCCCAACTAGGCAGGAGTCCTGACGTCGCTGAACAAACACGTGTGTGGAAGGGCCATCCCCTTCGTAACTCGAGAATATACCCCAGGTTCCCGCCGCAACTCGAGAAAAACCATGAGACTTCCCCCTCGCCGCGAGATGAGGCCCGATTCCCCTGCACTGCGTGCAGAGCAATTCCGTGTTGCACATCACACATGAAAGGAGCCTTGATTTCCTTGATGGCACTGCAGAGAAACCCCAAGAACACTGTTTCAAGGCTAGAGGGATCCTGAGGTCACTGTCGCCACACGAAAGAGCTCCGTGGACCAAAAATCAACTCGAGATGAGAGGTTAGTCCCTGGCTTCGACTCCAGAGGAAGACCACCTTACCACAAGCACCTCAAGAGGAGGCTTCACTCAGCTCTATGTATGTGAGAGGGACCCTGAGTTTGCGGCCTCAAGTGGAATGGACACCGGGATGCCCTGACTCGAAATAAGGCCGGATATCCCTGCAGTGACTTGAATGCAGGCTCGTCTTGCATCTCCCAAGACGAAAGGATGTCTGAATCCCCTGTGGAGACCACAGAAAAAGACCTAGTTCCCCACCTCATCGCGATCGGAGGCCTCACATCCTTTGAAAACTCCAGAGGTACGCGGAGATCAGTGCCTCCAAAGAAGACGATGCCTGACTCCACGTGAAACTTGATAGGAGTCCCAGGATTCCTGTGGCACGTGGAAAGGGACCGTTGGTCTCCCGCCTCAGGTGGAGAGGCGTCCCAATTGCCCTGCCAAGCCTCGAGGAGAATCCCGAGTTGTCCCTCGCAACTAGGCAGGAGTCCTGATGTCGCTGAACAAACACGTGTGTGGGAGGGCCATCCCCGTCGTAACTCGAGAATATACCCCAGGTTCCCGCCGCAACTCGAGAAAAACCATGAGACTTCCCCCTCGCCGCGAGATGAGGCCCGATTCCCCTGCACTGCGTGCAGAGCAATTCCGTGTTGCACATCACACATGAAAGGAGCCTTGATTTCCTTTGTGGCACTCCAGAGAAACCCCAAGAACACTGTTTCAAGGCTAGAGGGATCCTGAGGTCACTGTAGCAACACGGAAAAGCTCCGTGGCCCCAAAATCAACTCGATATGAGAGGTTAGTCCCTGGCTTCGACTCCAGAGGAATACCACCTTACCAAAAGCACCTCAAGAGGAGGCTTCTCTCAACTCTAGGTATGTGAGAGGGACCCTGAGTTTGCAGCCTCAAGTGGAATGGACACCGCGATGCCCTGACTCAAAATAAGGCCGGATATCCCTGCAGTGATTTGGAAGCAGGCTAGTCTTGCATCTCCCAAGACGAAAGGATGTCTGAATCCCCTGTGGAGACCACAGAGAAAGACCTAGTTCCCCACCTCATCCCGACCGGAGGCCTCACATCCTTTGAAAACTTCAGAGGTACGCGGAGATCAGTGCCTCCAAAGGAGACGATGCCTGACTCCTCGTGAAAACTGATAGGAGTCCCAGGATTCCTGTGGCACGTGGAAAGGGACCCTTGGTCTCCCGCCTCAGCTAGAGAGGCGTCCCAATTGCCCTGCAAAGCCTCGAGGAGAATCCCGAGTTGTCCCTCGCAACTAGGCAGGAGTCCTGACATCGCTGAACAAACACGTGGGTGGAAGGGCCATCACCGTCGTAACTCGAGAATATACCCCAGGTTCCCGCCGCAACTCGAGAAAAACCATGAGACTTCCCCCTCGCCGCGATATGAGGCCCGATTCCCCTGCACTGCGTGCAGAGCAATTCCGTGTTGCACATCACACATGAAAGGAACCTTGATTTCCTTGGTGGGACTCCAGAGAAACCCCAAGAACACTGTTTCAAGGCTAAAGGGATCCTGAGGTCACTGTAGCAACACGAAAGAGTTCCGTGGAACAAAAATCAACTCGAGATGAGAGGTTAGTCCCTGGCTTCGACTCCAGAGGAATACCACCTTACCACAAGCACCTCAAGAGGAGGCTTCTCTCAGCTCTAGGTATGTGAGAGGAACCCTGAGTTTTCGGCCTCAAGTGGAATGGACACCGCGATGCCCTGACTCGAAATAAGGCCGGATATCCCTGCAGTGCCTTGAATGCAGGTTCGTCTTGCATCCCCCAAGACGCAAGGATGTCTGAATCCCCTGGGGAGACCACAGAGAAAGACCTAGTTCCCCACCTCATCGCGACCGGAGGCTTCACATCCTTTGAAAACTCCAGAGGTACGCGGAGATCAGTGCCTCCAAAGGAGACGATGCCTGACTCCTCGTGAAACTTGATAGGAGTCCCAGAATTCCTGTGACACGTGGAAAGGGACCCTTGGTCTCCCGCCTCAGCTGGAGAGGCATCGCAATTGCCCTGCCAAGCCTCGAGGAGAATCCCGAGTTGTCCCTCGCAACTAGGCAGGAGTCCTGACGTCGCTGAACAAACACGTGGGTGGAAGGGCCATCCCTGTCATAACTCGAAAATATACCCCAGGTTCCTACCGCAACTCGAGAAAAACCATGAGACTTCCCCCTCGCCGCGAGATGAGGCCCGATTCCCCTGCACGGCGTGCAGAGCAATTCCGTGTTGCACATCACACATGAAAGGAGCCTTGATTTCCTTGATGGCACTGCAGAGAAACCCCAAGAACACTGTTTCAAGGCTAGAGGGATCCTGAGGTCACTGTAGCCACACGAAAGAGCTCCGTGGCCCAAAAATCAACTCGAGATGAGAGGTTAGTCCCTGGCTTCGACTCCAGACGAATACCACCTTACCACAAGCACCTCAAGAGGAGGCTTCTCTCAGCTCTAGGTATGTGAGAGGGACCCTGAGTTTGCGGCCTCAAGTGGAATGGACACCGCGATGACCTGACGCGAAATAAGGCCGGATATCCCTGCAGTGACTTGAATGCTGGCTCGTCTTGCATCTCCCAAGATGAAAGGATGACTGAATCCCCTGTGGAGACCACAGAGAAAGACCTAGTTCCCCACCTCATCGCGACCGGAGGCCTCACATCCTTTGAAAACTTCAGAGGTACGTGGAGATCAGTGCCTCCAAAGGAGACGATGCCTGACTCCTCGTGAAACTTGATAGGAGTCCCAGGATTCCTGTGCAGGTTGAAAGGGACACTTGGTCTCCCGCCTCAGCTGGAGAGGCGTCCCAATTGCCCTGCCAAGCCTCAAGGAGAATCCCGAGTTGTCCCTCGCAACTAGGCAGGAGTCCTGATGTCGCTGAACAAACACGTGGGTGGAAGGGCCATCCCGGTCATAACTCGAGAATATACCCCAGGTTCACGCCGCAACTCGAGAAAAACCATGAGACTTCCCCCTCGCCGCGAGATGAGGCCCGATTCCCCTGCACTGCATGCAGAGCAATTCCGTGTTGCACATCAAACATGGAAGGAGCCTTGATTTCCTTAATGGCACTCCAGAGAATCCCCAAGAACACTGTTTCAAGGCCAGAGGGATCCTGAGGTCACTTTAGCAACACGAAAGAGCTCCGTGGCCCAAAAATCAAGTCGAGATGAGAGGTTAGTCACTGGCTTCGACTACAGAGGAATACCACCTTACCACAAGCACCTCAAGAGTAGGCTTCTCTCATCTCTAGGTATGTGAGAGGGACCCTGAGTTTGCGGCCTCAAGTGGAATGGACACTGTGATGCCCTGACTCGAAATAAGGCCGGATATCCCTGCAGTGACTTGAATGCTGGCTCGTCTTGCATCTCCCAAGACGAAAGGTTGTCTGAATCCCCTGTGGAGACCACAGAGAAAGACCTAGTTCCCCACCTCATCGCGACCGGAGGCCTCACATCCTTTGAAAAACTTCAGAGGTACGTGGAGATCAGTGCCTCCAAAGGAGACGATGCCTGACTCCTCGTGAAACTTGATAGGAGTTCCAGGATTCCTGTGCAGGTGGAAAGGGACTCTTGGTCTCCCGCCTCAGCTGGAGAGGCGTCCCAATTGCCCTGCCAAGCCTCGAGGAGAATCCCGAGTTGTCCCTCGCAACTAGGCAGGAGTCCTGACGTCGCTGAACAAACACGTGTGTGGAAGGGCCATCCCCTTCGTAATTCGAGAATATACCCCAGGTTCCCGCCGCAACTCGAGAAAAACCATGAGACTTCCCCCTCGCCGCGAGATGAGGCCCGATTCCCCTGCACTGCGTGCAGAGCAATTCCGTGTTGCACATCACACAAGAAAGGAGCCTTGATTTCCTTGATGGCACTCCAGAGAAACCCCAAGAACACTGTTTCAAGGCTAGAGGGATCCTGAGGTCACTTTAGCAACATGAAAGAGCTCCGTGGACGAAAAATCAACTCAAGATGAGAGGTTAATCCCTGGCTTCGACTCCAGAGGAATACCACCTTACCAAAAGCACCTCAAGTGTAGGCTTCTCTCAGCTCTAGGTATGTGAGAGGGACCCTGAGTTTGCGGCCTCAGGTGGAATGGACACTGCGATGCCCTGACGCGATATAAGGCCGGATATCCCTGCAGTGACTTGAATGCAGGCTCGTCTTGCATCTCCCAAGACGAAAGGATGTCTGAATCCCCTGTGGAGACCACAGAGAAAGACCTAGTTCCCCACCTCATGGCGACCGGAGGCCTCGCATCCTTTGAAAACTCCAGAGGTACGCGGAGATCAGTGCCTCCAAAGGAGACGATGCCTGACTCCTCGTGAAACTTGATAGGAGTCCCAGGATTCCTGTGGCACGTGGAAAGGGACCCTTTGTATACCGCCTCAGATGGAGAGGCGTCCCAATTTCCCTGCCAAGCCTCGAGGAGAATCCCGAGTTGTCCCTCGCAACTAGGCAGGAGTCCTGCCGTCGCTGAACAAACACGTGTGAGGAAGGGCCATGCCCGTCTTAACTCGAGAATATACCCCAGGTTCCCGCCGCAACTAGAGAAAAAACATGAGACTTCCCCCTCGCCGCGAGATGAGACCCAATTCCCCTGCACTGCATTCAAAGCAATTCCGTGTTGCACATCAAACAATGAAGGAGCCTTGATTTCCTTGATGGCACTCCAGAGAAACCCCAAGAACACTGTTTCAAGGCTAGAGGGATCCTGAGGTCACTGTAGCAACACGAAAGAGCTCCGTGGACCAAAAATCAACTCGAGATGAGAGGTTAGTCCCTGGCTTCGACTCCAGAGGAATACGACCTTACCACAAGCACCTCCAGAGGAGGCTTTTCTCAGCTCTAGGTATGTGAGAGGGACCCTGAGTTTGCGGCCTCAAGTGGAATGGACACCGCGATGCCCTAACTCGAAATAAGGCCGGATATCCCTTTAGTGACTTGAATGCAGGCTCGTCTTGCATCTCCCAAGACGAAAGGATGTCTGAATCCCCTGTGGAGACCTCAGAGACAGATAAAGTTCCCCACCTCATCGCGACCGGAGGCCTCACATCCTTTGAAAACTCCAGAGGTACGCGGAGATCAGTGCCTTCAAAGGAGACGATGCCTGACTCCTCGTGAAACTTGATAGGAGTCCCAGGATTCCTGTGGCACGTGGAAAGGGACACTTGGTCTCCCACCTCAGCTGGAGAGGCGTCCCAATTGCCCTGCCAAGCCTCGAGGAGAATCCCGAGTTGTCCCTCGCAACTAGGCAGGAGTCCTGACGTCGCTGAACAAACACGTGGCTGGAAGGGCCATCCCCGTCATAACTCGAGAATATACCCCAGGATCCCCCCGCAACTCGAGAAAAACCATGAGACTTCCCCCTCGCCGCGAGATGAGGCTCGAGTCTCCTGCACTGCGTGCAGAGCAATTCCGTGTTGCACATCACACATGAAAGGAGCCTTGATTTCCTTGATGGCACTCCAGAGAAACCCCAAAAACACTGTTTCAAGGCTAGAGGGATCCTGAGGTCACTGTAGCCACACGAAAGAGCTCCGTGGACCAAAAATTAACTCGAGATGAGAGGTTAATCCCTGGCTTCGACTCCAGAGAAATACCACCTTACCACAAGCACCTCAAGAGGAGGCTTCTCTCAGCTCTAGGTATGTGAGAGGGACCCTGAGTTTGCGGCCTCAAGTGGAATGGACACCGCGATGCCCTGACTCGAAATAAGGCCAAATATCCCTGCAGTGACTTGAATGCAGGCTCGTCTTGCATCTCCCAAGACGAAAGGATGTCTGAATCCCCTGTGGAGACCACAGAGAAAGACCTAGTTACCCACCTCATCGCGACCGGAGGCCTCACATCCTTTGAAAACTCCAGAGGTACGCGGAGATCAGTGCCTCCAAAGGAGACGATGCCTGACTCCTCGTGAAACTTGATAGGAGTCCCAGGATTCCTGTGCACGTGGAAAGGGACCCTTGGTCTCCCGCCTCAGCTGGAGAGGCGTCCCAATTGCCCTGCCAAGCCTCGAGGAGAATCCCGAGTTGTCCCTCGCAACTAGGCAGGAGTCCTGACGTGGCTGAACAAACACGTGGGTGGAAGGACCATCCCCGTCATAACTCGAGAATATACCCGAGGTTCACACCGCAACTCGAGAAAAACCATGAGACTTCCCCCTCGCCGCAAAATGAGGCCCGATATCCTGCCCTACGTGCAGAGCAATTCCGCGTTGCACATCACACCTGATAGGAGCCTTGATTTCCTTGATGGCACTCCAGAGATGCCCCAAGAACACTGTTTCAAGGCTAGAAGGAACCTGAGGTCACTGTAGCAACACGAAAGAGCTCCGTGGACCAAAAATCAACTCGAGATGAGAGGTTAGTCCCTGGCTTCGACTCCAGAGGAATACCACCTGACCACAAGCACCTCAAGAGGAGGCTTCTCTCAGCTCTAGGTATGTGAGAGGGACCCTGAGTTTGCGGCCTCAAGTGGAATGGACACCGCGATGCCCTGACTCGAAATAAGGCCGGATATCCCTGCAGTGACTTGAATGCAGGCTCGTCTTGCATCTCCCAAGACGAAAGGATGTCTTAATCCCCTGTGGAGACCACAGAGAAAGACCTAGTTCCCCACCTCATCGCGACCGGAGGCCTCACATCCTTTGAAAACTCCAGAGGTACGCGGAGATCAGTGCCTCCAAAGGAGACGATGCCTGACTCCTCGTGAAACTTGATAGGAGTCCCAGGATTCCTGTGGCACGTGGAAAGGGACCCTTGGTCTCCCGCCTCAGCTGGAGAGGCGTCCCAATTGCCCTGCCAAGCCTCGAGGAGAATCCCGAGTTGTCCCTCGCCACTAGGCAGGAGTCCTGACGTCGCTGAACAAACACGTGGGTGGAAGGGCCATCCCTGTCGTAACTCGAGAATATACCCCAGGTTCCCGCCGCAACTCGAGAAAAACCATGAGACTTCCCCCTCGCCGCGAGATGAGGCCCGCTTCCCCTGCACTGCATGCAGAGCAATTCCGTGTTGCACATCACACATGAAAGGAGCCTTGATTTTCTTGATGGCACTCCAGAGAAACCCCAAGAACACTGTTTCAAGGCTAGAGGGATCCTGAGGTCACTTTAGCAACATGAAAGAGCTCTGTGGACCAAAAATCAACTCGAGATGAGAGGTTAATCCCTGGCTTCGACTCCAGAGGAATACCACCTTACCAGAAGCACCTCAAGTGTAGGCTTCTCTCAGCTCTAGGTATGTGAGAGGGACCCTGAGTTTGCGGCCTCAAGTGGAATGGACACTGCGATGCCCTGACGCGAAATAAGGCCGGATATCCCTGCAGTGACTTGAATGCAGGCTCGTCTTGCATCTCCCAAGACGAAAGGATGTCTGAATCCCCTGTGGAGACCACAGAGAAAGACCTAGTTCCCCACCTCATCGCGACCTGAGGCCTCACATCCTTTGAAAACTCCAGAGGTACGCGGAGATCAGTGCCTCCAAAGGAGACGATGCCTGACTCCTCGTGAAACTTGATAGGAGTCCCAGGATTCCTGTGGCACGTGGAAAGGGACCCTTTGTCTACCGCGTCAGATGGAGAGGCGTCCCAATTGCCCTGCCAAGCCTCGAGGAGAATCCCGAGTTGTCCCTTGCAACTAGGCAGGAGTCCTGACGTCGCTGAACAAACACGTGGCTGGAAGGGCCATCCCCGTCGTAACTCGAGAATATACCCCAGGTTCCCGCCGCAACTCGAGAAAAACCATGAGACTTTCCCCTCGCCGCGAGATGAGACCCGATTGCCCTGCATTGCATTCAAAGCAATTCCGTGTTGCACATCAAACAATGAAGGAGCCTTGATTTCCTTGATGGCACTCCAGAGAAACCCCAGGAACACTGTTTCAAGGCTAGAGGGATCCTGAGGTCACTGTAGCAACACGAAAGAGCTCCGTGGACCAAAAATCAACTCGAGATGAGAGGTTATTCCCTGGCTTCGACTCCAGAGGAATACCACCTTACCACAAGCACCTCAAGAGGAGGCTTCTCTCAGCTCTAGGTATGTGAGAGGGACCCTGAGTTTGCGGCCTCAAGTGGAATGGACACTGCGATGCCCTGACTCGAAATAAGGCCGGATATCCCTGCAGTGACTTGAATGCAGGTTCGTCTTGCATCTCCCAAGACGAAAGGATGTCTGAATCCCCTGTGGAGACCACAGAGAAAGACCTAGTTCCCCACCTCATCGCGACCGGAGGCCTCACATCCTTTGAAAATTCCAGAGGTACGCGGAGATCAGTGCCTCCGAAGGAGACGATGCCTGACTCCTCGTGAAACTTGATAGGAGTCCCAGGATTCCTGTGGCACGTGACAAGGGACCCTTGGTCTCCCGCCTCAGCTGGAGAGGCGTCCCAATTGCCCTGCCAAGCCTCGAGGAGAATCCCGAGTTGTCCATAGCAACTAGGCAAGAGTCCTGCCATCGATGAACAAACACGTGTGTGGAAGGTCCATCCCCGTAGTAACTCGAGAATATACCCCAGGTTCCCGCGGCAACTGGAGGAAAACCATGAGACTTCCCCCTCGCCGCGAGATGAGGCCCGATTCCCCTGCACTGCGTGCAGAGCAATTCCGTGTTGCACATCACACATGAAAGGAGCCTTGATTTCCTTGATGGCACTGCAGAGAAAGCCCAAGAACACTGTTTCAAGGCTAGAGGGATCCTGAGGTCACTTTAGCAACACGAAAGAGATACGTGGGCCAAAAATCAACTCGAGATGAGAGGTTAGTCCCGGGCTTCGACTCCAGAGGAATACCACCTTACCACAAGCACCTCAAGAGGAGGCTTCTCTCAGCTCTAGGTATGTGAGAGGGACCCTGGGTTTGCGGCCTCAAGTGGAATGGACACCGCGATGCCCTGACTCGAAATCAGGCCGGATATCCCTGCAGTGACTTGAATGCAGGCTCGTCTTGCATCTCCCCAGATTAAAGGATGTCTGAATCCCCTGTGGAGACCACAGAGAAAGACCTAGTTCCCCACCTCATCGCGACCGGAGGCCTCACATACTTTGAAAACTCCAGAGGTACTCGGAGATCAGTGCCTCCAAAGGAGACGATGCCTGACTCCTCGTGAAACTTGATAGGAGTCCCAGGATTCCTGTGGCACGTTGCAAGGGACCCTTGGTCTCCCGCCTTAGCTGGAGAGGCTTCCCAATTGCCCTGCCAAGCCTCGAGGAGAATCCCGAGTTGTCCCTCGCAATTAGGCAGGAGTCCTGACGTCGCTGAACAAACACGTGTGTGGAAGGGCCATCCCTGTCGTAACTCGAGAATATACCCCAGGTTCCCACCGCAACTCGAGAAAAACCATGAGACTTCCCCCTCGCTGCGAGATGAGGCCCGATTCCCCTGCACTGTGTGCTGAGCAATTCCGTGTTGCACATCACACATGAAAGGAGCCTTGATTTCTTTGATGGCAGTCCAGAGAAACCCCAAGAACACTGTTTCAAGGCTAGAGGATCCTGAGGTCAGTGTAGTAACAAGAAAGAACTCCGTAGACCAAAAATCAACTTGAGATGTGAGGTTAGTTCCTGGCTTCGACTCCAGAGGAATACCACCTTTCCACAAGCACCTCAAGAGGAGGCTTCTCTCAGCTCTAGGTATGTGAGAGGGACCCTGAGTTTGCGGCCTCAAGTGGAATGGACACCGCGATGCCCAGACTCGAAATAAGGCCGGATGTCCCTGCAGTGACTTGAATGCAGGCTCGTCTTGCATCTCGCAAGACGAAAGGATGTCTGAATCCCCTGTGGAGACCACAGAGAAAGACCTAGTTCCCCACCTCATCGCGACCGGAGGCCTCACATCCTTTGAAAACTCCAGAGGTACGCGGAGATCAGTGCCTCCAAAGGAGGCGATGCCTGACTCCTCGTGAAACTTGATAGGAGTCCCAGGATTCCTGTGGCACGTGACAAGGGACCCTTGGTCTCCCGCCTCAGCTGGAGAGGCGTCCCAATTACCCTGCCAAGCCTCGAGGAGAATCCCGAGTTGTCTCTCGCAATTAGGCAGGAGTCCTGCCGTCGCTGAACAAACACGTGTGTGGAAGGGCCATCACCGTTGTAACTCGAGAATATAACCCAGGTTCCCGCCGCAACTCGAGAAAAACCATGAGACTACCCCCTCGCCGCGAGATGAGGCCCGATTCCCCTGCACTGCATGCAGAGCAATTCCGTGATGCACATCACACATGAAAGGAGCCTTGATTTCCTTTTTGCATTCCAGAGAAACCCCAAGAACACTGTTTCAAGGCTAGAGGGAACCTGAGGTCACTGTAGTAACAGGAAAGAGCTTCGTGGACCAAGAATTAACTCGAGATGTGAGGTTAGTCCATGGCTTCGACTCCAGAGGAATACCACCTTACCACAAGCACCTCAAGAGGAGGCTTCTCTCAGCTCTAGGTATATGAGAGGGACCCTGAGTTTGCGGCCTCAAGTGGAATGGACACCGTGATGCCCTGACTCGAATTAAGGCCGGATATCCCTGCAGTGACTTGAATGCAGGCTCGTCTTGCATCTCCCAAGCCGAAAAGATGTCTGAATCCCCTGTGGAGACCACAGAGAAAGACCTAGTTCCCCACCTCATCGCGACCGGAGGTCACACATCCTTTGAAAACTCCAGAGGTACGCGGAGATCAGTGCCTCCAAAGGAGACGATGCCTGACTCCTCGTGAATCTTGATAGGAGTCCCAGGATTCCTGTGGCACGTGGAAAGGGACCCTTGGTCTCCCGCCTCAGCTGGAGAGGCATCCCAATTGCCCTGCCAAGCCTCGAGGAGAATCCCGAGTTGTCCCTCGCAACTAGGCAAGAGTCCTGACGTCGCTTAAGAAACACGTGTGTGGAAGGGCCATCCCCGTCGTAACTCGAGATTATACCCCAGGTTCCCGCCGCAACTCGAGAAAAACCATGAGACTTCCCCCTCGCCGCGAGATGAGGCTCGATTCTCCTGTACTGCATGCAGAGTAATTCCGTGTTTCACATCACACATGAAAGGAGCCTTGATTTTCTTGATGGCACTCTAGAGAAACCCCAAGAACACTGTTTCCAGGCTAGAGGAATCCTGAGGTCACTGTAGCAACACGAAAGAGCTCCGTGGACCAAAAATCAACTCGAAATGAGAGGTTAGTCCCTGGCTTCGACTCCAGAGGATTACCACCTTACCACAAGCACCTCAAGAGGAGGCTTCTCTCAGCTCTAGCTATGTGAGAGGGACCCTGAGTTTGCGGCCTCAAGTGGAATGGACACCGCGATGCCCTGACTCGAAATAAGGCCGGATATCCCTGCAGTGACTTGAATGCAGGCTCGTCTTGCAACTCCCAAGACGACAGGATGTCTGAATCCCCTGTGGAGACCACAGAGAAAGACCTAGTTCCCCACCTCATGGCGACCGGAGGCCTCACATCCTTTGAAAACTCCAGAGGTACGCAGAGATCAGTGCCTCCAAAGGAGACGATGCCTGACTCCTCGTGAAACTTGATAGGAGTCCCAGGATTCCTGTGGCACGTGGAAAGGGACCCTTGGTCTCCCGCCTCAGCTGGAGAGGCGTCCCAATTGCCCTGCCAAGCCTCGAGGAGAATCCCGAGTTGTCCCTCGCAACTAGGCAGGAGTCCTGCCGTCGCTGAACAAACATGTGTGTGGAAGGGCCATCCCCGTCGTAACTCGAGAATATACCCCAGGTTCCCGCCTCAACTCGAGAAAAACCATGAGACTTCCCCCTCACCGCAAAATGAGGCCCGATTCCCCTGCACTGTGTGCAGAGCAATTCCGTGTTGCACATCACACATGAAAAAAGCCTTGATTTCCTTGATGGCACTCCAGAGAAACCCCAAGAACACTGTTTCAAGGCTAGAGGGAACCTGAGGTCACTGTAGTAACAGGAAAGAGCTCCGTGGACCAAGTATCAACTCGAGATGAGAGGTTAGTCCATGGCTTCGACTCCAGAGGAATACCACCTTACCACAAGCACCTCAAGAGGAGGCTTCTCTCAGCTCTAGGTATGTGAGAGGGACCCTGAGTTTGCGGCCTCAAGTGGAATGGACACCGTGATGCCCTGACTCGAAATAAGGCCGGATATCCCTGCAGTGACTTGAATGCAAGCTAGTCTTACATCTCCCAAGACGAAAGGATGTCTGAATCCCCTGTGGAGACCACAGAGAAAGACCTAGTTCCCCACCTCATCGCGACCGGAGGCCTCACATCCTTTGAAAACTTCAGAGGTACGCGGAGATCAGTGCCTCCACAGGAGAGGATGCCTGACTCGTGAAACTTGATAGGCGTCCCAGGATTCCTGTGGCACGTGGAAAGGGACGCTTGGTCTACCGCCTCACCTGGAGAGGCGTCCCAATTGCCCTGCCAAGCCTCGAGGAGAATCCCGAGTTGTCCCTCGCAACTAGGCAGGAGTCCTGACGTCTCTGAACAAACATGTGTGTGGAATGGCCATCCCCGTCGTAACTCGAGAATATACCCCAGGTTCCCGCCGCAACTCGAGAAAAACCATGAGACTTCCCCCTCGCCGCGAGATGAGGCCCGATTCCCCTGCAGTGCGTGCAGAGCATTTGAGTGTTGCACATCACACATGAAAGGAGCCTTGATTTTCTTGATGGCACTCCAGAGAAACCCCAAGAACACTGTTTCAAAGCTGGATGGATCCTGAGGTCACTGTAGCAACATGAAAGAGCTCCGTGGACCAAAAATCAATTCGAGATGAGAGGTTACTCCCTGGCTTCGACTCCAGAGGAATGCCACCTTACCACAAGCACCTCAAGAGGAGGCTTCTCTCAATTCTAGGTATGTGAGAGGGACCCTGAGTTTGCGGCCTCAAGTGGAATGGACACCGCGATGCCCTGACTCAAAATAAGGCCGGATATCCCTGCAGTGACTTGAATGCAGGCTCGTCTTGCATCTCCCAAGACGAAAGGATGTCTGAATCCCCTGTGGAGACCACAGAGAAAGACCTAGTTCCCCACCTCATCGCGACCGGAGGCCTCACATCCTTTGAAAACTCCAGAGGTACGCAGAGATCAGTGCCTCCAAAGGAAACGATGCCTGACTCCTGTGAAACTTGATAGGAGTCCCAGGATTCCTGTGGCACGTGGAAAGGGACCCTTGGTCTCCCGCCTCAGCTGGAGAGGCGTCCCAATTGCCCTGCCAAGCCTCGAGGAGAATCCCGAGTTGTCCCTCGCAACTAGGTAGGAGTCCTTCCATCGCTGAACAAACACGTGGGTGGAAGGGCCATCCCCGTCGTAACTCGAGAATATACCCCAGGTTCCCGCCGCAACTCGAGAAAAACCATGAGACTTCCCCCTCGCCGCAAAATGAGGCCCGATTCCCCTGCACTGTGTGCAGAGTAATTCCGTGTTGCACATCACACATGAAAAAAGCCTTGATTTCCTTGATGGTACTCCAGAGAAACCCCAAGAACAGTGTTTCAAGGCTAGACGGAACCTGAGGTTACTGTAGTAACAGGAAAGAGCTCCGTGGACCAAGAATCAACTCGAGATGAGAGGTTAGTCCATGGCTTCGACTCCAGAGGAATACCACCTTACCACAAGCACCTCAAGAGGAGGCTTCTCTCAGCTCTAGGTATGTGAGAGGGACCCTGAGTTTGCGGCCTCAAGTGGAATGGACACCGCGATGCCCTGACTCGAAATAAGGCCGGTTATCCCTGCAGTGACTTGAATGCAAGCTCGTCTTGCATCTCCCAAGACGAAAGGATGTCTGAATCCCCTGTGGAGACCACAGAGAAAGACCTAGTTCCCCACATCATCGCGACCGGAGGCCTCACATCCTTTGAAAACTCCAGAGGTACGTGGAGATCAGTGCCTCCACAGGAGAGGATGCCTGACTCGTGAAACTTGATAGGCGTCCCAGGATTCCTGTGGCACGTGAAAGGGACGCTTGGTCTACCGCCTCACCTGGAAAGGCGTCCCAATTGCCCTGCCAAGCCTCGAGGAGAATCCCGAGTTGTCCCTCGCAACTAGGCAGGAGTCCTGCCGTCGCTGAACAAACATGTGTGTGGAAGGGCCATCCCCGTCGTAACTCGAGAATATACCCCAGGTTCCCGCCGCAACTCGAGAAAAACCATGAGACTTCCCCCTCGCCGCGAGATGAGGCCCGATTCCCCTGCACTGTGTGCAGAGCAATTCCATGTTGCACATCACACATGAAAAAAGCCTTGATTTCCTTGATGGCACTCCAGAGAAACCCCAAGAACACTGTTTCAAGGCTAGAGGGAACCTGAGGTCACTGTAGTAACAGGAAAGAGCTCCGTGGACCAAGTATCAACTCGAGATGAGAGGTTAGTCCATGGCTTCGACTCCAGAGGAATACCACCTTACCACAAGCACCTCAAGAGGAGGCTTCTCTCAGCTCTAGGTATGTGAGAGGGACCCTGAGTTTGCGGCCTCAAGTGGAATGGACACCGCGATGCCCTGACTCGAAATAAGGCCGGATATACCTGCAGTGACTTGAATGCAAGCTCGTCTTACATCTCCCAAGACGAAAGGATGTCTGAATCCCCTGTGGAGACCACAGAGAAAGACCTAGTTCCCCACCTCATCGCGACCGGAGGCCTCACATCCTTTGAAAACTTCAGAGGTACGCGGAGATCAGTGCCTCCACAGGAGAGGATGCCTGACTCGTGAAACTTGATAGGCGTCCCAGGATTCCTGTGGCACGTGGAAAGGGACGCTTGGTCTACAGCCTCACCTGGAGAGGCGTCCCAATTGCCCTGCCAAGCCTCGAGGAGAATCCCGAGTTGTCCCTCGCAACTAGGCAGGAGTCCTGACGTCTCTGAACAAACACGTGTGTGGAATGGCCATCCCCGTCGTAACTCGAGAATATACCCCAGGTTCCCGCCGCAACTCGAGAAAAACCATGAGACTTCCCCCTCGCCGCGAGATGAGGCCCGATTCCCCTGCACTGCTTGCAGAGCAATTCCGTGTTGCACATCACACATGAAAGGAGCCTTGATTTTCTTGATGGCACTCCAGAGAAACCCCAAGAACACTGTTTCAAAGCTGGATGGATCCTGAGGTCACTGTAGCAACATGAAAGAGCTCCGTGGACCAAAAATCAATTCGAGATGAGAGGTTAGTCCCTGGCTTCGACTCCAGAGGAATGCCACCTTACCACAAGCACCTCAAGAGGACGCTTCTCTCAATTCTAGGTATGTGAGAGGGACCCTGAGTTTGCGGCCTCAAGTGGAATGGACACCGCGATGCCCTGACTCGAAATAAGGCCGGATATCCCTGCAGTGACTTGAATGCAGGCTCGTCTTGCATCTCCCAAGACGAAAGGATGTCTGAATCCCCTGTGGAGACCACAGAGAAAGACCTAGTTCCCCACCTCATGTCGACCGGAGGCCTCACATCCTTTGAAAACTCCAGAGGTACGCAGAGATCAGTGCCTCCAAAGGAAACGATGCCTGACTCCTGTGAAACTTGATAGGAGTCCCAGGATTCCTGTGGCACGTGGAAAGGGACCCTTGGTCTCCCGCCTCAGCTGGAGAGGCGTCCCAATTGCCCTGCCAAGCCTCGAGGAGAATCCCGAGTTGTCCCTCGCAACTAGGCAGGAGTCCTTCCATCGCTGAACAAACACGTGGGTGGAAGGGCCATCCCCGTCGTAACTCGAGAATATACCCCAGGTTCCCGCCGCAACTCGAGAAAAACCATGAGACTTCCCCCTCGCCGCAAAATGAGGCCCGATTCCCCTGCACTGCGTGCAGAGCAATTCCGTGTTGCACATCACACATGAAAAAAGCCTTGATTTCCTTGATGGCACTCCAGAGAAACCCCAAGAACAGTGTTTCAAGGCTAGACGGAACCTGAGGTCACTGTAGTAACAGGAAAGAGCTCCGTGGACCAAGAATCAACTCGAGATGAGAGGTTAGTCCATGGCTTCGACTCCAGAGGAATACCACCTTACCACAAGCACCTCAAGAGGAGGCTTCTCTCAGCTCTAGGTATGTGAGAGGGACCCTGAGTTTGCGGCCTCAAGTGGAATGGACACCGCGATGCCCTGACTCGAAATAAGGCCGGATATCCCTACAGTGACTTGAATGCAGGCTCGTCTTGCATCTCCCAAGACGAAAGGATGTCTGAATCCCCTGTGGAGACCACAGAGAAAGACCTAGTTCCCCACATCATCGCGACCGGAGGCCTCACATCCTTTGAAAACTTCAGAGGTACGTGGAGATCAGTGCCTCCACAGGAGAGGATGCCTGACTCGTGAAACTTGATAGGCGTCCCAGGATTCCTGTGGCACGTGAAAGGGACGCTTGGTCTACCGCCTCACCTGGAAAGGCGTCCCAATTGCCCTGCCAAGCCTCGAGGAGAATCCCGAGTTGTCCCTCGCAACTAGGCAGGAGTCCTGACGTCTCTGAACAAACACGTGTGTGGAATGGCCATCCCCGTCGTAACACGAGAATATACCCCAGGTTCCCGCCGCAACTCGAGAAAAACCACGAGACTTCCCCCTCGCCGCGAGATGAGGCCCGATTCCCCTGCAGTGCGTGCAGAGCATTTGAGTGTTGCACATCACACATGAAAGGAGCCTTGATTTTCTTGATGGCACTCCAGAGAAACCCCAAGAACACTGTTTCAAGGCTAGAGGGATCCTGAGGTCACTGTAGCAACACGAAAGTGCTCCGTGGACCAAAAATCAACTCGAGTTGAGAGGTTAGTCCCTGGCTTCGACTCCAGAGGAATACCACCTTACCACAAGCACCTCAAGAGGAGGCTTCTCTCAATTCTAGGTATGTGAGAGGGACCCTGAGTTTGCGGCCTCAAGTGGAATGGACACCGCGATGCCCTGACTCAAAATAAGGCCGGATATCCCTGCAGTGACTTGAACGCAGGCTCGTCTTGCATCTCTCAAGACGAAAGGATGTCTGAATCCCCTGTGGAGACCACAGAGAAAGACCTAGTTCCCCACCTCATCGCAACCGGAGGCCTCACATCCTTTGAAAACTCCAGATGTACGCGGAGATCAGTGCCTCCAAAGGAGACGATGCCTGACTCCTCGTGAACCTTGATAGGAGTCCCAGGATTCCTGTGGCACGTGGAAAGGGACCCTTGGTCTACCGCCTCAGCTGGAGAGGTGTCCCAATTGCCCTGCCAAGCCTCGAGGAGAATCCCGAGTTGTCCCTCGCAACTAGGCAGGAGTCCTGACGTCGCTGAACAAACACTTGTGTGGAAGGGCCATCCCCGTCGTAACTCGAGAATATACCCCAGGTTCCCACCGCAACTCGAGAAAAACCATGAGACTTCCCCCTCGCCGCGAGATGAGGCCCGATTCCCCTGCACTGCGTGCAGATCAATTCCGTGTTGCACATCACACATGAAAGGAGCCTTGATTTCCTTGATGGCACTCCAGAGAAACCCCAAGAACACTGTTTCAAGGCTCGAGGGATCCTGAGGTCACTGTAGCAACATGAAAGAGCTCCGTGGCCCAAAAATCAACTCGAGATGAGAGGTTAGTCCCTTTCTTCGACTCCAGAGGAATACCACCTTACCACAAGCACCTCAAGAGGAGGCTTCTCTCAGCTCTAGGTATGTGAGAGGGACCCTGAGTTTGCGGCCTCAAGTGGAATGGACACCGCGATGCCCTGACTCGAAATAAGGCCGGATATCCCTGCAGTGACTTGAATGCAGGCTCGTCTTGCAACTCCCAAGACGAAAGGATGTCTGAATCCCCTGTGGAGACCACAGAGAAAGACCTAGTTCCCCACCTCATCGCGACCGGAGGCCTCACATCCTTTGAAAACTCCAGAGGTACGCAGAGATCAGTGCCTCCAAAGGAGACGATGCCTGACTCCTCGTGAAACTTGATAGGAGTCCCAGGATTCCTGTGGCACGTGGAAAGGGACCCTTGGTCTCCCGCCTCAGCTGGAGAGGCGTCCCAATTGCCCTGCCAAGCCTCGAGGAGAATCCCGAGTTGTCCCTCGCAACTAGGCAGGAGTCCTGCCGTCGCTGAACAAACATGTGTGTGGAAGGGCCATCCCCGTCGTAACTCGAGAATATACCCCAGTTTCCCGCCGCAACTCGAGAAAAACCATGAGACTTCCCCCTCGCCGCAAAATGAGGCCCGATTCCCCTGCACTGTGTGCAGAGCAATTCCGTGTTGCACATCACACATGAAAAAAGCCTTGATTTCCTTGATGGCACTCCAGAGAAACCCCAAGAACACTGTTTCAAGGCTAGAGGGAACCTGAGGTCACTGTAGTAACAGGAAAGAGCTCCGTGGACCAAGAATCAACTCGAGATGAGAGGTTAGTCCATGGCTTCGACTCCAGAGGAATACCACCTTACCACAAGCACCTCAAGAGGAGGCTTCTCTCAGCTTTAGGTATGTGAGAGGGACACTGAGTTTGCGGCCTCAAGTGGAATGGACACCGCGATGCCCTGACTCGAAATAAGGCCGGATATCCCTGCAGTGACTTGAATGCAAGCTCGTCTTGCATCTCCCAAGACGAAAGGATGTCTGAATCCCCTGTGGAGACCACAGAGAAAGACCTAGTTCCCCACATCATCGCGACCGGAGGCCTCACATCCTTTGAAAACTTCAGAGGTACGTGGAGATCAGTGCCTCCACAGGAGAGGATGCCTGACTCGTGAAACTTGATAGGCGTCCCAGGATTCCTGTGGCACGTGAAAGGGACGCTTGGTCTACCGCCTCACCTGGAGAGGCGTCCCAATTGCCCTGCCAAGCCTCGAGGAGAATCCCGAGTTGTCCCTCGCAACTAGGCAGGGGTCCTGACGTCTCTGAACAAACACGTGTGTGGAATGGCCATCCCCGTCGTAACTCGAGAATATACCCCAGGTTCCCGCCGCAACTCGAGAAAAACAATGAGACTTCCCCCTCGCCGCGAGATGAGGCCCGATTCCCCTGCAGTGCGTGCAGAGCATTTGAGTGTTGCACATCACACATGAAAGGAGCCTTGATTTTCTTGATGGCACTCCAGAGAAACCCCAAGAACACTGTTTCAAGGCTAGAGGGATCCTGAGGTCACTGTAGCAACACGAAAGAGCTCCGTGGACCAAAAATCAACTCGAGTAGAGAGGTTAATTCCTGGCTTCGACTCCAGAGGAATGCCACCTTACCACATGCACCTCAAGACGAGGCTTCTCTCAATTCTAGGTATGTGAGAGGGACCCTGAGTTTGCGGCCTCAAGTGGAATGGACACCGCGATGCCCTGACTCAAAATAAGGCCGGATATCCCTGCAGTGACTTGAACGCAGGCTCCTCTTGCATCTCCCAAGACGAAAGGTTGTCTGAATCCCCTGTGGAGACCACAGAGAAAGACCTAGTTCCCCACCTCATCGCAACCGGAGGCCTCACATCCTTTGAAAACTCCAGATGTACGCGGAGATCAGTGCCTCCAAAGTAGACGATGCCTGACTCCTCGTGAACCTTGATAGGAGTCCCAGGATTCCTGTGGCACGTGGAAAGGGACCCTTGGTCTACCGCCTCAGCTGGAGAGGTGTCCCAATTGCCCTGCCAAGCCTCGAGGAAAATCCCGAGTTGTCCCTCGCAACTAGGCAGGAGTCCTGACGTCGCTGAAGAAACACTTGTGTGGAAGGGCCATCCCCGTCGTAACTCGAGAATATACCCCAGGTTCCCGCCGCAACTCGAGAAAAACCATGAGACTTCCCCCTCGCCGCGAGATGAGGCCCGATTCCCCTGCACTGCGTGCAGATAAATTTCGTGTTGCACATCACACATGAAAGGAGCCTTGATTTCCTTGATGGCACTCCAGAGAAACCCCAAGAACACTGTTTCAAGGCTCGAGGGATCCTGAGGTCACTGTAGCAACACGAAAGAGCTCCGTGGACCAAAAATCAACTCGAGATGAGAGGTTAGTCCCTGGCTTCGACTCCAGAGGAATACCACCTTACCACAAGCACCTCAAGAGGAGGCTTCTCTCAGCTCTAGGTATGTGAGAGGGACCCTGAGTTTGCGGCCTCAAGTGGAATGGACACCGCGATGCCCTGACTCGAAATAAGGCCATATATCCCTGCAGTGACTTGAATGCAGGCTCGTCTTGCATCTCCCAAGACGAAAGGATGTCTCAATCCCCTGTGGAGACCACAGAGAAAGACCTAGTTCCCCACCTCATCGCGACCGGAGGCCTCACATCCTTTGAAAACTCCAGAGGTATGCAGAGATCAGTGCCTCCAAAGGAGACGATGCCTGACTCCTCGTGAAACTTGATAGGAGTCCCAGGATTCCTGTGGCACGTGGAAAGAGACCCTTGGTCTCCCGCCTCAGCTGGAGAGGCGTCCCAATTGCCCTGCCAAGCCTCGAGGAGAATCCCGAGTTGTCCTTCGCAACTAGGCAGGAGTCCTGCCGTCGCTGAACAAACACGTGGGTGGAAGGGCCATCCCCGTCGTAACTCGAGAATATACCCCAGGTTCCCGGCGCAACTCGAGGAAAACCATGAGACTTTCCCCTAGCCGCGAGATGAGGCCGGATTCACCTGCACTGCGTGCAGAGCAATTCCGTGTTTCACATCACACATGAAAGGCACCTTGATTTCCTTGATGGCACTGCAGAGAAACCCCACGAACACTGTTTCAAGGCTAGAGGGATCCTGAGGTCACTGTAGCCACAGGAAAGAGCTCCGTGGACCAAAAATCAACTCGAGATGAGAGGTTAGTCCCTGGCTTCGACTTAAGAGGAATACCACCTTACCACAAGCACCTCAAGAGGAGGCTTCTCTCAGCTCTAGGTATGTGAGAGGGACCCTGATTTTGCGGCCTCAAGTGGAATGGACACCGCGATCCCCTGACTCGAAATACGGCCGGATATCCCTGCAGTGACTTGAATGTAGGCTCGTCTTGCATCTCCCAAGAAGAAAGGATGTCTGAATACCCTGTGGAGACCACAGAGAAAGACCTAGTTCCCCACCTCATCGCGACCGGAGGCCTCACATCCTTTGAAAACTCCAGAGGTACGCGGAGATCAGTGCCTCCAATGGAGACGATGCCTGACTCCTCGTGAAACTTGATAGGAGTACCAGGATTCCTGTGGCACGTGGAAAGGACCCTTGGTCTCCCGCCTTAGCTGGAGAGGCATCCCAATTGCCCTGCCAAGCCTCGAGGAGAATTCCGAGTTGTCCCTCGCAACTAGGCAGGAGTCCTGACGTCGCTGAACAAACACGTGGGTGGAAGGGCCATCCCCGTCGTAACTCGAGAATATACCCCAGGTTCCCGCCGCAACTCGAGAAAAACCATGAGACTTCCCCCTCGCCAAGAGATGAGGCCCGATTCCCCTGCACTGCGTGCAGAGCAATTCCGTGTTGCACATCACACATGAAAGTAGCCTTGATTTCTTTGATGGCACTCCAGAGAAACCCCAAGAACACTGTTTCAAGGCTAGAGGGATCCCGAGGTCACTGTAGCAACACGAAAGAGCTCCGTGGACCAAGAATCAACTCGAGATGAGAGGTTAGTCCCTGGCTTCGACTCCAGAGGAATACCACCTTACCACAAGCACCTCAAGAGGAGGTTTCTCTCAGCTCTAGGTATGTGAGAGGGACCCTGAGTTTTCGGCCTCAAGTGGAATGGACATTGCGATGCCCTGACTCGAAAAAAGGCCGGATATCCCTGCAGTGACTTGAATGCAGGCTCGTCTTGCATCTCCCAAGAAGAAAGGATGTCTGAATCCCCTGTGGAGACCACAGAAAAAGACCTAATTCCCCACCTCATCGCGACCAGAGGCCTCACATCCTTTCAAAACTCCAGAGGTACGCGGAGATCAGTACCTCCAAAGGAGACGATGCCTGACTCCTCGTGAAACTTGATAGGAGTCCCAGGATTCCTGTGGCACGTGGAAAGGCACCCTTGGTCTCCCATCTCAGCTGGAGAGGCGTCCCAATTGCCCTGGCAAGCCTCGAGGAGAATCCCGAGTTGTCCCTCGCAACTAGGCAGGAGTCCTGACGTCGCTGAACAAACACGTGGGTGGAAGGGCCATCCCCGTCGTAACTCGAGAATATACCCCAGGTTCCCGCCGCAACTCGAGGAAAATCATGAGACTTCCCCCTCGCCGCGAGATGAGGCCCGATTCCCCTGCACTGCGTGCAGAGCAATTCTGTGTTGCACATCACACATGAAAGGCGCCTTGATTTCCTTGATGGCACTCCAGAGAAACCCCAAGAACACTGTTTCAAGGCTAGAGGGATCCTGAGGTCACTGTAGCCACAGGAAAAAGCTCCGTGGACCAAAAATCAACTCGAGATGAGAGGTTAGTCCCTGGCGTCGACTCCAGAGGAATACCACCTTACCACAAGCACCTCAAGAGGAGGCTTCTCTCAGCTCTATGTATGTTGGAGGGACCCTGAGTTTGCGGCCTCAAGTGGAATGGACACCGCGATGCCCTGACTCGAAATAAGGCCGGATTTCCCGGCAGTGACTTGAATGCAGGCTCGTTTTGCATCTCCCAAGACGAGAGGATGTCTGAATCCCCTGTGGAGACCACAGAGAAAGACCTAGTTCCCCACCTCATCGCGACCGGAGGCCTCACATCCTTTGAAAACTCCAGAGGTACGCGGAAATCAGTGCCTCCAAAGGAGACGATGCCTGACTCCTCGTGAAACTTGATAGGAGTCCCAGGATTCCTGCGGCACTTGGAAAGGGACACTTGGTCTCCCGCCTCAGCTGGAGAGGCGTCCCAATTGCCCTGTCAAGCCTCGAGGAGAATCCCGAGTTGTCCCTTGTAACTAGGCAGGAGTCCTGACGTCGCTGAACAAACACGTATGTGGAAGGGCCATCCCCGTCGTAACTCGACAATATACCCCAGGTTCCCGCCGCAACTCGAGAAAAACCATGAGACTTCCCCCTCGCCGCGAGATGAGGCCCGATTCCACTGCACTGCGTGCAGAGCAATTCCGTGTTGCACATCACACATGAAAGGAGCCTTGATTTCCTTGATGGCACTCCAGAGAAACCCCAAGAACACTGTTTCAAGGCTGGAAGGATCCTGAGGTCACTGTAGCAACACGACAGAGCTCCCTGGACCAAAAATCAACTCGAGATGAGAGGTTAGTCCCTGGCTTCGACTCCAGAGGAATACCACCTTACCACAAGCACCTCAAGAGGAGGCTTCTCTCAGCTCTAGGTATGTGAGAGGGACCCTGAGTTTGCGGCCTCAAGTGTAATGGACACCGCGATGCCCTGACTCGAAATAAGGCCGGATATCCCTGCAGTGACTGGAATGCAGGCTCGTTTTGCATCTCCCAAGACGAAAGGATGTCTGAATCCCCTGTGGAGACCACAGAGAAAGACCTAGTTCCCCACCTCATCCCGACCGGAGGCCTCACATCCTTTGAAAACTCCAGAGGTACGCGGAGATCAGTGCCTCCAAAGGAGACGATGCCTGACTCCTCGTGAAACTTGATAGGAGTCCCAGGATTCCTGTGGCACGTGGAAAGGGACACTTGGTCTCCCGCCTCAGCTGGAGAGGCGTCCCAATTGCCCTGTCAAGCCTCGAGGAGAATCCCGAGTTGTCCCTCGCAACTAGGCAGGAGTCCTGACGTCGCTGAACAAACACGTGTGTGGAAGGGCCATCCCCGTCGTAACTCGAGAATATACCCCAGGTTCCCGCCGCAACTCGAGAAAAACCATGAGACTTCCCCCTCGCCGCGAGATGAGGCCCGATTCCCCTGCACTGTGTCCAGAGCAATTCCGTGTTGCACATCACACATGAAAGGAGCCTTGATTTCCTTGATGGCACTCCAGAGAAACCCCAAGAACACTGTATCAAGGCTAGAGGGATCCTGAGGTCACTGTAGCAACACGAAAGAGCTCCGTGGACCAAAAATCAACTCGAGATGAGAGGTTAGTCCCTGGCTTCGACTCCAGAGGAATACCACCTTACCACAAGCACCTCAAGAGGAGGCTTCTCTCAGCTCTAGGTATGTGAGAGGGACCCTGAGTTTGCGGCCTCAAGTGGAATGGACACCGCGATGCCCTGACTCGAAATAATGCCGGATATCCCTGCAGTGACGCGAATGCAGGCTCGTCTTGCATCTCCCAAGACGAAAGGATGTCTGAATCCCCTGTGGAGACCACAGAAAAAGACCTAGTTCCTCACCTCATCGCCACCGGAGGCCTCACATCCTTTGAAATGTCCAGATGTACGCGGAGATCAGTGCCTCCAAAGGAGACGATGCCTGACTCCTTGTAAAATTTGATAGGAGTCCCAGTATTCCTGTGGCACGTGGAAAGGGACACTTGGTCTCCCGCCTCAGCTGGAGAGGCGTCCCGGTTGCCCTGCCAAGCCTCGAGGAGAATCCCGAGTTGTCCCTCGCAACTAGGCAGGAGTCCTGACGTCGCTGAACAAACACGTGGTTGGAAGGGCCATCCCCGTCGTAAATCGAGAATATACCCCGGGTTCCCGCCGCAACTCGAGAAAAACCATGAGACTTCCCCCTTGCCACGAGATGAGGCCCGATTCCCCTGCACTGGGTGCAGAGCAATTCAGTGTTGCACGTCACACATGAAAGGAGCTTTGATTTCCTTGATGGCACTCGAGAGAAATCCCAAGAACACTGTTTCAAGGCTAGAGGGATCCTGAGGTCACTGTAGCAACAAGAAAGAGCTCCGTGGACCAAAAATCAACTCGAGATGAGAGGTTAGTCCCGGGCTTCGACTCCAGAGGAATACCACCTTACCACAAGCACCTCAAGGGGAGGCTTCTCTCAGCTCTAGGTATGTGAGAGGGACCCTGAGTTTGCGGCCTCAAGTGGAATGGACACCGCGATGCCCTGACTCGAAATAAGGCCGGATATCCCTGCAGTGACTTGAATGCAGGCTCGTCTTGCATCTCCCAAGACGAAAGGATGTCTGAATCCCCTGTGGAGACCACAGAGAAAGACCTAGATTCCCATCTCATCGTGACCGGAGGCCTCACATCCTTTGAAAACTCCAGAGGTACGCGGAGATCAGTGCCTCCAAAGGGGACAATGCCTGACTCCTCGTGAATCTTGCTAGGAGTTACAGGATTCCTGTGGCACGTGGAAAGGGACCCGTGGTCTCCCGCCTCAGCTGGAGAAGCATCCCAATTGCCCTGCCAAGGCTCGAGGAGAATCCCGAGTTCTACCTCACAACTAGGTAGGAGTCCTGACGTCGCTGAACAAACACGTGGGTGGAAGTGCTATACCCGTTGTAACTCGAGAATATACCCCAGGTTCCCACCGCAACTCGAGAAAACCATGAGACTTCCCCCTCGCCGCAAATGAGGCCCGATACCCTGCACTGCGTGCAGAGCAATTCCGTGTTGCACATCACACATGAAAGGAGCCTTGATTTCCTTGATGGCACTCCAGAGAAACCCCAAGAACACTGTTTCAAGGCTAGAGGGATCCTGAGGTCACTGTAGCAACATAAAAAAGCTCCGTGGCCCAAAAATCAACTCGAGATGAGAGGTTAGTCCCTGGCCTCGACCCCAGAGGAATACCACCTTTCCACAAGCACCTCAAGAGGATGCTTCTCTCAGCTCTAGGTATGTGAGAGGGACCGTGAGTT
Organism: Cervus elaphus; assembly: GCF_910594005.1. NCBI lineage: Eukaryota > Metazoa > Chordata > Mammalia > Artiodactyla > Cervidae > Cervus > Cervus elaphus. Next base: position 11,115,339 of record NC_057838.1, on the reverse strand, counting down.
TGCGGCCTCAAGTGGAATCGACACCGCATTGCCCTGACTCGAAATAAGGCCGGATATCCCTGCAGTGCCTTGAATGCAGGCTCATCTTGCATCTGCCAAGACGAAAGGATGTCTGAATCCCCTGTGGAGACCACAGAGAAAGACGTACTTCCCCACCTCATCGCGACCGGAGGCCTCACATCCTTTGAAAACTTCAGAGGTACGTGGAGATCAGTGCCTCCAAAGGAGACGATGCCTGACTCCTCGTCAAATTTGATAGGAGTCCCCGGATACCTGTGGCACGTGGAAAGGGACCCTTGGTCTCCCGCCTCAGCTGGAGAGGCGTCCCACTGGCCCTGCCAATCCTCGAGGAGAATCCCGAGTTGTCCCTCGCAACTAGGCAGAAGTCCTGATGTCCCTGAACAAACACGTATGTGGAAGGGCCATCCCCGTCGTAACTCGAGAATATACCCCAGGTTCCCGCCGCAACTCGAGAAAAACCATGAGACTTCCCCCTCGCCGCGAGATGAGGCCCGATTCCCCTGCACTGCGTGCAGAGCAATTCCGTGTTGCACATCACACATGAAAGGAGCCTTGATTTCCTTGATGGCACTCCAGACAAACCCCAAGAACACTGTTTCAAGGCTAGAGGGATCCTGAGGTCACTGTAGCAACACGAAAGAGCTCCGTGGACCAAGAATCAACTCGAGATGAGAGGTTAGTCCATGGATTCGACTTCAGAGGAATACCACCTTACTACAAGCACCTCAAGAGGAGGCTTCTCTCAGCTCTAGGTATGTGAGAGGGACCCTGAGTTTGCGGCCTCAAGTGGAATGGACACCGCGATGCCCTGACTCGAAATAAGGCCGGATATCCCTGCAGTGACTTGAATGCAGGCTCGTCTTGCATCTCCCAAGATGAAAGGATGTCTGAATCCCCTGTTGAGACCACAGAGAAAGACCTAGTTCCCCACCTCATCGCGACCGGAGGCCTCACATCCTTTGAAAACTCCAGAGGTACGCGGAGATCAGTGCCTCCAAAGGAGACGATGCCTGACTCCTCGTGAAACTTGATAGGAGTCCCAGGATTCCTGTGGCACGTGGAAAGGGACCCTTGTTCTACCGCCTCAGATGGAGAGGCGTCCCAATTGCCCTTCCAAGCCTCCAGGAGAATCCCGAGTTGTCCCTCACAACTAGGCAGGAGTCCTGACGTCGCTGAACAAACACGTGGGTGAAAGGGCCATCCCCGTCATAACTCGAGAATATACCCCAGGTTTCCACCGCAACCCGAGAAAAATCATGAGACTTCCCCTTCGCCGCAAAATGAGGCCCGATATCCTGCACTGCGTGCAGAGCAATTCCGTGTTGCACATCACACATGAAAGGAGCCTTGATTTCCTTGATGGCACTCCAGAGAAAACCCAAGAACACTGTTTCAAGGCTAGAGGGACCCTGAGGTCACTGTAGCAACACGAAAGTGCTCCATGGACCAAAAATCAACTCGAGTTGAGAGGATAGTCCCTGGCTTCGACTCCAGAGGAATACCGCCTTACCACAAGCACCTCAAGAGGAGGCTTCTCTCAGCTCTAGGTATGTGAGAGGGACCGTGAGTTTGCGGCCTCAAGTGGAAAGGACACCACGATGCCCTGAATCGAAATAAGGCCGGATATCCCTGCAGTGACTTGAATGCAGGCTCGTCTTGCATCTCCCAAGACGAAAGGATGTCTGAATCCCCTGTGGAGACCACAGAGAAAGACCTAGTTCCCCACCTCATCGCGACCGGAGGCCTCACATCCTTTGAAAACTCCAGAGGTACGCGGAAATCAGTGCCTCCAAAGGAGAGGATGCATGACTCCTCGGGAAACTTGATAGGAGTCCCAGGATTCCTGTGGCACGTGGAAAGGGACCCTTGGCCTCCCGCCTCAGCTGGAGAGGCGTCCCAATTGCCCTGCCAAGCCTCGAGGAGAATCCCGAGTTGTCCCTCGCAACTAGGCAGGAGTCCTGACGTCGCTGAAGAAACACGTGTGTGGAAGGGCCATCCCCGTCGTAACTCGAGAATATACCCCAGGTTCCCTCCGCAACTCGAGAAAAACTATGAGACTTCCCCCTCGCCGCGAGATGAGGCCCGATTCCCCTGCACTGTGTGCAGAGCAATTCCGTGTTGCACATCACACATGAAAGGAGCATTGATTTTCTTGATGGCACTCCAGAGAAACCCCAAGAACACTGTTTCAAGGCTGGAGGGATCCTGAGGTCACTGTAGCAACACGAAAGAGCTCCGTGGACCAAAAATCAACTCGAGATGAGAGGTTAGTCCCTGGCTTCGACTCCAGAGGAATACCACCTTACCACAAACACCTCAAGAGGAGGCTTCTCTCAATTCTAGGTATGTGAGAGGGACCCTGAGTTTGCGGCCTCAAGTGGAATGGACACCGTGATGCCTTGACTCGAAATAAGGCCGGATATCCCTGCAGTGACTTGAATGCAGGCTCGTCTTGCATCTCCCAAGACGAAGGAATGTCTGAATCCCCTGTGGAGACCACAGAGAAAGACCTAGTTCCCCACCTCATCGCGACCGGAGGCCACACATCCTTTGAAAAATCCAGATGTACGCGGAGATCAGTGCCTCCAAAGTAAACGATGCCTGACTCCTCGTGAAACTTGATAGGAGTCCCAGGATTCCTGTGGCACGTGGAAAGGGACCCTTGGTCTACCGCCTCAGCTGGAGAGGCGTCCCAATTGCCCTGCCAAGCCTCGAGGAGAATCCCGAATTGTCCCTCGCAACTAGGCAGGAGTCCTGACGTCGCTGAACAAACACGTGGCTGGAAGGGCCATCGCCGTCGTAACTCGAGAATATACCCCGGGTTCCCGCTGCAACTCGAGAAAAACCATGAGACTTCCCCCTCGCCGCGAGATGAGGCCCGATTCCCCTGCACTGCGTGCAAAGCAATTCCGTGTTGCACATCACACATGAAAGGAGCCTTGATTTCCTTGATGGCCTTCCAGAGAATCCCCAAGAACACTGTTTCAAGCCTAGAGAGATCCTGAGGTTACTGTAGCAACACAAAAGAACTCCGTGGAGCAAAAATCAACTCGAGATGAGAGGTTAGTCCCTGGCTTCGACTCCAGAGGAATACCACCTTACCACAAGCACCTCAAGAGGAGGCTTCTCTCAGCTCTATGTATGTGAGAGGGACCCTGAGTTTGCGGCCTCAAGTGGAATGGACACGGCGATGCCCTGACTCGAAATAAGGCCGGATATCCCTGCAGTGACTTGAATGCAGGCTCGTCTTGCATCTCCCAAGACGAAAGGATGTCTGAATCCCCTGTGGAGACCACAGAGAAAGACCTAGTTCCCCACCTCATCGCGACCGGAGGCCTCACATCCTTTGAAAACTCCAGACGTACGCGGAGATCAATGCCTCCAAAGTAGACGATGCCTGACTCCTCGTGAAACTTGATAGGAGTCCCAGGATTCCTGTGGCACGTGGAAAGGGACCCTTGCTCTACGGCCTCAGCTGGAGAGGCGTCCCAATTGCCCTGCCAAGCCTCGAGGAGAATCCCGAGTTGTCCCTCGCAACTAGGCAGGAGTTCTGACGTCGCTGAACAAACACGTGGGTGGAAGAGCCATCCCCATCGTAACTCGAGAATATACCCCATGTTCCCGCCGCAACTCGAGAAAAACCATGAGACTTCCCCCTCGCCAAGAGATGAGGCCCGATTCCCCTACACTGCGTGCAGAGCAATTCCGTGTTGCACATCACACTTGAAAGGAGCCTTGATTTCCTTCATGGCAATCCAGAGAATCCCCAAGAACAATGTTTCAAGGCTAGAGGGATCCTGAGGTCACTGTAGCCACACGAAAGTGCTCCGTGGACCAAAAGTCAACTCTAGATGAGAGGTTAGTCCCTGGCTTCGACTCCAGAGGAATACCACCTTACCACAAGCACCTCAAGAGGAGGCTTCTCTCAGCTCTAGCTATGTGAGAGGGACCCTGAGTTTGCGGCCTCAAGTGGAATGGACACCGCGATGCCCTGACTCGAAATAAGGCCGGATATCCCTGCAGTGACTTGAATGCAGGCTCGTCTTGCATCTCCCAAGACGAAAGGATGTCTGAATCCCCTGTGGAGACCACAGAGAAAGTGCTAGTTCCCCACCTCATCGCGACCGGAGGCCTCACATCCTTTGATAACTTCAGAGGTACACGGAGATCAGTGCCTCCAAAGGAGACGATGCCTGACTCGTGAAACTTGATAGCCGTCCCAGGATTCCTGTGGCACGTGGAAAGGAACGCTTGGTCTCCCGCCTCAGCTGGAGAGGCGTCCCAATTGCCCTGCCAAGCCTCGAGGAGAATCCCGAGTTGTCGCTCGCAACTAGGCAGGAGTCCTGACGTCGCTGAACAAACACGTGTGTGGAATGGCCATCCCCGTCGTAACTCAAGAATATTCCCCAGGTTCCCGCCGCAACTCGAGAAAAACCATGAGACTTCCCCCTCGCCGCGAGATGAGGCTCGATTCCCCTGCACTGCGTGCAGAGCAATTACGTGTTGCACATCACACATGAAAGGAGCCTTGATTTCCTTGATTGCACTCCAGAGAAACCCCAAGAACACTGTTTCAAGGCTAGAGGGAACCTGAGGTCACTGTAGCAACACGAAAGTGCTCCGTGGACCAAAAATCAACTCGAGATTAGAGATTAGTCTCTGGCTTCGACTCCAGAGGACTACCACTTTACCACAAGCACCTCAAGAGGATGCTTCTCTCAGCTCTAGGTACGTGAGAGGGACCCTGAGTTTGCAGCCTCAAGTGGAATGGACACCGCTATGCCCTGACTCGAAATAAGGCCGGATATCCCTGCAGTGACTAGAATGCAGGCTCGTCTTGAATCTCCCTAGACGAAAGGGTGTCTGAATCACCTGTGGAGACAACAGAGAAAGACCTACTTCCCCACCTCATCGCGACCGGAGGCCTCACATTCTTTGAAAACTCCAGAGGTACGCGGACATCAGTGCCTCCAAAGGAGACGATGCGTGACTCCTCGTGAAACTTGATAGGAGTCCCAGGATTCCTGTGGCACGTGGAAAGGGACCCTTGGTCTCCCGCCTCAGCTGGAGAGGCGTCCCAATTTCCCTGCCAAGCCTCGAGGAGAATCCCAAGTTGTCCCTCGCAACTAGGCAGGAGTTCTGACGTCGCTGAACAAACACGTGGGTGGAAGGGCCATCCCCATCGCAACTCGAGAATATACCCCAGGTTCCCGCCGCAACTCGAGAAAAACCATGAGACTTCCCCCTCGCCGCGAGATGAGGCCCGATTAGCCTACACTGCGTGCAGAGCAATTCCGTGTTGCACATCACACTTGAAAGGAGCCTTGATTTCCTTCATGGCAATCCAGAGAAACCCCAAGAACACTGTTTCAAGGCTCGAGGGATCCTGAGGTCACTGTAGCCACACGAAAGTGCTCCGTGGACCAAAAGTCAACTCTAGATGAGAGGTTAGTCCCTGGCTTCGACTCCACAGGAATACCACCTTACCATAAGCACCTCAAGAGGAGGCTTCTCTCAGCTCTAGGTATGTGAGAGGGACCCTGAGTTTGTGGCCTCAAGTGGAATGGACACCGCGATGCCCTGACGCGAAATAAGGCCGGATATCCCTGCAGTGACTTGAATGCAGGCTCGTCTTGCATCTCCCAAGATGAAAGAATATCTGAATCTCCTGTGGAGACCACAGAGAAAGACCTAGTTCCCCACCTCATCCCGACCGGAGGCCTCACATCCTTTGAAAACTCCAGAGGTATGCGGAGATCAGTGCCTTCAAAGGAGACGATGCCTGACTCCTCGTGAAACTTGATAGGAGTCCCAGGATTCATGTGGCACGTGGAAAGGGACCCTTCGTCTCCCGCCTCAGCTGGAGAGGCGTCCCAATTGCCCTGCCAAGCTTCGAGGAGAATCCCGAGTTGTCCCTCGCAACTAGGCAGGAGTCCTGACGTCGGTGAACAAACACGTCTGTGGAAGGGCCATCCCCATCGTAACTCGAGAATATACGCCAGGTTCCCACCGCAACTCGAGAAAAACCATGAGACTTCCCCCTCGCCGCGAGATGAGGCTCGATTCTCCTGCACTGCGTGCAGAGCAATTCCGTGTTGCACATCACACATGAAAGAAGCCTTGATTTCCTTGATGGCACTCCAGAGAAACCCCAAGAACACTATTTCAAGGCTAGAGGGAACTTGAGGTCACTGTAGCAACACGAAAGAGCTCCGTAGACCAAAAATCAACTCGAGATGAGAGGTTGGTCCCTGGCTTCGACTCCAGAGGAATACCACCTTACCACAAGCACCTCAAGAGGAGGCTTCTCTCAGCTCTAGGTATGTGAGAGGGACCCTGAGTTTGCGGCCTCAAGTGGAATGGACACCGCGATGCCCTGACTCGAAATAAGGCCGGATATCCCTGCACTGACTTGAATGCAGGCTCGTCTTGCATCTCCCAAGACGAAAGGATGTCTGAATCCCCTGTGGAGACTACAGAGAAAGACCTAGTTCCCCACCTCATCGCGACCGGAGGCCTCACATCCTTTGAAAACTCCAGAGGTACGCGGAGATCAGTGCCTTAAAAGGAGACGATGCCTGACTCCTCATGAAACTTGATAGGAGTCCCAGGATTCCTGTGGCACGTGGAAAGGGACCCTTGGTCTCCCGCCTCAGCTGGAGAGGCGTCCCAATTGCCCTGCCAAGCCTCGAGGAGAATCCCGAGTTGTCCCTCGCAACTAGGCAGGAGTCCTGACGTCGGTGACCAAACACGTCTGTGGAAGGGCCATCCCTGTCGTAACTCGACAATATACGCCAGGTTCCCGCCGCAACTCGAGAAAACCCATGAGACTTCCCCTTCGCGGCAAAATGAGGCCCGATTCCCCTGCACTGCGTGCAGAGCAATCCGTGTTGCACATCACACATGAAAAAAGCCTTGATTTCCTTGATGGCACGACAGAGAAACCCCAAGAACACTGTTTCAAGGCTAGAGGGATCCTGGGGTCACTGTAGCAACACGAAAGAGCTCCGTGGACCAAGAATCAACTCGAGATGAGAGGTTAGTCCATGGATTCGACTCCAGAGGAATACCACCTTACCACAAGCACCTCAAGAGGAGGCTTCTCTCAGCTCTATGTAAGTGAGAGGGACGCTCAGTTTGCGGCCTCAAGTGGAATGGACACCGCGATGCCCTGACTCGAAATAAGGCCGGATATCCCTGCAGTGACTTGAATGCAAGCTCGTCTTACATCTCCCAAGACGAAAGGATGTCAGAATCCCCTGTGGAGACCACAGAGAAAGACCTAGTTCCCCACCTCATCGCGACCGGAGGCCTCACATCCTTTGAAAACTCCAGAGGTACGCGGAGATCAGTGCCTCCAAAGGAGATGATGCCTGACTCGTGAAACTTGATAGGCGTCCCAGGATTCCTGTGGCACGTGGAAAGGGACCCTTGGTCTCCCGCCTCCCCTGGAGAGGCGTCCCAATTGCCCTGCCAAACCTCGAGGAGAATCCCGAGTTGTCCCTCGCAAATAGGCTGGAGTCCTGACGTCGCTGCACAAACACGTGGGTGGAAGGGCCATCCCCGTCGTTACTCGAGAATATACCCCAGGTTTCCGCCGCAACTCGAGAAAAACCATGAGACTTCCCCCTCCCGGCAAAATGAGGCCCGATTCCCCTGCACTGCGTGCAGAGCAATTCTGTGTTGCACATCACACATGAAAAAAGCCTTGATTTCCTTGATGGCACTAAAGAGAAACCCCAAGAACACTGTTTCAAGGCTAGAGGGATCCTGAGGTCACTGTAGCCACACGAAAGAGCTCCGTGGACCAAAAATCAACTCGAGATGAGAGGTTAGTCCATGGATTCGACTCCAGAGGAATACCACCTTACCACAAGCACCTCAAGAGGAGGCTTCTCTCAGCTCTAGGTATGTGAGAGGGACCCTGAGTTTGCGGCCTCAATTGGAATGGACACCGCGATGCCCTGACTCGAAATAAGGCCGGATATCCCTGCAGTGACTTGAATGCAGGCTCGTCTTCCATCTCCCAAGACGAAAGGATGTCTGAATCCCCTGTGGAGACAACAGAGAAAGACCTAGTTCCCCACCTCATCGCGACCGGAGGCCTCACATTCTTTGAAAACTCCAGAGGTACGCGGAGATCAGTGCCTCCAAAGGAGACGATGCCTGACTCCTCGTCAAACTTGATAGGAGTCCCAGGATTCCTGTGGCACGTGGAAAGGGACCCTTGGTCTCCCGCCTCAGCTGGAGAGGCGTCCCAATTGCCCTGCCAAGCCTCGAGGAGAATCCCGAGTTGTTCCTCGCAACTAGGCAGAAGTCCTGACGTCGCTGAACAAACACGTGGGTAGAAGGGCCATCCCCTTCATAACTAGAGAATATACCCCAGGTTCCTGCCGCAACTCGAAAAAAACCATGAGACTTCCCCCTCGCCGCGAGATGAGGCTCGATTCTCCTGCACTGCATGCAGAGCAGTACCGTGTTGCACATCAAACATGAAAAGAGCCTTGATTTTCTTGATGGCACTCCAGAGAAACCCCAAGAACACTGTTTCAAGGCTAGAGGGATCCTGAGGTCACTGTAGCCACACGAAAGTGCTCCGTGGACCAAAAATCAACTCGAGATGAGAAGTTAGTCCCTGGCTTCGACTCCAGAGGAATACCACCTTACCACAAGCACCTCAAGAGGAGGCTTCTCTCAGCTCTAGCTATGTGAGAGGGACCCTGAGTTTGCGGCCTCAAGTGGAATGGACACCGCGATGCCCTGACTCGAAATAAGGCCGGATATCCCTGCAGTGACTTGAATGCAGGCTCGTCTTGCATCTCCCAAGATGAAAGGATGTCTGAATCCCCTGTGGAGACCACAGAGAAAGACCTAGTTCCCCACCTCATCGCAACCAGAGGCCTCACATCCTTTGAAAATTTCAGAGGTTCGCGGAGATCAGTGCCTCCAAAGGAAACGATGCCTGACTCCTCGTGAAACTTGATACGAGTCCCAGGATTCCTGTGGCACGTGGAAAGGGACCCTTGGTCTCCCGCCTCAGCTGGAGAGGCGTCCCAATTGCCCTGCCAAGCCTCGAGGAGAATCCCGAGTTGTCCCTCGCAACTAGGCAGGAGTCCTGACGTCGCTGAACAAACACGTGGGTGGAAGGGCCATCCCCGTCGTAACTCGAGAATATACCCCAGGTTCCCGCCGCAACTCGAGAAAAACCATGAGACTTCCCCCTCGCCGCGAGATGAGGCCCGATTCCCCTGCACTGCGTGCAGAGCAATTCCGTGTTGCACATCACACTTGAAAGGAGCCTTGATTTCCTTCATGGCAATCCAGAGAATCCCCAAGAACAATGTTTCAAGGCTAGAGGGATCCTGAGGTCACTGTAGCCACACGAAAGTGCTCCGTGGACCAAAAGTCAACTCTAGATGAGAGTTTAGTCCCTGGCTTCGACTCCACAGGAATACCACCTTACCACAAGCACCTCAAGAGGAGGCTTCTCTCAGCTCTAGGTATGTGAGAGGGAACCTGAGTTTGCGGCCTCAAGTGGAATGGACACCGCGATGCCCTGACGCGAAATAAGGCCGGATATCCCTGCAGTGACTTGAATGCAGGCTCGTCTTGCATCTCCCAAGATGAAAGGATGTCTGAATCCCCTGTGGAGACCACAGAGAAAAACCTAGTTCCCCACCTCATCGCGACCGGAGGCCTCACATCCTTTGACAACTCCAGAGGTACGCGGAGATCAGTGCCTTCAAAGGAGACGATGCCTGACTCCTCGTGAAACTTGATAGGAGTCCCAGGATTCCTGTGGCACGTGGAAAGGGACCCTTGGTCTACCGCCTCAGCTGGAAAGGCGTCCCAATTGCCCTGCCAAGCTTCGAGGAGAATCCCGAGTTGTCCCTCGCAACTAGGCAGGAGTCCTGACGTCGGTGAACAAACACGTCTGTGGAAGGGCCATCCCCGTCGTAACTCGAGAATATACCCCAGGTTCCCGCCGCAACTCGAGAAAAACCATGAGACTTCCCCCTCGCCGCAAAATGAGGCCCGATTCCCCTGCACTGCGTGCAGAGCAATTCCGTGTTGCACATCACACATGAAAAAAGCCTTGATTTCCTTGATGGCACTCCAGAGAAACCCCAAGAACACTGTTTCAAGGCTAGAGGGAACCTGAGGTCACTGTAGCAACAGGAAAGAGCTCCGTGGACCAAGAATCAACTCGAGATGAGAGGTTAGTCCATGGATTCGACTCCAGAGGAATACCACCTTACCACAAGCACCTCAAGAGGAGGCTTCTTTCAGCTCTGTGTATGTGAAAGGGACCCTGAGTTTGCGGCCTCAAGTGGAATGGACACCACGATGCCCTGACTCGAAATAAGGCCGGATATCCCTGCAGTGACTTGAATGCAGGCTCGTCTTGCATCTCCCAAGACGAAAGGATGTCTGAATCCCCTGTGGAGACCACAGAGAAAGTCCTAGTTCCCCACCTCCTCGCGACCGGAGGCCTCACATCCTTTGATAACTTCAGAGGTACACGGAGATCAGTGCCTCCAAAGGAGACGATGCCTGACTCGTGAAACTTGATAGCCGTCCCAGGATTCCTGTGGCACGTGGAAAGGAACGCTTGGTCTCCCGCCTCAGCTGGAGAGGCGTCCCAATTGCCCTGCCAAGCCTCGAGGAGAATCCCGAGTTGTCCCTCGCAACTAGGCAGGAGTCCTGACGTCGCTGAACAAACACGTGTGTGGAATGGCCATCCCCATCGTAACTCAAGAATATTCCCCAGGTTCCCGCCGCAACTCGAGAAAAACCATGAGACTTCCCCCTCGCCTGGAGATGAGGCTCGATTCCCCTGCACTGCGTGCAGAGCAATAACGTGTTGCACATCACACATGAAAGGAGCCTTGATTTCCTTGATTGCACTCCAGAGAAACCCCAAGAACACTGTTTCAAGGCTAGAGGGAACCTGAGGTCACTGTAGCAACACGAAAGTGCTCCGTGGACCAAAAATCAACTCGAGATTAGAGGTTAGTCTCTGGCTTCGACTCCAGAGGACTACCACTTTACCACAAGCACCTCAAGAGGAGGCTTCTCTCAGCTCTAGGTACGTGAGAGGGACCCTGAGTTTGCAGCCTCAAGTGGAATGGACACCGCTATGCCCTGGCTCGAAATAAGGCCGGATATCCCTGCAGTGACTAGAATGCAGGCTCGTCTTGCATCTCCCTAGACGAAAGGATGTCTGAATCACCTGTGGAGACAACAGAGAAAGACCTACTTCCCCACCTCATCGCGACCGGAGGCCTCACATTCTTTGAAAACTCCAGAGGTACTCGGACATCAGTGCCTCCAAAGGAGACGATGCCTGACTCCTCGTGAAACTTGATAGGAGTCCCAGGATTCCTGTGGCACGTGGAAAGGGACCCTTGGTCTCCCGCCTCAGCTGGAGAGGCGTCCCAATTTCCCTGCCAAGCCTCGAGGAGAATCCCGAGTTGTCCCTCGCAACTAGGCAGGAGTTCTGACGTCGCTGAACAAACACGTGGTTGGAAGGGCCATCCCCATCGTAACTCGAGAATATACCCCAGGTTCCCGCCGCAACTCGAGAAAAACCATGAGACTTCCCCCTCGCCGCGAGATGAGGCCCGATTAGCCTACACTGCGTGCAGAGCAATTCCGTGTTGCACATCACACTTGAAAGGAGCCTTGATTTCCTTCATGGCAATCCAGAGAAACCCCAAGAACACTGTTTCAAGGCTCGAGGGATCCTGAGGTCACTGTAGCCACACGAAAGTGCTCCGTGGACCAAAAGTCAACTCTAGATGAGAGGTTAGTCCCTGGCTTCGACTCCACAGGAATACCACCTTACCATAAGCACCTCAAGAGGAGGCTTCTCTCAGCTCTAGGTATGTGAGAGGGACCCTGAGTTTGCGGCCTCAAGTGGAATGGACACCGCGATGCCCTGACGCGAAATAAGGCCGGATATCCCTGCAGTGACTTGAATGCAGGCTCGTCTTGCATCTCCCAAGATGAAAGGATATCTGAATCTCCTGTGGAGACCACAGAGAAAGACCTAGTTCCCCACCTCATCCCGACCGGAGGCCTCACATCCTTTGAAAACTCCAGAGGTACGCGGAGATCAGTGCCTTCAAAGGAGACGATGCCTGACTCCTCGTGAAACTTAATAGGAGTCCCAGGATTCATGTGGCACGTGGAAAGGGACCCTTCGTCTCCCGCCTCAGCTGGAGAGGCGTCCCAATTGCCCTGCCAAGCTTCGAGGAGAATCCCGAGTTGTCCCTCGCAACTAGGCAGGAGTCCTGACGTCGGTGAACAAACACGTCTGTGGAAGGGCCATCCCCATCGTAACTCGAGAATATACGCCAGGTTCCCACCGCAACTCGAGAAAAACCATGAGACTTCCCCCTCGCCGCAAAATGAGGCCCGATTCCCCTGTACTGGGTGCAGAGCAATTCCGTGTTGCACATCACACATGAAAAAAGCCTTGATTTCCTTGATGGCACTCTAGAAAACCCCAAGAACACTGTTTTCAGGCTAGAGGGATCCTGAGGTCACTGTAGCAACACGAAAGAGCTCCGTGGACCAAGAATCAACTCGAGATGAGAGGTTAGTCCATGGCTTCGACTCCAGAGGAATACCACGTTACCACAAGCACCTCAAGAGGAGGCTTCTCTCAGCTTTATGTATGTGAGAGGGACCCTGAGTTTGTGGTCTCAAGTGGAATGGACACCGCGATGCACTGACTCGAAATAAGGCCGGATATCCCTGCAGTGACTTGAATACAAGCTCGTCTTGCATCTCCCAAGACGAAAGGATGTCTGAATCCCCTGTGGAGACCACAGAGAAAGACCTAGTTCCCCATCTCATTGCGACCGGAGGCCTCACATCCTTTGAAAACTCCAGAGGTACGCGGAGATCAGTGCCTCCAAAGTAGACAATGCCTGACTCCTCGTGAAACTTGATAGGCGTCCCAGGATTCCTGTGGCACGTGGAAAGGGACCCTTGGTCTCCCGCCTCAGCTGGAGAGGCGTCCCAATTGCCCTGCCAAGCCTCGAGGAGAATCCCGAGTTGTCCCTCGCAACTAGGCAGGAGTCCTGACGTCGCTGCACAAACACGTGGGTGGAAATGCCATCCCCGTCATAACTCTAGAATATACCCCAGGTTCCCGCCGCAACTCGAGAAAAACCATGAGACTTCCCCCTCGCCGCGAGATGAGGCTCGATTCTCCTGCACTGCGTGCAGAGCAATTCCGTGTTGCACATCACACATGAAAGGAGCCTTGATTTCCTTGATGGCACTCCAGAGAAACCCCAAGAACACTATTTCAAGGCTAGAGGGAACTTGAGGTCACTGTAGCAACACGAAAGAGCTCCGTAGACCAAAAATCAACTCGAGATGAGAGGTTGGTCCCTGGCTTCGACTCCAGAGGAATACCACCTTACCACAAGCACCTCAAGAGGAGGCTTCTCTCAGCTCTAGGTATGTGAGAGGGACCCTGAGTTTGCGGCCTCAAGTGGAATGGACACCGCGATGCCCTGACTCGAAATAAGGCCGGATATCCCTGCACTGACTTGAATGCAGGCTCGTCTTGCATCTCCCAAGACGAAAGGATGCCTGAATCCCCTGTGGAGACCACAGAGAAAGACCTAGATCCAAACCTCATCGCGACCGGAGGCCTCACATCCTTTGAAAACTCCAGAGGTACGCGGAGATCAGTGCCTTCAAAGGAGACGATTCCTGACTCCTCGTGAAACTTGATAGGAGTCCCAGGATTCCTGTGACACGTGGCAAGGGACCCTTGGTCTCCCGCCTCAGCTGGAGAGGCGTCCCAATTGCCCTGCCAAGCCTCGAGGAGAATCCCGAGTTGTCCCTCGCAACTAGGCAGGAGTCCTGACGTCGGTGACCAAACACGTCTGTGGAAGGGCCATCCCTGTCGTAACTCGACAATATACGCCAGGTTCCCGCCGCAACTCGAGAAAACCCATGAGACTTCCCCTTCGCGGCAAAATTAGGCCCGATTCCCCTGCACTGCGTGCAGAGCAATTCCGTGTTGCACATCACACTTGAAAAAAGCCTTGATTTCCTTGATGGACGACAGAGAAACCCCAAGAACACTGTTTCAAGGCTAGAGGGATCCTGAGGTCACTGTAGTAACATGAAAGAGCTCCGTGGACCAAGAATCAACTCGAGATGAGAGGTTAGTCCCTGGCTTCGACTCCAGAGGAATACCACCTTACCACAAGCACCTCAAGAGGAGTCTTCTCTCAGCTCTAGCTATGTGAGAGGGAACCTGAGTTTGCTGCCTCAAGTGGAATGGACACCGTGATGCCCTGACTCGAAATAAGGCCGGATATCTCTGCAGTGACTTGAATGCAAGCTCGTCTTGCATCTCCCAAGACGAAAGGATGTCTGAATCCCCTGTGGAGACCACAGAGAAAGACCTAGTTCCCCACCTCATCGCGACCGGAGGCCTCACATCCTTTGAAAACTCCAGAGGTATGCGGAGATCAGTGCCTCCAAAGGAGATGATGCCTGACTCGTGAAACTTGGTAGGCGTCCCAGGATTCCTGTGGCACGTGGAAAGGGACCCTTGGTCTCCCGCCTCAGCTGGAGAGGCGTCCCAATTGCCCTGCCAAACCTCGAGGAGAATCCCGAGTTGTCCCTCGCAAATAGGCAGGAGTCCTGACGTCGCTGCACAAACACGTGGGTGGAAGGGCCATCCCCGTCGTAACTCGAGAATATACCCCAGGTTTCCGCCGCAACTCGAGAAAAACCATGAGACTTCCCCCTCCCGGCAAAATGAGGCCCGATTCCCCTGCACTGCGTGCAGAGCAAATCTGTGTTGACCATCACACATGAAAAAAGCCTTGATTTCCTTGATGGCACTCCAGAGAAACCCCAAGAACACTGTTTCAAGGCTAGAGGGATCCTGAGGTCACTGTAGCCACACGAAAGAGCTCCGTGGACCAAAAATCAACTCGAGATGAGAGGTTAGTCCATGGATTCGACTCCAGAGGTATAACACCTTACCACAAGCACCTCAAGAGGAGGCTTCTCTCAGCTCTAGGTATGTGAGAGGGACCCTGAGTTTGCGGCCTCAATTGGAATGGACACCGCGATGCCCTGACTCGAAATAAGGCCGGATATCCCTGCAGTGACTTGAATGCAGGCTCGTCTTCCATCTCCCAAGACGAAAGGATGTCTGAATCCCCTGCGGAGACAACAGAGAAAGACCTAGTTCCCCACCTCATCGCGACCGGAGGCCTCACATTCTTTGAAAACTCCAGAGGTACGCGGAGATCAGTGCCTCCAAAGGAGACGATGCCTGACTCCTCGTCAAACTTGATAGGAGTCCCAGGATTCCTGTTGGACGTGGAAAGGGAACCTTGGTCTACCGCCTCAGATGGAGAGGCGTCCCAATTGCCCTGCCAAGCCTCGAGGAGAATCCCGAGTTGTCCCTCGCATCTAGGCAGGAGTCCTGACGTCGCTGAACAAACACGTGGGTGGAAGGGCCATCCCCATCATAACTCGAGAATATACCCCAGGTTCCCGCCGCAACTCGAGAAAAACCATGAGACTTCCCCCTCGCCGCGAGATGAGGCCCGATTCCCCTGCACTGCGTGCAGAGCAATTCCGTGTTGCACATCACACATGAAAGGAGCCTTGATTTCCTTGATGGCACTCCAGAGAAACCCCAAGAACACTGTTTCAAGGCCAGAGGGATCCTGAGGTCACTGTAGCAACACGAAAGAGCTCCGTGGACCAAAATTCAACTCGAGATGAGAGGTTAGTCCCTGGCTTCGACTCCAGAGGAATACCACCTTACCAGAAGCACCTCAAGAGGAGGCTTCTCTCAGCTTTAGGTATGTGAGAGGGACCCTGAGTTTGAGGACTCAAGTGGAATGGACACCGCGATGCCCTGACTCGAAATCAGGCCGGATATCCCTGCAGTGACTTGAATGCAGGCTCGTCTTGCATCTCCCAAGACGAAAGGATGTCTGAATCCCCTGTGGAGACCTCAGAGAAAGACCTAGTTCCCCACCTCATCGCGACCGGAGGCCTCACATCCTTTGAAAACTCCAGAGGTACGCGGAGATCAGTGCCTCCAAAGGAGACGATGCCTGACTCCTCGTGAAACTTGATAGGAGTCCCAGGACTCCTGTGGCACATGGAAAGGGACCCTTGGTGTCCCGCCTCAGCTGGAGAGGCGTCCCAATTGCCCTGCCAAGCCTCGAGGAGAATCCCGAGTTGTCCCTTGCAATTAGGCAGGAGTCCTGACGTCGCTGAACAAACACGTGGCTGGAAGGGCCGTCCCCATCGTAATTTAAGAATATACCCCAGGTTCCCGCCGCAACTCGAGAAAAACCATGAGACTTCCCCCTCGCCGCGAAATGAGGCCCGATTCCCCTGCACTGCGTGCAGAGCAATTCCGTGTTGCACATCACACCTGAAAGGAGCCTTGATTTCCTTGATGGCACTCCAGAGAAACCCCAAGAACACTGTTTCCAGGCTAGAGGGATCCTGAGGTCACTGTAGCAACACGAAAGAGCTCCGTGGACCAAAAATCAACTCGAGATGAGAGGTTAGTCCCTGGCGTCGACTCCAGAGGAATACCACCTTACCACAAGCACCTCAAGAGGAGGCTACTCTCAGCTCTAGGTATGTGAGAGGGACCCTGAGTTTGCGGCCTCAAGTGGAATGGACACCGCGATGCCCTGACTCGAAATAAGGCCGGATATCCCTGCAGTGACTTGAATGCAGGCTCGTCTTGCATCTCCCAAGACGAAAGGATGTCTGAATCCCCTGTGGAGACCACAGAGAAAGACCTACTTCCCCACCTCATCGTGACCGGAGGCCTCACATCCTTGAAAACTCCAGAGGAATGCGGAGATCAGTGCCTCCAAAGGAGACGATGCCTGACTCCTCGTGAAACTTGATAGGAGTCCCAGGATTCCTGTGGAACGTGGAAAGGGACACTTGGTCTCCCGCCTCAGCTGGAGAGGCGTCCCAATTGCCGAGCCAAGCCTCGAGGAGAATCCCGAGTTGTCCCTCGCAACTAGGCAGGAGTCCTGACGTCGCTGAACAAACACGTGGGTGGAGGGGCCATCCCAGTCGTAACTCGGGAATATACCCCAGGTTCCCACCGTAACTCGAGAAAAACCATGAGACTTCCCCCTCGCCGCGAGATGAGGCCCGATTCCCCTGCACTGCGTGCAGAGCAATTTCGTGTTGCACATCACACATGAAAGGAGCCTTGATTTCCTTGATGGCACTCCAGAGAAACCCCAGGAACACTGTTTCCAGGCTAGAGGGATCCTGAGGTCACTGTAGCAACACGAAAGAGCTCCGTGGACCAAAAATCAACTCGAGATGACAGGTTAGTCCCTGGTTTCGACCTCAGAGGAATACCACCTTACCACAAGCACCTCAAGAGGAGGCTTCTCTCAGCTCTAGGTATGTGAGAGGGACCCTGAGTTTGCGGCCTCAAGTGGAATGGACACCGCGATGCCCAGACTCGAAATAAGGCCAGATGTCCCTGCAGTGACTTGAATGCAGGATCGTCTTGCATCTCCGAAGACGAAAGGATGTCTGAATCCCCTGTGGAGACCACAGAGAAAGACCTAGTTTCCCACCTCATCGCGACCGGAGGCCTCACATCCTTTCAAAACTCCAGAGGTACGCGGAGATCAGTGCCTCCAAAGGAGACGATGCCTGACTCCTCGTGAAAATTGATAGGTGTCCCAGAATTCCTGTGGCACGTGGAAAGGGACCCTTGGTCTCCCGCCTCAGCTGGAAAGGCGTCCCAATTGCCCTGCCAAGCCTCGAGGAGAATCCCAGTTGTCCCTGGCAACTAGGCAGGAGTCATGACGTCGCTGAACAAACACGTGTGTGGAAGGGCCATCCCCGTCGTAACTCGAGAATATACCCCAGGTTCCCGCCGCAACTCGAGAAAAACCATGAGACTTCCCCCTCGCCGCAAGATGAGGCCCGATTCCCCTGCACTGCGTGCAGAGCAATTAAATGTTGCACATCACACATGAAAGGAGCCTTGATTTCCTTGATTGCACTCCAGAGAAACACCAAGAACACTGTTTCAAGGCTAGAGGAATCCTGAGGTCACTGTTGCAACACGAAAGAGCTCCGTGGGCCAAAAATCAACTCGAGATGAGAGGTTAATCCCTGGTTTCGAATCCACAGGAATACTACCCTACCACAAGCACCTCAAGAGGAGGCTTCTCTCAGCTATAGGTATGTGAGAGGGACTCTGAGTTTGTGACCTCAAGTGGAATGAACACCGCGATGCCCTGATTCGAAATAAGGCCAGATATCCCTGCAGTGACTTGAATGCAGGCTCGTCTTGCATCTCCCAAGACGAAAGGATGTCTGAATCCCCTGTGGCGACCACAGAGAAAGACCGAGTTCTCCACCTCATCGCGACCGGAGGCCTCACATCCTATGAAAACTCCAGAGGTACGCGGAGATCAGTGCCTCCAAAGGAGACGATGACTGACTTCTCAAAATATTTGATAAGAGTCCCAGGATTCCTGTGGCACGTGGCAAGGGACCCTTGGTCTCCCGCCTCAGCTGGAGAGGCGTACCAATTGCCCTGCCAAGCCTCGAAGAGAATCCCGAGTGGTCCCTCGCAACTAGGCAGGAGTCCTGACGTCGCTGAACAAACACGTGGGTGGAAGGGCCATCCTCGTCGTAACTCGAGAATATACACCAGGTTACCGCTGCAACTCGAGAAAAACCATTAGACTTCCTCCTCGCCACGAGATGCGGCCCGATTCCCCTGCACTGCATGCAGAGCAATTCCGTGTTGCACATCACACATGAAAGGAGCCTTGATTTCCTTGATGGCACTCCAGAGAAACCCCAAGAACACTGTTTCAAGGCTAGAGGGATCCTGAGGTCACTGTAGCAACACGAAAGAGCTCCGTGGGCCAAAAATCAACTCGAGATGAGAGGTTAATCAATGGTTTTGTCTACAGAGGAATACTACCTTACCACAAGCAGCTCAATAGGAGGCTTCTCTCAGCTCTAGGTATGTGAGAGGGACCCTGAGTTTGCGGCCTCAAGTGGAATGGGCACCGCGATGCCCTGACTCGAAATCAGGCCGGATATCCCTGCAGTGACTTGAATGCAGGCTAGTCTTGCATCTCCCAAGATGAAAGGATGTCTGAATTCCCTGTGGAGACCACAGAGAAAGACCTAGTTCCCCACCTCATCGCGACCGGAGGCCTCACATCCTTTGAAAACTCCAGAGGTACGCGGAGTTCAGTGCCTCCAAATCAGACGATGCCTGACTCCTCGTGAAACTTGATAGGAGTCCCAGGATTCCTGTGGCACGTGGAAAGGGACCCTTGGTCTCCCGCCTCAGCTGGAGAGGCGTCCCAATTACCCTGCCAAGCCTCGAGGAAAATCCCGAGTTGTCTCTCGCAATTAGGCAGGAGTCCTGCCGTCGCTGAACAAACACGTGTGTGGAAGGGCCATCACCGTCGTAACTCGAGAATATAACCCAGGTTCCCGCCGCAACTCGAGAAAAACCATGAGACTACCCCCTCGCCGCGAGATGAGGCCCGATTCCCCTGCACTGCATGCAGAGCAATTCCGTGATGCACATCACACATGAAAGCAGCCTTGATTTCCTTTTCGCATTCCAGAGAAACCCCAAGAACACTGTTTCAAGGCTAGAGGGATCCTGAGGTCACTGTTGCAACACGAAAGAGCTCCGTGGGCCAAAAATCAACTCGAGATGAGAGGTTAATCCCTGGTTTCGACTCCACAGGAATACTACCCTACCACAAGCACCTCAAGAGGAGGCTTCTCTCAGCTATAGGTATGTGAGAGGGACCCTGAATTTGCGACCTGAAGTGGAATGGACACCGCGATGCCCTGATTCGAAATAAGGCCGGATATCCCTGCAGTGACTTGAATGCAAGCTCGTCTTGCATCTCCCAAGACGAAAGGATGTCTGAATCCCCTGTTGAGACCACAGAAAAAGACCGAGGTCTCCACCTCATCGCGACCGGAGGCCTCACATCCTATGAAAATTCCAGAGGGACGCGGAGATCAGTGCCTCCAAAGGAGACGATGCCTGACTTCTCAAAATATTTGATAAGAGTCCCAGGATTCCTGTGGCACGTGGCAAGGGACCCTTAGTCTCCCGCCTCAGCTGGAGAGGCGGACCAATTGCCCTGCCAAGCCTCGAGGAGAATCCCGAGTTGTCCCTCGCAACTAGGCAGGAGTCCTGACGTCGCTGAACAAACACGTGGGTGGAAGGGCCATCCTCGTCGTAACTCGAGAATATACCCCAGGTTACCGCTGCAACTCGAGAAAAACCATGAGACTTCCCCCTCGCCGCGAGATGAGGCCCGATTCCCCTGCACTGCGTGCAGAGCAATTCCGTGTTGCACATCACACATGAAAGGAGCCTTGATTTCCTTGATTGCAATCCAGAGAAACCCCAAGAACACTGTTTCAAGGCTAGAGGGAACCTGAGGTCACTGTAGCAACACGAAAGTGCTCCGTGGGCCAAAAATCAACTCGAGATGAGAGGTTAATCCCTGGTTTTGTCTACAGAGGAATACTACCTTACCAGAAGCAGCTCAAGAGGAGGCTTCTCTCAGCTCTAGGTATGTGAGAGGGACCCTGAGTTTGCGGCCTCAAGTGGAATGGGCACCGCGATGCCCTGACTCGAAATAAGGCCGGATATCCCTGCAGTGACTTGAATGCAGGCTAGTCTTGCATCTCCCAAGACGAAAGGATGTCTGAATCCCCTGTGGAGACCACAGAGAAAGACCTAGTTCCCCACCTCATCGCGACCGGAGGCCTCACATCCTTTGAAAACTCCAGAGGTACGCGGAGATCAGTGCCTCCAAAGGAGGCGATGCCTGACTCTTCGTGAAACTTGATAGGAGTCCCAGGATTCCTGTGGCACGTGGAAAGGGACCCTTGGTCTCCCGCCTCAGCTGGAGAGGCGTCCCATTTACCCTGCCAAGCCTCGAGGAGAATCCCGAGTTGTCTCACGCAACTAGGCAGGAGTCCTGCCGTCGCTGAACAAACACGTGTGTGGAAGGGCCATCACCGCCGTAACTCGAGAATATACCCCAGGTTCCCCCCGCAACACGAGAAAAACCATGAGACTTTCCCCTCGCCGCGAGATGAGCCCGATTCCCCTGCACTTCGTGCAGAGCAATTCCGTGATGCACATAACACATGAAAGGAGCCTCTATTTCCTTTTGGCATTCCAGAGAAACGCCAAGAACACTGTTTCAAGGCTAGAGGGATCCTGAGGTCACTGTAGCAACACGAAAGAGCTCCGTGGATCAAAAATCAACTCGAGATGAGAGGTTAGTCCCTGGCTTCGACTCCAGAGGAATACCACCTAACCACAAGCACATCAAGAGGAGGCTTCTCTCAGATCTAGTTATGTGAGAGGGACCCTGAGTTAGCGGCCTCAAGTGGAATGGACACCGCGATGGCCTGACTCGAAATAAGGCCGGATATCCCTGCAGTGACTTGAATGCAGCCTTGTCTTCCATCTCCCAAGACAAAACAATGGCTGAATCTCCTGTGGAGGCCACAGAGAAAGACCGAGTTCTCCACCTCATCGCGACCGGAGGCCTCACATCCTATGAAAACTCCAGAGGGACGCGGAGATCAGTGCCTCCAAAGGAGACGATGCCTGACTTCTCAAAATATTTGTTAAAAGTCCCAGGATTCCTGTGGCACGTGGCAAGGGACCCTTGGTCTCCCGCCTCAGCTGGAGAGGCGGACCAATTGCCCTGCCAAGCCTCGAGGAGAATCCCGAGTTGTCCCTCGCAACTAGGCAGGAGTCCTGACGTCGCTGAACAAACACG
The DNA here is from genome assembly GCF_910594005.1 of Cervus elaphus. Lineage (NCBI taxonomy): Eukaryota > Metazoa > Chordata > Mammalia > Artiodactyla > Cervidae > Cervus > Cervus elaphus. The sequence goes on along the minus strand of NC_057838.1, from coordinate 11,093,458 downwards.
TGGTTGGAAGGGCCATCCAGTCGTAATTCGAAAGTATACCCCAGGTTCAAGCCGTAACTCGAGAAAAACCATGAGACTTCCCCCTCGCCGCGAGATGAGGCCCGATTCCCCTGCACTGCGTGCAGAGCAATTCCGTGTTGCACATCACACATGAAAGGAGCCTTGATTTCCTTGATGGCACTCCAGAGAAACCCCAAGAACACTGTTTCAAGGCTAGAGGGATCCTGAGTTCACTGTAGCAACAAGAAAGAGCTCCGTGGACGAAAAATCAACTCGAGATGAGAGGTTAGTCCCTGGCTTCGACTCCAGAGGAATACCACCTTACCACAAGCACCTCAAGAGAAGGCTTCTCTCAGCTCTCGGAATGTGACAGGGACCCTGAGTTTGCAGCCTCAAGTGGAATGGACACTGCGATGCCCTGACTCGAAATAAGGCCGGATATCCCTTCAGTGACTTAAATGCAGGCTCGTTTTGCATCTCGCAAGACGAAAGGATGTCTGAATCCCATGTGGAGACCACAGAGAAAGACCTAGTTCCCCACCTCATCGCGAACGGAGGCCTCACATCCTTTGAAAACTCCAAACGTATGCAGAGATCAGTGCCTCCAAAGGAGACGATGCCTGACTCCTCGTGAAACTTGATAGGAATCCCAGGATTACTGTGGCACGTGGAAAGGGACACTTGGTCTCCCCCCTCATCTGGAGAGGTATCCCAATTGCCCTGCCAAGCCTCAAGGAGAATCCCGAGGTGTCCCTTGCAACTAGGCAGGAGTCCTGACGTCGCTGAACAAACACGTGTGTGGAAGGGTCATCCCCGTTGTAACTCGAGAATATACCCCAGATTCCCGCCGCAACTCGAGAAAAAGCTTGAGACTTCCCCCTCGCCGCAAAATGAGGCCCGATTCCCCTGCACTGAGTGCAGAGCAATTCCGTGTTGCACATCACACATGAAAGGAGCCTTGATTTCCTTGATGGCACTCCAGAGAAACCCCAAGAACACTGTTTCAAGGCTAGAGGGATTCTGAAGTCACTGTAGCAACAAGAAAGTTCTCCGTGGACGAAAAATTAACTCGAGATGAGAGGTTAGTCCCTGGCTTCGACTCCAGAGGAATACGACCTTACCACAAGCACTACAGTTGCAGGCTTCTCTCAGCTCTAGGTATGTGAGAGGGACCCTGAGTTTGCGGCCTCAAGTGGAATGGACACCGTGATGCCCTGACTCGAAATAAGGCCAGATATCCCTGCAGTGACTTAAATGCAGGCTCGTTTTGCATCTCCCAAGACGAAAGGATGTCTGAATCCCCTGTGGAGACCACAGAGAAAGACTTAGTTCCCCACCTCATCGCGACCGGAGGCCTCACATCCTTTGAAAACTCCAGACGTATGCAGAGATCAGTGCCTCCAAAGGAGACGATGCCTGACTCCTCGTGAAACTTGATAGGAGTCCCAGGATTACTGTGGCACGTGCCAAGGGACACTTGGTCTCCCCCCTCAGCTGGAGAGGCATCTCAATTGCCCTGCCAAGCCTCAAGGAGAATCCCGAGGTGTCCCTTGCAACTAGGCAGGAGTCCTGACGTCGCTGAAGAAACACGTTTGTGGAAGGGTCATCCCCGTTGTAACTCGAGAATATACCCCAGGTTCCCGCCGCAACACGAGAAAAACCATGAGACTTCCCCCTCGCCGCAAAATGAGGCCCGATTCCCCTGCACTGCGTGCAGAGCAATTCTGTGTTGCACATCACACATGAAAGGAGCCTTGATTTCCTTGATGGCACTCCAGAGAAGCCCCTAGAACACTGTTTCAAGGCTAGAGGGATCCTGAAGTCACTGTAGCATCAAAAAAGTTCTCCGTGGACCAAAAATCAACTCGAGATGAGAGATTAGTCCCTGGCTTCGACTCCAGAGGAATACCACCTTACCACAAGCACTACAGGTGCAGGCTTCTCTCAGCTCTAGGTATGTGAGAGGGACCCTGAGTTTGCGGCCTCAAGTGGAATGGACACCGCGATGCCCTGACTTGATATAAGGCCGGATATCCCTGCAGTGACTTGAATGCAGTCTCGACTTGCATCTCTCAAGACGAAAGGATGTCTGAATCCCCTGTGGAGACCACAGAGAAAGACCTAGTTCCCCACCTCATCGCGACCGGAAGCCTTACATCCTTTGAAAACTCCAGAGGTACGCGGAGATCAGTGCCTCCAAAGGAGACGATGTCTGACTCCTCGTGAAACTTGATAGGAGTCCCAGGATTCCTGTGGCACGTGGAAAGGGACCCTTGGTCTCCCGCCTCAGCTGGAGAGGCGTCCCAATTGCCCTGCCAAGCCTCGAGGAGAATCCCGAGTTGTCCCTCGCAACTAGGCAGGAGTCCTGACGTCGCTGAACAGACACGTGTGTGGAAGGGCCATCCCCGTCGTAACTCGAGAATATACCCCAGGTTCCCGCCGCAACTCGAGAAAAACCATGAGACTTCCCGCTCGCCGTGAGAAGAGGCCCGATTCCCCTGCTCTGCGTGCAGAGCAATTCCGTGTTGCACATCACACATGAAAGGAGACTTGATTTCCTTGATGGCACTCCAGAGAAACCCGAAGAACACTGTTTCAAGGCTAGAGGGATCCTGAGGTCACTGTAGCAACACGAAAGAGCTCCGTGGACCAAGAATCAACTCGAGATGAGAGGTTAGTCCCTGGCTTCGATTCCAGAGGAATACGACCTTAACACAAGCACCTCAAGAGGAGGCTTCTCTCAGCTCTAGGAATGTGACAGGGACCCTGAGTTTGTAGCCTCAAGTGGAATGGACACTGCGATGCCCTGACTCGAAATAAGGCCAGATATCCCTGCAGTGACTTAAATGCAGGCTCGTTTTGCATCTCCCAAGACGAAAGGATGTCTGAATCCCCTGTGGAGACCACAGAGAAAGACCTAGTTCCCCACCTCATCGCGACCGGAGGCCTCGCATCCTTTGAAAACTCCAGACGTATGCAGAGATCAGTGCCTCCAAAGGAGACGATGCCTGACTCCTCGTGAAACTTGATAGGAGTCCCAGGATTACTGTGGCACGTGCCAAGGGACACTTGGTCTCCCCCTCATCTGGAGAGGCATCCCAATTGCCCTGCCAAGCCTAAAGTAGAATCCCGAGGTGTCCCTTGCAACTAGGCAGGAGTCCTGACGTCGCTGAACAAACACGTTTGTGGAAGGGTCATCCCCGTTGTAACTCGAGAATATACCCCAGGTTCCCGCCGCAACTCGAGAAAAACCATGAGACTTCCCCCTCGCCGCAAAATGAGGCCCGATTCCCCTGCACTGCGTGCAGAGCAATTCCGTGTTGCACATCACACATGAAAGGAGCCTTGATTTCCTTGATGGCACTCCAGAGAAACCCCAGAACACTGTTTCAAGGCTAGAGGGATCCTGAAGTCACTGTAGTAACAAAAAAGTTCTCCATGGACCAAAAATCAACTCCAGATGAGAGGTTGGTCCCTGGCTTCGACTCCAGAGGAATACCACCTTACCACAAGCACTACAGGTGCAGGCTTCTCTCAGCTCTAGGTATGTGAGAGGGACCCTGAGTTTGCGGCCTCAAGTGGAATGGACACCGCGATGCCCTGACTTGATATAAGGCCGGATATCCCTGCAGTTACTTGAATGCAGGCTCGACTTGCATCTCCCAAGACGAAAGGATGTCTGAATCCCCTGTGGAGACCACAGAGAAAGACCTAGTTCCCCACCTCATCGCGACCGGAGGCCTTACATCCTTTGAAAACTCCAGAGGTACGCGGAGATCAGTGCCTCCAAAGGAGACGATGCCTGACTCCTCGTGAAACTTGATAAGAGTCCCAGGATTCCTGTGGCACGTGGAAAGGGACCCTTGGTCTCCCGCCTCAGCTGGAGAGGCGTCCCAATTGCCCTGCCAAGCCTCGAGGAGAATCCCGAGTTGTCCCTCGCAACTAGGCAGGAGTCCTGACGTCGCTGAACAAACACGTGTGTGGGAGGGCCATCCCCGTCGTAACTCGAGAATATACCCCAGGTTCCCGCCGCAACTCGAAAAAAACCATGAGATTTCAAACTCGCCGCGAGATGAGGCCCGATTCCCCTGCACTGCGTGCAGAGCAATTCCGTGTTGCACATCACACAAGAAAGGAGCCTTGATTTCCTTGATGGCACTCCAGAGAAACCCCAAGAACACTGTTTCAAGGCTAGAGGGATCCTGAGTTCACTGTAGCAACACGAAAGAGATCCGTGGACCAAGAATCAACTCGAGATAAGAGGTTAGTTCCTGGCTTCGACTCCAGAGGAATACGACCTTACCACAAGCACCTCACGAGGAGGCTTCTCTCAGCTCTAGGTATGTGAGAGGGACCCTGAGTTTGGGGCCTCAAGTGGAATGGACACCGCAATGCCCTGACTCGAAATAAGGCCGGATATCCCTGCAGTGACTTGAATGCAGGCTCGTCTTGCATCTCCCAAGACGAAAGGATGTCTGAATCCCCTGTGGAGACCACAGAGAAAGACCTAGTTCCCCACTTCATGGCGACCGGAGGCCTCACATCCTTTGAAAACTCCAGAGGTACGCGGAGATCAGTGCCTCTAAAGGAAACGATGCCTGACTCCTCGTGAAACTTGATAGGAGTCCCAGGATTCCTGTGGCACGTGGAAAGGGACCCTTGGTCTCCCGCCTCAGCTGGAGAGGCGTCCCAATTGCCCTGCCAAGCCTCGAGGAGAATCCCGAGTTTTCCCTCGCAACTAGGCAGGAGTCCTGACGTCGCTGAAGAAACACGTGGGTGGAAGGGCCATCCCCGTCGTAACTCGAGAATATACCCCAGGTTCCCGCCGCAACTCGAGAAAACCATGAGACTTCCCCTTCGCCGCGAGATGAGGCCGGATTCCCCTGCACTGCGTGCAGAGCAATTCCGTGTTGCACATCACACATGAAAGGAGCCTTGATTTCCTTGATGGCACTCCAGAGAAACCCCAAGAACACGGTTTCAAGGCTAGAGGGATCCTGAGGTCACTGTAGCAACACGAAAGAGCTCCGTGGACCAAAAATCAACTCGAGATGAGAGGTTAGTCCCTGGCTTCAACTCCAGAGGAATACCACCTTACCACAAGCACCTCAAGAGGAGACTTCTCTCAGCTCTCAGTATGTGAGAGGGATCCTGAGTTTGTGGCCTCAAGTGGAATGGACACCGCGATGCCCTGACACAAAATAAGGCCGGATATCCCTGCAGTGACTTGAATGCAGGCTCGTCTACCATCTTCCAAGACGAAAGGATGTCTGAATCCCCTGTGGAAACCACAGAGAAAGACCTAGTTCCCCACCTCATCGCGACCGGAGGCCTCACATCCTTTGATAACTCCAGAGGTACGCGGAGATCAGTGCCTCCAAAGGAGACGATGCCTGACTCCTCATGAAACTTGATAGGAGTCCGAGGATTCCTGTGGCACGTGGAAAGGGACCCTTGGTCTCCCGCCTCAGCTGGAGAGGCGTCCCTATTGCCCTGCCAAGCCTCGAGGAGAATCCCGAGTTGTCCCTCGCAACTAGGCAGGAGTCCTGACGTCGCTGAACATACACGTGGGTGAAAGGGCCATCCCCGTCGTAACTCGAGAGTATACCCCAGGTTCCCCCCGCAACTCGAGAAAAACCATGAGACTTCCCCCTCGCCGCGAGATGAGGCCCGATTCCCCTGCACTGCGTGCAGAGCAATTCCGTCTTGCACATCACACATGAAAGGAGCCTTGATTTCCTTGATGGCACTCCAGAGAAACCCCAGAACACTGTTTCAAGGCTAGAGGGATCCTGAGGTCACTGTAGCAACAAAAAAGTTCTCCGTGGACCAAAAATCAAATCGAGATGAGAGGTTAGTCCCTGGCTTCGACTCCAGAGGAATACCACCTTACCACAAGCACCTCAAGAGGAGGCTTCTCTCAGCTCTAGGTATGTGAGAGGGACCCTGTGTTTACGGCTTCAAGTGGAATGGGCACCGCGATGCCCTGACTCGAAATAAGGCCGGATATCCCCGCAGTGACTTGAATGCAGGCTTGTCTTGCGTCTCCCAAGACGAAGGATGTCTGAATTCCCTGTGGAGACACAGAAAAAGACCTAGTTCCCCACCTCATCGCGACCGGAGGCCTCACATCCTTTGAAAACTCCAGAGGTACGCGGAGATCAGTGCCTCCAAAGAAGACGTAGCCTGAATACTCGTGAAACTTGATAGGAGTCCGGGATTCCTGTGGCACGTGGAAAGGGACACTTGGTCTCCCGCCTCAGCTGGAGAGGCGTCCCAATTGCCCTGCTAAGCCTCGAGGAGAATCCCGAGGTTTCCCTCGCAACTAGGCAGGAGTCCTGACGTCGTTGAACAAACACGTGTGTGGCAGGGCCATCCCCGTCGTACCTCGAGAATATACCCCAGGTTATCGCCGAAACTCGAAAAAAACCATGAGATTTCCACCTCGCCGCGAGATGAGGCCCGATTCCCCTGCACTGCGTGCAGAGCAATTCCGTGTTGCACATCACACATGAAAGGAGCCTTGATTTCCTTGATGGCACTCCAGAGAAAACCCAAGAACACTCTTTCAAGGCAAGAGGGATCCTGAGTTCACTGTAGCAACACGAAAGAGATCCGTGGACCAAGAATCAACTCGAGATGAGAGGTTAGTTCCTGGCTTCGACTCCAGAGGAATACGACCTTACCACAAGCACCTCAAGAGGAGGCTTCTCTCAGCTCTAGGTATGTGAGAGGGACCCTGAGTTTGCGGCCTCAAGTGGAATGGACACCACGATGCCCTGACTCGATATAAGGCCGGATATCCCTGCAGTGACTTGAATGCAGGCTCGTCTTGCATCTCCCAAGACGAAAGGATGTCTGAATCCCCTGTGGAGACCACAGAGAAAGACCTAGTTCCCCACTTCATGGCGACCGGAGGCCTCACATCCTTTGAAAACTCCAGAGGTACGCGGAGATCAATGCCTCTAAAGGAAACGATGCCTGACTCCTCGTGAAACTTGATAGGAGTCCCAGGATTCCTGTGGCACGTGGAAAGGGACCCTTGGTCTCCCGCCTCAGCTGGAGAGGCGTCCCAAATGCCCTGCCAAGCCTCGAGGAGAATCCCGAGTTGTCCCTCGCACCTAGGCAGGAGTCCTGACGTCACTGAACAAACACGTGGGTGGAAGGGCCATCCCCGTTGTAACTCGAGAATATACCCCAGGTTCCCGCCGCAACTCGAGAAAAACCATGAGACTTCCCCCTCGCCGCGAGATGAGGCCCAATTCCCCTGCACTGCGTGCAGAGCAATTCCGTGTTGCACATCACACATGAAAGGAGCCTTGATTTCCTTGATGGCTCTCCATAGAAACCCCAAGAACACTCTTTCAAGGCTAGAGGGATCCTGAGGTCACTGTAGCAACACGAAAGAACACTGTGGACGAAAAATCAACACGAGAGGAGAGGTTAGTCCCTGGCTTCGACTCGAGAGGAATACCACCTTACCACAAGCACCTCAAGAGGAGGCTTCTCTCAGCTCTAGGTATGTGAGAGGGACCCTGAGTTTGCGGCCTCAAGTGGAATGGACACCGCGATTCTCTGACTCGAAATAAGGCCGGATATCCCTGCAGTGACTTGAATGCAGGCTCGTCTTGCATGTCCCAAGACGAAAGGATGTGTGAATCCCCTGTGGAGACCACAGAGAAATACCTAGTTCTCCACCTCATCGCGACCGGAGGCCTCACATCCTTTGAAAACGCCAGAGGTACGCGGAGATCAGTGCCTCCAAAGGAGACGATGCCTGACTCCTCGTCAAACATGATAGGAGTCCCAGGATTCCTGTGGCACGTGGAAAGGGACCCTTGGTCTCCCGCCTCAGCTGGAGAGGCGTCCCAAAGGCCCTGCCTAGCCTCGAGGAGAATCGCGAGTTATCCCTCGCAACTTGGCAGGAGTCCTGATGTCGGTGAACAAACACGTGGGTTGAAGGGCCATTCCCGTCGTACCTCGAGAATATACCCCAGGTTCCCGCCGCAACTCGAGAAAAACCATGAGACTTCCCCCTCGCCGCGAGATGAGGCCCGATTCCCCTGCACTGTGTGCAGAGCAATTCCGTGTTGCACATCACACATGAAAGGAGCCTTGATTTCCTTGATGGCACTCCAGAGAAACCCCAAGAACACTGTTTCAAGGCTAGAGGGATCCTGAGGTCACTGTAGCAACATGAAAGAGCTCCGTGGACCAAAAATCAACTCGAGATGAGAGGTTAGTCCCTGGCTTCGACTCCAGAGGAATACCACCTTACCACAAGCACCTCAAGAGGAGGCTTCTCTCAGCTCTAGGTATGTGAGAGGGACCCTGAGTTTGCCGCCTCAAGTGGAATGGACACCGCGATGCCCTGACTCGAAATCAGGCCGGATATCCCTGCAGTGACTTGAATGCAGGCTCGTCTTGCATCTCCCAAGACGAAAGGATGTCTGAATCCCCTGTGGAGACCACAGAGAAAGACCTAGTTCCCTACCTCATGGCGGCCGGAGGCCTCACATCCTTTGAAAACACCAGAGGTACGCGGAGATCAGTGCCTCCATATGAGACGATGCCTGACTCCTCGTGAAACTTGATAGGAGTCCCAGGATTCTGTGGCACGTGGCATGGGACACTTGGTCTCCCGCCTCAGCTGGAGAGGCTTCCCAATTGCCCTGCTAAGCCTCGAGGAGAATCCCGAGTGGTCCCTCGCAACTAGCAGGAGTCCTGACGTCACTGAAGAAACACGTGTGTGGAAGGGCCATCCCCGTCGTAACTCGAGAATATACCCCAGGTTCCCGCCGCAACTCGAGAAAAACCATGAGACTTCCCCCTCGCCACGAGATGAGGCCCAATTCCCCTGCACTGCATGCAGAGCAATTCCGTGTTGCACATCACACATGAAAGGAGCCTTGATTTCCTTGATGGCACTCCAGAGAAACCCCAAGAACACTGTTTCAAGGCTAGAGGGATCCTGAGGTAACTGTAGCAACACGAAAGAGCTCCGTGGACCAAAAATCAACTCGAGATGAGAGGTTAGTCCCTGGCTTCGACTCCAGAGGAAGACCACCTTACCACAAGCACCTCAAGAGGAGGCTTCTATCAGCTCTAGGTATGTGAGAGGGACCCTGAGTTAGCGGCCTCAAGTGGAATGGACACCGCGATGGCCTGACTCGAAATAAGGCCGGATATCCCTGCAGTGACTTGAATGCAGCCTTGTCTTCCATCTCCCAAGACGAAAGGATGTCTGAATCCCCTGTGGAGGCCACAGAGAAAGAACTAGGTCCCCACCTCATCGCGACCGGAGGCCTCACAGCGCTTGAAAACTCCAGAGGTACTGGGAGATCAGTGCCTCCAAAGGAGACGATGCCTGACTCCTCGTGAAACTTGATAGGAGTCCCAGGATTCCTGTGGCACGTTCAAAGGGACACTTGGTCTCCCTCCTCAGCTGGAGAGGCGTCCCAATTGCCCTGTCATGCCTCAAGGAGAATCCCGAGTTGTCCCTTGCAACTAGGCCGGAGTCCTGACATGGCTGAACAAACACGTGTGTGGAAGGGCCATCCCCGTTGTAACTCGAGAATATACCCCAGGTTCCCGCCGCAACTCGATAAAAACCATGAGACTTCCCCCTCGCCGCGAGATGAGGCCCGCTTCCTCTGCACTGCATGCAGAGCAATTCCGTGTTGCACATCACACATGAAAGGAGCCTTGATTTCCTTGATGGCACTGCAGAGAAACCCCAAGAACACTGTTTCAAGGCTAGAGGGATCCTGAGGTCACTGTAGCAACAAGACAGAGATCCGTGGGCCGAAAATCAAGTCGAGATGAGAGGTTAGTCCCTGGCTTCGACTCCAGAGGAATACCACCTTACCACAAGCACCTCAAGAGGAGGCTTCTCTCAGCTCTAGGTATGTGAGAGGGACCCTGAGTTTGCGGCCTCAAGTGGAATGGACACCGCGATGCCCTGACTCGAAATAAGGCCGGATATCCCTGCAGTGACTTGAATGCAGGCTTGTCTTGCATCTCCCAAGACGAAAGGATGTCTGAATCCCCTGTGGAGACCATAGAGAAAGACCGAGTTCTCCACCTCATCACGACCGGAGGCCTCACATCCTTTGAAAACTCCAGAGGTACGCGGAGATCAGTGCCTCCAAAGGAGACGATGCCTGACTCCTCGAGATATTTGATAAGAGTCCCAGGATTCCTGCGGCACGTGGAAAGGGACACTTGGTCTCCCGCCTCAGCTGGAGAGGCGTCCCAATTGCCCTGCCAAGCCTCGAGGAGAATTCCGAGTTGTCCCTCGCAACTAGGCAGGAGTCCTGACGTTGCTGAACAAACACGTGTGTGGAAGGGCCATCCCCGTTGTAACTCGAGAATATACCCCAGGTTCCGCCGCACCTCGAGAAAAACCATGAAACTTCCCCCTCGCCGCAAATGAGGCCCGATTCCCCTGCACCGCGTGCAGAGCAATTCCGTGTTGCACATCACACATGAAAGGACCCTTGATTTCCTTGATGGCACTCCAGAGAAACCCCAAGAACACTGTTTCAAGGCTAGAGGGATCCTGAGGTCACTGTAGCAACACGAAAGAGCTCCGTGGACAAAAAATCAACTCGAGATGAGAGTTTAGTTCCTGGCTTCGACTCCAGAGGAATACCACCTTACCACAAGCACCTGAAGAGGAGGCTTCTCTCAGCTCTAGGTATATGAGAGGGACCCTGAGTTTGCGGCCTCAAGTGGAATGGACACCACGATGCCCTGACTCGGAATAAGGCCGGATATCCCTGCAGTGACTTGAATGCAGGCTCGTCTTGCATCTCCCAAGACGAAAGGATGTCTGAATCCCCTGTGGAGACCACAGAGAAAGACCTAGTTCCCCACGTCATGGCGACCGGAGGCCTCACATCCTTTGAAAATTCCAGAGGTACGCGGAGATCAGTGCCTCCAAAGGAGACGATGCCTGACTCCTCGTGATATTTGATAGGAGTCCCAGGATTCCTGTGGCACGTGGAAAGGGACACTTGGTCTCCCGCCTCAGCTGAAGAGGCGTCCCAATTACCCTGCCAAGCCTCGAGGAGAATCCCGAGTTGTCCCTCGCAACTAGGCAGGAGTCCTGACGTCGCTGAACAAACACGTGTGTGGAAGGGCCATCCCCGTCGTAACTCTAGAATATACCCCAGGTTCCCGCCGCAACTCGAGAAAAACCCTGAGACTTCCCCCTTGCCGCGAGATGAGGCCCGATTCCCCTGCACTGCGTGCAGAGCAATTCCGTGTTGCACATCACACATGAAAGGAGCCTTGATTTCCTTGATGGCACTCCAGAGAAACCCCAAGAACACTGTTTCAAGGCTAGAGGGATCCTGAGGTCACTGTAGCAACACGAATGAGGTCCGTGGGCCAAAAATCAACTCGAGATGAGAGATTAATCCCTGGTTTTGACTACAGAGGAATACCACCTTACCACAAGAACCTCAAGAGGAGGCTTCTCTCAGCTCTAGGTACGTGAGAGGGACCCTGAGTTTGCGGCCTCAAGTGAAATGGACACCGCGATGCCCTGACTCGAAATCAGGCCGGATATCCCTGCAGTGACTTGAATGCAGGCTCGTCTTGCATCTCCCAAGACGAAAGGATGTCTGAATCCCCTGTGGAGACCACAGAGAAATACCTAGTTCTCCACCTCATCGCGACCGGAGGCCTCACATCCTTTGAAAACTCCAGAGGTACGCGGAGATCAGTGCCTCCAAAGGAGACGATGCCTGACTCCTCGTGAAACATGATAGGAGTCCCAGGATTCCTGTGGCACGTGGAAAGGGACCCTTGGTCTCCCGCCTCAGCTGGAGAGGCGTCCCAAAAGCCCTGCCTAGCCTCGAGGAGAATCGCGAGTTATCCCTCGCAACTTGGCAGGAGTCCTGATGTCGGTGAACAAACACGTGGGTTGAAGGGCCATTCCCGTCGTACCTCGAGAATATACCCCAGGTTCCCGCCGCAACTCGAGAAAAACCATGAGACTTCCCCCTCGCCGCGAGATGAGGCCCGATTCCCCTGCACTGTGTGCAGAGCAATTCCGTGTTGCACATCACACATGAAAGGAGCCTTGATTTCCTTGATGGCACTCCAGAGAAACCCCAAGAACACTGTTTCAAGGCTAGAAGGATCCTGAGGTCACTGTAGCAACACGAAAGAGCTCCGTGGACCAAAAATCAACTCGAGATGAGAGGTTAGTCCCTGGCTTCGACTCCAGAGGAATACCACCTTACCACAAGCACCTCAAGAGGAGGCTTCTCTCAGCTCTAGGTATGTGAGAGGGACCCTGAGTTTGCCGCCTCAAGTGGAATGGACACCGCGATGCCCTGACTCGAAATCAGGCCGGATATCCCTGCAGTGACTTGAATGCAGGCTCGTCTTGCATCTCCCAAGACGAAAGGATGTCTGAATCCCCTGTGGAGACCACAGAGAAAGACCTAGTTCCCTACCTCATGGCGGCCGGAGGCCTCACATCCTTTGAAAACACCAGAGGTACGCGGAGATCAGTGCCTCCAAATGCGACGATGCCTGACTCCTCGTGAAACTTGATAGGAGTCCCAGGATTCTGTGGCACGTGGCATGGGACACTTGGTCTCCCGCCTCAGCTGGAGAGGCTTCCCAATTGCCCTGCTAAGCCTCGAGGAGAATCCCGAGTGGTCCCTCGCAACTAGCAGGAGTCTTGACGTCGCTGAAGAAACACGTGTGTGGAAGGGCCATCCCCGTCGTAACTCGAGAATATACCCCAGGTTCCCGCCGCAACTCGAGAAAAACCATGAGACTTCCCCCTCGCCACGAGATGAGGCCCAATTCCCCTGCACTGCGTGCAGAGCAATTCCGTGTTGCACATCACACATGAAAGGAGCCTTGATTTCCTTGATGGCACTCCAGAGAAACCCCAAGAACACTGTTTCAAGGCTAGAGGGATCCTGAGGTAACTGTAGCAACACGAAAGAGCTCCGTGGACCAAAAATCAACTCGAGATGAGAGGTTAGTCCCTGGCTTCGACTCCAGAGGAAGACCACCTTACCACAAGCACCTCAAGAGGAGGCTTCTATCAGCTCTAGGTATGTGAGAGGGACCCTGAGTTAGCGGCCTCAAGTGGAATGGACACCGCGATGGCCTGACTCGAAATAAGGCCGGATATCCCTGCAGTGACTTGAATGCAGCCTTGTCTTCCATCTCCCAAGACGAAAGGATGTCTGAATCCCCTGTGGAGGCCACAGAGAAAGAACTAGGTCCCCACCTCATCGCGACCGGAGGCCTCACAGCGTTTGAAAACTCCAGAGGTACTGGGAGATCAGTGCCTCCAAAGGAGACGATGCCTGACTCCTCGTGAAACTTGATAGGAGTCCCAGGATTCCTGTGGCACGTTCAAAGGGACACTTGGTCTCCCTCCTCAGCTGGAGAGGCGTCCCAATTGCCCTGTCATGCCTCAAGGAGAATCCCGAGTTGTCCTTTGCAACTAGGCCGGAGTCCTGACATGGCTGAACAAACACGTGTGTGGAAGGGCCATCCCCGTTGTAACTCGAGAATATACCCCAGGTTCCCGCCGCAACTCGAGAAAAACCATGAAACTTCCCCCTCGCCGCAAATGAGGCCCGATTCCCCTGCACTGCGTGCATAGCAATTCCGTGTTGCACATCACACATGAAAGGAGCCTTGATTTCCTTGATGGCACTCCAGAGAAACCCCAAGAACACTGTTTCAAGGCTAGAGGGATCCTGAGGTCACTGTAGCAACACGAAAGAGCTCCGTGGACAAAAAATCAACTCGAGATGAGAGTTTAGTTCCTGGCTTCGACTCCAGAGGAATACCACCTTACCACAAGCACCTGAAGAGGAGGCTTCTCTCAGCTCTAGGTATATGAGAGGGACCCTGAGTTTGCGGCCTCAAGTGGAATGGACACCGCGATGCCCTGACTCGAAATAAGGCCAGATATCCCTGCAGTGACTTGAATGCAGGCTCGTCTTGAATCTCCCAAGACGAAAGGCTGTCTGAATCCCCTGTGGAGACCACAGAGAAAGACCTAGTTCCCCACGTCATGGCGACCGGAGGCCTCACATCCTTTGAAAATTCCAGAGGTATGCGGAGATCAGTGCCTCCAAAGGAGACGATGCCTGACTCCTCGTGATATTTGATAGGAGTCCCAGGATTCCTGTGGCACGTGGAAAGGGACCCTTGGTCTCCCGCCTCAGCTGGAGAGGCGTCCCAATTACCCTGCCAAGCCTCGAGGATAATCCCGAGTTGTCCCTCGCAACTAGGCAGGAGTCCTGACGTCGCTGAACAAACACGTGTGTGGAAGGGCCATCTCCGTCGTAACTCGAGAATATACCCCAGGTTCCCGCCGCAACTCGAGAAAAACCCTGAGACTTCCCCCTTGCCGCGAGATGAGGCCCGATTCCCCTGCACTGCGTGCAGAGCAATTCCGTGTTGCACATCACACATGAAAGGAGCCTTGATTTCCTTGATGGCACTCCAGAGAAACCCCAAGAACACTGTTTCAAGGCTAGAGGGATCCTGAGGTCACTGTAGCAACACGAATGAGGTCCGTGGGCCAAAAATCAACTCGAGATGAGAGATTAATCCCTGGTTTTGACTACAGAGGAATACCACCTTACCACAAGAACCTCAAGAGGAGGCTTCTCTCAGCTCTAGGTACGTGAGAGGGACCCTGAGTTTGCGGCCTCAAGTGAAATGGACACCGCGATGCCCTGACTCGAAATCAGGCCGGATATCCCTGCAGTGACTTGAATGCAGGCTCGTCTTGCATCTCCCAAGACGAAAGGATGTCTGAATCCCCTGTGGAGACCACAGAGAAAGACGTAGTTCCCCACCTCATCGCGACCGGAGGCCTCACATCATTTGAAAACTCCAGAGGTACGCGGAGATCAGTGCCTCCAAAGGAGACGATGCCTGACTCCTCGTGAAACTTGATAGGAGTCCCAGGATTCCTGTGGCACGTGGAAAGGGACCCTTGGTCTCCCGCCTCAGCTGGATAGGCATCCCAATTGCCCTGCCAGGCCTCGAGGAGAATCCCGAGTTGTCCCTCGCAACTAGGCCGGAGTCCTGACGTCGCTGAACAAACACGTGTGTGGAAGGGCCATCCCCGTCGTAACTCGTGAATATACCCCATGTTCCCGCCGCAACGCGAGAAAACCATGAGACTTCCCCCTTGCCGCGAGATGAGGCCCGATTCCCCTGCACTGCATGCAGAGCAATTCCGTGTTGCACATCACACATGAAAGGAGCCTTGATTTCCTTGATGGCACTCCAGAGAAACCCCAAGAACAGTGTTTCAAGGCTAGAGGGATCCTGAGGTCACTGTAGCATCACGAAAGAGCTCCGTGGACCAAAAATCAACTCGAGATGAGAGGTTAGTCCCAGGCTTCGACTCCAGAGGAATACCACCTTACCACAAGCACCTCAAGAGGAGGCTTCTCTCAGCTCTAGGTATGTGAGAGGGACCCGGAGTTTGCGGCCTCAAGTGGAATGGACACCACGATGCCCTGAATCGAAATAAGGCCGGATATCCCTGTAGTGACTTGAATGCAGGCTAGTCTTACATCTCCCAAGACGAAAGGATGTCTGAATCCCCTGTGGAGACCACAGAGAAAGACCGAGTTCTCCACCTCATCGCGACCGGAGGCCTCACATCCTTTGAAAACTCCAGAGGTACGCGGAGATCAGTGCCTCCAAAGGAGACGATGCCTGACTCCTCGAGATATTTGATAAGAGTCCCAGGATTCCTGTGGCACGTGTCAAGGGACCCTTGGTCTCCCGCCTCAGCTGGAGAGGCGTCCCAATTGCCCTGCCAAGCCTCGAGGAGAATCCCGAGTTGTCCCTCGCAACTAGGCAGGAGTCCTGACGTCGCTGAACAAACACGTGGGTGGAAGGGCCATCCCCGTTGCAACTCGAGAATATACCCCAGGTTCCCGCCGCAACTCGAGAAAAACCATGAGACTTCCCCCTCGCCGCGAGATGAGGCCCGATTCCCCTGCACTGCGTGCAGAGCAATTTCGTGTTGCACATCACACATGAAAGGAGCCTTGATTTCCTTGATGGCACTCCAGAGAAACCCCAAGAACACTGTTTCAAGGCTAGAGGGATCCTGAGGTCACTGTAGCAACACGAAAGAGCTCCGTGGACAAAAAATCAACTCGAGATGAGAGTTTAGTTCCTGGCTTCGACTCCAGAGGAATACCACCTTACCACAAGCACCTGAAGAGGAGGCTTCTCTCAGCTCTAGGTATATGAGAGGGACCCTGAGTTTGCGGCCTCAAGTGGAATGGACACCGCGATGCCCTGACTCGAAATAAGGCCAGATATCCCTGCAGTGACTTGAATGCAGGCTCGTCTTGCATCTCCCAAGACGAAAGGATGTCTGAATCCCCTGTGGAGACCACAGAGAAAGACCTAGTTCCCCACGTCATGGCGACCGGAGGCCTCACATCCTTTGAAAATTCCAGAGGTACGCGGAGATCAGTGCCTCCAAAGGAGACGATGCCTGACTCCTCGTGATATTTGATAGGAGTCCCAGGATTCCTGTGGCACGTGGAAAGGGACCCTTGGTCTCCCGCCTCAGCTGGAGAGGTGTCCCAATTACCCTGCCAAGCCTCGAGGAGAATCCCGAGTTGTCCCTCGCAACTAGGCAGGAGTCCTGACGTCGCTGAACAAACACGTGTGTGGAAGGGCCATCACAGTCGTAACTCGAGAATATACCCCAGGTTCCCGCCGCAACTCGAGAAAAACCCTGAGACTTCCCCCTTGCCGCGAGATGAGGCCCGATTCCCCTGCACTGCGTGCAGAGCAATTCCGTGTTGCACATCACACATGAAAGGAGCCTTGATTTCCTTGATGGCACTCCAGAGAAACCCCAAGAACACTGTTTCAAGGCTAGAGGGATCCTGAGGTCACTGTAGCAACACGAATGAGGTCCGTGGGCCAAAAATCAACTCGAGATGAGAGATTAATCCCTGGTTTTGACTACAGAGGAATACCACCTTACCACAAGAACCTCAAGAGGAGGCTTCTCTCAGCTCTAGGTACGTGAGAGGGACCCTGAGTTTGCGGCCTCAAGTGAAATGGACACCGCGATGCCCTGACTCGAAATCAGGCCGGATATCCCTGCAGTGACTTGAATGCAGGCTCGTCTTGCATCTCCCAAGACGAAAGGATGTCTGAATCCCCTGTGGAGACCACAGAGAAAGACGTAGTTCCCCACCTCATCGCGACCGGAGGCCTCACATCATTTGAAAACTCCAGAGGTACGCGGAGATCAGTGCCTCCAAAGGAGACGATGCCTGACTCCTGTGAAACTTGAGAGGAGTCCCAGGATTCCTGTGGCACGTGGAAAGGGACCCTTGGTCTCCCGCCTCAGCTGGATAGGCATCCCAATTGCCCTGCCAGGCCTCGAGGAGAATCCCGAGTTGTCCCTTGCAACTAGGCAGGAGTCCTGACGTCGCTGAACAAACACGTGTGTGGAAGGGCCATCCCCGTCGTAACTCGTGAATATACCCCATGTTCCCGCCGCAACGCGAGAAAACCATGAGACTTCCCCCTTGCCGCGAGATGAGGCCCGATTCCCCTGCACTGCGTGCAGAGCAATTCCGTGTTGCACATCACACATGAAAGGAGCCTTGATTTCCTTGATGGCACTCCAGAGAAACCCCAAGAACAGTGTTTCAAGGCTAGAGGGATCCTGAGGTCACTGTAGCATCACGAAAGAGCTCCGTGGACCAAAAATCAACTCGAGATGAGAGGTTAGTCCCAGGCTTCGACTCCAGAGGAATACCACCTTACCACAAGCACCTCAAGAGGAGGCTTCTCTCAGCTCTAGGTATGTGAGAGGGACCCGGAGTTTGCGGCCTCAAGTGGAATGGACACCACGATGCCCTGAATCGAAATAAGGCCGGATATCCCTGTAGTGACTTGAATGCAGGCTAGTCTTACATCTCCCAAGACGAAAGGATGTCTGAATCCCCTGTGGAGACCACAGAGAAAGACCGAGTTCTCCACCTCATCGCGACCGGAGGCCTCACATCCTTTGAAAACTCCAGAGGTACGCGGAGATCAGTGCCTCCAAAGGAGACGATGCCTGACTCCTCGAGATATTTGATAAGAGTCCCAGGATTCCTGTGGCACGTGGAAAGGGACCCTTGGTCTCCCGCCTCAGCTGGAGAGGCGTCCCAATTGCCCTGCCAAGCCTCGAGGAGAATCCCGAGTTGTCCCTAGCAACTAGGCAGGAGTCCTGCCGTCGCTGAAGAAACACGTGGGTGGAAGTGCCATCCCCGTCGTAACTCGAGAATATACACCAGGTTCCCGCCGCAACTCGAGAAAAACCATGAGACTTCCCCCTCGCCGCGAGATGAGGCCCGATTCCCCTGCACTGCATGCAGAGCAATTTCGTGTTGCACATCACACATGAAAGGAGCCTTGATTTCCTTGATGGCACTCCAGAGAAACCCCAAGAACACTGTTTCAAGGCTAGAGGGATCCAGAGGTCACTGTAGCAACACGAAAGAGCTCCGTGGACCAAAAATCAACTCGAGATGAGAGGTTAGTCCCTGGCTTCGACTCCAGAGGAATACCACCTTATCTAAGCACCTCAAGAGGAGGCTTCTCTCAGCTCTAGGTATGTGAGAGGGACCCTGAGTTTGCGGCCTCAAGTGGAATGGACACCGCGATGCCCTGACTCGAAATAAGGCCGGATATCCCTGCAGTGACTTGAATGCAGGCTTGTCTGGCATCTCCCAAGACGAAAGGATGTCTGAATCCCCTGTGGAGACCACAGAGAAAGATCTAGTTCCACACCTCATCGCGACCGGAGGCCTCACATCCTTTGAAAACTCCAGAGGTACGCGGAGATCAGTGCCTCCAAAGGAGACGATGCCTGACTCCTCGTGAAACTTGATAGGAGTCCCAGGATTCCTGTGACACGTGGAAAGGGACCCTTGGTCTCCCGCCTCAGCTGGAGAGGCTTCCCAATTGCCCTGCCAAGCCTCGAGGAGAATCCCGAGTTGTCCCTCGCAACTAGCCAGGAGTCCTGACGTCGCTGAACAAACACGTGTGTGGAAGGGACATCCCCGTCGTAACTCGAGAATATACCCCAGGTTCCCGCCGCAACTCGAGAAAAACCATGAGACTTCCCCCTCGCCGCGAGATGAGGCCCGATTCCCCTGCACTGCGTGCAGAGCAATTCTGTGTTGCACATCACACATGAAAGGAGCCTTGATTTCCTTGATGGCATTCCAGAGAAACCCCAAGAACACTGTTTCAAGGCTAGAGGGATCCTGAGGTCACTGTAGCAACAAGAAAGAGATCCGTGGGCCAAAAATCAAGTCGAGATGAGAGGTTGGTCCCTGGCTTCGACTCCAGAGCAATACCACCTTACCACAAGCACCTCAAGAGGAGGCTTCTCTCAGCTCTAGGTATGTGGGAGGGACCCTGAGTTTGCGGCCTGAAGTTCAATGGACACCGCGATGCCCTGGCTCGAAATAAGGCCGGATATCCCTGCAGTGACTTGAATGCAGGCTCGTCTTGCATCCCCCAGAGAAAAGGATGTCTGAATCCCCTGTGGAGACCACAGAGAAAGACCTAGTTCTCCACCTCATCGCGACCAGAGTCCTCACATCCTTTGAAAACTCCAGAGGTACGCAGAAATCAGTGCTTCCAAAGGAGACGATGCCTGACTCCTCGAGATATTTGATAAGAGTCCCAGGATTCCTGAGGCACGTGGAAAGGGACTCTTGGTCTCCCGCCTCACCTGGAGATGCATCCCAATAGCCCTGTCAATCCTCGAGGAGATTCCCGAGTAGTCCCTCGCAACTAGGCAGGAGTCCTGACGTCGCTGTACAAACACGTGTGTGGCAGGGCCATCCCCGTCGTAACTCGAGAATATACCCCAGGTTCCCACTGCAACTCGAGAAAAACCATGAGACTTCCCCCTCGCCGCGAGATGAGGCCCGATTCCCCTGCACTGCGTGCAGAGCAATTCCGTCTTGCACATCACACATGAAAGGAGTCTTGATTTCCTTGATGGCACTCCAGAGAAACCCCAAGAACACTGTTTCAAGGCTAGAGGGATCCTGAGGTCACTGTAGCAACAGGAAAATGCTCCGTGGACCAAGAATCAACTCCAGATGAGAGGTTAGTCCCTGGCTTCGACTCCAGAGGAATAACACCTTACCACAAGCACCTCAAGAGGAGGCTTCTCTCGGCTATAGGTATGTGAGAGGGACCCTGAGTTTGAGGCCTCAAGTGGAATGGACACCGTGATGCCCTGACTCGAAATAAGGCCGAATATACCTGCAGTGACTTGAATGCAGGCTCGTCTTGCATCTCCCAAGACGAAAGGATGTCTGAATCCCCTGTGGAGACCACAGAGAAAGACCTAGTTCACCACCTCATCGCGACCGGAGGCCTCACATCCCTTGAAACCTCCAGAGGTACGCGGAGATCAGTGCCTCCAAACGAGACGATGCCTGACTCCTCATGAAACTTGATAGGAGTCCCAGGATTCCTGTGGAACGTGGAAAGGGACCCTTGGTCTCCCGCCTCAGCTGGAGAGGCGTCCCAATTGCCCGGAAAAGCCTCGAGGAGAATCCCGAGTTGTTCCTTGCAACTAGGCAGGAGTCCTGACGTCGCTGAACAAACACGTGTGTGGAAGGGCCATCCCCGTCGTAACTCGAGAATATACTCCAGGTTCTTGCCGCAACTCGAGAAAAACCACGAGACTTCCCCCTCGCCGCGAGATGAGGCCCGATTCCCCTGCACTGCGTGCAGAGCAATTCTGTGTTGCACATCACACATGAAAGGAGCCTTGATTTCCTTGATGGCACTCCAGAGAAACCCCAAGAACACTGTTTCAAGGCTAGAGGGATCCTGAGGTCACTGTAGCAACACGAAAGAGCTCCGTGGACCAAAAATCAACTCGAGATGAGAGGTTAGTCCCTGGCTTCGACTCCAGAGGAATACCACCTTATCTAAGCACCTCAAGAGGAGGCTTCTCTCAGCTCTAGGTATGTGAGAGGGACCCTGAGTTTGCGGCCTCAAGTGGAATGGACACCGCGATGCCCTGACTCGAAATAAGGCCGGATATCCCTGCAGTGACTTGAATGCAGGCTCGTCTTGCATCTCCCAAGACGAAAGGATGTCTGAATCCCCTGTGGAGACCACAGAGAAAGATCTAGTTCCACACCTCATCGCGACCGGAGGCCTCACATCCTTTGAAAACTCCAGAGGTACGCGGAGATCAGTGCCTCCAAAGGAGACGATGCCTGACTCCTCGTGAAACTTGATAGGAGTCCCAGGATTTCTGTGGAACGTGGAAAGGGACCCTTGGTCTCCCGCCTCAGCTGGAGAGGCTTCCCAATTTCCCTGCCAAGCCTCGAGGAGAATCCCGAGTTGTCCCTCGCAACTAGGCAGGAGTCCTGACGTCGCTGAACAAACACGTGTGTGGGAGGGACATCCCCGTCGTAACTCGAGAATATACCCCAGGTTCCCGCCGCAACTCGAGAAAAACCATGAGACTTCCCCCTCGCCGCGAGATGAGGCCCGATTCCCCCGCACTGCGTGCAGAGCAATTCTGTGTTGCACATCACACATGAAAGGAGCCTTGATTTCCATGATGGCACTCCAGAGAAACCCCAAGAACACTGTTTCAAGGCTAGAGGGATCCTGAGGTCACTGTAGCAACAAGAAAGAGATCCGTCGGCCAAAAATCAAGTCGAGATGAGACATTGGTCCCTGGCTTCGACTCCAGAGCAATACCACCTTACCACAAGCACCTCAAGAGGAGGCTTCTCTCAGCTCTAGGTATGTGGGAGGGACCCTGAGTTTGCGGCCTGAAGTTCAATGGACACCGCGATGCCCTGGCTCGAAATAAGGCCGGATATCCCTGCAGTGACTTGAATGCAGGCTCGTCTTGCATCCCCCAGACGAAAGGATGTCTGAATCCCCTGTGGAGATCACAGAGAAAGACCTAGTTCTCCACCTCATCGCGACCAGAGTCCTCACATCCTTTGAAAACTCCAGAGGTACGCAGAAATCAGTGCTTCCAAAGGAGACGATGCCTGACTCCTCGAGATATTTGATAAGAGTCCCAGGATTCCTGAGGCACGTGGAAAGGGACTCTTGGTCTCCCGCCTCACCTGGAGAGGCATCCCAATAGCCCTGTCAATCCTCGAGGAGATTCCCGAGTAGTCCCTCGCAACTAGGCAGGAGTCCTGACGTCGCTGTACAAACACGTGTGTGGCAGGGCCATCCCCGTCGTAACTCGAGAATATACCCCAGGTTCCCACTGCAACTCGAGAAAAACCATGAGACTTCCCCCTCGCCGCGAGATGAGGCCCAATTCCCCTGCACTGCGTGCAGAGCAATTCCGTCTTGCACATCACACATGAAAGGAGTCTTGATTTCCTTGATGGCACTCCAGAGAAACCCCAAGAACACTGTTTCAAGGCTAGAGGGATCCTGAGGTCACTGTAGCAACAGGAAAGAGCTCCGTGGACCAAGAATCAACACCAGATGAGAGGTTAGTCCCTGGCTTCGACTCCAGAGGAATAACACCTTACCACAAGCACCTCAAGAGGAGGCTTCTCTCGGCTATAGGTATGTGAGAGGGACCCTGAGTTTGAGGCCTCAAGTGGAATGGACACCGTGATGCCCTGACTCGAAATAAGGCCGAATATACCTGCAGTGAATTGAATGCAGGCTCGTCTTGCATCTCCCAAGACGAAAGGATGTCTGAATCCCCTGTGGAGACCACAGAGAAAGACCTAGTTCCCCACCTCATCGCGACCGGAGGCCTCACATCCCTTGAAACCTCCAGAGGTACGCGGAGATCAGTGCCTCCAAACGAGACGATGCCTGACTCCTCATGAAACTTGATAGGAGTCCCAGGATTCCTGTGGAACGTGGAAAGGGACCCTTGGTCTCCCGCCTCAGCTGGAGAGGCGTCCCAATTGCCCTGCCAAGCCTCGAGGAGAATCCTGAGTTGTCCCTCGCAACTGGGCTGGAGTCCTAACGTCGCTGAACAAACACGTGTGTGGAAGGGCCATCCCCGTCGTAACTCGAGAATATACCCCACGTTCCCGCCGCAACTCGAGAAAAACCATGAGACTTCCCCCTCGCCGCAAGATGAAGCCCGATTCCCCTGCACTGCGTGCAGAGCAATTCCGTGTTGCACATCACACATGAAAGCAGCCTTGATTTCCTTGATGGCACTCCAGAGAAACCAAAAGAATACTCTTTCAAGGCTAGAGGAATCCTGAGGTCACTGTAGCAACACGAAAGAGCTCCGTGGACCAAAAATCAACTCGAGATGAGAGGTGAGTCCCTGGCTTCGACTCCAGAGGAAACCACCTTACCACAAGCACCTCAAGAGGAGGCTTCTCTCAGCTCTAGGTATGTGAGAGGGACCCTGAGTTTGCGGCCTCAAGTGGAATGGACACCGCGATGCCCTGACTCGAAATAAGGCCGGATATCCCTGCAGTGACTTGAATGCAGGCTCGTCTTGCATCTCCCAAGACGAAAGGATGTCTGAATCCCCTGTGGAGACCACAGAGAAAGACCTAGTTCCCCACCTCATCGCGACCGGAGGCCTCAAATCCTTTGAATACACCAGAGATACGCGGAGATCAGTGCCTCCAAAGGAGACGATGCCTGACTCCTCGTGAAACTTCTTAGGAGTCCCAGGATTCCTGTGGCACGTGGAAAGGGACCCTTGGTCTCCCGCCTAAGCTGGAGAGGCGTCCCAATTGCCCTGCCAAGCCTCGAGGAGAATCCCGAGTTGTCCCTCGCAACTAGGCAGGAGTCCTTACGTCGCTGAACTAACACGTGGGTGGAAGGGCCATCCCCGTCGTAACTCGAGTATATACCCAAGGTTCCCCCCGCAACTCGAGAAAATCCATGAGATTTCCCCCTCGCCGCGAGATGAGGCCCGATTCCCCTGCACTTCGTGCAGAGCAATTCCGTGTTGCACATCACACATGAAAGGAGCCTTGATTTCCTTGATGGCACTCCAGAGAAACCGCAAGAACACTGTTTCAAGGCTAGAGGGATCCTGAGGTAACTGTAGCAACACAAAAGAGCTCCGTGGACCAAAAATCAACTCGAGATGAGATGTTAGTCCCTGGCTTCGACTCCAGAGGAATACCACCTTACCACAGGCACCTCAAGAGGAGGCTTTTCTCAGCTCTAGGTATGTGAGAGGGACCCTGAGTTTGCGGCCTCAAGTGGAATGGACACCGCGATGCCCTGACTCGAAATAATGCCGGATATACCTGCAGTGAATTGAATGCAGGCTCGTCTTGCATCTCCCAAGACGAAAGGATGTCTGAATCCCCTGTGGAGACCACAGAGAAAGACCTAGTTCCCCACCTAATCGCGACCGGAGGCCTTACATCCTTTGAGAACTCCAGAGGTACGCGGAGATCAGTGCCTCCAAAGGAGACGATGCCTGACTGCTCGTGAATCTTGATAGGAGTCCCAGGATTCCTGTGGCACGTGGAAAGGGACCCTTGGTCTCCCGCCTCAGCTGGAGAGGCGTCCCAATTGCCCTGCCAAGCCTAGAGGGGAATCCCGAGTTGTCCCTCGCACCTAGGCAGAAGTCCTGACGTCGCTGAAGAAACACGTGGGTGGAAGGGCCATCACCGACGTAACTCGAGAATATTCCCCAGGTTCGCGCCGCAACTCGAGAAATACCATGAGACATCCCCCTCGCCGTGAGATGAGGCCCGATTCCCCTGCACTGCGTGCAGAGCAATTCTGTGTTGCACATCACACATGAAAGGAGCCTTGATTTCCTTGATGGCACTCCAGAGAAACCCCAGGAACACTGTTTCAAGGCTAGAGGGATTCTGACGTCACTGTAGCAACAGGAAAGAGCTCCGTGGACCAAAAATCAACTCGAGATGAGAAGTTAGTCCCTGGCTTCGACTCCAGAGGAATACCACCTTACCACAAGCACCTCAAGAGGAGGCTTCTCTCAGCTCTAGTTATGTGAGAGGGACCCTGAGTTTGCGGCCTCAAGTGGAATGGACACCGCGATGCCCTGACTCGAAATAAGGCCGGATATCCCGGCAGTGACTTGAATGCAGGCTCATCTTGCATCTCCCAAGACGAAAGGATATCTGTATCCCCTGTGGAGACGACAGAGAAAGACCTAGTTCCCACCTCATCGCGACCGGAGGCCTCACATCCTTTGAAAACTCCAGAGGTACGCAGATATCAGTGCCTTCAAAGGAGACGATGCGTGACTCCTCGTGAAACTTGATAGGAGTCCCAGGATTCCTGTGGCACGTGGAAAGGGACCCTTGGTCTCCCGCCTCAGCTGGAGAGGCTTCCCAATTGCCCTGCCAAGCCTCGAGGAGAATCCCGAGTTGTCCCTCGCAACTAGGCAGGAGTCCTGACGTCGCTGAACAAACACGTGTGTGGAAGGGCCATCCCCGTCGTAACTGGAGAATATACCCCAGGTTCCCGCCGCAACTCGAGAAAAACAATGAGACTTCCCCCTCGCCGCGAGATGAGGCCCGATTCCCCTGCACTCCGTGCAGAGCAATTCTGTGTTGCACATCACACATGAAAGGAGCCTTGATTACCTTGATGACACTTCAGAGAAACCCCAAGAACACTGTTTCAAGGCTAGAAGGATCCTGAGGTCACTGTAGCATCACGAAAGATCTCCGTGGACCAAGAATCAACTCGAGATGGGAGGTTAGTCCCTGGCTTCGACTCCAGAGGAATACCACCTTACCACAAGCACCTCAAGAGGAGGCTTCTCTAAGCTCTAGGTATGTGAGAGGGACTCTGAGTTTTCAGCCTCAAGTGGAATGGACACCGCGATGCCCTGACTCGAAATAAGGCCGGATATCCCTGCAGTGATTTGAATGCAGGCTCGTCTTGCATCTCCCAAGACGAAAGGATGTCTGAATCCCCTGTGGAGGCCGCAGAGAAAGACCTAGTTCCCCACCTCATCTCGACCGGAAACCTCACATTCTTTGAAAACTCCAGAGGTACGTGGAGATCAGTGCCTCCAAAGGAGACGATGCCTGACTCCTCGTGAAAACTGATAGGAGTCCCAGGATTCCTGTGACACGTGGAAAGGGACACTTGGTCTCCCGCCTCAGATGGAGAGGCGTCCCAATTGCCCTGCCAAGCCTCGAGGAGAATCCCGAGTTGTCCCTCGCAACTAGGCAGGAGTCCTGACGTCACTGAACAAACACGTGGGTGGAAGGGCCGTCCCCGTTGTAACTCGAGAATATACCCCAGGTTCCCGCCGCAACTCGAGAAAAACCATGAGACTTCCCCCTCGCCACGAGATGAGGCCCGCTTCCCCTGCACTGCGTGCAGAGCAATTCCGTGTTGAACATCATACATGAAAGGAGCCTTGATTTCCATGATGGCACTCCAGAGAAACCCCAAGAACACTGTTTCAAGGCTAGAGGAATCCTGACGTCACTGTAGTAACATGAAAGAGCTCCGTGGACCAAGAATCAACTCGAGATGAGAGGGTAGTCCCTGGCTTCAACTCCAGAGGAATACCACCTTACCACAAGCACCTCAAGAGGAGGCTTCTCTCAGCTCTAGGTATGTGAGAGGGACCCTGAGTTTGCGGCCTCAAGTGGAATGGACACCGCGATGCCCTGACTCGAAATAAGGCCGGATATCCCTGCAGTGACTTGAATGCAGGCTCGTCTTGCATCTCCCAAGACGAAAGGATGTCTGAATCCCCTGTGGAGACCACAGAGAAAGACCGAGTTCCCCACCTCATCGCGACCGGAGGCCTCACATCCTTTGAAAACTCCAGAGGTACACGGAGATAAGTGCCTCCAAAGGAGACGATGCCTGACTCCTCGTGAAACTTGATAGGAGTCCCAGGATTCCTGTGGCACGTGGAAAGGGACCCTTGGTCTCCCGCCTCAGCTGGAGAGGCGTCCCAATTGCCCTGCCAAGCCTCGAGGAGAATCCCGAGTTGTCCCTAGCAACTAGGCAGGAGTCCTGACGTCGCTGAAGAAACACGTGGGTGGAAGTGCCATCCCCGTCGTAACTCGAGAATATACACCAGGTTCCCGCCGCAACTCGAGAAAAACCATGAGACTTCCCCCTCGCCGCGAGATGAGGCCCGATTCCCCTGCACTGCATGCAGAGCAATTTCGTGTTGCACATCACACATGAAAGGAGCCTTGATTTCCTTGATGGCACTCCAGAGAAACCCCAAGAACACTGTTTCAAGGCTAGAGGGATCCTGAGGTCACTGTAGCAACACGAAAGAGCTCCGTGGACCAAAAATCAACTCGAGATGAGAGGTTAGTCCCTGGCTTCGACTCCAGAGGAATACCACCTTATCTAAGCACCTCAAGAGGAGGCTTCTCTCAGCTCTAGGTATGTGAGAGGGACCCTGAGTTTGCGGCCTCAAGTGGAATGGACACCGCGATGCCCTGACTCGAAATAAGGCCGGATATCCCTGCAGTGACTTGAATGCAGGCTCGTCTGGCATCTCCCAAGACGAAAGGATGTCTGAATCCCCTGTGGAGACCACAGAGAAAGATCTAGTTCCACACCTCATCGCGACCGGAGGCCTCACATCCTTTGAAAACTCCAGAGGTACGCGGAGATCAGTGCCTCCAAAGGAGACGATGCCTGACTCCTCGTGAAACTTGATAGGAGTCCCAGGATTCCTGTGACACGTGGAAAGGGACCCTTGGTCTCCCGCCTCAGCTGGAGAGGCTTCCCAATTGCCCTGCCAAGCCTCGAGGAGAATCCCGAGTTGTCCCTCGCAACTAGCCAGGAGTCCTGACGTCGCTGAACAAACACGTGTGTGGAAGGGACATCCCCGTCGTAACTCGAGAATATACCCCAGGTTCCCGCCGCAACTCGAGAAAAACCATGAGACTTCCCCCTCGCCGCGAGATGAGGCCCGATTCCCCTGCACTGCGTGCAGAGCAATTCTGTGTTGCACATCACACATGAAAGGAGCCTTGATTTCCTTGATGGCATTCCAGAGAAACCCCAAGAACACTGTTTCAAGGCTAGAGGGATCCTGAGGTCACTGTAGCAACAAGAAAGAGATCCGTGGGCCAAAAATCAAGTCGAGATGAGAGGTTGGTCCCTGGCTTCGACTCCAGAGCAATACCACCTTACCACAAGCACCTCAAGAGGAGGCTTCTCTCAGCTCTAGGTATGTGGGAGGGACCCTGAGTTTGCGGCCTGAAGTTCAATGGACACCGCGATGCCCTGGCTCGAAATAAGGCCGGATATCCCTGCAGTGACTTGAATGCAGGCTCGTCTTGCATCCCCCAGAGAAAAGGATGTCTGAATCCCCTGTGGAGACCACAGAGAAAGACCTAGTTCTCCACCTCATCGCGACCAGAGTCCTCACATCCTTTGAAAACTCCAGAGGTACGCAGAAATCAGTGCTTCCAAAGGAGACGATGCCTGACTCCTCGAGATATTTGATAAGAGTCCCAGGATTCCTGAGGCACGTGGAAAGGGACTCTTGGTCTCCCGCCTCACCTGGAGATGCATCCCAATAGCACTGTCAATCCTCGAGGAGATTCCCGAGTAGTCCCTCGCAACTAGGCAGGAGGCCTGACGTCGCTGTACAAACACGTGTGTGGCAGGGCCATCCCCGTCGTAACTCGAGAATATACCCCAGGTTCCCACTGCAACTCGAGAAAAACCATGAGACTTCCCCCTCGCCGCGAGATGAGGCCCGATTCCCCTGCACTGCGTGCAGAGCAATTCCGTCTTGCACATCACACATGAAAGGAGTCTTGATTTCCTTGATGGCACTCCAGAGAAACCCCAAGAACACTGTTTCAAGGCTAGAGGGATCCTGAGGTCACTGTAGCAACAGGAAAGAGCTCCGTGGACCAAGAATCAACTCCAGATGAGAGGTTAGTCCCTGGCTTCGACTCCAGAGGAATAACACCTTACCACAAGCACCTCAAGAGGAGGCTTCTCTCGGCTATAGGTATGTGAGAGGGACCCTGAGTTTGAGGCCTCAAGTGGAATGGACACCGTGATGCCCTGACTCGAAATAAGGCCGAATATACCTGCAGTGAATTGAATGCAGGCTCGTCTTGCATCTCCCAAGACGAAAGGATGTCTGAATCCCCTGTGGAGACCACAGAGAAAGACCTAGTTCACCACCTCATCGCGACCGGAGGCCTCACATCCCTTGAAACCTCCAGAGGTACGCGGAGATCAGTGCCTCCAAACGAGACGATGCCTGACTCCTCATGAAACTTGATAGGAGTCCCAGGATTCCTGTGGAACGTGGAAAGGGACCCTTGGTCTCCCGCCTCAGGTGGAGAGGCGTCCCAATTGCCCGGAAAAGCCTCGAGGAGAATCCCGAGTTGTTCCTTGCAACTAGGCAGGAGTCCTGACGTCGCTGAACAAACACGTGTGTGGAAGGGCCATCCCCGTCGTAACTCGAGAATATACTCCAGGTTCTTGCCGCAACTCGAGAAAAACCACGAGACTTCCCCCTCGCCGCGAGATGAGGCCCGATTCCCCTGCACTGCGTGCAGAGCAATTCTGTGTTGCACATCACACATGAAAGGAGCCTTGATTTCCTTGATGGCACTCCAGAGAAACCCCAAGAACACTGTTTCAAGGCTAGAGGGATCCTGAGGTCACTGTAGCAACACGAAAGAGCTCCGTGGACCAAAAATCAACTCGAGATGAGAGGTTAGTCCCTGGCTTCGACTCCAGAGGAATACCACCTTATCTAAGCACCTCAAGAGGAGGCTTCTCTCAGCTCTAGGTATGTGAGAGGGACCCTGAGTTTGCGGCCTCAAGTGGAATGGACACCGCGATGCCCTGACTCGAAATAAGGCCGGATATCCCTGCAGTGACTTGAATGCAGGCTCGTCTTGCATCTCCCAAGACGAAAGGATGTCTGAATCCCCTGTGGAGACCACAGAGAACGATCTAGTTCCACACCTCATCGCGACCGGAGGCCTCACATCCTTTGAAAACTCCAGAGGTA
This sequence comes from Cervus elaphus, assembly GCF_910594005.1. NCBI lineage: Eukaryota > Metazoa > Chordata > Mammalia > Artiodactyla > Cervidae > Cervus > Cervus elaphus. The sequence goes on along the minus strand of NC_057838.1, from coordinate 11,063,445 downwards.
CGCGGAGATCAGTGCCTCCAAAGGAGACGATGCCTGACTCCTCGTGAAACTTGATAGGAGTCCCAGGATTTCTGTGGCACGTGGAAAGGGACCCTTGGTCTCCCGCCTCAGCTGGAGAGGCTTCCCAATTTCCCTGCCAAGCCTCGAGGAGAATCCCGAGTTGTCCCTCGCAACTAGGCAGGAGTCCTGACGTCGCTGAACAAACACGTGGGTGGGAGGGACATCCCCGTCGTAACTCGAGAATATACCCCAGGTTCCCGCCGCAACTCGAGAAAAACCATGAGACTTCCCCCTCGCCGCGAGATGAGGCCCGATTCCCCCGCACTGCGTGCAGAGCAATTCTGTGTTGCACATCACACATGAAAGGAGCCTTGATTTCCATGATGGCACTCCAGAGAAACCCCAAGAACACTGTTTCAAGGCTAGAGGGATCCTGAGGTCACTGTAGCAACAAGAAAGAGATCCGTGGGCCAAAAATCAAGTCGAGATGAGAGGTTGGTCCCTGGCTTCGACTCCAGAGCAATACCACCTTACCACAAGCACCTCAAGAGGAGGCTTCTCTCAGCTCTAGGTATGTGGGAGGGACCCTGAGTTTGCGGCCTGAAGTTCAATGGACACCGCGATGCCCTGGCTCGAAATAAGGCCGGATATCCCTGCAGTGACTTGAATGCAGGCTCGTCTTGCATCCCCCAGACGAAAGGATGTCTGAATCCCCTGTGGAGATCACAGAGAAAGACCTAGTTCTCCACCTCATCGCGACCAGAGTCCTCACATCCTTTGAAAACTCCAGAGGTACGCAGAAATCATTGCTTCCAAAGGAGACGATGCCTGACTCCTCGAGATATTTGATAAGAGTCCCAGGATTCCTGAGGCACGTGGAAAGGGACTCTTGGTCTCCCGCCTCACCTGGAGAGGCATCCCAATAGCCCTGTCAATCCTCGAGGAGATTCCCGACTAGTCCCTCGCAACTAGGCAGGAGTCCTGACGTCGCTGTACAAACACGTGTGTGGCAGGGCCATCCCCGTCGTAACTCGAGAATATACCCCAGGTTCCCACTGCAACTCGAGAAAAACCATGAGACTTCCCCCTCGCCGCGAGATGAGGCCCAATTCCCCTGCACTGCGTGCAGAGCAATTCCGTCTTGCACATCACACATGAAAGGAGTCTTGATTTCCTTGATGGCACTCCAGAGAAACCCCAAGAACACTGTTTCAAGGCTAGAGGGATCCTGAGGTCACTGTAGCAACAGGAAAGAGCTCCGTGGACCAAGAATCAACTCCAGATGAGAGGTTAGTCCCTGGCTTCGACTCCAGAGGAATAACACCTTACCACAAGCACCTCAAGAAGAGGCTTCTCTCGGCTATAGGTATGTGAGAGGGACCCTGAGTTTGAGGCCTCAAGTGGAATGGACACCGTGATGCCCTGACTCGAAATAAGGCCGAATATACCTGCAGTGAATTGAATGCAGGCTCGTCTTGCATCTCCCAAGACGAAAGGATGTCTGAATCCCCTGTGGAGACCACAGAGAAAGACCTAGTTCCCCACCTCATCGCGACCGGAGGCCTCACATCCCTTGAAACCTTCAGAGGTACGCGGAGATCAGTGCCTCCAAACGAGACGATGCCTGACTCCTCATGAAACTTGATAGGAGTCCCAGGATTCCTGTGGAACGTGGAAAGGGACCCTTGGTCTCCCGCCTCAGCTGGAGAGGCGTCCCAATTGCCCTGCCAAGCCTCGAGGAGAATCCCGAGTTATCCCTCGCAACTGGGCAGGAGTCCTAACGTCGCTGAACAAACACGTGTGTGGAAGGGCCATCCCCGTCGTAACTCGAGAATATACCCCACGTTCCCGCCGCAACTCGAGAAAAACCATGAGACTTCCCCCTCGCCGCAAGATGAAGCCCGATTCCCCTGCACTGCGTGCAGAGCAATTCCGTGTTGCACATCACACATGAAAGCAGCCTTGATTTCCTTGATGGCACTCCAGAGAAACCAAAAGAATACTCTTTCAAGGCTAGAGGAATCCTGAGGTCACTGTAGCAACACAAAAGAGCTCCGTGGACCAAAAATCAACTCGAGATGAGAGGTGAGTCCCTGGCTTCGACTCCAGAGGAAACCACCTTACCACAAGCACCTCAAGAGGAGGCTTCTCTCAGCTCTAGGTATGTGAGAGGGACCCTGAGTTTGCGGCCTCAAGTGGAATGGACACCGCGATGCCCTGACTCGAAATAAGGCCGGATATCCCTGCAGTGACTTGAATGCAGGCTCGTCTTGCATCTCCCAAGACGAAAGGATGTCTGAATCCCCTGTGGAGACCACAGAGAAAGACCTAGTTTCCCACCTCATCGCGACCGGAGGCCTCAAATCCTTTGAATACACCAGAGATACGCGGAGATCAGTGCCTCCAAAGGAGACGATGCCTGACTCCTCGTGAAACTTCTTAGGAGTCCCAGGATTCCTGTGGCACGTGGAAAGGGAGCCTTGGTCTCCCGCCTAAGCTGGAGAGGCGTCCCAATTGCCCTGCCAAACCTCGAGGAGAATCCCGAGTTGTCCCTCGCAACTAGGCAGGAGTCCTTACGTCGCTGAACTAACACGTGGGTGGAAGGGCCATCCCCGTCGTAACTCGAGTATATACCCAAGGTTCCCCCCGCAACTCGAGAAAATCCATGAGATTTCCCCCTCGCCGCGAGATGAGGCCCGATTCCCCTGCACTTCGTGCAGAGCAATTCCGTGTTGCACATCACACATGAAAGGAGCCTTGATTTCCTTGATGGCACTCCAGAGAAACCGCAAGAACACTGTTTCAAGGCTAGAGGGATCCTGAGGTAACTGTAGCAACACAAAAGAGCTCCGTGGACCAAAAATCAACTCGAGATGAGATGTTAGTCCCTGGCTTCGACTCCAGAGGAATACCACCTTACCACAGGCACCTCAAGAGGAGGCTTTTCTCAGCTCTAGGTATGTGAGAGGGACCCTGAGTTTGCGGCCTCAAGTGGAATGGACACCGCGATGCCCTGACTCGAAATAATGCCGGATATACCTGCAGTGAATTGAATGCAGGCTCGTCTTGCATCTCCCAAGACGAAAGGATGTCTGAATCCCCTGTGGAGACCACAGAGAAAGACCTAGTTCCCCACCTAATCGCGACCGGAGGCCTTACTTCCTTTGAAAACTCCAGAGGTACGCGGAGATCAGTGCCTCCAAAGGAGACGATGCCTGACTGCTCGTGAATCTTGATAGGAGTCCCAGGATTCCTGTGGCACGTGGAAAGGGACCCTTGGTCTCCCGCCTCAGCTGGAGAGGCGTCCCAATTGCCCTGCCAAGCCTCGAGGGGAATCCCGAGTTGTCCCTCGCACCTAGGCAGAAGTCCTGACGTCGCTGAAGAAACACGTGGGTGGAAGGGCCATCACCGACGTAACTCGAGAATATACCCCAGGTTCGCGCCGCAACTCGAGAAATACCATGAGACATCCCCCTCGCCGTGAGATGAGGCCCGATTCCCCTGCACTGCGTGCAGAGCAATTCTGTGTTGCACATCACACATGAAAGGAGCCTTGATTTCCTTGATGGCACTCCAGAAAAACCCCAGGAACACTGTTTCAAGGCTAGAGGGATTCTGAGGTCACTGTAGCAACAGGAAAGAGCTCCGTGGACCAAAAATCAACTCGAGATGAGAGGTTAGTCCCTGGCTTCGACTCCAGAGGAATACCACCTTACCACAAGCACCTCAAGAGGAGGCTTCTCTCAGCTCTAGTTATGTGAGAGGGACCCTGAGTTTGCGGCCTCAAGTGGAATGGACACCGCGATGCCCTGACTCGAAATAAGGCCGGATATCCCTGCAGTGACTTGAATGCAGGCTCGTCTTGCATCTCCCAAGACGAAAGGATATCTGTATCCCCTGTGGAGACCACAGAGAAAGACCTAGTTCCCACCTCATCGCGACCGGAGGCCTCACATCCTTTGAAAACTCCAGAGGTACGCAGATATCAGTGCCTTCAAAGGAGACGATGCGTGACTCCTCGTGAAACTTGATAGGAGTCCCAGGATTCCTGTGGCACGTGGAAAGGGACCCTTGGTCTCCCGCCTCAGCTGGAGAGGCTTCCCAATTGCCCTGCCAAGCCTCGAGGAGAATCCCGAGTTGTCCCTCGCAACTAGGCAGGAGTCCTGACGTCGCTGAACAAACACGTGTGTGGAAGGGCCATCCCCGTCGTAACTGGAGAATATACCCCAGGTTCCCGCCGCAACTCGAGAAAAACAATGAGACTTCCCCCTCGCCGCGAGATGAGGCCCGATTCCCCTGCACTCCGTGCAGAGCAATTCTGTGTTGCACATCACACATGAAAGGAGCCTTGATTACCTTGATGACACTTCAGAGAAACCCCAAGAACACTGTTTCAAGGCTAGAAGGATCCTGAGGTCACTGTAGCATCACGAAAGATCTCCGTGGACCAAGAATCAACTCGAGATGGGAGGTTAGTCCCTGGCTTCGACTCCAGAGGAATACCACCTTACCACAAGCACCTCAAGAGGAGGCTTCTCTAAGCTCTAGGTATGTGAGAGGGACTCTGAGTTTGCAGCCTCAAGTGGAATGGACACCGCGATGCCCTGACTCGAAATAAGGCCGGATATCCCTGCAGTGACTTGAATGCAAGCTCGTCTTGCATCTCCCAAGACGAAAGGATGTCTGAATCCCCTGTGGAGGCCGCAGAGAAAGACCTAGTTCCCCACCTCATCTCGACCGGAAACCTCACATTCTTTGAAAACTCCAGAGGTACGCGGAGATCAGTGCCTCCAAAGGAGACGATGCCTGACTCCTCGTGAAAACTGATAGGAGTCCCAGGATTCCTGTGACACGTGGAAAGGGACACTTGGTCTCCCGCCTCAGATGGAGAGGCGTCCCAATTGCCCTGCCAAGCCTCGAGGAGAATCCCGAGTTGTCCCTCGCAACTAGGCAGGAGTCCTGACGTCACTGAACAAACACGTGGGTGGAAGGGCCGTCCCCGTTGTAACTCGAGAATATACCCCAGGTTCCCGCCGCAACTCGAGAAAAACCATGAGACTTCCCCCTCGCCACGAGATGAGGCCCGCTTCCCCTGCACTGCGTGCAGAGCAATTCCGTGTTGAACATCATACATGAAAGGAGCCTTGATTTCCATGATGGCACTCCAGAGAAACCCCAAGAACACTGTTTCAAGGCTAGAGGCATCCTGAGGTCACTGTAGTAACATGAAAGAGCTCCGTGGACCAAGAATCAACTCGAGATGAGAGGGTAGTCCCTGGCTTCAACTCCAGAGGAATACCATCTTACCACAAGCACCTCAAGAGGAGCCTTCTCTCAGCTCTAGGTATGTGAGAGGGACCCTGAATTTGCGGCCTCAAGTGGAATGGACACCGCGATGCCCTGACTCGAAATAAGGCTGGATATCCCTGCAGTGACTGGAATGCAGGCTCGTCTTGCATCTCCCAAGACGAAAGAATGTCTGAATCCCCTGTGGAGACCACAGAGAAAGACCTAGTCCCCCACCTCATCGCGACCAGAGGCCTCACATCCTTTGAAAACTCCAGAGGTACGCGGAGATCAGTGCCTCCAAAGGAGACGATGCCTGACTCCTCGTGAATCTTGATAGGAGTCGCAGGATTCCTGTGGCACGTGGAAAGGGACACTTGGTCTCCCGCCTCAGCTGGAGAGGCGTCCCAATTGCCCTGCCAAGCCTCGAGGAGAATCCCGAGTTGTCCCTCGCAACTGGGCAGGAGTCCTAACGTCGCTGAACAAACACGTGTGTGGAAGGGCCATCCCCGTCGTAACTCGAGAATATACCCCACGTTCCCGCCGCAACTCGAGAAAAACCATGAGACTTCCCCCTCGCCGCAAGATGAAGCCCGATTCCCCTGCACTGCGTGCAGAGCAATTCCGTGTTGCACATCACACATGAAAGCAGCCTTGATTTCCTTGATGGCACTCCAGAGAAACCAAAAGAATACTCTTTCAAGGCTAGAGGAATCCTGAGGTCACTGTAGCAACACAAAAGAGCTCCGTGGACCAAAAATCAACTCGAGATGAGAGGTTAGTCCCTGGCTTCGACTCCAGAGGAAACCACCTTACCACAAGCACCTCAAGAGGAGGCTTCTCTCAGCTCTAGGTATGTGAGAGGGACCCTGAGTTTGCGGCCTCAAGTGGAATGGACACCGCGATGCCCTGACTCGAAATAAGGCCGGATATCCCTGCAGTGACTTGAATGCAGGCTCGTCTTGCATCTCCCAAGACGAAAGGATGTCTGAATCCCCTGTGGAGACCACAGAGAAAGACCTAGTTCCCCACCTCATCGCGACCGGAGGCCTCAAATCCTTTGAATACACCAGAGATACGCGGAGATCAGTGCCTCCAAAGGAGACGATGCCTGACTCCTCGTGAAACTTATTAGGAGTCCCAGGATTCCTGTGGCACGTGGAAAGGGAGCCTTGGTCTCCCGCCTAAGCTGGAGAGGCGTCCCAATTGCCCTGCCAAGCCTCGAGGAGAATCCCGAGTTGTCCCTCGCAACTAGGCAGGAGTCCTGACGTCACTGAACAAACACGTGGGTGGAAGGGCCGTCCCCGTTGTAACTCGAGAATATACCCCAGGTTCCCGCCGCAACTCGAGAAAAACCATGAGACTTCCCCCTCGCCACGAGATGAGGCCCGCTTCCCCTGCACTGCGTGCAGAGCAATTCCGTGTTGAACATCATACATGAAAGGAGCCTTGATTTCCATGATGGCACTCCAGAGAAACCCCAAGAACACTGTTTCAAGGCTAGAGGGATCCTGAGGTCACTGTAGCAACAAGAAAGAGATCCGTGGGCCCAAAATCAAGTCGAGATGAGAGGTTGGTCCCTGGCTTCGACTCCAGAGCAATACCACCTTACCACAAGCACCTCAAGAGGAGGCTTCTCTAAGCTCTAGGTATGTGGGAGGGACCCTGAGTTTGCGGCCTGAAGTTCAATGGACACCGCGATGCCCTGGCTTGAAATAAGGCTGGATATCCCTGCAGTGACTTGAATGCAGGCTCGTCTTGCATCCCCCAGACGAAAGGATGTCTGAATCCCCTGTGGAGACCACAGAGAAAAACCTAGTTCTCCACCTCATCGCGACCAGAGTCCTCACATCCTTTGAAAACTCCAGAGGTACGCAGAGATCAGTGCTTCCAAAGGAGACGATGCCTGACTCCTCGAGATATTTGATAAGAGTCCCAGGATTCCTGAGGCACGTGGAAAGGGACTCTTGGTCTCCCGCCTCACCTGGAGAGGCATCCAAATAGCCCTGTCAATCCTCGAGGAGATTCCCGAGTAGTCCCTCGCAACTAGGCAGGAGTCCTGACGTCGCTGTACAAACACGTGTGTGGCAGGGCCATCCCCGTCGTAACTCGAGAATATACCCCAGGTTCTTGCCGCAACTCGAGAAAAACCACGAGACTTCCCCCTCGCCGCGAGATGAGGCCCGATTCCCCTGCACTGCGTGCAGAGCAATTCTGTGTTGCACATCACACATGAAAGGAGCCTTGATTTCCTTGATGGCACTCCAGAGAAACCCCAAGAACACTGTTTCAAGGCTAGAGGGATCCTGAGGTCACTGTAGCAACACGAAAGAGCTCCGTGGGCCAAAAATCAACTCGAGATGAGAGGTTAATCCCTGGTTTCGACTCCAGAGGAATACCACCTTACCACAAGCACCTCAAGAGGAGGCTTCTCTCAGCTCTAGGTATGTGAGAGGGACCCTGAGTTTGTGGCCTCAAGTGGAATGGACACCGCGATGCCCTGACTCGAAATAAGGCCGGATATCCCTGCAGTGACTTGAATGCAGGCTCGTCTTGCATCTCCCAAGACGAAAGGATGTCTGAATCCCCTGTGGAGACCACAGAGAAAGACCTAGTTCCCCACCTCATCGCGACCGGAGGCCTCACATCCTTTGAAAACTCCAGAGGTACACGGAGATAAGTGCCTCCAAAGGAGACGATGCCTGACTCCTCGTGAAACTTGATAGGAGTCCCAGGATTCCTGTGGCACGTGGAAAGGGACCCTTGGTCTCCCGCCTCAGCTGGAGAGGCGTCCCAATTGCCCTGCCAAGGCTCGAGGAGAATCCCGAGTTGTCCCTCGCAACTAGGCAGGAGTCCTGCCTTCGCTGAACAAACACGTGGGTAGAAGGGCCATCCCCGTCGTAACTCGAGAATATAGCCCAGGTTCCCGCCGCAACTCGAGAAAAACCATGAGACTTCCCCCTCGCCACGAGATGAGGCCCGCTTTCCCTGCACTGCGTGCAGAGCAATTCCGTGTTGCACATCATACATGAAAGGAGCCTTGATTTCCTTGATGGCACTCCAGAGAAACCCCAAGAACACTGTTTCAAGGCTAGAGGGATCCTGAGGTCACTGTAGCAACAAGAAAGAGATCCGTGGGCCAAAAATCAAGTCGAGATGAGAGGTTGGTCCCTGGCTTCGACTACAGAGCAATACCACCTTACCACAAGCACCTCAAGAGGAGGCTTCTCTCAGCTCTAGGTATGTGGGAGGGACCCTGAGTTTGCGGCCTCAAGTTCAATGGACACCGCGATGCCCTGGCTCGAAATAAGGCCGGATATCCCTGCAGTGACTTGAATGCAGGCTCGTCTTGCATCTACCAAGACGAAAGGATGTCTGAATCCCCTGTGGAGATCACAGAGAAAGACCTAGTTCTCCACCTCATCGCGACAGGAGTCCTCACATCCTTTGAAAACTCCAGAGGTACGCAGAGATCAGTGCCTCCAAAGGAGACGATGCCTGACTCCTCGATATATTTGGTAAGAGTCCCAGGATTCCTGTGCCACGTGGAAAGGGACTCTTGGTCTCCCGCCTCACCTGGAGAGGCATCCCAATAGCCAAGTCAATCCTCGAGGAGATTCCCGAGTAGTCCCTAGGAACTAGGCAGGAGTCCAGACGTCGCTGAACAAACACGTGTGTGGCAGGGCCATCCCCTTCGTAACTCGAGAATATACCCCAGGTTCCCACTGCAACTCGAGAAAAACCATGAGACTTCCCCCTCGCCGCGAGATGAGGCCCGATTCCCCTGCACTGCGTGCAGAGCAATTCCGTGCTGCACATCACACATGAAAGGAGCCTTGATTTCCTTGATGGCACTCCAGAGAAACCCCAAGAACACTGTTTCAAGGCTAGAGGGATCCTGAGGTCACTGTAGCAACACGAAAGAGCTCCGTGGACCAAGAATCAACTCCAGATGAGAGGTTAGTCCCTGGCTTCGACTCCAGAGGAATACCACCTTGCCACAAGCACCTCAAGAGGAGGCTTCTCTCAGCTCTAGGTATGGGAGAGGGACTCTGAGTTTGGTGCCTCAAGTGGAATGGACACCGCGATGCCCTGACTCGAAATAAGGCCGGATATCCCTGCAGTGACTTGATTGCAGACTCGTCTTGCATCTCCCAAGACGAAAAGATGTCTGAATCCCCTGTGCAGACCACAGAGAAAGACCTAGTCTCCCACCTCATCGCGACCGGAGGCCTCACATCCTTTGAAAATTCCAGATGTACGCGGAGATCAGTGCCTCCAAAGGAGAAGATGCCTGACTCCTTGTGAAACTTGATAGGAGTCCCAGGATTCCTGTGGCACGTGGAAAGGGACCCTTGGTCTCCCGCCTCAGCTGGAGAGGCGTCCCAATTGCCCTGCCAAGCCTCGAGGAGAATCGCGAGTTGTCCCTCGCAACTAGGCAGGAGTCCTGATGTCGCTGAACAAACACGTGGGTGGAAGGACCATCCCCGTCGTAACTCGAGAATATACCCCAGGTTCCCGCCGCAACTCGAGAAAAACCATGAGACTTCCCCCTCGCCGCGAGATGAGGCCCGATTCCCCTGCACTGCGTGCAGAGCAATTTCGTGTTGCACATCACACATGAAAGGAGCCTTGATTTCCTTGATGGCACTCCTGAGAAACCCCAAGAACTCTGTTTCAAGGCTAGAGGGATCCTGAGGTCACTGTAGCAACACGAAAGAGCTCCGTGGACCAAAAATCAACTCGAGATGAGAGGGTAGTCCTTGGCTTCGACTCCAGAGGAATACCACCTTACCACAAGCACCTCAAGAGGAGGCTTCTCTCAGCTCTAGGTATGTGAGAGGGACCCTGAGTTTGTGGCCTCAAGTGAAATGGACAACGCGACGCCCTGACTCGAAATAAGGCCGGTTATCCCTGCAGTGACTCGAATACAGGCTCGTCTTGCATCTCCCAAGACGAAAGGATGTCAGAATCCCCTGTGGAGACCACAGAGAAAGACCTAGTTCCCCACCTCATCGCGACCGGAGGCCACACATCCTTTGAAAACTCCAGAGGTACGCGGAGATCAGAGCCTCCAAAGGAGACGATGCCTGACTCCTCGTGAAACTTCTTAGGAGTCCCAGGATTCCTGTGGCACGTGGAAAGGGAGCCTTGGTCTCCCGCCTCAGCTGGAGAGGCGTCCCAATTGCCCTGCCAAGGCTCGAGGAGAATCCCGAGTTGTCCCTCGCAACTAGGCAGGAGTCCTGACGTCGCTGAACAAACACGTGTGTGGAAGGGCCATTCCCGTCGTAACTCGAGAATATAGCCCAGGTTCCCGCCGCAACTCGAGAAAAACCATGAGACTTCCCCCTCACCGCGAGATGAGGCCCGATTCCCCTGCACTGCTTGCAGAGCAATTCCGTGTTGCACATCACACATGAAAGGAGCCTTGATTTCCTTGATGGCACTCCAGAGAAACCCCAAGAACACTGTTTCAAGGCTAGAGGCATCCTGAGGTCACTGTAGCAACACGAAAGAGCTCCGTGGACCAAAAATCAACTCGAGATGAGAGGTTAGTCCCTGGCTTCGACTCCAGAGGTATACCACCTTACCACAAGCACCTCAAGAGGAGGCTTCTCTCAGCTCTAGGTATGTGAGAGGGACCCTGAGTTTGCAGCCTCAAATGGAATGGACACTGCGATGCCCTGACTTGACATAAGGCCGGTTATCCCTGCAGTGACTTTAATACAGGCTCGTCTTGCATCTCCCAAGACGAAAGGATGTCTGAATCCCCTGTGGAGACCACAGAGAAAGAACGAGTTCCCCACCTCTTCGCGACCGGAGGCCTCACATCCTTTGAAAACTCCAGAGGTACGCGGAGATCAGTGCCTCCAAAGGAGACGTTGCCTGACTCCTCGTGAAACTTGATAGGAGTCCCAGGATTCCTGTGGCACGTGGAAAGGGACCCTTGGTCTCACGCCTCAGGTGGAGAGGCTTCCCAATTGCCCTGCCAAGCCTCGAGGAGAATCCCGAGTTGTCCCTCGTAACTAGGCAGGAGTCCTGACGTCGTTGAACAAACACGTGTGTGGAAGGGCCATCCCCGTCGTAACTCGAGAATATACCCCAGGTTCCCGCCGCAACTCGAGAAAAACCATGAGACTTCCCCCTCACCGCGAGATGAGGCCCGATTCCCCTGCACTGCGTGCAGAGCAATTCCGTGTTGCACATCACACATGAAAGGAGCCTTGATTTCCTTGATCGCACTCCAGAGAAACCCCAAGAACACTGTTTCAAGGCTAGAGGGATCCTGAGGTCACTGTAGCCACACGAAAGGCTCCGTAGACCAAAAATCAACTCGAGATGAGAGGTTAGTCCCTGGCTTCGACTCCAGAGGAATGCCACCCTACCACAAGCACCTCAAGAGGAGGCTTCTCTCAGCTCTAAGTATGTGAGAGGGACCCTGAATTTGCGGCCTCAAGTGGAATGGACACCGCGATGCCCTGACTCGAAATAAGGCCGGATATCCCTGCAGTGACTTGAATGCAGGCTCGTCTTGCATCTCCCAAGACTAAAGGATGTCTGAATCCCCTGTGGAGACCACAGAGAAAGAACTAGTTCCTCACCTCATCGTGACCGGAGGCCTCACATCCTTTGAAAACTCCAGAGGTACGCGGAGATCAGTGCCTCCAAAGGAGACGATGCCTGACTCCTCGTGAAACTTGATAGGAGTCGCAGGATTCCTGTGGCACGTGGAAAGGGACACTTGGTCTCCCGCCTCAGCTGGAGAGGCGTCCCAATTGCCCTGCCAAGCCTCGAGGAGAATCCCGAGTTGTCCCTCGCAACTGGGCAGGAGTCCTAACGTCGCTGAACAAACACGTGTGTGGAAGGGCCATCCCCGTCGTAACTCGAGAATATACCCCACGTTCCCGCCGCAACTCGAGAAAAACCATGAGACTTCCCCCTCGCCGCAAGATGAAGCCCGATTCCCCTGCACTGCGTGCAGAGCAATTCCGTGTTGCACATCACACATGAAAGCAGCCTTGATTTCCTTGATGGCACTCCAGAGAAACTCCAAGAACAGTGTTTCAAGGCTAGAGGGATCCTGAGGTCACTGTAGCAACACGAAAGAGCTCCGTGGATGAAAAACCAACTCGAGATGAGAGGTTAGTCCCTGGCTTCGACTCCAGAGGAATACCACCTTACCACAAGCACCTCAAGAGGAGGCTTCTCTCAGCTCTAGCTATGTGAGAGGGACCCTGAATTTCGGCCTCAAGTGGAATGGACACCGCGATGCCCTGACTCAAAATAAGGCCGGATATCCCTGCAGTGACTTGAATGCAGGCTCGTCTTGCATCTCCCAAGACGAAAAGATGTCTGAATCCCCTGTGGAGACCACAGAGAAAGACCTAGTTTCCCACCTCATCGTGACCGGAGGCCTCACATCCTTTGAAAACTCCAGAGGTACGCGGAGATCAGTGCCTCCAAAGGAGACGATGCCTGACTCTTCGTGAAACTTGATTGGAGTCCCAGGATTCCTGTGGCACGTGGAAAGGGACACTTGGTCTCCCGCCTCAGCTGGAGAGGCGTCCCAATTGCCCTGCGAAGCCTCGAGGAGAATCCCGAGTTGTCCCTCGCAACTAGGCAGGAGTCCTGAATTCGCTGAACAAACACGTGGGTGGAAGGGCCATCCCCGTCGTAACTCGAGAATATACACAAGGTTCCCGCCGCAACTCGAGAAAAACCATGAGACTTCCCCCTCGCCGCGAGATGAGGCACGATTCCCCTTCACTGCGTGCAGAGCAATTCCGTGTTGCACATCACACATGAAAGGAGCCTTGATTTCCTTGATGGCACTCCAGAGAAACCCCAGGAACACTGTTTCAAGGCTAGAGGGATTCTGAGGTCACTGTAGCAACAGGAAAGAGCTCCGTGGACCAAAAATCAACTCGAGATGAGAGGTTAGTCCCTGGCTTCGACTCCAGAGGAATACCACCTTACCACAAGCACCTCAAGAGGAGGCTTCTCTCAGCTCTAGGTATGTTAGAGGGACCCTGAATTTGCGGCCTCAAGTGGAATGGACACCGCGATGCCCTGACTCAAAATAAGGCCGGATATCCCTGCAGTGACTTGAATGCAGGCTCGTCTTGCATCTCCCAAGATGAAAGGATGTCTGAATCCCCTGTGGAGACCACAGTGAAAGACCTAGTTCACCATCTCATCGCGACCTGAGGCCTCACATCCTTTGAAAACTCCAGAGGTATGCGGAGATCAGTGCCTCCAAAGGAGACGATGCCTGACTCCTTGTGAAACTTGATAGGAGTCCCAGGATTCCTGTGGCACGTGGAAAGGGACCCTTGTTCTCCCGCCTCAGCTGGAGAGGCGTCCCAATTGCCCTGCCAAGCCTCGAGGAGAATTCCGAGTTGTCCCTCGCAACTAGGCTGGAGTCCTGATGTCGCTGCACAAACACGTGGGTGGAAGGGCCATGCCCGTCGTAACTCGAGAATATACCCCAGGTTCCCGCCGCAACTCGAGAATAACCATGAGACTTCCCCCTCGCCGTGAGATGAGGCCTGATTCCCCTGCACTGCGTGCAGAGCAATTCCGTGCTGCACATCACACATGAAAGGAGCCTTGATTTCCTTGGTGGCACTCCAGAGAAAACCCAAGAACACTCTTTCAAGGCTAGAGGGATCCTGAGGTCACTGTAGCAACACGAAAGAGCTCCGTGGACCAAAAATCAACTCGAGATGAGAGGTTAGTTCCTGGCTTCGACTCCAGAGGACTACCACCTTACCACAAGCACCTCAAGAGGAGGCGTCTCTCAGCTCTAGCTATGTGAGAGGGACCCTGAGTTTGCGGCCTCAAGTGGAATGGACACCGCGATGCCCTGACTCAAAATAAGGCCGGATATCCCTGCAGTGACTTGAATGCAGGCTCGTCTTGCATCTCCCAAGACGAAAGGATATCTGAATCCCCTGTGGAGACCACAGAGAAAGACCTAGTTCCCACCTCATCGCGACCGGAGGCCTCACATCCTTTGAAAACTCCAGAGGTACGCAGATATCAGTGCCTCCAAAGGAGACGATGCCTGACTCCTCGTGAAACTTGATAGGAGTCCCAGGATTCCTGTGGCACGTGGAAAGGGACACTTGGTCTCCCGCCTCAGCTGGAGAGGCGTCCCAATTGCCCTGCCAAGCCTCGAGGAGAATCGCGAGTTGTCCCTCGCAACTAGGCAGGAGTCCTGCCGTCGCTGAACAAACACGTGTGTGGAAGGGCCATCCCCGTCGTAACTCGAGAATATACCCCAGGTTCCCGCCGCAACTCGAGAAAAACCATGAGACTTCCCCCTCGCCGCGAGATGAAGCCCGATTCCCCTGCACTGCGTGCAGAGCAATTACGTGATGCACATCAAACATGGAAGGAGCCTTGATTTCCTTGATGGCACTCCAGAGAATCCCCAAGAACACTGTTTCAAGGCTAAAGGGATCCTGAGGTCAATGTAGCAACACGAAAGAGCTCCGTGGACCAAAAATCAACTCGAGATGAGAGGTTAGTCCCTGGCTTCGACTCCAGAGGAATACCACCTTACCACAAGCACCTCAAGAGGAGGCTTCTCTCAGCTCTAGGTATGTGAGAGGGACCCTGAGTTTGCGGCCACAAGTGGAATGGACACCGCGATGCCCTGACTCGAAATAATGCCGGATATCCCTGCAGTGACTTGAATGCAGGCTCGTCTTGCATCTCCCAAGACGAAAGGATGTCTGAATCCCCTCTGGAGACCACAGAGAAAGACCTAGTTCCCCACCTCATCGCGACCGGAGGCCTCACATCCTTTGAAAATTCCAGAGGTACGCGGAGATCAGTGCCTCCAAAGGAGACGATGCCTGACTCCTCGTGAAACTTGATAGGAGTCCCAGGATTCCTGTGGCACGTGGAAAGGGACCCTTGGTCTCCCGCCTCAGCTGGAGAGGCGTCCCAATTGCCCTGCCAAGCCTCGAGGAGAATCCCGAGTTGTCCCTCGCAAATAGGCAGGAGTCCTGCCGTGGCTGAACAAACACGTGTGTGGAAGGGCCATCCCCGTCGTAACTCGAGAGTATACCCCAGGTTCCCGCTACAACTCGAGAAAAACAATGAGACTTCCCCCTCGCCGCGAGAAAAGGCCCGATTTCCCTGCACTGCGTGCAGAGCAATTCCGTGTTGCACATCACACATGAAAGTAGCCTTGATTTCCTTGATGGCACTCCAGAGAAACTCCAAGAACACTGTTTCAAGGCTAGAGGGATCCTGACGTCACTGTAGCAAAACGAAAGAGCTCCGTGGATGAAAAATCAACTCGAGATGAGAGGTTAGTCCCTGGCTTCTCCTTCAGAGGAATACCACCTTACCACAAGCACCTCAAGAGGAGGCTTCTCTCAGCTCTAGGTATGTGAGAGGGACCCTGAATTTGCGGCCTCAAGTGGAATGGACACCGCGATGCCCTGACTCAAAATAAGGCCGGATATCCCTGCAGTGACTTGAATGCAGGCTCGTCTTGCATCTCCCAAGACGAAAGGATGTGTGAATCCCCTGTGGAGACCACAGTGAAAGACCTAGTTCCCCACCTCATGGCGACGGGAGGCCTCACATCCTTTGAAAACTCCAGAGGTACGCGGAGATCAGTGCCTCCAAAGGAGACGATGCCTGACTCCTCGTGAAACTTGATAGGAGTCCCAGGATTCCTGTGGCACGTGGAAAGGGACCCTTGGTGTCCCGCCTCAGCTGGAGAGGCGTCCCAATTGCCCTGCCAAGCCTCGAGGAGAATCCTGAGTTGTCCCTCGCAACTAGGCAGGAGTCCTGACTTCGCTGAACAAACACGTGGGTGGAAGGGCCATCCCCGTCGTAACTCGAGAATATACCCCAGGTTCCCGCCGCAACTCGAGAAAAACCATGAGACTTCCCCCTCGCCGCGAGATGAGGCCCGATTCCCCTGCACTGCGTGCAGAGCAATTCCGTGTTGCACATCACACATGAAAGGAGCCTTGATTTCCTTAATGTCACTCGAGAGAATCCCCAAGAACACTGTTTCAAGGCTAGAGGGATCCTGAGGTCACTGTAGCAACACGAAAGAGCTCCATGGACCAAAAATCAACTCGAGATGACAGGTTAGTCCCTGTCTTCGACTCCAGAGGAATACCACCTTACCACAAGCACCTCAAGAGGAGGCTTCTCTCATCTCTAGGTATGTGAGAGGGACCCTGAGTATGGGGCCTCAAGTTCAATGGACACCGCGATGCCCTGACTCGAAATAAGGCCGGATATCCCTGCAGTGACTTGAATGCAGGCTCGTCTTGCATCTCCCAAGACGAAAGGATGTCTGAATCCCCTGTGGAGACCACAGAGAAAGACCTAGTTCCCCACCTCATCGCGACCGGAGGCCTCACATCCTTTGAAAACTCCAGAGGTACTCGGAGATCAGTGCCTCCAAAGGAGACGATGCCTGACTCCTCATGAAACTTGATAGGAGTCCCAGGATTCCTGTGGCACGTGGAAAGGGACTCTTGGTCTCCTGCCTCAGCTGGAGAGGCGTCCCAATTGCCCTGCCAAGCCTCGAGGAGAATCCCGAGTTGTCCCTCGCAACTAGGCAGGAGTCCTGACGTCGCTGAAGAAACACGTGTGTGGAAGGGCCATCCCCGTCGTAACTCGAGAATATACCCCACGTTCCCGCCGCAACTCGAGAAAAGCCATGAGACTTCCCCCTCGCCGCGAGATGAGGCCCGATTCCCCTCCACTGCGTGCAGAGCAATTTCGTGTTGCACATCACACATGAAAGGAGCCTTGATTTCCTTGATGGCACTCCAGAGAAACCCCAAGAACACTGTTTCAAGGCTAGAGGGATCCAGAGGTCACTGTAGCAACACGAAAGAGCTCCGTGGACCAAGAATCAACTCCAGATGAGAGGTTAGTCCCTGGCTTCGACTCCAGAGGAATACCACCTTACCACAAGCACCTCAGGAGGCTTCTCTCAGCTCTAGGTATGTGAGAGGGACCCTGAGTTTGCGGCCTCAAGTGGAATGGACATCGCGATGCCCTGGCTCGAAATAAGGCCGGATATCCCTGCAGTGACTTGAATGCAGGCTCGTCTTGCATCTCCCAAGAAGAAAGGATGTGTGAATCCCCTGTGGAGACCACAGAAAAAGACCTAGTTCCCCACCTCATCGCGACCGGAGGCCTCACATCCTTTGAAAACTCCAGGGGTAGGCGGAGATCAGTGCCTCCAAAGGAGACGATGCCTGACTCCTCGAGAAACTTGGTAGGAGTCCCAGGATTCCTGTGGCACGTGGAAAGGGACCCTTGGTCTCCCGCCTCAGCTGGAGAGGCGTCCCAATTGCCCTGCCAAGCCTTGAGGAGAATCCCGAGTTGTCCCTCGCAACTACGCAGGAGTCCTGACGTCGCTGAACAAACACGTGGGTGGAAGGGCCATCCCCGTCGTAACTCGAGAATATACCCCAGGTTCCCGCCGCAACTCGAGAAAAACCATGAGACTTCCCCCTCGCCGCAAGATGAGGCCCGATTCCCCTGCACTGCGTGCAGAGCAATTCCGTGTTGCACATCACACATGAAAGGAGCCTTGATTTCCTTGATGGCACTCCAGAGAAACCAAAAGAACTCTCTTTCAAGGCTAGAGGGATCCTGAGGTCACTGTAGCAACACAAAAGAGCTCCGTGTACCAAAAATCAACTCGAGATAAGAGGTTAGTCCCTGGCTTCGACTCCAGAGGAAACCACCTTACCACAAGCACCTCAAGAGGAGGCTTCTCTCAGCTCTAGGTATGTGAGAGGGACCCTGAGTTTGCGGCCTCAATTGGAATGGACACCGCGATGCCCTGACTCGAAATAATGCCGGATATCCCTGCAGTGACTTGAATGCAAGCTCGTCTTGCATCTCCCAAGACGAAAGGATGTCTGAATCCCCTGTGGAGACCACAGAGAAAGACCTAGTTCCCCACCTCATCACGACCGGAGGCCTCAAATCCTTTGAATACACCAGAGATACGCAGAGATAAGTGCCTCCAAAGGAGACGATGCCTGACTCCTCGTGAAACTTCTTAGGAGTCCCAGGATTCCTGTGGCACGTGGAAAGGGACTCTTGGTCTCCCGCCTCAGCTGGAGAGGCGTCCCAATTGCCCTGCCAAGCCTCGAGGAGAATCCCGAGTTGTCCCTCGCAACTAGGCAGGAGTCCTGACGTCGCTGAACTAACACGTGGGTGGAAGGGCCATCCCCGTCGTAACTCGAGAATATACCCCAGGTTCCCCCCGCAACTCGAGAAAAACCATGAGATTTCCCCCTCGCTGTGAGAAGAGGCCCGATTCCCCTGCACTGCGTGCAGAGCAATTCTGTGTTGCACATCACACATGAAAGGAGCCTTGATTTCCTTGATGGCACTCCAGAGAAACCCCAAGAACACTGTTTCAAGGCCAGAGGGATCCTGAGGTCACTCTAGCAACACGAAAGAGCTCCGTGGACCAAAAATCAACTCGAGATGAGAGGTTAGTCCCTGGCTTCGACTCCAGAGGAATACCACCTTACCACAAGCACCTCAAGAGGTGGCTTCTCTCAGCTCTAGGTATGTGAGAGGGACCCTGAGTTTGCGGCCTCAAGTGGAATTAACACCGCGATGCCCTGACTCAAAATAAGGCCAGATATCCCTGCAGTGACTTGAATGCAGGCTCGTCTTGCATCTCCCAAGACGAAAGGATATCTGAATCCCCTGTGGAGACCACAGAGAAAGACCTAGTTCCCACCTCATCGCGACCGGAGGCCTCACATCCTTTGAAAACTCCAGAGGTACGCAGATATCAGTGCCTCCAAAGGAGACGATGCGTGACTCCTCGTGAAACTTGATAGGAGTCCCAGGATTCCTGTGGCACGTGGACAGGGACCCTTGGTCTCCCGCCTCAGCTGGAGAGGCGTCCCAATTGCCCTGCCAAGCCTCGAGGAGAATCGCAAGTTGTCCCTCGCAACTAGGCAGGAGTCCTGCCGTCGCTGAACAAACACGTGTGTAGAAGGGCCATCCCCGTCGTAACTCGAAAATATACCCCAGGTTCCCTCCGCAACACGAGAAAAACCATGAGACTTCCCCCTCGCCGCGAGATGAGGCCCGATTCCCCTGCACTGCGTGCAGAGCAATTCCGTGTTGCACATCACACATGAAAGGAGCCTTGATTTCCTTGATGGCACTCCAGAGAATCCCCAAGAACACTGTTTCAAGGCTAAAGGGATCCTGAGGTCAATGTAGCAACACGAAAGAGCTCCGTGGACCAAAAATCAACTCGAGATGAGAGGTTAGTCCCTGGCTTCGACTCCAGAGGAATACCACCTTACCACAAGCACCTCAAGAGGAGGCTTCTCTCAGCTCTAGGTATGTGAGAGGGACCCTGAGTTTGCGGCCACAAGTGGAATGGACACCGCGATGCCCTGACTCGAAATAATGCCGGATATCCCTGCAGTGACTTGGATGCAGGCTTGTCTTGCATCTCCGAAGACGAAAGGATGTCTGAATCCCCTGTGGAGACCACAGAGAAAGACCTAGTTCCCCACCTCATGTCGACCGGAGGCCTCACATCCTTTGAAAATTCCAGAGGTACGCGCAGATCAGTGCCTCCAAAGGAGACGATGCGTGACTCCTCGTGAAACTTGATAGGAGTCCCAGGATTCCTGTGGCACGTGGAAAGGGACCCTTGGTCTCCCGCCTCAGCTGGAGAGGCGTCCCAATTGCCCTGCCAAGCCTCGAGGAGAATCCCGAGTTGTCCCTCGCAACTAGGCAGGAGTCCTGCCGTCGTTGAACAAACACGTGTGTGGAAGGGCCATCCCCGTCGTAACTCGAGAATATACCCCAAGTTCCCGCCGCAACTCGAGAAAAACAATGAGACTTCCTCCTCGCCGCGAGATGAGGCCCGATTCCCCTGTACTGCGTGCAGAGCAATTCCGTGTTGGACATCACACATGAAAGGAGCCTTGATTTCCTTGATGGCACTGCAGAGAAACTCCAAGAACACTGTTTCAAGGCTAGAGGGATCCTGAGGTCACTGTAGCAACACGAAAGAGCTCCGTGGATGAAAAATCACCTCGAGATGAGAGGTTAGTCCCTGGCTTCGACTCCAGAGGAATACCACCTTACCACAAGCACCTCAAGAGGAGGCTTCTCTCAGCTCTAGCTATGTGAGAGGGACCCTGAGTTTGCGGCCTCAAGTGGAATGGACACCGCGATGCCCTGACTCAAAATAAGGCCGGATATCCCTGCAGTGACTTGAATGCAGGCTCGTCTTGCATCTCCCAAGACGAAAGGATATCTGAATCCCCTGTGGAGACCACAGAGAAAGACCTAGTTCCCACCTCATCGCGACCAGATGCCTCACATCCTTTGAAAACTCCAGAGGTACGCAGATATCAGTGCCTCCAAAGGAGACGATGCGTGACTCCTCGTGAAACTTGATAGGAGTCCCAGGATTCCTGTGGCACGTGGAAAGGGACCCTTGGTCTCCCGCCTCAGCTGGAGAGGCGTCCCAATTGCCCTGCAAAGCCTCGAGGAGAATCCCGAGTTGTCCCTCGTAATTAGGCAGGAGTCCTGCCGTCGCTGAACAAACACGTGTGTAGAAGGCCATCTCCGTCGTAACTCGAGAATATACCCCAGGTTTCCGCCGCAACTCGAGAAAAACCATGAGACTTCCCCCTCGCCGCGAGATGAGGCCCGATTCCCCTGTACTGCGTGCAGAGCAATTCCGTGATGCACATCAAACATGGAAGGAGCCTTGATTTCCTTGATGGCACTCCAGAGAATCCCCAAGAACACTGTTTCAAGGCTAAAGGGATCCTGAGGTCAATGTAGCAACACGAAAGAGCTCCGTGGACCAAAAATCAACTCGAGATGAGAGGTTAGTCCCTGGCTTCGACTCCAGAGGAATACCACCTTACCACAAGCACCTCAAGAGGAGGCTTCTCTCAGCTCTAGGTATGTGAGAGGGACCCTGAGATTGCGGTCACAAGTGGAATGGACACCGCGATGCCCTGACTCGAAATAATGCCGGATATCCCTGCAGTGACTTGAATGCATACTCGTCTTGCATCTCCGAAGACGAAAGGATGTCTGAATCCCCTGTGGAGACCACAGAAAAAGACCAGTTCCCCACCTCATCGCGACCGGAGGCCTCACATCCTTTGAAAACTCCAGAGGTACGCGGAGATCAGTGCCTCCAAAGGAGACGATGCCTGACTCCTCATGAAACTTGATAGGAGACCCAGGATTCCTGTGGCACAAGGAAAGGGACACTTGGTCTCCCGCCTCAGCTGGAGAGGCGTCCCAATTGCCCTGCCAAGCCTCGAGGAGAATCCCGAGTTGTCCCTCGCAACTAGGCAGGAGTCCTGCCTAGGCTGAAAAAACACGTGTGTGGAAGGGCCATCCCCGTCGTAACTCGAGAGTATACCCCAGGTTCCCGCTACAACTCGAGAAAAACAATGAGACTTCCCCCTCGCCGCGAGAAAAGGCCCGATTTCCCTGCACTGCGTGCAGAGCAATTCCGTGTTGCACATCACACATGAAAGGAGCCTTGATTTCCTTGATGGCACTCCAGAGAAACTCCAAGAACACTGTTTCAAGGCTAGAGGGATCCTGACGTCACTGTAGCAACACGAAAGAGCTCCGTGGATGAAAAATCAACTCGAGATGAGAGGTTAGTCCCTGGCTTCGCCTCCAGAGGAATACCACCTTACCACAAGCACCTCAAGGGGAGGCTTCTCTCAGCTCTAGGTATGTGAGAGGGACCCTGAGTTTGCGGCCTCAAGTGGAATGGACACCGCGATGCCCTGACTCAAAATAAGGCCGGATATCCCTGCAGTGACTTGAATGCAGGCTCGTCTTGCATCTCCCAAGACGAAAGGATGTGTGAATCCCCTGTGGAGACCACAGTGAAAGACCTAGTTCACCACCTCATCGCGACCGGAGGCCTCACATCCTTTGAAAACTCCAGAGGTATGCGGAGATCAGTGCCTCCAAAGGAGACGATGCCTGACTCCTCGTGAAACTTGATAGGAGTCCCAGGATTCCTGTGGCACGTGGAAAGGGACCCTTGGTCTCCCGCCTCAGCTGGAGAGGCGTCCCAATTGCCCTGCCAAGCCTTGAGGAGAATCCCGAGTTGTCCCTCGCAACTACGCAGGAGTTCTGACGTCGCTGAACAAACACGTGGGTGGAAGGGCCATCCCCGTCGTAACTCGAGAATATACCCCAGGTTCCCGCCGCAACTCGAGAAAAACCATGAGACTTCCCCCTCGCCGCAAGATGAGGCCCGATTACCCTGCACTGCGTGCAGAGCAATTCCGTGTTGCACATCACACATGAAAGGAGCCTTGATTTCCTTGATGGCACTCCAGAGAAACCAAAAGAACTCTCTTTAAAGGCTAGAGGGATCCTGAGGTCACTGTAGCAACACAAAAGAGCTCCGTGTACCAAAAATCAACTCGAGATAAGAGGTTAGTCCCTGGCTTCGACTCCAGAGGAAACCACCTTACCACAAGCACCTCAAGAGGAGGCTTCTCTCAGCTCTAGGTATGTGAGAGGGACCCTGAGTTTGCGGCCACAAGTGGAATGGACACCGCGATGCCCTGACTCGAAATAATGCCGGATATCCCTGCAGTGACTTGAATGCAGGCTCGTCTTGCATCTCCCAAGACGAAAGGATGTCTGAATCCCCTCTGGAGACCACAGAGAAAGACCTTGTTCCCCACCTCATCGCGACCGGAGGCCTCACATTCTTTGAAAATTCCAGAGGTACGCGGAGATCAGTGCCTCCAAAGGAGACGATGCCTGACTCCTCATGAAACTTGATAGGAGACCCAGGATTCCTGTGGCACAAGGAAAGGGACCCTTGGTCTCCCGCCTCAGCTGGAGAGGCGTCCCAATTGCCCTGCCAAGCCTCGAGGAGAATCCCGAGTTGTCCCTCGCAACTAGGCAGGAGTCCTGCCTAGGCTGAAAAAACACGTGTGTGGAAGGGCCATCCCCGTCGTAACTCGAGAGTATACCCCAGGTTCCCGCTACAACTCGAGAAAAACAATGAGACTTCCCCCTCGCCGCGAGAAAAGGCCCGATTTCCCTGCACTGCGTGCAGAGCAATTCCGTGTTGCACATCACACATGAAAGGAGCCTTGATTTCCTTGATGGCACTCCAGAGAAACTCCAAGAACACTGTTTCAAGGCTAGAGGGATCCTGACGTCACTGTAGCAACACGAAAGAGCTCCGTGGATGAAAAATCAACTCGAGATGAGAGGTTAGTCCCTGGCTTCGCCTCCAGAGGAATACCACCTTACCACAAGCACCTCAAGGGGAGGCTTCTCTCAGCTCTAGGTATGTGAGAGGGACCCTGAGTTTGCGGCCTCAAGTGGAATGGACACCGCGATGCCCTGACTCAAAATAAGGCCGGATATCCCTGCAGTGACTTGAATGCAGGCTCGTCTTGCATCTCCCAAGACGAAAGGATGTGTGAATCCCCTGTGGAGACCACAGTGAAAGACCTAGTTCACCACCTCATCGCGACCGGAGGCCTCACATCCTTTGAAAACTCCAGAGGTATGCGGAGATCAGTGCCTCCAAAGGAGACGATGCCTGATTCCTCGTGAAACTTGATAGGAGTCCCAGGATTCCTGTGGCACGTGGAAAGGGACCCTTGGTCTCCCGCCTCAGCTGGAGAGGCGTCCCAATTGCCCTGCCAAGCCTCGAGGAGAATCCCGAGTTGTCCCTTGCAACTAGGCAGCAGTCCTGACGTCGCTGAACAAACACGTGGGTGGAAGGGCCATCCCCGTCGTAACTCGAGAATATACCCCAGGCTCCCGACGCAACTCGAGAAAAACCATGAGACTTCCCCCTCGCCGCGAGATGAGGCCCGATTCCCCTGCACTGCGTGCAGAGCAATTCCGTGTTGCACATCACACATGAAAGGAGCCTTGATTTCCTTGATGGCACTCCAGAGAAACCCCAAGAACACTGTTTCAAGGCTAGAGGGATCCTGAGGTCACTGTAGCAACACGAAAGAGCTCCGTGGACCAAAAATCAACTCGAGATGAGAGGTTAGTCCCTGGCTTCGACTCCAGAGGAATACCACCTTACCACAAGCACCTCAAGAGGAGGCTTCTCTCAGCTCTAGGTATGTGAGAGGGACCCTGAGTATGGGGCCTCAAGTTCAATGGACACCGCGATGCCCTGACTCGAAATAAGGCCGGATATCCCTGCAGTGACTTGAATGCAGGCTCGTCTTGCATCTCCCAAGACGAAAGGATGTCTGAATCCCCTGTGGAGACCACAGAGAAAGAACTAGTTCCCCAGCTCATCGCGACCGGAGGCCTCATATCCTTTGAAAACTCCAGAGGTACTCGGAGATCAGTGCCTCCAAAGGAGACGATGCCTGACTCCTCATGAAACATGATAGGAGTCCAAGGATTCCTGTGGCACGTGAAAAGGGACTCTTGGTCTCCTGCCTCAGCTGGAGAGGCGTCCCAATTGCCCTGCCAAGCCTCGAGGAGAATCCCGAGTTGTCCCTCGCAACTAGGCAGGAGTCCTGACGTCACTGAAGAAACACGTGTGTGGAAGGGCCATCCCCGTCGTAACTCGAGAATATACCCCAGGTTCCAGCCGCAACTCGAGAAAAGCCATGAGACTTCCCCCTCGCCGCGAGATGAGGCCCGATTCCCCTGCACTGCGTGCAGAGCAATTCCGTGATGCACATCAAACATGGAAGGAGCCTTGATTTCCTTGATGGCACTCCAGAGAATCCCGAAGAACACTGTTTCAAGGCTAAAGGGATCCTGAGGTCAATGTAGCAACACGAAAGAGCTCCGTGGACCAAAAATCAACTCGAGATGAGAGGTTAGTCCCTGGCTTCTCCTCCAGAGGAATACCACCTTACCACAAGCACCTCAAGAGGAGGCTTCTCTCAGCTCTAGGTATGTGAGAGGGACCCTGAGTTTGCGGCCACAAGTGGAATGGACACCGCGATGCCCTGACTCGAAATAATGCCGGATATCCCTGCAGTGACTTGGATGCAGGCTTGTCTTGCATCTCCGAAGACGAAAGGATGTCTGAATCCCCTGTGGAGACCACAGAGAAAGACCTAGTTCCCCACCTCATCGCGACCGGAGGCCTCACATCCTTTGAAAATTCCAGAGGTACGCGGAGATCAGTGCCTCCAAAGGAGACGATGCCTGACTCCTCGTGAAACTTGATAGGAGTCCCAGGATTCCTGTGGCACGTGGAAAGGGACCCTTGGTCTCCCGCCTCAGCTGGAGAGGCGTCCCAATTGCCCTGCCAAGCCTCGAGGAGAATCCCGAGTTGTCCCTCGCAACTAGGCAGGAGTCCTGCCGTCGCTGAACAAACACGTGTGTGGAAGGGCCATCCCCGTCGTAACTCGAGAATATACCCCAAGTTCCCGCCGCAACTCGAGAAAAACAATGAGACTTCCTCCTCGCCGCGAGATGAGGCCCGATTCCGCTGCACTGCGTGCAGAGCAATTCCGTGTTGCACATCACACATGAAAGGAGCCTTGATTTCTTTGATGGCACTCCAGAGAAACTCCAAGAACACTGTTTCAAGGCTAGAGGGATCCTGAGGTCACTGTAGCAACACGAAAGAGCTCCGTGGATGAAAAATCACCTCGAGATGAGAGGTTAGTCCCTGGCTTCGACTCCAGAGGAATACCACCTTACCACAAGCACCTCAAGAGGAGGCTTCTCTCAGCTCTAGCTATGTGAGAGGGACCCTGAATTTGCGGCCTCAAGTGGAATGGACACCGCGATGCCCTGACTCAAAATAAGGCCGGATATCCCTGCAGTGACTTGAATGCAGGCTCGTCTTGCATCTCCCAAGACGAAAGGATATCTGAATCCCCTGTGGAGACCACAGAGAAAGACCTAGTTCCCACCTCATCGCGACCAGAGTCCTCACATCCTTTGAAAACTCCAGAGGTACGCAGATATCAGTGCCTCCAAAGGAGACGATGCGTGACTCCTCGTGAAACTTGATAGGAGTCCCACGATTCCTGTGGCACGTGGAAAGGGACCCTTGGTCTCCCGCCTCAGCTGGAGAGGCTTCCCAATTGCCCTGCCAAGCCTCGAGGAGAATCCCGAGTTGTCCCTCGCAACTAGGCAGGAGTCCTGCCGTCGCTGAACAAACACGTGTGTAGAAGGGCCATCCCCGTCGTAACTCGAGAGTATACCCCAGGTTTCCGCCGCAACTCGAGAAAAACCATGAGACTTCCCCCTCGCCGCGAGATGAGGCCCGATTCCCCTGCACTGCTTGCAGAGCAATTCCGTGTTGCACATCACACATGAAAGGAGCCTTGATTTCCTTGATGGCACTCCAGAGAATCCCCAAGAACACTGTTTCAAGGCTAAAGGGATCCTGAGGTCAATGTAGCAACACGAAAGAGCTCCGTGGACGAAAAATCAACTCGAGATGAGAGGTTAGTCCCTGGCTTCGACTCCAGAGGAATACCACCTTACCACAAGCACCTCAAGAGGAGGCTTCTCTCAGCTCAAGCTATGTGAGAGGGACCCTGAGATTGCGGTCACAAGTGGAATGGACACCGCGATGCCCTGACTCGAAATAACGCCGGATATCCCTGCAGTAACTTGAATGCATGCTCGTCTTGCATCTCTGAAGACGAAAGGATGTCTGAATCCCCTGTGGAGACCACAGAGAAAGACCAGTTCCCCACCTCATCGCGACCGGAAGCCTCACATCCTTTGAAAACTCCAGAGGTACGCGGAGATCAGTGCCTCCAAAGGAGACGATGCCTGACTCCTCGTGAAACTTGATAGGAGTTCCAGGATTCCTGTGGCACGTGGAAAGGGACACTTAGTCTCCCGCCTCAGCTGGAGAGGCGTCCCAATTGCCCTGCCAAGCCTCGAGGAGAATCCCGAGTTGTCCCTCGCAACTAGGCAGGAGTCCAGACGTCGCTGAACAAACACGTGGGTGGAAGGGCCATCCCCGTCGTAACTCGTGAATATACCCCAGATTCCCGCCGCAACTCGAGAAAAACCATGAGACTTCCCCCTCGCCGCGAGATGAGGCCCGATTCCCCTGCACTGCTTGCAGAGCAATTCCGTGTTGCACATCACACATGAAAGGAGCCTTGATTTCCTTAATGTCACTCCAGAGAAACCCCAAGAACACTGTTTCAAGGCTAGAGGGATCCTGAGGTCACTGTAGCAACACGAAAGAGCTCCATGGACCAAAAATCAACTCGAGATGACAGGTTAGTCCCTGTCTTCGACTCCAGAGGAATACCACCTTACCACAAGCACCTCAAGAGGAGGCTTCTCTCAGCTCTAGGTATGTGAGAGGGACCCTGAGTATGCGCCCTCAAGTTCAATGGACACCGCGATGCCCTGACTCGAAATAAGGCCGGATATCCCTGCAGTGACTTGAATGCAGGCTCGTCTTGCATCTCCCAAGACGAAAGGATGTCTGAATCCCCTGTGGAGAACACAGAGAAAGAACTAGTTCCCCACCTCATCGCGACCGGAGGCCTCACATCCTTTGAAAACTCCAGAGGTACTCGGAGATCAGTGCCTCCAAAGGAGACGATGCCTGACTCCTCATGAAACTTGATAGGAGTCCCAGGATTCCTGTGGCACGTGAAAAGGGAATCTTGGTCTCCCGCCGCAGCTGGAGAGGCGTCCCAATTGCCCTGCCAAGCCTCGAGGAGAATCCCGAGTTGTCCCTCGCAACTAGGCAGGAGTCCTGACGTCGCTGAAGAAACACGTGTGTGGAAGGGCCATCCCCGTCGTAACTCGAGAATATACCCCAGGTTCCCGCCGCAACTCGAGAAAAGCCATGAGACTTCCCCCTCGCCGCGAGATGAGGCACGATTCCACTCCACTGCGTGCAGAGCAATTACGTGATGCACATCAAACATGGAAGGAGCCTTGATTTCCTTGGTGGCACTCCAGAGAAAAACCAAGAACACTCTTTCAAGGCTAGAGGGATCCTGAGGTCACTGTAGCAACACGAAAGAGCTCCGTGGACCAAAAATCAACTCGAGATGAGAGGTTAGTTCCTGGCTTCGACTCCAGAGGACTACCACCTTACCACAAGCACCTCAAGAGGAGGCGTCTCTCAGCTCTAGCTATGTGAGAGGGACCCTGAGTTTGCGGCCTCAAGTGGAATGGACACCGCGATGCCCTGACTCAAAATAAGGCCGGATATTCCTGCAGTGACTTGAATGCAGGCTCGTCTTGCATCTCCCAAGACGAAAGGATATCTGAATCCCCTGTGGAGACCACAGAGAAAGACCTAGTTCCCACCTCATCGCGACCGGAGGCCTCACATCCTTTGAAAACTCCAGAGGTACGCAGATATCAGTGCCTCCAAAGGAGACGATGCGTGACTCCTCGTGAAACTTGATAGGAGTCCCAGGATTCCTGTGGCACGTGGAAAGGGACACCTGGTCTCCCGCCTCAGCTGGAAAGGCGTCCCAATTGCCCTGCCAAGCCTCGAGGAGAATCGCGAGTTGTCCCTCGCAACTAGGCAGGAGTCCTGACGTCGCTGAAGAAACACGTGTGTGGAAGGGCCATCCCCGTCGTAACTCGAGAATATACCCCAGGTTCCCGCCGCAACTCGAGAAAAGCCATGAGACTTCCCCCTCGCCGCGAGATGAGGCACGATTCCACTCCACTGCGTGCAGAGCAATTACGTGATGCACATCAAACATGGAAGGAGCCTTGATTTCCTTGGTGGCACTCCAGAGAAAAACCAAGAACACTCTTTCAAGGCGAGAGGGATCCTGAGGTCACTGTAGCAACACGAAAGAGCTACGTGAACCAAAAATCAACTCGAGATGAGAGGTTAGTTCCTGGCTTCGACTCCAGAGGAATACCACCTTACCACAAGCACCTCAAGAGGAGGCGTCTCTCAGCTCTAGCTATGTGAGAGGGACCCTGAGTTTGCGGCCTCAAGTGGAATGGACACCGCGATGCCCTGACTCAAAATAAGGCCGGATATTCCTGCAGTGACTTGAATGCAGGCTCGTCTTGCATCTCCCTAGACGAAAGGATATCTGAATCCCCTGTGGAGACCACAGAGAAAGACCTAGTTCCCACCTCATCGCGACCGGAGGCCTCACATCCTTTGAAAACTCCAGAGGTACGCAGATATCAGTGCCTCCAAAGGAGACGATGCGTGACTCCTCGTGAAACTTGATAGGAGTCCCAGGATTCCTATGGCACGTGGAAAGGGACACCTGGTCTCCCCCCTCAGCTGAAAAGGCGTCCCAATTGCCCTGCCAAGCCTCGAGGAGAATCGCGAGTTGTCCCTCGCAACTAGGCAGGAGTCCTGCCGTCGCTGAACAAACACGTGTGTAGAAGGGCCATCCCCGTCGTAACTCGAGAATATACCCCAGGTTCCCGCCGCAACTCGAGAAAAACCATGAGACTTCCCCCTCGCCGCGAGATGAGGCCCGATTCCGCTCCACTGCGTGCAGAGCAATTACGTGATGCACATCAAACATGGAAGGAGCCTTGATTTCCTTGATGGCACTCCAGAGAATCCCCAAGAACACTGTTTCAAGGCTAAAGGGATCCTGAGGTCAATGTAGCAACACGAAAGAGCTCCGTGGACCAAAAATCAACTCGAGATGAGAGGTTAGTCCCTGGCTTCGACTCCAGAGGAATACCACCTTACCACAAGCACCTCAAGAGGAGGCTTCTCTTAGCTCTAGGTATGTGAGAGGGACCCTGAGTTGCGGCCTCAAGTGGAATGGACACCGCGATGCCCTGGCTCGAAATAAGGCTGGATATCCCTGCAGTGACTTGAATGCAGGCTCGTCTTGCATCTCCCAAGAAGAAAGGATGTCTGAATCCCCTGTGGAGACCACAGAGAAAGACCTAGTTCCCCACCTCATCGCGACCGGAGGCCTCACAACCTTTGAAAACTCCAGAGGTACGCGGAAATCAGTGCCTCCAAAGGAGACGATGCCTGACTCCTCGTGAAACTTGATAGGAGTCCCAGGATTCCTGTGGCACGTGGAAAGGGACCCTTGGTCTCCCGCCTCAGCTGGAGAGGCGTCCCAATTGCCCTGACAAGCCTCGAGGAGAATCCCGAGTTGTCCCTCGCAACTAGGCAGGAGTCCTGACGTTGCTGAAGAAACACGTGGGTGGAAGGGCCATCCCCGTCGTAACTCGAGAATATACCCCAGGTTCCTGCCGCAACTCGAGAAAAACCATGAGATTTCCCCCTCGCCGCGAGCTGAGGCCCGATTCCCCTGCACTGCGTGCAGAACAATTCCGTGTTGCACATCACACATGAAAGGAGCCTTGATTTCCTTAATGTCACTCCAGAGAATCCCCAAGAATACTGTTTCAAGGCTAGAGGGATCCTGAGGTCACTGTAGCAACACGAAAGAGCTCCATGGACCAAAAATCAACTCGAGATGACAGGTTAGTCCCTGTCTTCGACTCCAGAGGAATACCACCTTACCACAAGCACCTCAAGAGGAGGCTTCTCTCAGCTCTCGGTATGTGAGAGGGACCCTGAGTATGGGGCCTCAAGTTCAATGGACACCGCGATGCCCAGACTCGAAATAAGGCCGGATATCCCTGCAGTGACTTGAATGCAGGCTCGTCTTGCATCTCCCAAGACGAAAGGATGTCTGAATCCCCTGTGGAGACCACAGAGAAAGAACTAGTTCCCCACCTCATCGCGACCGGAGGCCTCACATCCTTTGAAAACTCCAGAGGTACTCGGAGATCAGTGCCTCCAAAGGAGACGATGCCTGACTCCTCATGAAACTTGATAGGAGTCCCAGCATTCCTGTGGCACGTGAAAAGGGACTCTTGGTCTCCTGCCTCAGCTGGAGAGGCGTCCCAATTGCCCTGCCAAGCCTCGAGGAGAATCCCGAGTTGTCCCTCGCAACTAGGCAGGAGTCCTGACGTCGCTGAAGAAACACGTGTGTGGAAGGGCCATCCCTGTCGTAACTCGAGAATATACCCCAGGTTCCCGCCGCAATTCGAGAAAAGCCATGAGACTTCCCCCTCGCCGCGAGATGAGGCCCGATTCCCCTCCACTGCGTGCAGAGCAATTCCGTGTTGCACATCACACATGAAAGGAGCCTTGATTTCCTTGATGGCACTCCAGAGAAACCAAAAGAACTCTCTTTCAAGGCTAGAGGGATCCTGAGGTCACTGTAGCAACACAAAAGAGCTCCGTGTACCAAAAATCAACTCGAGATAAGAGGTTAGTCCCTGGCTTCGACTCCAGAGGAAACCACCTTACCACAAGCACCTCAAGAGGAGGCTTCTCTCAGCTCTAGGTATGTGAGAGGGACCCTGAGTTTGCGGCCTCAAGTGGAATGGACACCGCGATGCCCTGACTCGAAATAAGGCCGGATATCCCTGCAGTGACTTGAATGCAAGCTCGTCTTGCATCTCCCAAGACGAAAGGATGTCTGAATCCCCTGTGGAGACCACAGAGAAAGACCTAGTTCCCCACCTCATCACGACCGGAGGCCTCAAATCCTTTGAATACACCAGAGATACGCAGAGATAAGTGCCTCCAAAGGAGACGATGTCTGACTCCTCGTGAAACTTGGTAGGAGTCCCAGGATTCCTGTGGCACGTGGAAAGGGACCCTTGGTCTCCCGCCTCAGCTGGAGAGGCGTCCCAATTGCCCTGCCAAGCCTTGAGGAGAATCCCGAGTTGTCCCTCGCAACTAGGCAGGAGTCCTGACGTCGCTGAACAAACACGAGGGTGGAAGGGCCATCCCCGTCGTAACTCGAGAATATACCCCAGGTTCCCGCCGCAACTGGAGAAAAACCATGAGACTTCCCCCTCGCCGCAAGATGAGGCCCGATTCCCCTACACTGCGTGCAGAGCAATTCCGTGTTGCACATCACACATGAAAGGAGCCTTGATTTCCTTGATGGCACTCCAGAGAAATCCCAAGAACACTGTTTCAAGGTTAGAGGGATGCTGAGGTCACTGTAGCAACACGAAAGAGCTCCGTGGACCAAAAATCAACTCGAGATGAGAGGTTAGTCCCTGGCTTCGACTCCAGAGGAATACCACCTTACCACAAGCACCTAAAGAGGAGGCTTCTCTCAGCTCTAGGTATGTGAGAGGGACCCTGAGTTTGCGGCCTCAAGTGGAATGGACACCGCGATGCCCTGACTCGAAATAAGGCTGGATATCCCTGCAGTGACTTGAATGCAGGCTCGTCTTGCATCTCCCAAGACGAAAGGATATCTGAATCCCCTGTGGAGACCACAGAGAAAGACCTAGTTCCCACCTCATCTCGACCGGAGGCCTCACATCCTTTAAAAACTCCAGAGGTACGCAGATATCAGTGCCTCCAAAGGAGACGATGCGTGACTCCTCGTGAAACTTGATAGGAGTCCCAGGATTCCTGTGGCACGTGGACAGGGACCCTTGGTCTCCCGCCTCAGCTGAAGAGGCGTCCCAATTGCCTTGCCAAGCCTCGAGGAGAATTCTGAGTTGTCCCTCGCAACTAGGCAGGAGTCCTGCCGTCGCTGAACAAACACGTGTGTAGAAGGGCCATCCCCGTCGTAACTCGAGAATATACCCCAGGTTCCCGCCGCAACTCGAGAAAAACCATGAGACTTCCCCCTCGCCGCGAGATGAGGCCCGATTCCCCTGTACTGCGTGCAGAGCAATTACGTGATGCACATCTAACATGGAAGGAGCCTTGATTTCCTTGATGGCACTCCAGAGAAACCCCAAGAACACTGTTTCAAGGCTAGAGGGATCCTGAGGTCACTGTAGTAACACGAAAGAGCTCCGTGGATGAAAAATCAACTCGAGATGAGAGGTTAGTCCCTGGCTTCGACTCCAGAGGAATACCACCTTACCACAAGCACCTCAAGAGGAGGCTTCTCTCAGCTCTAGCTATGTGAGGGGGACCCTGAATTTGCGGCCTCAAGTGGAATGGACACCGCGATGCCCTGACTCAAAATAAGGCCGGATATCCCTGCAGTGACTTGAATGCAGGCTCGTCTTTCATCTCCCAAGATGAAAGCATGTCTGAATCCCCTGTGGAGACCACAGTGAAAGACCTAGTACCCCACCTCATCGCGACCGGAGGCCTCACATCCTTTGAAAACTCAAGAGGTATGCGGAGATCAGTGCCTCCAAAGGAGACGATGCCTGACTCGTTGTGAAACTTGATAGGAGTCCCAGGATTCCTGTGGCACGT
The DNA here is from genome assembly GCF_910594005.1 of Cervus elaphus. NCBI lineage: Eukaryota > Metazoa > Chordata > Mammalia > Artiodactyla > Cervidae > Cervus > Cervus elaphus. Next base: position 11,029,955 of record NC_057838.1, on the reverse strand, counting down.
GGAAAGGGACCCTTGGTCTCCCGCCTCAGCTGGAGAGGCGTCCCAATTGCCTTGCTAAGCCTCGAGGAGAAGCCCGAGTTGTCCCTTGCAACTAGGCAGGAGTCCTGACGTCGCTGAACAAACACGTGGGTGGAAGGGCCATCCCCGTTGTAACTCGAGAATATACCCCAGGCTCCCGGCGCAACTCGAGAAAAACCATGAGACTTCCCCTTCGCCGCGAGATGAGGCCCGATTCCCCTGCACTGCGTGCAGAGCAATTTCGTGTTGCACATCACACATGAAAGGAGCCTTGATTTCCTTGATGGCACTCCAGAGAAACCCCAAGAACACTGTTTCAAGGCTAGAGGGATCCTGAGGTCACTGTAGCAACACGAAAGAGCTCCGTGGACCAAAAATCAACTCGAGATGAGAGGTTAGTCCCTGGCTTCGACTCCAGAGGAATACCACCTTACCACAAGCACCTCAAGAGGAGGCTTCTCTCAGCTCTAGGTATGTGAGAGGGACCCTGAGTTGCGGCCTCAAGTGGAATGGACACCACGATGCCCTGGCTCGAAATAAGGCCGGATATCCCTGCAGTGACTTGAATGTAGGCTCGTCTTGCATCTCCCAAGCCGAAAGGATGTCTGAATCCCCTGTGGAGACCACAGAGAAAGACCTAGTTCCCCACCTCATGGCGACCGGAGGCCTCACATCCTTTGAAAACTCCAGAGGTACGCGGAGATCAGTGCCTCCAAAGGAGACGATGCCTGACTCCTCGTGAAACTTGATAGGAGTCCCAGGATTCCTGTGGCACGTTGAAAGGGACCCTTGGTCTCCCGCCTCAGCTGGAGAGGCGTCCCAATTGCCCTGCGAAGCCTCGAGGAGAATCCCGAGTTGTCCCTCGCAACTAGGCAGGAGTCCTGACGTCGCTGAACAAACACGTGGGTGGAAGGGCCATCCCCGTCGTAACTCGAGAATATACCCCAGGTTCCCGCCGCAACTCGAGAAAAACCATGAGTCTTCCCCCTCGCCGCGAGATGAGGCCCGATTCCCCTGCACTGCGTGCAGAGCAATTCCGTGTTGCACATCACACATGAAAGGAGCCTTGATTTCCTTAATGGCACTCCAGAGAAACCCCAAGAACACTGTTTCAAGGCTAGAGGGATCCTGAGGTCACTGTAGCAACACGAAAGAGCTCCATGGACCAAAAAACTACTCGAGATGACAGGTTAGTCCCTGTCTTCGACTCCAGAGGAATACCACCTTACCACAAGCACCTCAAGAGGAGGCTTCTCTCAGCTCTAGGTATTGAGAGGGACCCTGAGTATGCGGCCTCAAGTTCAATGGACACCGCGATGCCCTGACTCGAAATAAGGCCGGATATCCCTGCAGTGACTTGAATGCAGGCTCGTCTTGCATCTCCCAAGAGGAAAGGATGTCTGAATCCCCTGTGGAGACCACAAAGAAAGACCTAGTTCCCCACCTCATGTCTACCGGAGGCCTCACATCCTTTGAAAACTCCAGAGGTACGCGGAGATCAGTGCCTACAAAAGAGACGATGCCTGGCTCCTCGTGAAACTTGATAGGAGTCCCAGGATTCCTGTGGCACGTGGAAAGGGACTCTTGGTCTCCCGCCTCAGCTGGAGAGGCGTCCCAATTGCCCTGCCAAGCCTCGAGGAGAATCCCGAGTTGTCCCTCGCAACTAGGCAGGAGTCCTGACGTCGCTGAACAAACACGTGGGTGGAAGGGCCATCCCCGTCGTAACTCGAGAATATACCCCAGGTTCCCGCCGCAACTCGAGAAAAACCATGAGACTTCCCCCTCGCCGCAAGATGAGGCCCGATTCCCCTGCACTGCGTGCAGAGCAATTCCGTGTTGCACATCACACATGAAAGGAGCCTTTATTTCCTTGATGGCACTCCAGAGAAATCCCAAGAACACTGTTTCAAGGCTAGAGGGATGCTGAGGTCACTGTAGCAACACGAAAGAGCTCCGTGGACCAAAAATCAACTCGAGATGAGAGGTTAGTCCCTGGCTTCGACTCCAGAGGAATACCACCTTACCACAAGCACCTCAAGAGGAGGCTTCTCTCAGCTCTAGGTATGTGAGAGGGACCCTGAGTTTGCGGCCTCAAGTGGAATGGACACCGCGATGCCCTGACTCGAAATAAGGCTGGATATCCCTGCAGTGACTTGAATGCAGGCTCGTCTTGCATCTCCCAAGACGAAAGGATATCTGAATCCCCTGTGGAGACCACAGAGAAAGACCTAGTTCCCACCTCATCGCGACCGGAGGCCCCACATCCTTTAAAAACTCCAGAGGTACGCAGATATCAGTGCCTCCAAAGGAGACGATGCGTGACTCCTCGTGAAACTTGATAGGAGTCCCAGGATTCCTGTGGCACGTGGAAAGGGACCCTTGGTCTCCCGCCTCAGCTGGAGAGGCGTCCCAATTGCCCTGCCAAGCCTCGAGGAGAATCCCGAGTTGTCCCTCGCAACTAGGCAGGAGTTCTGCCGTCGCTGAACAAACACGTGTGTAGAAGGGCCATCCCCGTCGTAACTCGAGAATATACGCCAGGTTCCCGCCGCAACTCGAGAAAAACCATGAGACTTCCCCCTCTCCGCGAGATGAGGCCCGATTCCCCTGTACTGCGTGCAGAGCAATTCCGTGTTGCACATCACACATGAAAGGAGCCTTGATTTCCTTGATGGCACTCCAGAGAATCCCCAAGAACACTGTTTCAAGGCTAAAGGGATCCTGAGGTCAATGTAGCAACACGAAAGAGCTCCGTGGACCAAAAATCAACTCGAGATGAGAGGTTAGTCCCTGGCTTCGACTCCAGAGGAATACCACCTTACCACAAGCACCTCAAGAGGAGGCTTCTCTCAGCTCTATGTATGTGAGAGGGACCCTGAGTTGCGGCCTCAAGTGAAATGGACACCGCGATGCCCTGGCTCAAAATAAGGCCGGATATCCCTGCAGTGACTTGAATGCAGGCTCGTCTTGCATCTCCCAAGACGAAAGGATGACTGAATCCCCTGTGGAGACCACAGAGAAAGACCTAGTTCACCACCTCATGGCGACCGGAGGCCTCACATCCTTTGAAAACTCCAGAGGTACGCGGAGATCAGTGCCTCCAAAGGAGACGATGCCTGACTCCTCGTGAAACTTGATAGGAGTCCCAGGATTCCTGTGGCACGTGGAAAGGGAACCTTGTTCTCCCGCCTCAGCTGGAGAGGCGTCCCAATTGAACTGCCAAGCCTCGAGGAGAATCCCGAGTTGTCCCTCGCAACTAGGCAGGAGTCCTGACGTCGCTGAAGAAACACGTGTGTGGAAGGGCCATCCCCGTCGTAACTCGAGAGTATACCCCAGGTTCCCGCTGCAACTCGAGAAAAACAATGAGACTTCCCCCTCGCCGCGAGATGAGGCCCGATTTCCCTGCAGTGCGTGCAGAGCAATTCCGTGTTGCACATCACACATGAAAGGAGCCTTGATTTCCTTGATGGCACTCCAGAGAAACTCCAAGAACACTGTTTCAAGGCTAGAGGGATCCTGAGGTCACTGTAGCAACACGAAAGAGCTCCGTGGATGAAAAATCAACTCGAGATGAGAGGTTAGTCCCTGGCTTCGACTCCAGAGGAATACCACCTTACCACAAGCACCTCAAGAGGAGGCTTCTCTCAGCTCTAGCTATGTGAGGGGGACCCTGAATTTGCGGCCTCAAGTGGAATGGACACCGCGATGTCCTGACTCAAAATAAGGCCGGATATCCCTGCAGTGACTTGAATGCAGGCTCGTCTTGCATCTCCCAAGATGAAAGGATGTCTGAATCCCCTGTGGAGACCACAGTGAAAGACCTAGTTCACCACCTCATCGCGACCGGAGGCCTCACATCCTTTGAAAACTCAAGAGGTATGCGGAGATCAGTGCCTCCAAAGGAGACGATGCCTGACTCGTTGTGAAACTTGATAGGAGTCCCAGGATTCCTGTGGCACGTGGAAAGGGACCCTTGGTCTCCCGCCTCAGCTGGAGAGGCGTCCCAATTGCCCTGCCAAGCCTCGAGGAGAAGCCCGAGTTGTTCCTTGCAACTAGGCAGGAGTCCTGACGTCGCTGAACAAACACGTGGGTGGAAGGGCCATCCCCGTCGTAACTCGAGAATATACCCCAGGCTCCCGGCGCAACTCGAGAAAAACCATGAGACTTCCCCTTCGCCGCGAGATGAGGCCCGATTCCCCTACACTGCGTGCAGAGCAATTCCGTGTTGCACATCACACATGAAAGGAGCCTTGATTTCCTTGATGGCACTCCAGAGAAACCCCAAGAACACTGTTTCAAGGCTAGAGGGATCCTGAGGTCTCTGTAGTAACAAGAAAGAGCTCCGTGGACCAAAAATCAACTCGAGATGAGAGGTTAGTCCCTGGCTTCTCCTCCAGAGGAATACCACCTTACCACAAGCACCTCAAGAGGAGGCTTCTCTCAGCTCTATGTATGTGAGAGGGACCCTGAGTTGCGGCCTCAAGTGAAATGGACACCGCGATGCCCTGGCTCAAAATAAGGCCGGATATCCCTGCAGTGACTTGAATGCAGGCTCGTCTTGCATCTCCCAAGACGAAAGGATGTCTGAATCCCCTGTGGAGACCACAGAGAAAGACCTAGTTCCCCACCTCATGGCGACCGGAGGCCTCACATCCTTTGAAAACTCCAGAGGTACGCGGAGATCAGTGCCTACAAAGGAGACGATGCCTGGCTCCTCGTGAAACTTGATAGGAGTCCCAGGATTCCTGTGGCACGTGGAAAGGGACCCTTGGTCTCCCGCCTCAGCTGGAGAGGCGTCCCAATTGCCCTGCCAAGCCTCGAGGAGAATCCCGAGTTGTCCCTCGCAACTAGGCAGGAGTCCTGACGTCGCTGAACAAACACGTGGGTGGAAGGGCCATCCCCGTCGTAACTCGAGAATATACCCCAGGTTCCCAACGCAACTCGAGAAAAACCATGAGACTTCCCCCTCGCCGCAAGATGAGGCCCGATTCCCCTGCACTGCGTGCAGAGCAATTCCGTGTTGAACATCACACATGAAAGGAGCCTTGATTTCCTTGATGGCACTCCAGAGAAACCCCAAGAACACTGTTTCAAGGCTAGAGGGGTCCAGAGGTCACTGTAGCAACACGAAAGTGCTCCGTGGACCAAGAATCAACTCGAGATGAGAGGTTAGTCCCTGGCTTCGACTCCAGAGGAATACCACCTTACCACAAGCACCTCAGGAGGCTTCTCTCAGCTCTAGGTATGTGAGAGGGACCCTGAGTTTGTGGCCTCAAGTGGAATGGACACCGCGATGCCCTGGCTCGAAATAAGGCCGGATATCCCTGCAGTGACTTGAATGCAGGCTCGTCTTGCATCTCCCAAGACGAAAGGATGTGTGAATCCCCTGTGGAGACCACAGAGAAAGACCTAGTTCCCCACCTCATCGCGACCGGAGGCCTCCCATCCTTTGAAAACTCCAGAGGTACGCGGAGATCAGTGCCTGCAAAGGAGACGATGTCTGACACCTCATGAACCTTGATAGGAGTCCCAGGATTCCTGTGGCAAGTGGAAAGGGACCCTTGGTCTCCCGCCTCAGCTGGAGAGGCGTCCCAATTGCCCTGCCAAGCCTCGAGGAGAATCCCGAGTTGTCCCTCGCAACTAGGCAGGAGTCATGACGTCGCTGAACAAACACGTGGGTGGAAGGGCCATCCCCGTCGTAACTCGAGAATATACCCCAGGTTCCCGCCGCAACTCGAGAAAAACCATGAGACTTCCCCCTCGCCGCGAGATGAGGCCCGATTCCCCTGCACTGCGTGCAGAGCAATTCCGTGTTGCACATCACACATGAAAGGAGCCTTGATTTCCTTAATGGCACTCCAGAGAAACCCCAAGAACACTGTTCCAAGGCTAGAGGGATCCTGAGGTCACTGTAGCAACACGAAAGAGCTCCATGGACCAAAAAACTACTCGAGATGACAAGTTAGTCCCTGTCTTCGACTCCAGAGGAATACCACCTTACCACAAGCACCTCAAGAGGAGGCTTCTCTCAGCTCTAGGTATTGAGAGGGACCCTGAGTATGCGGCCTCAAGTTCAATGGACACCGCGATGCCCTGACTCGAAATAAGGCCGGATATCCCTGCAGTGACTTGAATGCTGGCTCGTCTTGCATCTCCCAAGAGGAAAGGATGTCTGAATCCCCTGTGGAGACCACAAAGAAAGACCTAGTTCCCCACCTCATGTCGACCGGAGGCCTCACATCCTTTGAAAACTCCAGAGGTACGCGGAGATCAGTGCCTACAAAGGAGACGATGCCTGGCTCCTCGTGAAACTTGATAGGAGTCCCAGGATTCCTGTGGCACGTGGAAAGGGACCCTTGGTCTCCCGCCTCAGCTGGAGAGGCGTCCCAATTGCCCTGCCAAGCCTCGAGGAGAATCCCGAGTTGTCCCTCGCAACTAGGCAGGAGTCCTGACGTCGCTGAAAAAACACGTGGGTGGAAGGGCCATCCCCGTCGTAACTCGTGAATATACCCCAGGTTCCCGCCGCAACTCGAGAAAAACCATGAGACTTCCCCCTCGCCGCGAGATGAGGCCCGATTCCCCTGCACATCTTGCAGAGCAATTCCGTGTTGCACATCACACATGAAAGGAGCCTTGATTTCCTTAATGTCACTCCAGAGAAACCCCAAGAACAGGGTTTCAAGGCTAGAGGGATCCTGAGGTCACTGTAGCAACACGAAAGAGCTCCATGGACCAAAAATCAACTCGAGATGACAGGTTAGTCCCTGTCTTCGACTCCAGAGGAATACCACCTTACCACAAGCACCTCAAGAGGAGGCTTCTCTCAGCTCTAGGTATGTGAGAGGGACCCTGAGTATGCGGCCTCAAGTTCAATGGACACCGCGATGCCCTGACTCGAAATAAGGCCGGATATCCCTGCAGTGACTTGAATGCAGGCTCGTCTTGCATCTCCCAAGACGAAAGGATGTCTGAATCCCCTGTGGAGAACACAGAGAAAGAACTAGTTCCCCACCTCATCGCGACCGGAGGCCTCACATCCTTTGAAAACTCCAGAGGTACTCGGACATCAGTGCCTCCAAAGGAGACGATGCCTGACTCCTCATGAAACTTGATAGGAGTCCCAGGATTCCTGTGGCACGTGAAAAGGGACTCTTGGTCTCCCGCCTCAGCTGGAGAGGCGTCCCAATTGCCCTGCCAAGCCTCGAGGAGAATCCCGAGTTGTCCCTCGCAACTAGGCAGGAGTCCTGACGTCGCTGAAGAAACACGTGTGTGGAAGGGCCATCCCCGTCGTAACTCGAGAATATTTCCCAGGTTCCCGCCGCAACTCGAGAAAAGCCATGAGACTTCCCCCTCGCCGCGAGATGAGGCCCGATTCCCCTCCACTGCGTGCAGAGCAATTTCGTGTTGCACATCACACATGAAAGGAGCCTTGATTTCCTTGATGGCACTCCAGAGAAACCCCAAGAACACTGTTTCAAGGCTAGAGGGATCCAGAGGTCACTGTAGCAACACGAAAGAGCTCTGTGGACCAAGAATCAACTCGAGATGAGAGGTTAGTCCCTGGCTTCGACTCCAGAGGAATACCACCTTACCACAAGCACCTCAGGAGGCTTCTCTCAGCTCTAGGTATGTGAGAGGGACCCTGAGTTTGCGGCCTCAAGTGGAATGGACACCGCGATGCCCTGGCTCGAAATAAGGCCGGATATCCCTGCAGTGACTTGAATGCAGGCTCGTCTTGCATCTCCCAAGACGAAAGGATGTCTTAATCCCCTGTGGAGACCACAGAGAAAGACCTAGTTCCCCACCTCATCGCGACCGGAGGCCTCACATCCTTTGAAAACTCCAGGGGTAGGCGGAGATCAGTGCCTCCAAAGGAGACGATGCCTGACTCCTCGAGAAACTTGGTAGGAGTCCCAGGATTCCTGTGGCACGTGGAAAGGGACCCTTGGTCTCCCGCCTCAGCTGGAGAGGCGTCCCAATTGCCCTGCCAAGCCTTGAGGAGAATCCCAAGTTGTCCCTCGCAACTAGGCAGGAGTCCTGACGTCGCTGAACAAACACGTGGGTGGAAGGGCCATCCCCGTCGTAACTCGAGAATATACCCCAGGTTCCCGCCGCAAGTGGAGAAAAACCATAAGACTTCCCCCTCGCCGCAAGATGAGGCCCGATTCCCCTGCACTGCGTGCAGAGCAATTCCGTGTTGCACATCACACATGAAAGGAGCCTTGATTTCCTTGATGGCACTCCAGAGAAATCCCAAGAACACTGTTTCAAGGCTAGAGGGATGCTGAGGTCACTGTAGCAACACGAAAGAGCTCCGTGGACCAAAAATCAACTCGAGATGAGAGGTTAGTCCCTGGCTTCGACTCCAGAGGAATACCACCTTACCACAAGCACCTCAAGAAGAGGCTTCTCTCAGCTCTAGGTATGTGAGAGGGACCCTGAGTTTGCGGCCTCAAGTGGAATGGACACCGCGATGCCCTGACTCGAAATAAGGCTGGATATCCCTGCAGTGACTTGAATGCAGGCTCGTCTTGCATCTCCCAAGACGAAAGGATATCTGAATCCCCTGTGGAGACCACAGAGAAAGACCTAGTTCCCACCTCATCGCGACCGGAGGCCTCACATCCTTTAAAAACTCCAGAGGTACGCAGATATCAGTGCCTCCAAAGGAGACGATGCGTGACTCCTCTTTAAACTTGATAGGAGTCCCAGGATTCCTGTGGCACGTGGAAAGGGACCCTTGGTCTCCCGCCTCAGCTGGAGAGGCATCCCAATTGCCCTGCCAAGCCTCGAGGAGAATCCCGAGTTGTCCCTCGCAACTAGGCAGGAGTCCTGCCGTCGCTGAACAAACACGTGTGTAGAAGGGCCATCCCCGTCGTAACTCGAGAATATACCCCAGGTTCCCGCCGCAACTCGAGAAAAACCATGAGACTTCCCCCTCTCCGCGAGATGAGGCCCAATTCCCCTGTACTGCGTGCAGAGCAATTCCGTGATGCACATCAAACATGGAAGGAGCCTTGATTTCCTTGATGGCACTCCAGAGAATCCCCAAGAACACTGTTTCAAGGCTAAAGGGATCCTGAGGTCAATGTAGCAACACGAAAGAGCTCCGTGGACCAAAAATCAACTCGAGATGAGAGGTTAGTCCCTGGCTTCGACTGCAGAGGAATACCACCTTACCACAAGCACCTCAAGAGGAGGCTTCTCTCAGCTCTAGGTATGTGAGAGGGACCTGAGATTGCGGTCACAAGTGGAATGGACACCGCGATGCCCTGACTCGAAATAATGCCGGATATCCCTGCAGTGACTTGAATGCATGCTCGTCTTGCATCTGCGAAGACGAAAGGATGTCTGAATCCCCTGTGGAGACCACAGAGAAAGACCAGTTCCCCACCTCATCGCGACCGGAGGCCTCACATCCTTTGAAAACTCCAGAGGTACGCGGAGATCAGTGCCTCCAAAGGAGACGATGCCTGACTCCTCGTGAAACTTGATAGGAGTCCCAGGATTCCTGTGGCACGTGGAAAGGGAACCTTGTTCTCCCGCCTCAGCTGGAGAGGCGTCCCAATTGCCCTGCCAAGCCTCGAGGAGAATCCCGAGTTGTCCCTCGCAACTAGGCAGGAGTCCTGACGTCGCTGAACAAACACGTGTGTGGAAGGGCCATCCCCGTCGTAACTCGAGAGTATACCCCAGGTTCCCGCTGCAACTCGAGAAAAACAATGAGACTTCCCCCTTGCCGCGAGATGAGGCCCGATTTCCCTGCACTGCGTGCAGAGCAATTCCGTGTTGCACATCACACATGAAAGGAGCCTTGATTTCCTTGATGGCACTCCAGAGAAACTCCAAGAACACTGTTTCAAGGCTAGAGGGATCCTGAGGTCACTGTAGCAACACGAAAGAGCTCCGTGGATGAAAAATCAACTCAAGATGAGAGGTTAGTCCCTGGCTTCGACTCCAGAGGAATACCACCTTACCACAAGCACCTCAAGAGGAGGCTTCTCTCAGCTCTAGCTATGTGAGGGGGACCCTGAATTTGCGGCCTCAAGTGGAATGGACACCGCGATGCCCTGACTCAAAATAAGGCCGGATATCCCTGCAGTGACTTGAATGCAGGCTCGTCTTGCATCTCCCAAGATGAAAGGATGTCTGAATCCCCTGTGGAGACCACAGTGAAATACCTAGTTCCCCACCTCATTGCGACCGGAGGCCTCACATTCTTTGAAAACTCAAGAGGTATGCGGAGATCAGTGCCTCCAAAGGAGACGATGCCTGACTCGTTGTGAAACTTGATAGGAGTCCCAGGATTCCTGTGGCACGTGGAAAGGGACTCTTGGTCTCCCGCCTCAGCTGGAGAGGCGTCCCAATTGCCCTGCCAAGCCTCGAGGAGAATCCCGAGTTGTCCCTTGCAACTAGGCAGGAGTCCTGACGTCGCTGAACAAACACGTGGGTGGAAGGGCCATCCCCGTCGTAACTCGAGAATATACCCCAGGCTCCCGGCGCAACTCGAGAAAAACCATGAGACTTCCCCTTCGCCGCGAGATGAGGCCCGATTCCCCTGCACTGCGTGCAGAGCAATTTCGTGTTGCACATCACACATGAAAGGAGCCTTGATTTCCTTGATGGCACTCCAGAGAAACCCCAAGAACACTGTTTCAAGGCTAGAGGGATCCTGAGGTCACTGTAGCCACACGAAAGGCTCCGTAGACCAAAAATCAACTCGAGATGAGAGGTTAGTCCCTGGCTTCGACTCCAGAGGAATTCCACCTTACCACAAGCACCTCAAGAGGAGGCTTCTCTCAGCTCTAAGTATGTGAGAGGGACCCTGAATTTGCGGCCTCAAGTGGAATGGACACCGCGATGCCCTGACTCGAAATAAGGCCGGATATCCCTGCAGTGACTTGAATGCAGGCTCGTCTTGCATCTCCCAAGACAAAAGGATGTCTGAATCCCCTGTGGAGACCACAGAGAAAGAACTAGTTCCTCACCTCATCGTGACCGGAGGCCTCACATCCTTTGAAAACTCCAGAGGTACGCGGAGATCAGTGCCTCCAAAGGAGACGATGCCTGACTCCTCGTGAAACTTGATAGGAGTCGCAGGATTCCTGTGGCACGTGGAAAGGGACACTTGGTCTCCCGCCTCAGCTGGAGAGGCGTCCCAATTGCCCTGCCAAGCCTCGAGGAGAATCCCGAGTTGTCCCTCGCAACTGGGCAGGAGTCCTAACGTCGCTGAACAAACACGTGTGTGGAAGGGCCATCCCCGTCGTAACTCGAGAATATACCCCACGTTCCCGCCGCAACTCGAGAAAAACCATGAGACTTCCCCCTCGCCGCAAGATGAAGCCCGATTCCCCTGCACTGCGTGCAGAGCAATTCCGTGTTGCACATCACACATGAAAGCAGCCTTGATTTCCTTGATGGCACTCCAGAGAAACTCCAAGAACAGTGTTTCAAGGCTAGAGGGATCCTGAGGTCACTGTAGCAACACGAAAGAGCTCCGTGGATGAAAAATCAACTCGAGATGAGAGGTTAGTCCCTGGCTTCGACTCCAGAGGAATACCACCTTACCACAAGCACCTCAAGAGGAGGCTTCTCTCAGCTCTAGCTATGTGAGAGGGACCCTGAATTTCGGCCTCAAGTGGAATGGACACCGCGATGCCCTGACTCAAAATAAGGCCGGATATCCCTGCAGTGACTTGAATGCAGGCTCGTCTTGCATCTCCCAAGACGAAAAGATGTCTGAATCCCCTGTGGAGACCACAGAGAAAGACCTAGTTCCCCACCTCATCGTGACCGGAGGCCTCACATCCTTTGAAAACTCCAGAGGTACGCGGAGATCAGTGCCTCCAAAGGAGACGATGCCTGACTCTTCGTGAAACTTGATTGGAGTCCCAGGATTCCTGTGGCACGTGGAAAGGGACCCTTGGTCTCCCGCCTCAGCTGGAGAGGCGTCCCAATTGCCCTGCGAAGCCTCGAGGAGAATCCCGAGTTGTCCCTCGCAACTAGGCAGGAGTCCTGACTTCGCTGAACAAACACGTGGGTGGAAGGGCCATCCCCGTCGTAACTCGAGAATATACACAAGGTTCCCGCCGCAACTCGAGAAAAACCATGAGACTTCCCCCTCGCCGCGAGATGAGGCACGATTCCCCTGCACTGCGTGCAGAGCAATTCCGTGTTGCACATCACACATGAAAGGAGCCTTGATTTCCTTGATGGCACTCCAGAGAAACCCCAAGAACACTGTTTCAAGGCTAGAGGCATCCTGAGGTCACTGTAGCAACATGAAAGAGCTCCGTGGACCAAGAATCAACTCGAGATGAGAGGGTAGTCCCTGGCTTCAACTCCAGAGGAATACCACCTTACCACAAGCACCTCAAGAGGAGCCTTCTCTCAGCTCTAGGTATGTGAGAGGGACCCTGAATTTGCGGCCTCAAGTGGAATGGACACCGCGATGCCCTGACTCGAAATAAGGCTGGATATCCCTGCAGTGACTTGAATGCAGGCTCGTCTTGCATCTCCCAAGACGAAAGGATGTGTGAATCCCCTGTGGAGACCACAGAGAAAGACCTAGTCCCCCACCTCATCGCGACCAGAGGCCTCACATCCGTTGAAAACTCCAGAGGAACGCGGAGATCAGTGCCTCCAAAGGAGACGATGCCTGACTCCTCGTGAAACTTGATAGGAGTCGCAGGATTCCTGTGGCACGTGGAAAGGGACACTTGGTCTCCCGCCTCAGCTGGAGAGGCGTCCCAATTGCCCTGCCAAGCCTCGAGGAGAATCCCGAGTTGTCCCTCGCAACTGGGCAGGAGTCCTGACGTCGCTGAACAAACACGTGGGTGGAAGGGCCATCCCCGTCGTAACTCGAGAATATACCCCACGTTCCCGCCGCAACTCGAGAAAAACCATGAGACTTCCCCCTCGCCGCAAGATGAAGCCCGATTCCCCTGCACTGCGTGCAGAGCAATTCCGTGTTGCACATCACACATGAAAGCAGCCTTGTTTTCCTTGATGGCACTCCAGAGAAACCAAAAGAATACTCTTTCAAGGCTAGAGGAATCCTGAGGTCACTGTAGCAACACAAAAGAGCTCCGTGGACCAAAAATCAACTCGAGATGAGAGGTTAGTCCCTGGCTTCGACTCCAGAGGAAACCACCTTACCACAAGCACCTCAAGAGGAGGCTTCTCTCAGCTCTAGGTATGTGAGAGGGACCCTGAGTATGGGGCCTCAAGTTCAATGGACACCGCGATGCCCTGACTCGAAATAAGGCCGGATATCCCTGCAGTGACTTGAATGCAGGCTCGTCTTGCATCTCCCAAGAAGAAAGGATGTCTGAATCCCCTGTGGAGACCACAGAGAAAGACCTAGTTCCCCACCTCATGGCGACCGGAGGCCTCACATCCTTTGAAAACTCCAGAGGTACGCGGAGATCAGTGCCTCCAAAGGAGACGATGCCTGACTCCTCGTGAAACTTGATAGGAGTCCCAGGATTCCTGTGGCACGTGGAAAGGGACCCTTGGTCTCCCGCCTCAGGTGGAGAGGGGTCCCAATTGCCCTGCCAAGCCTCGAGGAGAATCTCGAGTTGTCCCTCGCAACTAGGCAGGAGTCCTGCCGTCGCTGAACAAACACGTGGGTGGAAGGGCCATCCCCGTCGTAACTCGAGAATATACCCCAATTTCCCACCGCAACTCGAGAAAAACAATGAGACTTCCCCCTCGCCGCGAGATGAGGCCCGATTCCCCTGCACTGCGTGCAGAGCAATTCCGTGTTGCACATCACACATGAAAGGAGCCTTGATTTCCTTGATGGCACTCCAGAGAAACCCCAGGAACACTGTTTCAAGGCTAGAAGGATTCTGAGGTCACTGTAGCAACAGGAAAGAGCTCCGTGGACCAAAAATCAACTCGAGATGAGAGGTTAGTCCCTGGCTTCGACTCCAGAGGAATACCACCTTACCACAAGCACCTCAAGAGGAGGCTTCTCTCAGCTCTAGCTATGTGAGAGGGACCCTGAGTTTGCGGCCTCAAGTGGAATGGACACCGCGATGCCCTGACTCAAAATAAGGCCGGATATCCCTGCAGTGACTTGAATGCAGGCTCGTCTTGCATCTCCCAAGACGAAAGGATATCTGAATCCCCTGTGGAGACCACAGAGAAAGACCTAGTTCCCACCTCATCGCGACCGGAGGCCTCACATCCTTTGAAAACTCCAGAGGTACGCAGATATCAGTGCCTCCAAAGGAGACGATGCCTGACTCCTCGTGAAACTTGATAGGAGTCCCAGGATTCCTGTGGCACGTGGAAAGGGACACTTGGTCTCCCGCCTCAGCTGGAGAGGCGTCCCAATTGCCCTGCCAAGCCTCGAGGAGAATCGCGAGTTGTCCCTCGCAACTAGGCAGGAGTCCTGCCGTCGCTGAACAAACACGTGTGTGGAAGGGCCATCCCCGTCGTAACTCGAGAATATACCCCAGGTTCCCGCCGCAACTCGAGAAAAACCATGAGACTTCCCCCTCGCCGCGAAATGAAGCCCGATTCCCCTGCACTGCGTGCAGAGCAATTACGTGATGCACATCAAACATGGAAGGAGCCTTGATTTCCTTGATGGCACTCCAGAGAATCCCCAAGAACACTGTTTCAAGGCTAAAGGGATCCTGAGGTCAATGTAGCAACACGAAAGAGCTCCGTGGACCAAAAATCAACTCGAGATGAGAGGTTAGTCCCTGGCTTCGACTCCAGAGGAATACCACCTTACCACAAGCACCTCAAGAGGAGGCTTCTCTCAGCTCTAGGTATGTGAGAGGGACCCTGAGTTTGCGGCCACAAGTGGAATGGACACCGCGATGCCCTGACTCGAAATAATGCCGGATATCCCTGCAGTGACTTGAATGCAGGCTCGTCTTGCATCTCCCAAGACGAAAGGATGTCTGAATCCCCTCTGGAGACCACAGAGAAAGACCTAGTTCCCCACCTCATCGCGACCGGAGGCCTCACATCCTTTGAAAATTCCAGAGGTACGCGGAGATCAGTGCCTCCAAAGGAGACGATGCCTGACTCCTCGTGAAACTTGATAGGAGTCCCAGGATTCCTGTGGCACGTGGAAAGGGACCCTTGGTCTCCCGCCTCAGCTGGAGAGGCGTCCCAATTGCCCTGCCAAGCCTCGAGGAGAATCCCGAGTTGTCCCTCGCAACTAGGCAGGAGTCCTGCCGTGGCTGAACAAACACGTGTGTGGAAGGGCCATCCCCGTCGTAACTCGAGAGTATACCCCAGGTTCCCGCTACAACTCGAGAAAAACAATGAGACTTCCCCCTCGCCGCGAGAAAAGGCCCGATTTCCCTGCACTGCGTGCAGAGCAATTCCGTGTTGCACATCACACATGAAAGTAGCCTTGATTTCCTTGATGGCACTCCAGAGAAACTCCAAGAACACTGTTTCAAGGCTAGAGGGATCCTGACGTCACTGTAGCAAAACGAAAGAGCTTCGTGGATGAAAAATCAACTCGAGATGAGAGGTTAGTCCCTGGCTTCTCCTTCAGAGGAATACCACCTTACCACAAGCACCTCAAGAGGAGGCTTCTCTCAGCTCTAGGTATGTGAGAGGGACCCTGAATTTGCGGCCTCAAGTGGAATGGACACCGCGATGCCCTGACTCAAAATAAGGCCGGATATCCCTGCAGTGACTTGAATGCAGGCTCGTCTTGCATCTCCCAAGACGAAAGGATGTGTGAATCCCCTGTGGAGACCACAGTGAAAGACCTAGTTCCCCACCTCATGGCGACGGGAGGCCTCACATCCTTTGAAAACTCCAGAGGTACGCGGAGATCAGTGCCTCCAAAGGAGACGATGCCTGACTCCTCGTGAAACTTGATAGGAGTCCCAGGATTCCTGTGGCACGTGGAAAGGGACCCTTGGTGTCCCGCCTCAGCTGGAGAGGCGTCCCAATTGCCCTGCCAAGCCTCGAGGAGAATCCTGAGTTGTCCCTCGCAACTAGGCAGGAGTCCTGACTTCGCTGAACAAACACGTGGGTGGAAGGGCCATCCCCGTCGTAACTCGAGAATATACCCCAGGTTCCCGCCGCAACTCGAGAAAAACAATGAGACTTCCCCCTCGCCGCGAGATGAGGCCCGATTCCCCTGCACTGCGTGCAGAGCAATTCCGTGTTGCACATCACACATGAAAGGAGCCTTGATTTCCTTGATGGCACTCCAGAGAAACCCCAGGAACACTGTTTCAAGGCTAGAAGGATTCTGAGGTCACTGTAGCAACAGGAAAGAGCTCCGTGGACCAAAAATCAACTCGAGATGAGAGGTTAGTCCCTGGCTTCGACTCCAGAGGAATACCACCTTACCACAAGCACCTCAAGAGGAGGCTTCTCTCAGCTCTAGCTATGTGAGAGGGACCCTGAGTTTTTCGACCTCAAGTGGAATGGACACCGCGATGCCCTGACTCAAAATAAGGCCGGATATCCCTGCAGTGACTTGAATGCAGGCTCGTCTTGCATCTCCCAAGACGAAAGGATATCTGAATCCCCTGTGGAGACCACAGAGAAAGACCTAGTTCCCACCTCATCGCGACCGGAGGCCTCACATCCTTTGAAAACTCCAGAGGTACGCAGATATCAGTGCCTCCAAAGGAGACGATGCCTGACTCCTCGTGAAACTTGATAGGAGTCCCAGGATTCCTGTGGCACGTGGAAAGGGACACTTGGTCTCCCGCCTCAGCTGGAGAGGCGTCCCAATTGCCCTGCCAAGCCTCGAGGAGAATCGCGAGTTGTCCCTCGCAACTAGGCAGGAGTCCTGCCGTCGCTGAACAAACACGTGTGTGGAAGGGCCATCCCCGTCGTAACTCGAGAATATACCCCAGGTTCCCGCCGCAACTCGAGAAAAACCATGAGACTTCCCCCTCGCCGCGAAATGAAGCCCGATTCCCCAGCACTGCGTGCAGAGCAATTACGTGATGCACATCAAACATGGAAGGAGCCTTGATTTCCTTGATGGCACTCCAGAGAATCCCCAAGAACACTGTTTCAAGGCTAAAGGGATCCTGAGGTCAATGTAGCAACACGAAAGAGCTCCGTGGACCAAAAATCAACTCGAGATGAGAGGTTAGTCCCTGGCTTCGACTCCAGAGGAATACCACCTTACCACAAGCACCTCAAGAGGAGGCTTCTCTCAGCTCTAGGTATGTGAGAGGGACCCTGAGTTTGCGGCCACAAGTGGAATGGACACCGCGATGCCCTGACTCGAAATAATGCCGGATATCCCTGCAGTGACTTGAATGCAGGCTCGTCTTGCATCTCCCAAGACGAAAGGATGTCTGAATCCCCTCTGGAGACCACAGAGAAAGACCTAGTTCCCCACCTCATCGCGACCGGAGGCCTCACATCCTTTGAAAATTCCAGAGGTACGCGGAGATCAGTGCCTCCAAAGGAGACGATGCCTGACTCCTCGTGAAACTTGATAGGAGTCCCAGGATTCCTGTGGCACGTGGAAAGGGACCCTTGGTCTCCCGCCTCAGCTGGAGAGGCGTCCCAATTGCCCTGCCAAGCCTCGAGGAGAATCCCGAGTTGTCCCTCGCAACTAGGCAGGAGTCCTGCCGTGGCTGAACAAACACGTGTGTGGAAGGGCCATCCCCGTCGTAACTCGAGAGTATACCCCAGGTTCCCGCTACAACTCGAGAAAAACAATGAGACTTCCCCCTCGCCGCGAGAAAAGGCCCGATTTCCCTGCACTGCGTGCAGAGCAATTCCGTGTTGCACATCACACATGAAAGTAGCCTTGATTTCCTTGATGGCACTCCAGAGAAACTCCAAGAACACTGTTTCAAGGCTAGAGGGATCCTGACGTCACTGTAGCAAAACGAAAGAGCTTCGTGGATGAAAAATCAACTCGAGATGAGAGGTTAGTCCCTGGCTTCTCCTTCAGAGGAATACCACCTTACCACAAGCACCTCAAGAGGAGGCTTCTCTCAGCTCTAGGTATGTGAGAGGGACCCTGAATTTGCGGCCTCAAGTGGAATGGACACCGCGATGCCCTGACTCAAAATAAGGCCGGATATCCCTGCAGTGACTTGAATGCAGGCTCGTCTTGCATCTCCCAAGACGAAAGGATGTGTGAATCCCCTGTGGAGACCACAGTGAAAGACCTAGTTCCCCACCTCATGGCGACGGGAGGCCTCACATCCTTTGAAAACTCCAGAGGTACGCGGAGATCAGTGCCTCCAAAGGAGACGATGCCTGACTCCTCGTGAAACTTGATAGGAGTCCCAGGATTCCTGTGGCACGTGGAAAGGGACCCTTGGTGTCCCGCCTCAGCTGGAGAGGCGTCCCAATTGCCCTGCCAAGCCTCGAGGAGAATCCTGAGTTGTCCCTCGCAACTAGGCAGGAGTCCTGACTTCGCTGAACAAACACGTGGGTGGAAGGGCCATCCCCGTCGTAACTCGAGAATATACCCCAGGTTCCCGCCGCAACTCGAGAAAAACCATGAGACTTCCCCCTCGCCGCGAGATGAGGCCCGATTCCCCTGCACTGTGTGCAGAGCAATTCCGTGTTGCACATCACACATGAAAGGAGCCTTGATTTCCTTAATGTCACTCGAGAGAATCCACAAGAACACTGTTTCAAGGCTAGAGGGATCCTGAGGTCACTGTAGCAACACGAAAGAGCTCCATGGACCAAAAATCAACTCGAGATGACAGGTTAGTCCCTGTCTTCGACTCCAGAGGAATACCACCTTACCACAAGCACCTCAAGAGGAGGCTTCTCTCATCTCTAGGTATGTGAGAGGGACCCTGAGTATGGGGCCTCAAGTTCAATGGACACCGCGATGCCCTGACTCGAAATAAGGCCGGATATCCCTGCAGTGACTTGAATGCAGGCTCGTCTTGCATCTCCCAAGACGAAAGGATGTCTGAATCCCCTGTGGAGACCACAGAGAAAGACCTAGTTCTCCACCTCATCGCGACCGGAGGCCTCACATCCTTTGAAAACTCCAGAGGTACTCGGAGATCAGTGCCTCCAAAGGAGACGATGCCTGACTCCTCATGAAACTTGATAGGAGTCCCAGGATTCCTGTGGCACGTGGAAAGGGACTCTTGGTCTCCTGCCTCAGCTGGAGAGGCGTCCCAATTGCCCTGCCAAGCCTCGAGGAGAATCCCGAGTTGTCCCTCGCAACTAGGCAGGAGTCCTGACGTCGCTGAAGAAACACGTGTGTGGAAGGGCCATCCCCGTCGTAACTCGAGAATATACCCCACGTTCCCGCCGCAACTCGAGAAAAGCCATGAGACTTCCCCCTCGCCGCGAGATGAGGCCCGATTCCCCTCCACTGCGTGCAGAGCAATTTCGTGTTGCACATCACACATGAAAGGAGCCTTGATTTCCTTGATGGCACTCCAGAGAAACCCCAAGAACACTGTTTCAAGGCTAGAGGGATCCAGAGGTCACTGTAGCAACACGAAAGAGCTCCGTGGACCAAGAATCAACTCCAGATGAGAGGTTAGTCCCTGGCTTCGACTCCAGAGGAATACCACCTTACCACAAGCACCTCAGGAGGCTTCTCTCAGCTCTAGGTATGTGAGAGGGACCCTGAGTTTGCGGCCTCAAGTGGAATGGACATCGCGATGCCCTGGCTCGAAATAAGGCCGGATATCCCTGCAGTGACTTGAATGCAGGCTCGTCTTGCATCTCCCAAGAAGAAAGGATGTGTGAATCCCCTGTGGAGACCACAGAAAAAGACCTAGTTCCCCACCTCATCGCGACCGGAGGCCTCACATCCTTTGAAAACTCCAGGGGTAGGCGGAGATCAGTGCCTCCAAAGGAGACGATGCCTGACTCCTCGAGAAACTTGGTAGGAGTCCCAGGATTCCTGTGGCACGTGGAAAGGGACCCTTGGTCTCCCGCCTCAGCTGGAGAGGCGTCCCAATTGCCCTGCCAAGCCTTGAGGAGAATCCCGAGTTGTCCCTCGCAACTACGCAGGAGTCCTGACGTCGCTGAACAAACACGTGGGTGGAAGGGCCATCCCCGTCGTAACTCGAGAATATACCCCAGGTTCCCGCCGCAACTCGAGAAAAACCATGAGACTTCCCCCTCGCCGCAAGATGAGGCCCGATTCCCCTGCACTGCGTGCAGAGCAATTCCGTGTTGCACATCACACATGAAAGGAGCCTTGATTTCCTTGATGGCACTCCAGAGAAACCAAAAGAACTCTCTTTCAAGGCTAGAGGGATCCTGAGGTCACTGTAGCAACACAAAAGAGCTCCGTGTACCAAAAATCAACTCGAGATAAGAGGTTAGTCCCTGGCTTCGACTCCAGAGGAAACCACCTTACCACAAGCACCTCAAGAGGAGGCTTCTCTCAGCTCTAGGTATGTGAGAGGGACCCTGAGTTTGCGGCCTCAATTGGAATGGACACCGCGATGCCCTGACTCGAAATAATGCCGGATATCCCTGCAGTGACTTGAATGCAAGCTCGTCTTGCATCTCCCAAGACGAAAGGATGTGTGAATCCCCTGTGGAGACACAGAGAAAGACCTAGTTCCCCACCTCATCACGACCGGAGGCCTCAAATCCTTTGAATACACCAGAGATACGCAGAGATAAGTGCCTCCAAAGGAGACGATGCCTGACTCCTCGTGAAACTTCTTAGGAGTCCCAGGATTCCTGTGGCACGTGGAAAGGGAACCTTGGTCTCCCGCCTCAGCTGGAGAGGCGTCCCAATTGCCCTGCCAAGCCTCGAGGAGAATCCCGAGTTGTCCCTCGCAACTAGGCAGGAGTCCTGACGTCGCTGAACTAACACGTGGGTGGAAGGGCCATCCCCGTCGTAACTCGAGAATATACCCCAGGTTCCCCCCGCAACTCGAGAAAAACCATGAGATTTCCCCCTCGCTGTGAGAAGAGGCCCGATTCCCCTGCACTACGTGCAGAGCAATTCTGTGTTGCACATCACACATGAAAGGAGCCTTGATTTCCTTGATGGCACTCCAGAGAAACCCCAAGAACACTGTTTCAAGGCCAGAGGGATCCTGAGGTCACTCTAGCAACACGAAAGAGCTCCGTGGACCAAAAATCAACTCGAGATGAGAGGTTAGTCCCTGGCTTCGACTCCAGAGGAATACCACCTTACCACAAGCACCTCAAGAGGTGGCTTCTCTCAGCTCTAGGTATGTGAGAGGGACCCTGAGTTTGCGGCCTCAAGTGGAATTAACACCGCGATGCCCTGACTCAAAATAAGGCCAGATATCCCTGCAGTGACTTGAATGCAGGCTCGTCTTGCATCTCCCAAGACGAAAGGATATCTGAATCCCCTGTGGAGACCACAGAGAAAGACCTAGTTCCCACCTCATCGCGACCGGAGGCCTCACATCCTTTGAAAACTCCAGAGGTACGCAGATATCAGTGCCTCCAAAGGAGACGATGCGTGACTCCTCGTGAAACTTGATAGGAGTCCCAGGATTCCTGTGGCACGTGGACAGGGACCCTTGGTCTCCCGCCTCAGCTGGAGAGGCGTCCCAATTGCCCTGCCAAGCCTCGAGGGGAATCGCAAGTTGTCCCTCGCAACTAGGCAGGAGTCCTGCCGTCGCTGAACAAACACGTGTGTAGAAGGGCCATCCCCGTCGTAACTCGAGAATATACCCCAGGTTCCCTCCGCAACACGAGAAAAACCATGAGACTTCCCCCTCGCCGCGAGATGAGGCCCGATTCCCCTGCACTGCGTGCAGAGCAATTCCGTGTTGCACATCACACATGAAAGGAGCCTTGATTTCCTTGATGGCACTCCAGAGAATCCCCAAGAACACTGTTTCAAGGCTAAAGGGATCCTGAGGTCAATGTAGCAACACGAAAGAGCTCCGTGGACCAAAAATCAACTCGAGATGAGAGGTTAGTCCCTGGCTTCGACTCCAGAGGAATACCACCTTACCACAAGCACCTCAAGAGGAGGCTTCTCTCAGCTCTAGGTATGTGAGAGGGACCCTGAGTTTGCGGCCACAAGTGGAATGGACACCGCGATGCCCTGACTCGAAATAATGCCGGATATCCCTGCAGTGACTTGGATGCAGGCTTGTCTTGCATCTCCGAAGACGAAAGGATGTCTGAATCCCCTGTGGAGACCACAGAGAAAGACCTAGTTCCCCACCTCATGTCGACCGGAGGCCTCACATCCTTTGAAAATTCCAGAGGTACGCGCAGATCAGTGCCTCCAAAGGAGACGATGCGTGACTCCTCGTGAAACTTGATAGGAGTCCCAGGATTCCTGTGGCACGTGGAAAGGGACCCTTGGTCTCCCGCCTCAGCTGGAGAGGCGTCCCAATTGCCCTGCCAAGCCTCGAGGAGAATCCCGAGTTGTCCCTCGCAACTAGGCAGGAGTCCTGCCGTCGTTGAACAAACACGTGTGTGGAAGGGCCATCCCCGTCGTAACTCGAGAATATACCCCAAGTTCCCGCCGCAACTCGAGAAAAACAATGAGACTTCCTCCTCGCCGCGAGATGAGGCCCGATTCCCCTGTACTGCGTGCAGAGCAATTCCGTGTTGGACATCACACATGAAAGGAGCCTTGATTTCCTTGATGGCACTGCAGAGAAACTCCAAGAACACTGTTTCAAGGCTAGAGGGATCCTGAGGTCACTGTAGCAACACGAAAGAGCTCCGTGGATGAAAAATCACCTCGAGATGAGAGGTTAGTCCCTGGCTTCGACTCCAGAGGAATACCACCTTACCACAAGCACCTCAAGAGGAGGCTTCTCTCAGCTCTAGCTATGTGAGAGGGACCCTGAGTTTGCGGCCTCAAGTGGAATGGACACCGCGATGCCCTGACTCAAAATAAGGCCGGATATCCCTGCAGTGACTTGAATGCAGGCTCGTCTTGCATCTGCCAAGACGAAAGGATATCTGAATCCCCTGTGGAGACCACAGAGAAAGACCTAGTTCCCACCTCATCGCGACCAGATGCCTCACATCCTTTGAAAACTCCAGAGGTACGCAGATATCAGTGCCTCCAAAGGAGACGATGCGTGACTCCTCGTGAAACTTGATAGGAGTCCCAGGATTCCTGTGGCACGTGGAAAGGGACCCTTGGTCTCCCGCCTCAGCTGGAGAGGCGTCCCAATTGCCCTGCCAAGCCTCGAGGAGAATCCCGAGTTGTCCCTCGTAATTAGGCAGGAGTCCTGCCGTCGCTGAACAAACACGTGTGTAGAAGGCCATCTCCGTCGTAACTCGAGAATATACCCCAGGTTTCCGCCGCAACTCGAGAAAAACCATGAGACTTCCCCCTCGCCGCGAGATGAGGCCCGATTCCCCTGTACTGCGTGCAGAGCAATTCCGTGATGCACATCAAACATGGAAGGAGCCTTGATTTCCTTGATGGCACTCCAGAGAATCCCCAAGAACACTGTTTCAAGGCTAAAGGGATCCTGAGGTCAATGTAGCAACACGAAAGAGCTCCGTGGACCAAAAATCAACTCGAGATGAGAGGTTAGTCCCTGGCTTCGACTCCAGAGGAATACCACCTTACCACAAGCACCTCAAGAGGAGGCTTCTCTCAGCTCTAGGTATGTGAGAGGGACCCTGAGATTGCGGTCACAAGTGGAATGGACACCGCGATGCCCTGACTCGAAATAATGCTGGATATCCCTGCAGTGACTTGAATGCATACTCGTCTTGCATCTCCGAAGACGAAAGGATGTCTGAATCCCCTGTGGAGACCACAGAAAAAGACCAGTTCCCCACCTCATCGCGACCGGAGGCCTCACATCCTTTGAAAACTCCAGAGGTACGCGGAGATCAGTGCCTCCAAAGGAGACGATGCCTGACTCCTCGTGAAACTTGATAGGAGACCCAGGATTCCTGTGGCACAAGGAAAGGGACACTTGGTCTCCCGCCTCAGCTGGAGAGGCGTCCCAATTGCCCTGCCAAGCCTCGAGGAAAATCCCGAGTTGTCCCTCGCAACTAGGCAGGAGTCCTGCCTAGGCTGAAAAAACACGTGTGTGGAAGGGCCATCCCCGTCGTAACTCGAGAGTATACCCCAGGTTCCCGCTACAACTCGAAAAAAACAATGAGACTTCCCCCTCGCCGCGAGAAAAGGCCCGATTTCCCTGCACTGCGTGCAGAGCAATTCCGTGTTGCACATCACACATGAAAGGAGCCTTGATTTCCTTGATGGCACTCCAGAGAAACTCCAAGAACACTGTTTCAAGGCTAGAGGGATCCTGACGTCACTGTAGCAACACGAAAGAGCTCCGTGGATGAAAAATCAACTCGAGATGAGAGGTTAGTCCCTGGCTTCGCCTCCAGAGGAATACCACCTTACCACAAGCACCTCAAGGGGAGGCTTCTCTCAGCTCTAGGTATGTGAGAGGGACCCTGAGTTTGCGGCCTCAAGTGAAATGGACACCGCGATGCCCTGACTCAAAATAAGGCCGGATATCCCTGCAGTGACTTGAATGCAGGCTCGTCTTGCATCTCCCAAGACGAAAGGATGTGTGAATCCCCTGTGGAGACCACAGTGAAAGACCTAGTTCACCACCTCATCGCGACCGGAGGCCTCACATCCTTTGAAAACTCCAGAGGTATGCGGAGATTAGTGCCTCCAAAGGAGACGATGCCTGACTCCTCGTGAAACTTGATAGGAGTCCCAGGATTCCTGTGGCACGTGGAAAGGGACCCTTGGTCTCCCGCCTCAGCTGGAGAGGCGTCCCAATTGCCCTGCCAAGCCTCGAGGAGAATCCCGAGTTGTCCCTTGCAACTAGGCAGCAGTCCTGACGTCGCTGAACAAACACGTGGGTGGAAGGGCCATCCCCGTCGTAACTCGAGAATATACCCCAGGCTCCCGACGCAACTCGAGAAAAACCATGAGACTTCCCCCTCGCCGCGAGATGAGGCCCGATTCCCCTGCACTGCGTGCAGAGCAATTCCGTGTTGCACATCACACATGAAAGGAGCCTTGATTTCCTTGATGGCACTCCAGAGAAACCCCAAGAACACTGTTTCAAGGCTAGAGGGATCCTGAGGTCACTGTAGCAACACGAAAGAGCTCCGTGGACCAAAAATCAACTCGAGATGAGAGGTTAGTCCCTGGCTTCGACTCCAGAGGAATACCACCTTACCACAAGCACCTCAAGAGGAGGCTTCTCTCAGCTCTAGGTATGTGAGAGGGACCCTGAGTATGGGGCCTCAAGTTCAATGGACACCGCGATGCCCTGACTCGAAATAAGGCCGGATATCCCTGCAGTGACTTGAATGCAGGCTCGTCTTGCATCTCCCAAGACGAAAGGATGTCTGAATCCCCTGTGGAGACCACAGAGAAAGAACTAGTTCCCCAGTTCATCGCGACCGGAGGCCTCATATCCTTTGAAAACTCCAGAGGTACTCGGAGATCAGTGCCTCCAAAGGAGACGATGCCTGACTCCTCATGAAACATGATAGGAGTCCAAGGATACCTGTGGCACGTGAAAAGGGACTCTTGGTCTCCTGCCTCAGCTGGAGAGGCGTCCCAATTGCCCTGCCAAGCCTCGAGGAGAATCCCGAGTTGTCCCTCGCAACTAGGCAGGAGTCCTGACGTCACTGAAGAAACACGTGTGTGGAAGGGCCATCCCCGTCGTAACTCGAGAATATACCCCAGGTTCCAGCCGCAACTCGAGAAAAGCCATGAGACTTCCCCCTCGCCGCGAGATGAGGCCCGATTCCCCTCCACTGCGTGCAGAGCAATTTCGTGTTGCACATCACACATGAAAGGAGCCTTGATTTCCTTGATGGCACTCCAGAGAAACCCCAAGAACACTGTTTCAAGGCTAGAGGGATCCAGAGGTCACTGTAGCAACACGAAAGAGCTCCGTGGACCAAGAATCAACTCCAGATGAGAGGTTAGTCCCTGGCTTCGACTCCAGAGGAATACCACCTTACCACAAGCACCTCAGGAGGCTTCTCTCAGCTCTAGGTATGTGAGAGGGACCCTGAGTTTGCGGCCTCAAGTGGAATGGACACCGCGATGCCCTGACTCGAAATAAGGCCATATATCCCTGCAGTGACTTGAATGCAGGCTCGTCTTGCATCTCCCAAGACGAAAGGATGTGTGAATCCCCTGTGGAGACCACAGAAAAAGACCTAGTTCCCCACCTCATCGCGACCGGAGGCCTCACATCCTTTGAAAACTCCAGGGGTAGGCGGAGATCAGTGCCTCCAAAGGAGACGATGCCTGACTCCTCGAGAAACTTGGTAGGAGTCCCAGGATTCCTGTGGCACGTGGAAAGGGACCCTTGGTCTCCCGCCTCAGCTGGAGAGGCGTCCCAATTGCCCTGCCAAGCCTTGAGGAGAATCCCGAGTTGTCCCTCGCAACTACGCAGGAGTTCTGACGTCGCTGAACAAACACGTGGGTGGAAGGGCCATCCCCGTCGTAACTCGAGAATATACCCCAGGTTCCCGCCGCAACTCGAGAAAAACCATGAGACTTCCCCCTCGCCGCAAGATGAGGCCCGATTACCCTGCACTGCGTGCAGAGCAATTCCGTGTTGCACATCACACATGAAAGGAGCCTTGATTTCCTTGATGGCACTCCAGAGAAACCAAAAGAACTCTCTTTAAAGGCTAGAGGGATCCTGATGTCACTGTAGCAACACAAAAGAGCTCCGTGTACCAAAAATCAACTCGAGATAAGAGGTTAGTCCCTGGCTTCGACTCCAGAGGAAACCACCTTACCACAAGCACCTCAAGAGGAGGCTTCTCTCAGCTCTAGGTATGTGAGAGGGACCCTGAGTTTGCGGCCACAAGTGGAATGGACACCGCGATGCCCTGACTCGAAATAATGCCGGATATCCCTGCAGTGACTTGAATGCAGGCTCGTCTTGCATCTCCCAAGACGAAAGGATGTCTGAATCCCCTCTGGAGACCACAGAGAAAGACCTAGTTCCCCACCTCATCGCGACCGGAGGCCTCACATTCTTTGAAAATTCCAGAGGTACGCGGAGATCAGTGCCTCCAAAGGAGACGATGCCTGACTCCTCATGAAACTTGATAGGAGACCCAGGATTTCTGTGGCACAAGGAAAGGGACTCTTGGTCTCCCGCCTCAGCTGGAGAGGCGTCCCAATTGCCCTGCCAAGCCTCGAGGAGAATCCCGAGTTGTCCCTCGCAACTAGGCAGGAGTCCTGCCTAGGCTGAAAAAACACGTGTGTGGAAGGGCCATCCCCGTCGTAACTCGAGAGTATACCCCAGGTTCCCGCTACAACTCGAGAAAAACAATGAGACTTCCCCCTCGCCGCGAGAAAAGGCCCGATTTCCCTGCACTGCGTGCAGAGCAATTCCGTGTTGCACATCACACATGAAAGGAGCCTTGATTTCCTTGATGGCACTCCAGAGAAACTCCAAGAACACTGTTTCAAGGCTAGAGGGATCCTGACGTCACTGTAGCAACACGAAAGAGCTCCGTGGATGAAAAATCAACTCGAGATGAGAGGTTAGTCCCTGGCTTCGCCTCCAGAGGAATACCACCTTACCACAAGCACCTCAAGGGGAGGCTTCTCTCAGCTCTAGGTATGTGAGAGGGACCCTGAGTTTGCGGCCTCAAGTGGAATGGACACCGCGATGCCCTGACTCAAAATAAGGCCGGATATCCCTGCAGTGACTTGAATGCAGGCTCGTCTTGCATCTCCCAAGACGAAAGGATGTGTGAATCCCCTGTGGAGACCACAGTGAAAGACCTAGTTCACCACCTCATCGCGACCGGAGGCCTCACATCCTTTGAAAACTCCAGAGGTATGCGGAGATCAGTGCCTCCAAAGGAGACGATGCCTGATTCCTCGTGAAACTTGATAGGAGTCCCAGGATTCCTGTGGCACGTGGAAAGGGACCCTTGGTCTCCCGCCTCAGCTGGAGAGGCGTCCCAATTGCCCTGCCAAGCCTTGAGGAGAATCCCGAGTTGTCCCTCGCAACTACGCAGGAGTCCTGACGTCGCTGAACAAACACGTGGGTGGAAGGGCCATCCCCGTCGTAACTCGAGAATATACCCCAGGTTCCCGCCGCAACTCGAGAAAAACCATGAGACTTCCCCCTCGCCGCAAGATGAGGCCCGATTCCCCTGCACTGCGTGCAGAGCAATTCCGTGTTGCACATCACACATGAAAGGAGCCTTGATTTCCTTGATGGCACTCCAGAGAAACCAAAAGAACTCTCTTTCAAGGCTAGAGGGATCCTGAGGTCACTGTAGCAACACAAAAGAGCTCCGTGTACCAAAAATCAACTCGAGATAAGAGGTTAGTCCCTGGCTTCGACTCCAGAGGAAACCACCTTACCACAAGCACCTCAAGAGGAGGCTTCTCTCAGCTCTAGGTATGTGAGAGGGACCCTGAGTTTGCGGCCTCAATTGGAATGGACACCGCGATGCCCTGACTCGAAATAATGCCGGATATCCCTGCAGTGACTTGAATGCAAGCTCGTCTTGCATCTCCCAAGACGAAAGGATGTCTGAATCCCCTGTGGAGACCACAGAGAAAGACCTAGTTCCCCACCTCATCACGACCGGAGGCCTCAAATCCTTTGAATACACCAGAGATACGCAGAGATAAGTGCCTCCAAAGGAGACGATGCCTGACTCCTCGTGAAACTTCTTAGGAGTCCCAGGATTCCTGTGGCACGTGGAAAGGGAACCTTGGTCTCCCGCCTCAGCTGGAGAGGCGTCCCAATTGCCCTGCCAAGCCTCGAGGAGAATCCCGAGTTGTCCCTCGCAACTAGGCAGGAGTCCTGACGTCGCTGAACTAACACGTGGGTGGAAGGGCCATCCCCGTCGTAACTCGAGAATATACCCCAGGTTCCCCCCGCAACTCGAGAAAAACCATGAGATTTCCCCCTCGCTGTGAGAAGAGGCCCGATTCCCCTGCACTACGTGCAGAGCAAATCTGTGTTGCACATCACACATGAAAGGAGCCTTGATTTCCTTGATGGCACTCCAGAGAAACCCCAAGAACACTGTTTCAAGGCCAGAGGGATCCTGAGGTCACTCTAGCAACACGAAAGAGCTCCGTGGACCAAAAATCAACTCGAGATGAGAGGTTAGTCCCTGGCTTCGACTCCAGAGGAATACCACCTTACCACAAGCACCTCAAGAGGTGGCTTCTCTCAGCTCTAGGTATGTGAGAGGGACCCTGAGTTTGCGGCCTCAAGTGGAATTAACACCGCGATGCCCTGACTCAAAATAAGGCCAGATATCCCTGCAGTGACTTGAATGCAGGCTCGTCTTGCATCTCCCAAGACGAAAGGATATCTGAATCCCCTGTGGAGACCACAGAGAAAGACCTAGTTCCCACCTCATCGCGACCGGAGGCCTCACATCCTTTGAAAACTCCAGAGGTACGCAGATATCAGTGCCTCCAAAGGAGACGATGCGTGACTCCTCGTGAAACTTGATAGGAGTCCCAGGATTCCTGTGGCACGTGGACAGGGACCCTTGGTCTCCCGCCTCAGCTGGAGAGGCGTCCCAATTGCCCTGCCAAGCCTCGAGGGGAATCGCAAGTTGTCCCTCGCAACTAGGCAGGAGTCCTGCCGTCGCTGAACAAACACGTGTGTAGAAGGGCCATCCCCGTCGTAACTCGAGAATATACCCCAGGTTCCCTCCGCAACACGAGAAAAACCATGAGACTTCCCCCTCGCCGCGAGATGAGGCCCGATTCCCCTGCACTGCGTGCAGAGCAATTCCGTGTTGCACATCACACATGAAAGGAGCCTTGATTTCCTTGATGGCACTCCAGAGAATCCCCAAGAACACTGTTTCAAGGCTAAAGGGATCCTGAGGTCAATGTAGCAACACGAAAGAGCTCCGTGGACCAAAAATCAACTCGAGATGAGAGGTTAGTCCCTGGCTTCGACTCCAGAGGAATACCACCTTACCACAAGCACCTCAAGAGGAGGCTTCTCTCAGCTCTAGGTATGTGAGAGGGACCCTGAGTTTGCGGCCACAAGTGGAATGGACACCGCGATGCCCTGACTCGAAATAATGCCGGATATCCCTGCAGTGACTTGGATGCAGGCTTGTCTTGCATCTCCGAAGACGAAAGGATGTCTGAATCCCCTGTGGAGACCACAGAGAAAGACCTAGTTCCCCACCTCATGTCGACCGGA
Organism: Cervus elaphus; assembly: GCF_910594005.1. Taxonomy (NCBI): domain Eukaryota; kingdom Metazoa; phylum Chordata; class Mammalia; order Artiodactyla; family Cervidae; genus Cervus; species Cervus elaphus. The sequence goes on along the minus strand of NC_057838.1, from coordinate 10,999,854 downwards.
GGCCTCACATCCTTTGAAAATTCCAGAGGTACGCGCAGATCAGTGCCTCCAAAGGAGACGATGCGTGACTCCTCGTGAAACTTGATAGGAGTCCCAGGATTCCTGTGGCACGTGGAAAGGGACCCTTGGTCTCCCGCCTCAGCTGGAGAGGCGTCCCAATTGCCCTGCCAAGCCTCGAGGAGAATCCCGAGTTGTCCCTCGCAACTAGGCAGGAGTCCTGCCGTCGTTGAACAAACACGTGTGTGGAAGGGCCATCCCCGTCGTAACTCGAGAATATACCCCAAGTTCCCGCCGCAACTCGAGAAAAACAATGAGACTTCCTCCTCGCCGCGAGATGAGGCCCGATTCCCCTGTACTGCGTGCAGAGCAATTCCGTGTTGGACATCACACATGAAAGGAGCCTTGATTTCCTTGATGGCACTGCAGAGAAACTCCAAGAACACTGTTTCAAGGCTAGAGGGATCCTGAGGTCACTGTAGCAACACGAAAGAGCTCCGTGGATGAAAAATCACCTCGAGATGAGAGGTTAGTCCCTGGCTTCGACTCCAGAGGAATACCACCTTACCACAAGCACCTCAAGAGGAGGCTTCTCTCAGCTCTAGCTATGTGAGAGGGACCCTGAGTTTGCGGCCTCAAGTGGAATGGACACCGCGATGCCCTGACTCAAAATAAGGCCGGATATCCCTGCAGTGACTTGAATGCAGGCTCGTCTTGCATCTGCCAAGACGAAAGGATATCTGAATCCCCTGTGGAGACCACAGAGAAAGACCTAGTTCCCACCTCATCGCGACCAGATGCCTCACATCCTTTGAAAACTCCAGAGGTACGCAGATATCAGTGCCTCCAAAGGAGACGATGCGTGACTCCTCGTGAAACTTGATAGGAGTCCCAGGATTCCTGTGGCACGTGGAAAGGGACCCTTGGTCTCCCGCCTCAGCTGGAGAGGCGTCCCAATTGCCCTGCCAAGCCTCGAGGAGAATCCCGAGTTGTCCCTCGTAATTAGGCAGGAGTCCTGCCGTCGCTGAACAAACACGTGTGTAGAAGGCCATCTCCGTCGTAACTCGAGAATATACCCCAGGTTTCCGCCGCAACTCGAGAAAAACCATGAGACTTCCCCCTCGCCGCGAGATGAGGCCCGATTCCCCTGTACTGCGTGCAGAGCAATTCCGTGATGCACATCAAACATGGAAGGAGCCTTGATTTCCTTGATGGCACTCCAGAGAATCCCCAAGAACACTGTTTCAAGGCTAAAGGGATCCTGAGGTCAATGTAGCAACACGAAAGAGCTCCGTGGACCAAAAATCAACTCGAGATGAGAGGTTAGTCCCTGGCTTCGACTCCAGAGGAATACCACCTTACCACAAGCACCTCAAGAGGAGGCTTCTCTCAGCTCTAGGTATGTGAGAGGGACCCTGAGATTGCGGTCACAAGTGGAATGGACACCGCGATGCCCTGACTCGAAATAATGCTGGATATCCCTGCAGTGACTTGAATGCATACTCGTCTTGCATCTCCGAAGACGAAAGGATGTCTGAATCCCCTGTGGAGACCACAGAAAAAGACCAGTTCCCCACCTCATCGCGACCGGAGGCCTCACATCCTTTGAAAACTCCAGAGGTACGCGGAGATCAGTGCCTCCAAAGGAGACGATGCCTGACTCCTCGTGAAACTTGATAGGAGACCCAGGATTCCTGTGGCACAAGGAAAGGGACACTTGGTCTCCCGCCTCAGCTGGAGAGGCGTCCCAATTGCCCTGCCAAGCCTCGAGGAAAATCCCGAGTTGTCCCTCGCAACTAGGCAGGAGTCCTGCCTAGGCTGAAAAAACACGTGTGTGGAAGGGCCATCCCCGTCGTAACTCGAGAGTATACCCCAGGTTCCCGCTACAACTCGAAAAAAACAATGAGACTTCCCCCTCGCCGCGAGAAAAGGCCCGATTTCCCTGCACTGCGTGCAGAGCAATTCCGTGTTGCACATCACACATGAAAGGAGCCTTGATTTCCTTGATGGCACTCCAGAGAAACTCCAAGAACACTGTTTCAAGGCTAGAGGGATCCTGACGTCACTGTAGCAACACGAAAGAACTCCGTGGATGAAAAATCAACTCGAGATGAGAGGTTAGTCCCTGGCTTCGCCTCCAGAGGAATACCACCTTACCACAAGCACCTCAAGGGGAGGCTTCTCTCAGCTCTAGGTATGTGAGAGGGACCCTGAGTTTGCGGCCTCAAGTGAAATGGACACCGCGATGCCCTGACTCAAAATAAGGCCGGATATCCCTGCAGTGACTTGAATGCAGGCTCGTCTTGCATCTCCCAAGACGAAAGGATGTGTGAATCCCCTGTGGAGACCACAGTGAAAGACCTAGTTCACCACCTCATCGCGACCGGAGGCCTCACATCCTTTGAAAACTCCAGAGGTATGCGGAGATTAGTGCCTCCAAAGGAGACGATGCCTGACTCCTCGTGAAACTTGATAGGAGTCCCAGGATTCCTGTGGCACGTGGAAAGGGACCCTTGGTCTCCCGCCTCAGCTGGAGAGGCGTCCCAATTGCCCTGCCAAGCCTCGAGGAGAATCCCGAGTTGTCCCTTGCAACTAGGCAGCAGTCCTGACGTCGCTGAACAAACACGTGGGTGGAAGGGCCATCCCCGTCGTAACTCGAGAATATACCCCAGGCTCCCGACGCAACTCGAGAAAAACCATGAGACTTCCCCCTCGCCGCGAGATGAGGCCCGATTCCCCTGCACTGCGTGCAGAGCAATTCCGTGTTGCACATCACACATGAAAGGAGCCTTGATTTCCTTGATGGCACTCCAGAGAAACCCCAAGAACACTGTTTCAAGGCTAGAGGGATCCTGAGGTCACTGTAGCAACACGAAAGAGCTCCGTGGACCAAAAATCAACTCGAGATGAGAGGTTAGTCCCTGGCTTCGACTCCAGAGGAATACCACCTTACCACAAGCACCTCAAGAGGAGGCTTCTCTCAGCTCTAGGTATGTGAGAGGGACCCTGAGTATGGGGCCTCAAGTTCAATGGACACCGCGATGCCCTGACTCGAAATAAGGCCGGATATCCCTGCAGTGACTTGAATGCAGGCTCGTCTTGCATCTCCCAAGACGAAAGGATGTCTGAATCCCCTGTGGAGACCACAGAGAAAGACCTAGTTCCCCACCTCATCGCGACCGGAGGCCTCATATCCTTTGAAAACTCCAGAGGTACTCGGAGATCAGTGCCTCCAAAGGAGACGATGCCTGACTCCTCATGAAACATGATAGGAGTCCAAGGATACCTGTGGCACGTGAAAAGGGACTCTTGGTCTCCTGCCTCAGCTGGAGAGGCGTCCCAATTGCCCTGCCAAGCCTCGAGGAGAATCCCGAGTTGTCCCTCGCAACTAGGCAGGAGTCCTGACGTCACTGAAGAAACACGTGTGTGGAAGGGCCATCCCCGTCGTAACTCGAGAATATACCCCAGGTTCCAGCCGCAACTCGAGAAAAGCCATGAGACTTCCCCCTCGCCGCGAGATGAGGCCCGATTCCCCTCCACTGCGTGCAGAGCAATTTCGTGTTGCACATCACACATGAAAGGAGCCTTGATTTCCTTGATGGCACTCCAGAGAAACCCCAAGAACACTGTTTCAAGGCTAGAGGGATCCAGAGGTCACTGTAGCAACACGAAAGAGCTCCGTGGACCAAGAATCAACTCCAGATGAGAGGTTAGTCCCTGGCTTCGACTCCAGAGGAATACCACCTTACCACAAGCACCTCAGGAGGCTTCTCTCAGCTCTAGGTATGTGAGAGGGACCCTGAGTTTGCGGCCTCAAGTGGAATGGACACCGCGATGCCCTGACTCGAAATAAGGCCATATATCCCTGCAGTGACTTGAATGCAGGCTCGTCTTGCATCTCCCAAGACGAAAGGATGTGTGAATCCCCTGTGGAGACCACAGAAAAAGACCTAGTTCCCCACCTCATCGCGACCGGAGGCCTCACATCCTTTGAAAACTCCAGGGGTAGGCGGAGATCAGTGCCTCCAAAGGAGACGATGCCTGACTCCTCGAGAAACTTGGTAGGAGTCCCAGGATTCCTGTGGCACGTGGAAAGGGACCCTTGGTCTCCCGCCTCAGCTGGAGAGGCGTCCCAATTGCCCTGCCAAGCCTTGAGGAGAATCCCGAGTTGTCCCTCGCAACTACGCAGGAGTTCTGACGTCGCTGAACAAACACGTGGGTGGAAGGGCCATCCCCGTCGTAACTCGAGAATATACCCCAGGTTCCCGCCGCAACTCGAGAAAAACCATGAGACTTCCCCCTCGCCGCAAGATGAGGCCCGATTACCCTGCACTGCGTGCAGAGCAATTCCGTGTTGCACATCACACATGAAAGGAGCCTTGATTTCCTTGATGGCACTCCAGAGAAACCAAAAGAACTCTCTTTAAAGGCTAGAGGGATCCTGATGTCACTGTAGCAACACAAAAGAGCTCCGTGTACCAAAAATCAACTCGAGATAAGAGGTTAGTCCCTGTCTTCGACTCCAGAGGAAACCACCTTACCACAAGCACCTCAAGAGGAGGCTTCTCTCAGCTCTAGGTATGTGAGAGGGACCCTGAGTTTGCGGCCACAAGTGGAATGGACACCGCGATGCCCTGACTCGAAATAATGCCGGATATCCCTGCAGTGACTTGAATGCAGGCTCGTCTTGCATCTCCCAAGACGAAAGGATGTCTGAATCCCCTCTGGAGACCACAGAGAAAGACCTAGTTCCCCACCTCATCGCGACCGGAGGCCTCACATTCTTTGAAAATTCCAGAGGTACGCGGAGATCAGTGCCTCCAAAGGAGACGATGCCTGACTCCTCATGAAACTTGATAGGAGACCCAGGATTTCTGTGGCACAAGGAAAGGGACTCTTGGTCTCCCGCCTCAGCTGGAGAGGCGTCCCAATTGCCCTGCCAAGCCTCGAGGAGAATCCCGAGTTGTCCCTCGCAACTAGGCAGGAGTCCTGCCTAGGCTGAAAAAACACGTGTGTGGAAGGGCCATCCCCGTCGTAACTCGAGAGTATACCCCAGGTTCCCGCTACAACTCGAGAAAAACAATGAGACTTCCCCCTCGCCGCGAGAAAAGGCCCGATTTCCCTGCACTGCGTGCAGAGCAATTCCGTGTTGCACATCACACATGAAAGGAGCCTTGATTTCCTTGATGGCACTCCAGAGAAACTCCAAGAACACTGTTTCAAGGCTAGAGGGATCCTGACGTCACTGTAGCAACACGAAAGAGCTCCGTGGATGAAAAATCAACTCGAGATGAGAGGTTAGTCCCTGGCTTCGCCTCCAGAGGAATACCACCTTACCACAAGCACCTCAAGGGGAGGCTTCTCTCAGCTCTAGGTATGTGAGAGGGACCCTGAGTTTGCGGCCTCAAGTGGAATGGACACCGCGATGCCCTGACTCAAAATAAGGCCGGATATCCCTGCAGTGACTTGAATGCAGGCTCGTCTTGCATCTCCCAAGACGAAAGGATGTGTGAATCCCCTGTGGAGACCACAGTGAAAGACCTAGTTCACCACCTCATCGCGACCGGAGGCCTCACATCCTTTGAAAACTCCAGAGGTATGCGGAGATCAGTGCCTCCAAAGGAGACGATGCCTGATTCCTCGTGAAACTTGATAGGAGTCCCAGGATTCCTGTGGCACGTGGAAAGGGACCCTTGGTCTCCCGCCTCAGCTGGAGAGGCGTCCCAATTGCCCTGCCAAGCCTCGAGGAGAATCCCGAGTTGTCCCTTGCAACTAGGCAGCAGTCCTGACGTCGCTGAACAAACACGTGGGTGGAAGGGCCATCCCCGTCGTAACTCGAGAATATACCCCAGGCTCCCGACGCAACTCGAGAAAAACCATGAGACTTCCCCCTCGCCGCGAGATGAGGCCCGATTCCCCTGCACTGCGTGCAGAGCAATTCCGTGTTGCACATCACACATGAAAGGAGCCTTGATTTCCTTGATGGCACTCCAGAGAAACCCCAAGAACACTGTTTCAAGGCTAGAGGGATCCTGAGGTCACTGTAGCAACACGAAAGAGCTCCGTGGACCAAAAATCAACTCGAGATGAGAGGTTAGTCCCTGGCTTCGACTCCAGAGGAATACCACCTTACCACAAGCACCTCAAGAGGAGGCTTCTCTCAGCTCTAGGTATGTGAGAGGGACCCTGAGTATGGGGCCTCAAGTTCAATGGACACCGCGATGCCCTGACTCGAAATAAGGCCGGATATCCCTGCAGTGACTTGAATGCAGGCTCGTCTTGCATCTCCCAAGACGAAAGGATGTCTGAATCCCCTGTGGAGACCACAGAGAAAGAACTAGTTCCCCAGCTCATCGCGACCGGAGGCCTCATATCCTTTGAAAACTCCAGAGGTACTCGGAGATCAGTGCCTCCAAAGGAAACGATGCCTGACTCCTCATGAAACATGATAGGAGTCCAAGGATTCCTGTGGCACGTGAAAAGGGACTCTTGGTCTCCTGCCTCAGCTGGAGAGGCGTCCCAATTGCCCTGCCAAGCCTCGAGGAGAATCCCGAGTTGTCCCTCGCAACTAGGCAGGAGTCCTGACGTCACTGAAGAAACACGTGTGTGGAAGGGCCATCCCCGTCGTAACTCGAGAATATACCCCAGGTTCCAGCCGCAACTCGAGAAAAGCCATGAGACTTCCCCCTCGCCGCGAGATGAGGCCCGATTCCCCTGCACTGCGTGCAGAGCAATTCCGTGATGCACATCAAACATGGAAGGAGCCTTGATTTCCTTGATGGCACTCCAGAGAATCCCGAAGAACACTGTTTCAAGGCTAAAGGGATCCTGAGGTCAATGTAGCAACACGAAAGAGCTCCGTGGACCAAAAATCAACTCGAGATGAGAGGTTAGTCCCTGGCTTCTCCTCCAGAGGAATACCACCTTACCACAAGCACCTCAAGAGGAGGCTTCTCTCAGCTCTAGGTATGTGAGAGGGACCCTGAGTTTGCGGCCACAAGTGGAATGGACACCGCGATGCCCTGACTCGAAATAATGCCGGATATCCCTGCAGTGACTTGGATGCAGGCTTGTCTTGCATCTCCGAAGACGAAAGGATGTCTGAATCCCCTGTGGAGACCACAGAGAAAGACCTAGTTCCCCACCTCATCGCGACCGGAGGCCTCACATCCTTTGAAAATTCCAGAGGTACGCGGAGATCAGTGCCTCCAAAGGAGACGATGCCTGACTCCTCGTGAAACTTGATAGGAGTCCCAGGATTCCTGTGGCACGTGGAAAGGGACCCTTGGTCTCCCGCCTCAGCTGGAGAGGCGTCCCAATTGCCCTGCCAAGCCTCGAGGAGAATCCCGAGTTGTCCCTCGCAACTAGGCAGGAGTCCTGCCGTCGCTGAACAAACACGTGTGTGGAAGGGCCATCCCCGTCGTAACTCGAGAATATACCCCAAGTTCCCGCCGCAACTCGAGAAAAACAATGAGACTTCCTCCTCGCCGCGAGATGAGGCCCGATTCCGCTGCACTGCGTGCAGAGCAATTCCGTGTTGCACATCACACATGAAAGGAGCCTTGATTTCTTTGATGGCACTCCAGAGAAACTCCAAGAACACTGTTTCAAGGCTAGAGGGATCCTGAGGTCACTGTAGCAACACGAAAGAGCTCCGTGGATGAAAAATCACCTCGAGATGAGAGGTTAGTCCCTGGCTTCGACTCCAGAGGAATACCACCTTACCACAAGCACCTCAAGAGGAGGCTTCTCTCAGCTCTAGCTATGTGAGAGGGACCCTGAATTTGCGGCCTCAAGTGGAATGGACACCGCGATGCCCTGACTCAAAATAAGGCCGGATATCCCTGCAGTGACTTGAATGCAGGCTCGTCTTGCATCTCCCAAGACGAAAGGATATCTGAATCCCCTGTGGAGACCACAGAGAAAGACCTAGTTCCCACCTCATCGCGACCAGAGGCCTCACATCCTTTGAAAACTCCAGAGGTACGCAGATATCAGTGCCTCCAAAGGAGACGATGCGTGACTCCTCGTGAAACTTGATAGGAGTCCCAGGATTCCTGTGGCACGTGGAAAGGGACCCTTGGTCTCCCGCCTCAGCTGGAGAGGCTTCCCAATTGCCCTGCCAAGCCTCGAGGAGAATCCCGAGTTGTCCCTCGCAACTAGGCAGGAGTCCTGCCGTCGCTGAACAAACACGTGTGTAGAAGGGCCATCCCCGTCGTAACTCGAGAGTATACCCCAGGTTTCCGCCGCAACTCGAGAAAAACCATGAGACTTCCCCCTCGCCGCGAGATGAGGCCCGATTCCCCTGCACTGCTTGCAGAGCAATTCCGTGTTGCACATCACACATGAAAGGAGCCTTGATTTCCTTGATGGCACTCCAGAGAATCCCCAAGAACACTGTTTCAAGGCTAAAGGGATCCTGAGGTCAATGTAGCAACACGAAAGAGCTCCGTGGACGAAAAATCAACTCGAGATGAGAGGTTAGTCCCTGGCTTCGACTCCAGAGGAATACCACCTTACCACAAGCACCTCAAGAGGAGGCTTCTCTCAGCTCAAGCTATGTGAGAGGGACCCTGAGATTGCGGTCACAAGTGGAATGGACACCGCGATGCCCTGACTCGAAATAACGCCGGATATCCCTGCAGTGACTTGAATGCATGCTCGTCTTGCATCTCTGAAGACGAAAGGATGTCTGAATCCCCTGTGGAGACCACAGAGAAAGACCAGTTCCCCACCTCATCGCGACCGGAAGCCTCACATCCTTTGAAAACTCCAGAGGTACGCGGAGATCAGTGCCTCCAAAGGAGACGATGCCTGACTCCTCGTGAAACTTGATAGGAGTTCCAGGATTCCTGTGGCACGTGGAAAGGGACACTTGGTCTCCCGCCTCAGCTGGAGAGGCGTCCCAATTGCCCTGCCAAGCCTCGAGGAGAATCCCGAGTTGTCCCTCGCAACTAGGCAGGAGTCCAGACGTCGCTGAACAAACACGTGGGTGGAAGGGCCATCCCCGTCGTAACTCGTGAATATACCCCAGATTCCCGCCGCAACTCGAGAAAAACCATGAGACTTCCCCCTCGCCGCGAGATGAGGCCCGATTCCCCTGCACTGCTTGCAGAGCAATTCCGTGTTGCACATCACACATGAAAGGAGCCTTGATTTCCTTGATGGCACTCCAGAGAAACCCCAAGAACACTGTTTCAAGGCTAGAGGGATCCTGAGGTCACTGTAGCAACACGAAAGAGCTCCATGGACCAAAAATCAACTCGAGATGACAGGTTAGTCCCTGTCTTCGACTCCAGAGGAATACCACCTTACCACAAGCACCTCAAGAGGAGGCTTCTCTCAGCTCTAGGTATGTGAGAGGGACCCTGAGTATGCGCCCTCAAGTTCAATGGACACCGCGATGCCCTGACTCGAAATAAGGCCGGATATCCCTGCAGTGACTTGAATGCAGGCTCGTCTTGCATCTCCCAAGACGAAAGGATGTCTGAATCTCCTGTGGAGAACACAGAGAAAGAACTAGTTCCCCACCTCATCGCGACCGGAGGCCTCACATCCTTTGAAAACTCCAGAGGTACTCGGAGATCAGTGCCTCCAAAGGAGACGATGCCTGACTCCTCATGAAACTTGATAGGAGTCCCAGGATTCCTGTGGCACGTGAAAAGTGAATCTTGGTCTCCTGCCTCAGCTGGAGAGGCGTCCCAATTGCCCTGCCAAGCCTCGAGGAGAATCGCGAGTTGTCCCTCGCAACTAGGCAGGAGTCCTGACGTCGCTGAAGAAACACGTGTGTGGAAGGGCCATCCCCGTCGTAACTCGAGAATATACCCCAGGTTCCCGCCGCAACTCGAGAAAAGCCATGAGACTTCCCCCTCGCCGCGAGATGAGGCACGATTCCACTCCACTGCGTGCAGAGCAATTACGTGATGCACATCAAACATGGAAGGAGCCTTGATTTCCTTGGTGGCACTCCAGAGAAAAACCAAGAACACTCTTTCAAGGCTAGAGGGATCCTGAGGTCACTGTAGCAACACGAAAGAGCTCCGTGGACCAAAAATCAACTCGAGATGAGAGGTTAGTTCCTGGCTTCGACTCCAGAGGACTACCACCTTACCACAAGCACCTCAAGAGGAGGCGTCTCTCAGCTCTAGCTATGTGAGAGGGACCCTGAGTTTGCGGCCTCAAGTGGAATGGACACCGCGATGCCCTGACTCAAAATAAGGCCGGATATTCCTGCAGTGACTTGAATGCAGGCTCGTCTTGCATCTCCCAAGACGAAAGGATATCTGAATCCCTTGTGGAGACCACAGAGAAAGACCTAGTTCCCACCTCATCGCGACCGGAGGCCTCACATCCTTTGAAAACTCCAGAGGTACGCAGATATCAGTGCCTCCAAAGGAGACGATGCGTGACTCCTCGTGAAACTTGATAGGAGTCCCAGGATTCCTGTGGCACGTGGAAAGGGACACCTGGTCTCCCGCCTCAGCTGGAAAGGCGTCCCAATTGCCCTGCCAAGCCTCGAGGAGAATCCCGAGTTGTCCCTCGCAACTAGGCAGGAGTCCTGACGTCGCTGAAGAAACACGTGTGTGGAAGGGCCATCCCCGTCGTAACTCGAGAATATACCCCAGGTTCCCGCCGCAACTCGAGAAAAGCCATGAGACTTCCCCCTCGCCGCGAGATGAGGCACGATTCCACTCCACTGCGTGCAGAGCAATTACGTGATGCACATCAAACATGGAAGGAGCCTTGATTTCCTTGGTGGCACTCCAGAGAAAAACCAAGAACACTCTTTCAAGGCGAGAGGGATCCTGAGGTCACTGTAGCAACACGAAAGAGCTACGTGGACCAAAAATCAACTCGAGATGAGAGGTTAGTTCCTGGCTTCGACTCCAGAGGAATACCACCTTACCACAAGCACCTCAAGAGGAGGCGTCTCTCAGCTCTAGCTATGTGAGAGGGACCCTGAGTTTGCGGCCTCAAGTGGAATGGACACCGCGATGCCCTGACTCAAAATAAGGCCGGATATTCCTGCAGTGACTTGAATGCAGGCTCGTCTTGCATCTCCCTAGACGAAAGGATATCTGAATCCCCTGTGGAGACCACAGAGAAAGACCTAGTTCCCACCTCATCGCGACCGGAGGCCTCACATCCTTTGAAAACTCCAGAGGTACGCAGATATCAGTGCCTCCAAAGGAGACGATGCGTGACTCCTCGTGAAACTTGATAGGAGTCCCAGGATTCCTGTGGCACGTGGAAAGGGACACCTGGTCTCCCCCCTCAGCTGGAAAGGCGTCCCAATTGCCCTGCCAAGCCTCGAGGAGAATCGCGAGTTGTCCCTCGCAACTAGGCAGGAGTCCTGCCGTCGCTGAACAAACACGTGTGTAGAAGGGCCATCCCCGTCGTAACTCGAGAATATACCCCAGGTTCCCGCCGCAACTCGAGAAAAACCATGAGACTTCCCCCTCGCCGAGAGATGAGGCCCGATTCCCCTGCACTGCGTGCAGAGCAATTACGTGATGCACATCAAACATGGAAGGAGCCTTGATTTCCTTGATGGCACTCCAGAGAATCCCCAAGAACACTGTTTCAAGGCTAAAGGGATCCTGAGGTCAATGTAGCAACACGAAAGAGCTCCGTGGACCAAAAATCAACTCGAGATGAGAGGTTAGTCCCTGGCTTCGACTCCAGAGGAATACCACCTTACCACAAGCACCTCAAGAGGAGGCTTCTCTTAGCTCTAGGTATGTGAGAGGGACCCTGAGTTGCGGCCTCAAGTGGAATGGACACCGCGATGCCCTGGCTCGAAATAAGGCTGGATATCCCTGCAGTGACTTGAATGCAGGCTCGTCTTGCATCTCCCAAGAAGAAAGGATGTCTGAATCCCCTGTGGAGACCACAGAGAAAGACCTAGTTCCCCACCTCATCGCGACCGGAGGCCTCACAACCTTTGAAAACTCCAGAGGTACGCGGAGATCAGTGCCTCCAAAGGAGACGATGCCTGACTCCTCGTGAAACTTGATAGGAGTCCCAGGATTCCTGTGGCACGTGGAAAGGGACCCTTGGTCTCCCGCCTCAGCTGGAGAGGCGTCCCAATTGCCCTGACAAGCCTCGAGGAGAATCCCGAGTTGTCCCTCGCAACTAGGCAGGAGTCCTGACGTTGCTGAACAAACACGTGGGTGGAAGGGCCATCCCCGTCGTAACTCGAGAATATACCCCAGGTTCCCGCCGCAACTCGAGAAAAACCATGAGATTTCCCCCTCGCCGCGAGCTGAGGCCCGATTCCCCTGCACTGCGTGCAGAACAATTCCGTGTTGCACATCACACATGAAAGGAGCCTTGATTTCCTTAATGTCACTCCAGAGAATCCCCAAGAATACTGTTTCAAGGCTAGAGGGATCCTGAGGTCACTGTAGCAACACGAAAGAGCTCCATGGACCAAAAATCAACTCGAGATGACAGGTTAGTCCCTGTCTTCGACTCCAGAGGAATACCACCTTACCACAAGCACCTCAAGAGGAGGCTTCTCTCAGCTCTCGGTATGTGAGAGGGACCCTGAGTATGGGGCCTCAAGTTCAATGGACACAGCGATGCCCAGACTCGAAATAAGGCCGGATATCCCTGCAGTGACTTGAATGCAGGCTCGTCTTGCATCTCCCAAGACGAAAGGATGTCTGAATCCCCTGTGGAGACGACAGAGAAAGAACTAGTTCCCCACCTCATCGCGACCGGAGGCCTCACATCCTTTGAAAACTCCAGAGGTACTCGGAGATCAGTGCCTCCAAAGGAGACGATGCCTGACTCCTCATGAAACTTGATAGGAGTCCCAGCATTCCTGTGGCACGTGAAAAGGGACTCTTGGTCTCCTGCCTCAGCTGGAGAGGCATCCCAATTGCCCTGCCAAGCCTCGAGGAGAATCCCGAGTTGTCCCTCGCAACTAGGCAGGAGTCCTGACGTCGCTGAAGAAACACGTGTGTGGAAGGGCCATCCCTGTCGTAACTCGAGAATATACCCCAGGTTCCCGCCGCAATTCGAGAAAAGCCATGAGACTTCCCCCTCGCCGCGAGATGAGGCCCGATTCCCCTCCACTGCGTGCAGAGCAATTCCGTGTTGCACATCACACATGAAAGGAGCCTTGATTTCCTTGATGGCACTCCAGAGAAACCAAAAGAACTCTCTTTCAAGGCTAGAGGGATCCTGAGGTCACTGTAGCAACACAAAAGAGCTCCGTGTACCAAAAATCAACTCGAGATAAGAGGTTAGTCCCTGGCTTCGACTCCAGAGGAAACCACCTTACCACAAGCACCTCAAGAGGAGGCTTCTCTCAGCTCTAGGTATGTGAGAGGGACCCTGAGTTTGCGGCCTCAAGTGGAATGGACACCGCGATGCCCTGACTCGAAATAAGGCCGGATATCCCTGCAGTGACTTGAATGCAAGCTCGTCTTGCATCTCCCAAGACGAAAGGATGTCTGAATCCCCTGTGGAGACCACAGAGAAAGACCTAGTTCCCCACCTCATCACGACCGGAGGCCTCAAATCCTTTGAATACACCAGAGATACGCAAAGATAAGTGCCTCCAAAGGAGACGATGCCTGACTCCTCGTGAAACTTGGTAGGAGTCCCAGGATTCCTGTGGCACGTGGAAAGGGACCCTTGGTCTCCCGCCTCAGCTGGAGAGGCGTCCCAATTGCCCTGCCAAGCCTTGAGGAGAATCCCGAGTTGTCCCTCGCAACTAGGCAGGAGTCCTGACGTCGCTGAACAAACACGAGGGTGGAAGGGCCATCCCCGTCGTAACTCGAGAATATACCCCAGGTTCCCGCCGCAACTCGAGAAAAACCATGAGACTTCCCCCTCGCCGCAAGATGAGGCCCGATTCCCCTACACTGCGTGCAGAGCAATTCCGTGTTGCACATCACACATGAAAGGAGCCTTGATTTCCTTGATGGCACTCCAGAGAAATCCCAAGAACACTGTTTCAAGGCTAGAGGGATGCTGAGGTCACTGTAGCAACACGAAAGAGCTCCGTGGACCAAAAATCAACTCGAGATGAGAGGTTAGTCCCTGGCTTCGACTCCAGAGGAATACCACCTTACCACAAGCACCTAAAGAGGAGGCTTCTCTCAGCTCTAGGTATGTGAGAGGGACCCTGAGTTTGCGGCCTCAAGTGGAATGGACACCGCGATGCCCTGACTCGAAATAAGGCTGGATATCCCTGCAGTGACTTGAATGCAGGCTCGTCTTGCATCTCCCAAGACGAAAGGATATCTGAATCCCCTGTGGAGACCACAGAGAAAGACCTAGTTCCCACCTCATCTCGACCGGAGGCCTCACATCCTTTAAAAACTCCAGAGGTACGCAGATATCAGTGCCTCCAAAGGAGACGATGCGTGACTCCTCGTGAAACTTGATAGGAGTCCCAGGATTCCTGTGGCACGTGGACAGGGACCCTTGGTCTCCCGCCTCAGCTGAAGAGGCGTCCCAATTGCCTTGCCAAGCCTCGAGGAGAATCCCGAGTTGTCCCTCGCAACTAGGCAGGAGTCCTGCCGTCGCTGAACAAACACGTGTGTAGAAGGGCCATCCCCGTCGTAACTCGAGAATATACCCCAGGTTCCCGCCGCAACTCGAGAAAAACCATGAGACTTCCCCCTCGCCGCGAGATGAGGCCCGATTCCCCTGTACTGCGTGCAGAGCAGTTACGTGATGCACATCAAACATGGAAGGAGCCTTGATTTCCTTGATGGCACTCCAGAGAATCCCCAAGAACACTGTTTCAAGGCTAAAGGGATCCTGAGGTTAATGTAGCAACACGAAAGAGCTCCGTGGACCAAAAATCAACTCGAGATGAGAGGTTAGTCCCTGGCTTCGACTCCAGAGGAATACCACCTTACCACAAGCACCTCAAGAGGAGGCTTCTCTCAGCTCTAGGTATGTGAGAGGGACCCTGAGATTGCGGTCACAAGTGGAATGGACACCGCGATGCCCTGACTCGAAATAATGCCGGATATCCCTGCAGTGACTTGAATGCATGCTCGTCTTGCATCTGCGAAGACGAAAGGATGTCTGAATCCCCTGTGGAGACCACAGAGAAAGACCAGTTCCCCACCTCATCGCGACCGGAGGCCTCACATCCTTTGAAAACTCCAGAGGTACGCGGAGATCAGTGCCTCCAAAGGAGACGATGCCTGACTCCTCGTGAAACTTGATAGGAGTCCCAGGATTCCTGTGGCACGTGGAAAGGGAACCTTGTTCTCCCGCCTCAGCTGGAGAGGCGTCCCAATTGAACTGCCAAGCCTCGAGGAGAATCCCGAGTTGTCCCTCGCAACTAGGCAGGAGTCCTGACGTCGCTGAACAAACACGTGTGTGGAAGGGCCATCCCCGTCGTAACTCGAGAGTATACCCCAGGTTCCCGCTGCAACTCGAGAAAAACAATGAGACTTCCCCCTCGCCGCGAGATGAGGCCCGATTTCCCTGCACTGCGTGCAGAGCAATTCCGTGTTGCACATCACACATGAAAGGAGCCTTGATTTCCTTGATGGCACTCCAGAGAAACTCCAAGAACACTGTTTCAAGGCTAGAGGGATCCTGAGGTCACTGTAGTAACACGAAAGAGCTCCGTGGATGAAAAATCAACTCGAGATGAGAGGTTAGTCCCTGGCTTCGACTCCAGAGGAATACCACCTTACCACAAGCACCTCAAGAGGAGGCTTCTCTCAGCTCTAGCTATGTGAGGGGGACCCTGAATTTGCGGCCTCAAGTGGAATGGATGCCCTGACTCAAAATAAGGCCGGATATCCCTGCAGTGACTTGAATGCAGGCTCGTCTTTCATCTCCCAAGATGAAAGGATGTCTGAATCCCCTGTGGAGACCACAGTGAAAGACCTAGTACCCCACCTCATCGCGACCGGAGGCCTCACATCCTTTGAAAACTCAAGAGGTATGCGGAGATCAGTGCCTCCAAAGGAGACGATGCCTGACTCGTTGTGAAACTTGATAGGAGTCCCAGGATTCCTGTGGCACGTGGAAAGGGACCCTTGGTCTCCCGCCTCAGCTGGAGAGGCGTCCCAATTGCCCTGCTAAGCCTCGAGGAGAAGCCCGAGTTGTCCCTTGCAACTAGGCAGGAGTCCTGACGTCGCTGAACAAACACGTGGGTGGAAGGGCCATCCCCGTTGTAACTCGAGAATATACCCCAGGCTCCCGGCGCAACTCGAGAAAAACCATGAGACTTCCCCTTCGCCGCGAGATGAGGCCCGATTCCCCTGCACTGCGTGCAGAGCAATTTCGTGTTGCACATCACACATGAAAGGAGCCTTGATTTCCTTGATGGCACTCCAGAGAAACCCCAAGAACACTGTTTCAAGGCTAGAGGGATCCTGAGGTCACTGTAGCAACACGAAAGAGCTCCGTGGACCAAAAATCAACTCGAGATGAGAGGTTAGTCCCTGGCTTCGACTCCAGAGGAATACCACCTTACCACAAGCACCTCAAGAGGAGGCTTCTCTCAGCTCTAGGTATGTGAGAGGGACCCTGAGTTGCGGCCTCAAGTGGAATGGACACCACGATGCCCTGGCTCGAAATAAGGCCGGATATCCCTGCAGTGACTTGAATGTAGGCTCGTCTTGCATCTCCCAAGCCGAAAGGATGTCTGAATCCCCTGTGGAGACCACAGAGAAAGACCTAGTTCCCCACCTCATGGCGACCGGAGGCCTCACATCCTTTGAAAACTCCAGAGGTACGCGGAGATCAGTGCCTCCAAAGGAGACGATGCCTGACTCCTCGTGAAACTTGATAGGAGTCCCAGGATTCCTGTGGCACGTTGAAAGGGACCCTTGGTCTCCCGCCTCAGCTGGAGAGGCGTCCCAATTGCCCTGCGAAGCCTCGAGGAGAATCCCGAGTTGTCCCTCGCAACTAGGCAGGAGTCCTGACGTCGCTGAACAAACACGTGGGTGGAAGGGCCATCCCCGTCGTAACTCGAGAATATACCCCAGGTTCCCGCCGCAACTCGAGAAAAACCATGAGTCTTCCCCCTCGCCGCGAGATGAGGCCCGATTCCCCTGCACTGCGTGCAGAGCAATTCCGTGTTGCACATCACACATGAAAGGAGCCTTGATTTCCTTAATGGCACTCCAGAGAAACCTCAAGAACACTGTTTCAAGGCTAGAGGGATCCTGAGGTCACTGTAGCAACACGAAAGAGCTCCATGGACCAAAAAACTACTCGAGATGACAGGTTAGTCCCTGGCTTCGACTCCAGAGGAATACCACCTTACCACAAGCACCTCAAGAGGAGGCTTCTCTCAGCTCTAGGTATTGAGAGGGACCCTGAGTATGCGGCCTCAAGTTCAATGGACACCGCGATGCCCTGACTCGAAATAAGGCCGGATATCCCTGCAGTGACTTGAATGCAGGCTCGTCTTGCATCTCCCAAGAGGAAAGGATGTCTGAATCCCCTGTGGAGACCACAAAGAAAGACCTAGTTCCCCACCTCATGTCTACCGGAGGCCTCACATCCTTTGAAAACTCCAGAGGTACGCGGAGATCAGTGCCTACAAAAGAGACGATGCCTGGCTCCTCGTGAAACTTGATAGGAGTCCCAGGATTCCTGTGGCACGTGGAAAGGGACTCTTGGTCTCCCGCCTCAGCTGGAGAGGCGTCCCAATTGCCCTGCCAAGCCTCGAGGAGAATCCCGAGTTGTCCCTCGCAACTAGGCAGGAGTCCTGACGTCGCTGAACAAACACGTGGGTGGAAGGGCCATCCCTGTCGTAACTCGAGAATATACCCCAGGCTCCCGCCGCAACTCGAGAAAAACCATGAGACTTCCCCCTCGCCGCAAGATGAGGCCCGATTCCCCTGCACTGCGTGCAGAGCAATTTCGTGTTGCACATCACACATGAAAGGAGCCTTGATTTCCTTGATGGCACTCCAGAGAAATCCCAAGAACACTGTTTCAAGGCTAGAGGGATGCTGAGGTCACTGTAGCAACACGAAAGAGCTCCGTGGACCAAAAATCAACTCGAGATGAGAGGTTAGTCCCTGGCTTCGACTCCAGAGGAATACCACCTTACCACAAGCACCTCAAGAGGAGGCTTCTCTCAGCTCTAGGTATGTGAGAGGGACCCTGAGTTTGCGGCCTCAAGTGGAATGGACACCACGATGCCCTGACTCGAAATAAGGCTGGATATCCCTGCAGTGACTTGAATGCAGGCTCGTCTTGCATCTCCCAAGACGAAAGGATATCTGAATCCCCTGTGGAGACCACAGAGAAAGACCTAGTTCCCACCTCATCGCGACCGGAGGCCCCACATCCTTTAAAAACTCCAGAGGTACGCAGATATCAGTGCCTCCAAAGGAGACGATGCGTGACTCCTCGTGAAACTTGATAGGAGTCCCAGGATTCCTGTGGCACGTGGAAAGGGACCCTTGGTCTCCCGCCTCAGCTGGAGAGGCGTCCCAATTGCCCTGCCAAGCCTCGAGGAGAATCCCGAGTTGTCCCTCGCAACTAGGCAGGAGTTCTGCCGTCGCTGAACAAACACGTGTGTAGAAGGGCCATCCCCGTCGTAACTCGAGAATATACGCCAGGTTCCCGCCGCAACTCGAGAAAAACCATGAGACTTCCCCCTCGCCGCGAGATGAGGCCCGATTCCCCTGTACTGCGTGAAGAGCAATTCCGTGTTGCACATCACACATGAAAGGAGCCTTGATTTCCTTGATGACACTCCAGAGAATCCCCAAGAACACTGTTTCAAGGCTAAAGGGATCCTGAGGTCAATGTAGCAACACGAAAGAGCTCCGTGGACCAAAAATCAACTCGAGATGAGAGGTTAGTCCCTGGCTTCGACTCCAGAGGAATACCACCTTACCACAAGCACCTCAAGAGGAGGCTTCTCTCAGCTCTAGGTATGTGAGAGGGACCCTGAGATTGCGGTCACAAGTGGAATGGACACCGCGATGCCCTGACTCGAAATAATGCCGGATATCCCTGCAGTGACTTGAATGCATGCTCGTCTTGCATCTCCGAAGACGAAAGGATGTCTGAATCCCCTGTGGAGACCACAGAGAAAGACCAGTTCCCCACCTCATCGCGACCGAAGGCCTCACATCCTTTGAAAACTCCAGAGGTACGCGGAGATCAGTGCCTCCAAAGGAGACGATGCCTGACTCCTCGTGAAACTTGATAGGAGTCCCAGGATTCCTGTGGCCCGTGGAAAGGGAACCTTGTTCTCCCGCCTCAGCTGGAGAGGCGTCCCAATTGAACTGCCAAGCCTCGAGGAGAATCCCGAGTTGTCCCTCGCAACTAGGCAGGAGTCCTGACGTCGCTGAACAAACACGTGTGTGGAAGGGCCATCCCCGTCGTAACTCGAGAGTATACCCCAGGTTCCCGCTGCAACTCGAGAAAAACAATGAGACTTCCCCCTCGCCGCGAGATGAGGCCCGATTTCCCTGCAGTGCGTGCAGAGCAATTCCGTGTTGCACATCACACATGAAAGGAGCCTTGATTTCCTTGATGGCACTCCAGAGAAACTCCAAGAACACTGTTTCAAGTCTAGAGGGATCCTGAGGTCACTGTAGCAACACGAAAGAGCTCCGTGGATGAAAAATCAACTCGAGATGAGAGGTTAGTCCCTGGCTTCGACTCCAGAGGAATACCACCTTACCACAAGCACCTCAAGAGGAGGCTTCTCTCAGCTCTAGCTATGTGAGGGGGACCCTGAATTTGCGGCCTCAAGTGGAATGGACACCGCGATGTCCTGACTCAAAATAAGGCCGGATATCCCTGCAGTGACTTGAATGCAGGCTCGTCTTGCATCTCCCAAGATGAAAGGATGTCTGAATCCCCTGTGGAGACCACAGTGAAAGACCTAGTTCACCACCTCATCGCGACCGGAGGCCTCACATCCTTTGAAAACTCAAGAGGTATGCGGAGATCAGTGCCTCCAAAGGAGACGATGCCTGACTCGTTGTGAAACTTGATAGGAGTCCCAGGATTCCTGTGGCACGTGGAAAGGGACCCTTGGTCTCCCGCCTCAGCTGGAGAGGCGTCCCAATTGCCCTGCCAAGCCTCGAGGAGAAGCCCGAGTTGTTCCTTGCAACTAGGCAGGAGTCCTGACGTCGCTGAACAAACACGTGGGTGGAAGGGCCATCCCCGTCGTAACTCGAGAATATACCCCAGGCTCCCGGCGCAACTCGAGAAAAACCATGAGACTTCCCCTTCGCCGCGAGATGAGGCCCGATTCCCCTACACTGCGTGCAGAGCAATTCCGTGTTGCACATCACACATGAAAGGAGCCTTGATTTCCTTGATGGCACTCCAGAGAAACCCCAAGAACACTGTTTCAAGGCTAGAGGGATCCTGAGGTCTCTGTAGTAACAAGAAAGAGCTCCGTGGACCAAAAATCAACTCGAGATGAGAGGTTAGTCCCTGGCTTCTCCTCCAGAGGAATACCACCTTACCACAAGCACCTCAAGAGGAGGCTTCTCTCAGCTCTATGTATGTGAGAGGGACCCTGAGTTGCGGCCTCAAGTGAAATGGACACCGCGATGCCCTGGCTCAAAATAAGGCCGGATATCCCTGCAGTGACTTGAATGCAGGCTCGTCTTGCATCTCCCAAGACGAAAGGATGTCTGAATCCCCTGTGGAGACCACAGAGAAAGACCTAGTTCCCCACCTCATGGCGACCGGAGGCCTCACATCCTTTGAAAACTCCATAGGTACGCGGAGATCAGTGCCTACAAAGGAGA
The DNA here is from genome assembly GCF_910594005.1 of Cervus elaphus. Taxonomy (NCBI): domain Eukaryota; kingdom Metazoa; phylum Chordata; class Mammalia; order Artiodactyla; family Cervidae; genus Cervus; species Cervus elaphus. Next base: position 10,979,128 of record NC_057838.1, on the reverse strand, counting down.
CGATGCCTGGCTCCTCGTGAAACTTGATAGGAGTCCCAGGATTCCTGTGGCACGTGGAAAGGGACCCTTGGTCTCCCGCCTCAGCTGGAGAGGCGTCCCAATTGCCCTGCCAAGCCTCGAGGAGAATCCCGAGTTGTCCCTCGCAACTAGGCAGGAGTCCTGACGTCGCTGAACAAACACGTGGGTGGAAGGGCCATCCCCGTCGTAACTCGAGAATATACCCCAGGTTCCCGCCGCAACTCGAGAAAAACCATGACACTTCCCCCTCGCCACGAGATGAGGCCCGATTCTCCTGCACTGCGTGCAGAGCAATTCCGTGTTGCACATCACACATGAAAGGAGCCTTGATTTCCTTGATGGCACTCCAGAGAAACCCCAAGAACACTGTTTCAAGGCTAGAGGGATCCCGAGGTCACTGTAGCAACACGAAAGAGCTCCGTGGACCAAAAATCAACTCGAGATGAGAGGTTAGTCCATGGCCTCGGCTCCAGAGGAATACCACCTTACCACAAGCACCTCAAGAGGAGGCTTCTCTCAGCTCTAGGTATGTGAGAGGGACCCTGAGTTTGTGGCCTCAAGTGGAATGGACACCGCGATGCCCTGGCTCAAAATAAGGCCGGATATCCCTGCAGTGACTTGAATGCAGGCTCGTCTTGCATCTCCCAAGACGAAAGGATGTGTGAATCCCCTGTGGAGACCACAGAGAAAGACCTAGTTCCCCACCTCATCGCGACCGGAGGCCTCACATCCTTTGAAAACTCCAGAGGTACGCGGAGATCAGTGCCTGCAAAGGAGACGATGTCTGACACCTCATGAACCTTGATAGGAGTCCCAGGATTCCTGTGGCAAGTGGAAAGGGACCCTTGGTCTCCCGCCTCAGCTGGAGAGGCGTCCCAATTGCCCTGCCAAGCCTCGAGGAGAATCCCGAGTTGTCCCTCGCAACTAGGCAGGAGTCATGACGTCGCTGAACAAACACGTGGGTGGAAGGGCCATCCCCGTCGTAACTCGAGAATATACCCCAGGTTCCCGCCGCAACTCGAGAAAAACCATGAGACTTCCCCCTCGCCGCGAGATGAGGCCCGATTCCCCTGCACTGCGTGCAAAGCAATTCCGTGTTGCACATCACACATGAAAGGAGCCTTGATTTCCTTAATGGCACTCCAGAGAAACCCCAAGAACACTGTTCCAAGGCTAGAGGGATCCTGAGGTCACTGTAGCAACACGAAAGAGCTCCATGGACCAAAAAACTACTCGAGATGACAAGTTAGTCCCTGTCTTCGACTCCAGAGGAATACCACCTTACCACAAGCACCTCAAGAGGAGGCTTCTCTCAGCTCTAGGTATTGAGAGGGACCCTGAGTATGCGGCCTCAAGTTCAATGGACACCGCGATGCCCTGACTCGAAATAAGGCCGGATATCCCTGCAGTGACTTGAATGCAGGCTCGTCTTGCATCTCCCAAGAGGAAAGGATGTCTGAATCCCCTGTGGAGACCACAAAGAAAGACCTAGTTCCCCACCTCATGTCGACCGGAGGCCTCACATCCTTTGAAAACTCCAGAGGTACGCGGAGATCAGTGCCTACAAAGGAGACGATGCCTGGCTCCTCGTGAAACTTGATAGGAGTCCCAGGATTCCTGAGGCACGTGGAAAGGGACACTTGGTCTCCCGCCTCAGCTGGAGAGGCGTCCCAATTGCCCTGCCAAGCCTCGAGGAGAATCCCGAGTTGTCCCTCGCAACTAGGCAGGAGTCCTGACGTCGCTGAAAAAACACGTGGGTGGAAGGGCCATCCCCGTCGTAACTCGTGAATATACCCCAGGTTCCCGCCGCAACTCGAGAAAAACCATGAGACTTCCCCCTCGCCGCGAGATGAGGCCCGATTCCCCTGCACATCTTGCAGAGCAATTCCGTGTTGCACATCACACATGAAAGGAGCCTTGATTTCCTTAATGTCACTCCAGAGAAACCCCAAGAACACTGTTTCAAGGCTAGAGGGATCCTGAGGTCACTGTAGCAACACGAAAGAGCTCCATGGACCAAAAATCAACTCGAGATGACAGGTTAGTCCCTGTCTTCGACTCCAGAGGAATACCACCTTACCACAAGCACCTCAAGAGGAGGCTTCTCTCAGCTCTAGGTATGTGAGAGGGACCCTGAGTATGCGGCCTCAAGTTCAATGGACACCGCGATGCCCTGACTCGAAATAAGGCCGGATATCCCTGCAGTGACTTGAATGCAGGCTCGTCTTGCATCTCCCAAGACGAAAGGATGTCTGAATCCCCTGTGGAGAACACAGAGAAAGAACTAGTTCCCCACCTCATCGCGACCGGAGGCCTCACATCCTTTGAAAACTCCAGAGGTACTCGGAGATCAGTGCCTCCAAAGGAGACGATGCCTGACTCCTCATGAAACTTGATAGGAGTCCCAGGATTCCTGTGGCACGTGAAAAGGGACTCTTGGTCTCCCGCCTCAGCTGGAGAGGCGTCCCAATTGCCCTGCCAAGCCTCGAGGAGAATCCCGAGTTGTCCCTCGCAACTAGGCAGGAGTCCTGACGTCGCTGAAGAAACACGTGTGTGGAAGGGCCATCCCCGTCGTAACTCGAGAATATTCCCCAGGTTCCCGCCGCAACTCGAGAAAAGCCATGAGACTTCCCCCTCGCCGCGAGATGAGGCCCGATTCCCCTCCACTGCGTGCAGAGCAATTTCGTGTTGCACATCACACATGAAAGGAGCCTTGATTTCCTTGATGGCACTCCAGAGAAACCCCAAGAACACTGTTTCAAGGATAGAGGGATCCAGAGGTCACTGTAGCAACACGAAAGAGCTCCGTGGACCAAGAATCAACTCGAGATGAGAGGTTAGTCCCTGGCTTCGACTCCAGAGGAATACCACCTTACCACAAGCACCTCAGGAGGCTTCTCTCAGCTCTAGGTATGTGAGAGGGACCCTGAGTTTGCGGCCTCAAGTGGAATGGACACCGCGATGCCCTGGCTCGAAATAAGGCCGGATATCCCTGCAGTGACTTGAATGCAGGCTCGTCTTGCATCTCCCAAGACGAAAGGATGTCTTAATCCCCTGTGGAGACCACAGAGAAAGACCTAGTTCCCCACCTCATCGCGACCGGAGGCCTCACATCCTTTGAAAACTCCAGGGGTAGGCGGAGATCAGTGCCTCCAAAGGAGACGATGCCTGACTCCTCGAGAAACTTGGTAGGAGTCCCAGGATTCCTGTGGCACGTGGAAAGGGACCCTTGGTCTCCCGCCTCAGCTGGAGAGGCGTCCCAATTGCCCTGCCAAGCCTTGAGGAGAATCCCAAGTTGTCCCTCGCAACTACGCAGGAGTCCTGACGTCGCTGAACAAACACGTGGGTGGAAGGGCCATCCCCGTCGTAACTCGAGAATATACCCCAGGTTCCCGCCGCAAGTGGAGAAAAACCATGAGACTTCCCCCTCGCCGCAAGATGAGGCCCGATTCCCCTGCACTGCGTGCAGAGCAATTCCGTGTTGCACATCACACATGAAAGGAGCCTTGATTTCCTTGATGGCACTCCAGAGAAATCCCAAGAACACTGTTTCAAGGCTAGAGGGATGCTGAGGTCACTGTAGCAACACGAAAGAGCTCCGTGGACCAAAAATCAACTCGAGATGAGAGGTTAGTCCCTGGCTTCGACTCCAGAGGAATACCACCTTACCACAAGCACCTCAAGAAGAGGCTTCTCTCAGCTCTAGGTATGTGAGAGGGACCCTGAGTTTGCGGCCTCAAGTGGAATGGACACCGCGATGCCCTGACTCGAAATAAGGCTGGATATCCCTGCAGTGACTTGAATGCAGGCTCGTCTTGCATCTCCCAAGACGAAAGGATATCTGAATCCCCTGTGGAGACCACAGAGAAAGACCTAGTTCCCACCTCATCGCGACCGGAGGCCTCACATCCTTTAAAAACTCCAGAGGTACGCAGATATCAGTGCCTCCAAAGGAGACGATGCGTGACTCCTCTTTAAACTTGATAGGAGTCCCAGGATTCCTGTGGCACGTGGAAAGGGACCCTTGGTCTCCCGCCTCAGCTGGAGAGGCGTCCCAATTGCCCTGCCAAGCCTCGAGGAGAATCCCGAGTTGTCCCTCGCAACTAGGCAGGAGTCCTGCCGTCGCTGAACAAACACGTGTGTAGAAGGGCCATCCCCGTCGTAACTCGAGAATATACCCCAGGTTCCCGCCGCAACTCGAGAAAAACCATGAGACTTCCCCCTCTCCGCGAGATGAGGCCCGATTCCCCTGTACTGCGTGCAGAGCAATTCCGTGATGCACATCAAACATGGAAGGAGCCTTGATTTCCTTGATGGCACTCCAGAGAATCCCCAAGAACACTGTTTCAAGGCTAAAGGGATCCTGAGGTCAATGTAGCAACACGAAAGAGCTCCGTGGACCAAAAATCAACTCGAGATGAGAGGTTAGTCCCTGGCATCGACTCCAGAGGAATACCACCTTACCACAAGCACCTCAAGAGGAGGCTTCTCTCAGCTCTAGGTATGTGAGAGGGACCCTGAGTTGCGGCCTCAAGTGGAATGGACACCGCGATGCCCTGGCTCAAAATAAGGCCGGATATCCCTGCAGTGACTTGAATGCAGGCTCGTCTTGCATCTCCCAAGACGAAAGGATGTCTGAATCCCCTGTGGAGACCACAGAGAAAGACCTAGTTCCCCACCTCATGGCGACCGGAGGCCTCACATCCTTTGAAAACTCCAGAGGTACGCGGAGATCAGTGCCTCCAAAGGAGACGATGCCTGACTCCTCGTGAAACTTGATAGGAGTCCCAGGATTCCTGTGGCACGTTGAAAGGGACCCTTGGTCTCCCGCCTCAGCTGGAGAGGTGTCCCAATTGCCCTGCCAAGCCTCGAGGAGAATCCCGAGTTGTCCCTCGCAACTAGGCAGGAGTCCTGACGTCGCTGAACAAACACGTGTGTGGAAGGGCCATCCCCGTCGTAACTCGAGAATATACCCCAGGTTCCCGCCGCAACTCGAGAAAAACCATGAGTCTTCCCCCTCGCCGCGAGATGAGGCCCGATTCCCCTGCACTGCGTGCAGAGCAATTCCGTGTTGCACATCACACATGAAAGGAGCCTTGATTTCCTTAATGGCACTCCAGAGAAACCCCAAGAACACTGTTTCAAGGCTAGAGGGATCCTGAGGTCACTGTAGCAACACCCAAGAGCTCCATGGACCCAAAAACTACTCGAGATGACAAGTTAGTCCCTGTCTTCGACTCCAGAGGAATACCACCTTACCACAAGCACCTCAAGAGGAGGCTTCTCTCAGCTCTAGGTATTGAGAGGGACGCTGAGTATGCGGCCTCAAGTTCAATGGACACCGCGATGCCCTGACTCGAAATAAGGCCGGATATCCCTGCAGTGACTTGAATGCAGGCTCGTCTTGCATCTCCCAAGAGGAAAGGATGTCTGAATCCCCTGTGGAGACCACAAAGAAAGACCTAGTTCCCCACCTCATGTCGACCGGAGGCCTCACATCCTTTGAAAACTCCAGAGGTACGCGGAGATCAGTGCCTCCAAAGGAGACGATGCCTGGCTCCTCGTGAAACTTGATAGGAGTCCCAGGATTCCTGTGGCACGTGGAAAGGGACCCTTGGTCTCCCGCCTCAGCTGGAGAGGCGTCCCAATTGCCCTGCCAAGCCTCGAGGAGAATCCCGAGTTGTCCCTCGCAACTAGGCAGGAGTCCTGACGTCGCTGAACAAACACGTGGGTGGAAGTGCCATCCCCGTCGTAACTCGAGAATATACCCCAGGTTCCCGCCGCAACTCGAGAAAAACCATGAGACTTCCCCCTCGCCGCAAGATGAGGCCCGATTCCCCTGCACTGCGTGCAGAGCAATTCCGTGTTGAACATCACACATGAAAGGAGCCTTGATTTCCTTGATGGCACTCCAGAGAAATCCCAAGAACACTGTTTCAAGGCTAGAGGGATGCTGAGGTCACTGTAGCAACACGAAAGAGCTCCGTGGACCAAAAATCAACTCGAGATGAGAGGTTAGTCCCTGGCTTCGACTCCAGAGGAATACCACCTTACCACAAGCACCTCAAGAAGAGGCTTCTCTCAGCTCTAGGTATGTGAGAGGGACCCTGATTTTGCGGCCTCAAGTGGAATGGACACCGCGATGCCCTGACTCGAAATAAGGCTGGATATCCCTGCAGTGACTTGAATGCAGGCTCGTCTTGCATCTCCCAAGACGAAAGGATATCTGAATCCCCTGTGGAGACCACAGAGAAAGACCTAGTTCCCACCTCATCGCGACCGGAGGCCTCACATCCTTTAAAAACTCCAGAGGTACGCAGATATCAGTGCCTCCAAAGGAGACGATGCGTGATTCCTCTTTAAACTTGATAGGAGTCCCAGGATTCCTGTGGCACGTGGAAAGGGACCCTTGGTCTCCCGCCTCAGCTGGAGAGGCGTCCCAATTGCCCTGCCAAGCCTCGAGGAGAATCCCGAGTTGTCCCTCGCAACTAGGCAGGAGTCCTGCCGTCGCTGAACAAACACGTGTGTAGAAGGGCCATCCCCGTCGTAACTCGAGAATATACCCCAGGTTCCCGCCGCAACTCGAGAAAAACCATGAGACTTCCCCCTCTCCGCGAGATGAGGCCCGATTCCCCTGTACTGCGTGCAGAGCAATTCCGTGATGCACATCAAACATGGAAGGAGCCTTGATTTCCTTGATGGCACTCCAGAGAATCCCCAAGAACACTGTTTCAAGGCTAAAGGGATCCTGAGGTCAATGTAGCAACACGAAAGAGCTCCGTGGACCAAAAATCAACTCGAGATGAGAGGTTAGTCCCTGGCTTCGACTGCAGAGGAATACCACCTTACCACAAGCACCTCAAGATGAGGCTTCTCTCAGCTCTAGGTATGTGAGAGGGACCCTGAGATTGCGGTCACAAGTGGAATGGACACCGTGATGCCCTGACTCGAAATAATGCCGGATATCCCTGCAGTGACTTGAATGCATGCTCGTCTTGCATCTCCGAAGACGAAAGGATGTCTGAATCCCCTGTGGAGACCACAGAGAAAGACCAGTTCCCCACCTCATCGCGACCGGAGGCCTCACATCCTTTGAAAACTCAAGAGGTATGCGGAGATCAGTGCCTCCAAAGGAGACGATGCCTGACTCGTTGTGAAACTTGATAGGAGTCCCAGGATTCCTGTGGCACGTGGAAAGGGACCCTTGGTCTCCCGCCTCAGCTGGAGTGGCGTCCCAATTGCCCTGCTAAGCCTCGAGGAGAAGCCCGAGTTGTCCCTTGCAACTAGGCAGGAGTCCTGACGTCGCTGAACAAACACGTGGGTGGAAGGGCCATCCCCGTCGTAACTCGAGAATATACCCCAGGCTCCCGGCGCAACTCGAGAAAAACCATGAGACTTCCCCTTCGCCGCGAGATGAGGCCCGATTCCCCTGCACTGCGTGCAGAGCAATTTCGTGTTGCACATCACACATGAAAGGAGCCTTGATTTCCTTGATGGCACTCCAGAGAAACCCCAAGAACACTGTTTCAAGGCTAGAGGGATCCTGAGGTCACTGTAGCAACACGAAAGAGCTCCGTGGACCAAAAATCAACTCGAGATGAGAGGTTAGTCCCTGGCTTCGACTCCAGAGGAATACCACCTTACCACAAGCACCTCAAGAGGAGGCTTCTCTCAGCTCTAGGTATGTGAGAGGGACCCTGAGTTGCGGCCTCAAGTGGAATGGACACCGCGATGCCCTGGCTCAAAATAAGGCCGGATATCCCTGCAGTGACTTGAATGCAGGCTCGTCTTGCATCTCCCAAGACGAAAGGATGTCTGAATCCCCTGTGGAGACCACAGAGAAAGACCTAGTTCCCCACCTCATGGCGACCGGAGGCCTCACATCCTTTGAAAACTCCAGAGGTACGCGGAGATCAGTGCCTCCAAAGGAGACGATGCCTGACTCCTCGTGAAACTTGATAGGAGTCCCAGGATTCCTGTGGCACGTTGAAAGGGACCCTTGGTCTCCCGCCTCAGCTGGAGAGGCGTCCCAATTGCCCTGCCAAGCCTCGAGGAGAATCCCGAGTTGTCCCTCGCAACTAGGCAGGAGTCCTGACGTCGCTGAACAAACACGTGGGTGGAAGGGCCATCCCCGTCGTAACTCGAGAATATACCACAGGTTCCCGCCCCAACTCGAGAAAAACCATGAGTCTTCCCCCTCGCCGCGAGATGAGGCCCGATTAGCCTACACTGCGTGCAGAGCAATTCCGTGTTGCACATCACACATGAAAGGAGCCTTGATTTCCTTAATGGCACTCCAGAGAAACCCCAAGAACACTGTTTCAAGGCTAGAGGGATCCTGAGGTCACTGTAGCAACACGAAAGAGCTCCATGGACCAAAAAACTACTCGAGATGACAGGTTAGTCCCTGTCTTCGACTCCAGAGGAATACCACCTTACCACAAGCACCTCAAGAGGAGGCTTCTCTCAACTCTAGGTATTGAGAGGGACCATGAGTATGCGGCCTCAAGTTCAATGGACACCGCGATGCCCTGACTCGAAATAAGGCCGGATATCCCTGCAGTGACTTGAATGCAGGCTCGTCTTGCATCTCCCAAGAGGAAAGGATGTCTGAATCCCCTGTGGAGACCACAAAGAAAGACCTAGTTCCCCACCTCATGTCTACCGGAGGCCTCACATCCTTTGAAAACTCCAGAGGTACGCGGAGATCAGTGCCTCCAAAGGAGACGATGCCTGGCTCCTCGTGAAACTTGATAGGAGTCCCAGGATTCCTATGGCACGTGGAAAGGGACCCTTGGTCTCCCGCCTCAGCTGGAGAGGCGTCCCAATTGCCCTGCCAAGCCTCGAGGAGAATCCCGAGTTGTCCCTCGCAACTAGGCAGGAGTCCTGACGTCGCTGAACAAACACGTGTGTGGAAGGGCCATCCCCGTCGTAACTCGAGAATATACCCCAGGTTCCCGCCGCAACTCGAGAAAAACCATGAGTCTTCCCCCTCGCCGCGAGATGAGGCCCGATTCCCCTGCACTGCGTGCAGAGCAATTCCGTGTTGCACATCACACATGAAAGGAGCCTTGATTTCCTTAATGGCACTCCAGAGAAACCCCAAGAACACTGTTTCAAGGCTAGAGGGATCCTGAGGTCACTGTAGCAACACCCAAGAGCTCCATGGACCCAAAAACTACTCGAGATGACAAGTTAGTCCCTGTCTTCGACTCCAGAGGAATACCACCTTACCACAAGCACCTCAAGAGGAGGCTTCTCTCAGCTCTAGGTATTGAGAGGAACGCTGAGTATGCGGCCTCAAGTTCAATGGACACCGCGATGCCCTGACTCGAAATAAGGCCGGATATCCCTGCAGTGACTTGAATGCAGGCTCGTCTTGCATCTCCCAAGAGGAAAGGATGTCTGAATCCCCTGTGTAGACCACAGAGAAAGACCTAGTTCCCCACCTCATGTCGACCGGAGGCCTCACATCCTTTGAAAACTCCAGAGGTACGCGGAGATTAGTGCCTCCAAAGGAGACGATGCCTGGCTCCTCGTGAAACTTGATAGGAGTCCCAGGATTCCTGTGGCACGTGGAAAGGGACACTTGGTCTCCCGCCTCAGCTGGAGAGGCGTCCCAATTGCCCTGCCAAGCCTCGAGGAGAATCCCGAGTTGTCCCTCGCAACTAGGCAGGAGTCCTGACGTCGCTGAACAAACACGTGGTTGGAAGAGCCATCACCGTCGTAACTCGAGAATATACCCCAGGTTCCCGCCGCAACTCGAGAAAAACCATGAGACTTCCCCCTCGCCGCAAGATGAGGCCCGATTCCCCTGCACTGCGTGCAGAGCAATTCCGTGTTGAACATCACACATGAAAGGAGCCTTGATTTCCTTGATGGCACTCCAGAGAAACCCCAAGAACACTGTTTCAAGGCTAGAGGGGTAGAGAGGTCACTGTAGCAACACGAAAGAGCTCCGTGGACCAAGAATCAACTCGAGATGAGAGGTTAGTCCCTGGCTTCGACTCCAGAGGAATACCACCTTACCACAAGCACCTCAGGAGGCTTCTCTCAGCTCTAGGTATGTGAGAGGGACCCTGAGTTTGTGGCCTCAAGTGGAATGGACACCGCGATGCCCTGGCTCGAAATAAGGCCGGATATCCCTGCAGTGACTTGAATGCAGGCTCGTCTTGCATCTCCCAAGACGAAAGGATGTGTGAATCCCCTGTGGAGACCACAGAGAAAGACCTAGTTCCCCACCTCATCGCGACCGGAGGCCTCACATCCTTTGAAAACTCCAGAGGTACGCGGAGATCAGTGCCTGCAAAGGAGACGATGTCTGACACCTCATGAACCTTGATAGGAGTCCCAGGATTCCTGTGGCAAGTGGAAAGGGACCCTTGGTCTCCCGCCTCAGCTGGAGAGGCGTCCCAATTGCCCTGCCAAGCCTCGAGGAGAATCCCGAGTTGTCCCTCGCAACTAGGCAGGAGTCCTGACGTCGCTGAACAAACACGTGGGTGGAAGGGCCATCCCCGTCGTAACTCGAGAATATACCCCAGGTTCCCGCCGCAACTCGAGAAAAACCATGAGACTTCTCCCTCGCCGCGAGATGAGGCCCGATTCCCCTGCACTGCGTGCAGAGCAATTCCGTGTTGCACATCACACATGAAAGGAGCCTTGATTTCCTTAATGGCACTCCAGAGATACCCCAAGAACACTGTTTCAAGGCTAGAGGGATCCTGAGGTCACTGTAGCAACACGAAAGAGCTCCATGGACCAAAAAACTACTCGAGATGACAAGTTAGTCCCTGTCTTCGACTCCAGAGGAATACCACCTTACCACAAGCACCTCAAGAGGAGGCTTCTCTCAGCTCTAGGTATTGAGAGGGACCCTGAGTATGCGGCCTCAAGTTCAATGGACACCGCGATGCCCTGACTCGAAATAAGGCCGGATATCCCTGCAGTGACTTGAATGCAGGCTCGTCTTGCATCTCCCAAGAGGAAAGGATGTCTGAATCCCCTGTGGAGACCACAAAGAAAGACCTAGTTCCCCACCTCATGTCGACCGGAGGCCTCACATCCTTTGAAAACTCCAGAGGTACGCGGAGATCAGTGCCTCCAAAGGAGACGATGCCTGGCTCCTCGTGAAACTTGATAGGAGTCCCAGGATTCCTGTGGCACGTGGAAAGGGACACTTGGTCTCCCGCCTCAGCTGGAGAGGCGTCCAAATTGCCCTGCCAAGCCTCGAGGAGAATCCCGAGTTGTCCCTCGCAACTAGGCAGGAGTCCTGACGTCGCTGAACAAACACGTGGGTGGAAGGGCCATCCCCGTCGTAACTCGAGAATATACCCCAGGTTCCCGCCGCAACTCGAGAAAAACCATGAGACTTCCCCCTCGCCGCAAGATGAGGCCCGATTCCCCTGCACTGCGTGCAGAGCAATTCCGTGTTGAACATCACACATGAAAGGAGCCTTGATTTCCTTGATGGCACTCCAGAGAAACCCCAAGAACACTGTTTCAAGGCTAGAGGGGTCCAGAGGTCACTGTAGCAACACGAAAGAGCTCCGTGGACCAAGAATCAACTCGAGATGAGAGGTTAGTCCCTGGCTTCGACTCCAGAGGAATACCACCTTACCACAAGCACCTCAGGAGGCTTCTCTCAGCTCTAGGTATGTGAGAGGGACCCTGAGTTTGTGGCCTCAAGTGGAATGGACACCGCGATGCCCTGGCTCGAAATAAGGCCGGATATCCCTGCAGTGACTTGAATGCAGGCTCGTCTTGCATCTCCCAAGACGAAAGGATGTGTGAATCCCCTGTGGAGACCACAGAGAAAGACCTAGTTCCCCACCTCATCGCGACCGGAGGCCTCACATCTTTTGAAAACTCCAGAGGTACGCGGAGATCAGTGCCTGCAAAGGAGACGATGTCTGACACCTCATGAACCTTGATAGGAGTCCCAGGATTCCTGTGGCAAGTGGAAAGGGACCCTTGGTCTCCCGCCTCAGCTGGAGAGGCGTCCCAATTGCCCTGCCAAGCCTCGAGGAGAATCCCGAGTTGTCCCTCGCAACTAGGCAGGAGTCCTGACGTCGCTGAACAAACACGTGGGTGGAAGGGCCATCCCCGTCGTAACTCGAGAATATACCCCAGGTTCCCGCCGCAACTCGAGAAAAACCATGAGACTTCTCCCTCGCCGCGAGATGAGGCCCGATTCCCCTGCACTGCGTGCAGAGCAATTCCGTGTTGCACATCACACATGAAAGGAGCCTTGATTTCCTTAATGGCACTCCAGAGAAACCCCAAGAACACTGTTTCAAGGCTAGAGGGATCCTGAGGTCACTGTAGCAACACGAAAGAGCTCCATGGACCAAAAAACTACTCGAGATGACAAGTTAGTCCCTGTCTTCGACTCCAGAGGAATACCACCTTACCACAAGCACCTCAAGAGGAGGCTTCTCTCAGCTCTAGGTATTGAGAGGGACCCTGAGTATGCGGCCTCAAGTTCAATGGACACCGCGATGCCCTGACTCGAAATAAGGCCGGATATCCCTGCAGTGACTTGAATGCAGGCTCGTCTTGCATCTCCCAAGAGGAAAGGATGTCTGAATCCCCTGTGGAGACCACAAAGAAAGACCTAGTTCCCCACCTCATGTCGACCGGAGGCCTCACATCCTTTGAAAACTCCAGAGGTACGCGGAGATCAGTGCCTCCAAAGGAGACGATGCCTGGCTCCTCGTGAAACTTGATAGGAGTCCCAGGATTCCTGTGGCACGTGGAAAGGGACCCTTGGTCTCCCTCCTCAGCTGGAGAGGCGTCCCAATTGCCCTGCCAAGCCTCGAGGAGAATCCCGAGTTGTCCCTCGCAACTAGGCAGGAGTCCTGACGTCGCTGAACAAACACGTGGGTGGAAGGGCCATCCCCGTCGTAACTCGAGAATATACCCCAGGTTCCCGCCGCAACTCGAGAAAAACCATGAGACTTCCCCCTCGCCGCAAGATGAGGCCCGATTCCCCTGCACTGCGTGCAGAGCAATTCCGTGTTGCACATCACACATGAAAGGAGCCTTGATTTCCTTGATGGCACTCCAGAGAAACACCAAGAACACTGTTTCAAGGCTAGAGAGGTCCAGAGGTCACTGTAGCAACACGAAAGAGCTCCGTGGACCAAGAATCAACTCGAGATGAGAGGTTAGTCCCTGGCTTCGACTCCAGAGGAATACCACCTTACCACAAGCACTTCAGGAGGCTTCTCTCAGCTCTAGGTATGTGAGAGGGACCCTGAGTTTGTGGCCTCAAGTGGAATGGACACCGCGATGCCCTGGCTCGAAATAAGGCCGGATATCCCTGCAGTGACTTGAATGCAGGCTCGTCTTGCATCTCCCAAGACGAAAGGATGTGTGAATCCCCTGTGGAGACCACAGAGAAAGACCTAGTTCCCCACTTCATCGCGACCGGAGGCCTCACATCCTTTGAAAACTCCAGAGGTATGCGGAGATCAGTGCCTGCAAAGGAGACGATGTCTGACACCTCATGAACCTTGATAGGAGTCCCAGGATTCCTGTGGCAAGTGGAAAGGGACCCTTGGTCTCCCGCCTCAGCTGGAGAGGCATCCCAATTGCCCGGCCAAGCCTCGAGGAGAATCCCGAGTTGTCCCTCGCAACTACGCAGGAGTCCTGACGTCGCTGAAAAAACACGTGGGTGGAAGGGCCATCCCCGTCGTAACTAGAGAATATACCCCAGGTTCCCGCCGCAACTCGAGAAAAACCATGAGACTTCCCCCTCGCCGCGAGATGAGGCCCGATTCCCCTGAACTGCGTGCAGAGCAATTCCGTGTTGCACATCACACATGAAAGGAGCCTTGATTTCCTTGATGGCACTCCAGAGAAACCCCAAGAACACTGTTTCAAGGCTAGAGGGATCCTGAGGTCACTGTAGCAACACGAAAGAGCTCCGTGGACCAAAAATTAACTCGAGATGAGAGGTTAGTCCCTGGCTTCGACTCCAGAGGAATACCACCTTACCACAAGCACCTCAAGAGGAGGCTTCTCTCAGCTCTAGGTATGTGAGAGGGACCCTGAGTATGCGGCCTCAAGTGGAATGGACACCGCGATGCCCTGACTCGAAATAAGGCCGGATATCCCTGCAGTGACTTGAATGCAGGCTCGTCTTGCATCTCCCAAGACGAAAGGATGTCTGAATCCCCTGTGGAGACCACAGAGAAAGACCTAGTTCCCCACCTCATCGCGACCGGAGGCCTCAAATACTTTGAAAACTCCAGAGGTACGCGGAGATCAGTGCCTCCAAAGGAGACGATGCCTGACTCCTCGTGAAACTTGATAGGAGTCCCAGGATTCCTGTGGCACGTGGAAAGGGACCCTTGGTCTCCCACCTCAGCTGGAGAGGCGTCCCAATTGCCCTGCCAAGCCTCGAGGAGAATCCCGAGTTGTCCCTCGCAACTAGGCAGGAGTCCTGACGTCGGTGAAGAAACACGTGGGTGGAAGGGCCATCCCCGTCGTAACTCGAGAATATACCCCAGGTTCCCGCCGCAACTCGAGAAAAACCATGAGACTTCCCCCTCGCCGCGAGATGAGGCCCGATTCCCCTGCACTGCGTGCAGAGCAATTCCGTGTTGCACATCACACATGAAAGGAGCCTTGATTTCCTTGATGGCACTCCAGAGAAACCCCAAGAACACTGTTTCAAGGCTAGAGGGATCCTGAGGTCACTGTAGCAACACGAAAGAGCTCCGTGGACCAAAAATCAACTCGAGATGAGAGGTTAGTCCCTGGCTTCGACTCCAGAGGAATACCACCTTACCACAAGCACCTCAAGAGGAGGCTTCTCTCAGCTCTAGGTATGTGAGAGGGACCCTGAGTTTGCGGCCTCAAGTGGAATGGACACCGCGATGCCCTGGCTCGAAATAAGGCCGGATATCCCTGCAGTGACTTGAATGCAGGCTCGTCTTGCATCTCCCAAGACGAAAGGATGTCTGAATCCCCTCTGGAGACCACAGAGAAAGACCTAGTTCCCCACCTCATCGCGACCGGAGGCCTCACATCCTTTGAAAACTCCAGAGGTACGCGGAGATCAGTGCCTCCAAAGGAGACGATGCCTGACTCCTCGTGAAACTTGATAGGAGTCCCAGGATTCCTGTGGCACGTGGAAAGGGACCCTTGGTCTCCCGCCTCAGCTGGAGAGGCGTCCCAATTGCCCTGCCAAGCCTCGAGGAGAATCCCGAGTTGTCCCTCGCAACTAGGCAGGAGTCCTGACGTCGCTGAAGAAACACGTGGGTGGAAGGGCCATCCCCGTCGTAACTCGAGAATATACCCCAGGTTCCCGCCGCAACTCGAGAAAGCCATGAGACTTCCCCCTCGCAGCGAGATGAGGCCCGATTCCCCTGCACTGCGTGCAGAGCAATTCCGTGTTGCACATCACACATGAAAGGAGCCTTGATTTCCTTGATGGCACTCCAGAGAAACCCCAAGAACACTGTTTCAAGGCTAGAGGGATCCTGAGGTCACTGTAGCAACACGAAAGAGCTCCGTGGACCAAGAATCAACTCGAGATGAGAGGTTAGTCCCTGGCTTCGACTCCAGAGGAATACCACCTTACCACAAGCACCTCAAGAGGAGGCTTCTCTCAGCTCTAGGTATGTGAGAGAGACCCTGAGTTTGTGGCCTCAAGTGAAATGGACACCGCGATGCCCTGGCTCGAAATAAGGCCGGATATCCCTGCAGTGACTTGAATGCAGGCTCGTCTTGCATCTCCGAAGACGAAAGGATGTCTGAATCCCCTGTGGAGACCACAGAGAAAGACCTAGTTCCCCACCTCATGGCGACCGGAGGCCTCACATCCTTTGAAAACTCCAGAGGTACGCGGAGATCAGTGCCTCCAAAGGAGACGATGCCTGACTCCTCGTGAAACTTGATAGGAGTCCCAAGATTCCTGTGGCACGTGGAAAGGGACCCTTGGTCTCCAGCCTCAGCTGGAGAGGCGTCCCAATTGCCCTGCCAAGCCTCGAGGAGAATCCCGAATTGTCCCTCGCAACTAGGCAGGAGTCCTGCCGTCGCTGAACAAACACGTGTGTGGAAGGGCCATCCCCGTCGTAACTCGAGAATATACCCCAGGTTCCCGCCGCAACTCGAGAAAAACCATGAGACTTCCCCCTCGCCGCGAGATGAGGCCCGATTCCCCTACACTGCGTGCAGAGCTATTCCGTGTTGAACATCACACATGAAAGGAGCCTTGATTTCCTTAATGGCACTCCAGAGAAACCCCAAGAACACTGTTTCAAGGCTAGAGGGATCCAGAGGTCACTGTAGCAGCACGAAAGAGCTTCGTGGACCAAGAATCAACTCGAGATGAGAGGTTAGTCCCTGGCTTCGACTCCAGAGGAATACCACCTTACCACAAGCACCTCAAGAGGAGGCTTCTCTCAGCTCTAGGTATGTGAGAGGGACCCTGAGTTTGCGGCCTCAAGTGGAATGGACACCGCGATGCCCTGGCTTCAAATAAGGCCGGATATCCCTGCAGTGACTTGAATGCAGGCTCGTCTTGCATCTCCCAAGACGAAAGGATGTCTGAATCCGCTGTGGAGACCACAGAGAAAGACCTAGTTCCCCAGCTCATTGCGACCGGAGGCCTCACATCCTTTGAAAACTCCAGAGGTACGCGGAGATCAGTGCCTCCAAAGGAGACGATGCCTGACTCCTCGTGAAACTTGATAGGAGTCCCAGGATTCCTGTGGCATGTGGAAAGGGACCCTTGGTCTCCCGCCTCAGCTGGAGAGGCGTCCCAATTGCCCTGCCAAGCCTCGAGGAGAATCCCGAGTTGTCCCTCGCAACTAGGCAGGAGTCCTGCCGTCGCTGAAGAAACACGTGGGTGGAAGGGCCATCCCCGTCGTAACTCGAGAATATACCCCAGGTTCCCGCCGCAACTCGAGAAAAACCATGAGACTTCCCCCTCGCCGCGAGATGAGGCCCGATTCCCCGGCACTGCGTGCAGAGCAATTCCGTGTTGCACATCACACATGAAAGGAGCCTTGATTTCCTTGATGGCACTCCAGAGAAACCCCAAGAACACTGTTTCCAGGGTAGAGGGATCCTGAGGTCACTGTAGCAACACGAAAGAGCTCCGTGGACCAAAAATCAACTCGAGATGAGAGGTTAGTCCCTGGCTTCGACTCCAGAGGAATACCACCTTACCACAAGCACCTCAAGAGGAGGCTTCTCTCAGCTCTAGGTATGTGAGAGGGACCCTGAGTTTGCGGCCTCAAGTGGAATGGACACCGCGATGCCCTGGCTCGAAATAAGGCCAGATATCCCTGCAGTGACTTGAATGCAGGCTCGTCTTGCATCTCCCAAGATGAAAGGATGTCTGAATCCCCTGTGGAGACCACAGTGAAAGACCTAGTTCACCACCTCATCGCGACCGGAGGCCTCACATCCTTTGAAAACTCAAGAGGTATGCGGAGATCAGTGCCTCCAAAGGAGACGATGCCTGACTTGTTGTGAAACTTGATAGGAGTCCCAGGATTCCTGTGGCAAGTGGAAAGGGACCCTTGGTCTCCCGCCTCAGCTGGAGAGGCGTCCCAATTGCCCTGCCAAGCCTCGAGGAGAAGCCCGAGTTGGTGCTTGCAACTAGGCAGGAGTCCTGACGTCGCTGAACAAACACGTGGGTGGAAGGGCCATCCCCGTCGTAACTCGAGAATATACCCCAGGCTCCCGACGCAACTCGAGAAAAACTATGAGACTTCCCCCTCGCCGCGAGATGAGGCCCGATTCCCCTGCACTGCGTGCAGAGCAATTCCGTGTTGCACATCACACATGAAAGGAGCCTTGATTTCCTTGATGGCACTCCAGAGAAACCCCAAGAACCCTGTTTCAAGGCTAGAGGGATCCTGAGGTCACTGTAGCAACACGAAAGAGCTCCGTGGACCAAAAATCAACTCGAGATGAGAGGTTAGTTCCTGGCTTCGACTCCAGAGGAATACCACCTTACCACAAGCACCTCAAGAGGAGGCTTCTCTCAGCTCTAGGTATGTGAGAGGGACCCTGAGTTGCGGCCTCAAGTGGAATGGACACTGCGATGCCCTGGCTCAAAATAAGGCCGGATATCCCTGCAGTGACTTGAATGCAGGCTCGTCTTGCATCTCCCAAGACGAAAGGATGTCTGAATCCCCTGTGGAGACCACAGAGAAAGACCTAGTTCCCCACCTCATTGCGACCGGAGGCCTCACATCCTTCGAAAACTCCAGAGGTACGCGGAGATCAGTGCCTCCAAAGGAGACGATGCCTGACTCCTCGTGAAAATTGATAGGAGTCCCAGGATTCCTGTGGCACGTTGAAAGGGACCCTTGGTCTCCCGCCTCAGCTGGAGAGGCGTCCCAATTGCCCTGCCAAGCCTCGAGGAGAATCCCGAGTTGTCCCTCGCAACTAGGCAGTAGTCCTGACGTCGCTGAACAAACACGTGGGTGGAAGGGCCATCCCCGTCGTAACTCGAGAATATACACCAGGTTCCCGCCGCAACTCGAGAAAAACCATGAGTCTTCCCCCTCGCCGAGAGATGAGGCCCGATTCCCCTGCACTGCGTGCAGAGCAATTCCGTGTTGCACATCACACATGAAAGGAGCCTTGATTTCCTTAATGGCACTCCAGAGAAACCCCAAGAACACTGTTTCAAGGCTAGAGGGATCCTGAGGTCACTGTAGCAACACGAAAGAGCTCCATGGACCAAAAAACTACTCGAGATGACAGGTTAGTCCCTGTCTTCGACTCCAGAGGAATACCACCTTACGACAAGCACCTCAAGAGGAGGCTTCTCTCAGCTCTAGGTATGTGAGAGGGACCCTGATTATGCGGCCTCAAGTTCAATGGACACCGCGATGCCCTGACTCGGAATAAGGCCGGATATCCCTGCAGTGACTTGAATGCAGGCTCGTCTTGCATCTCCCAAGACGAAAGGATGTCTGAATCCCCTGTGGAGACCACAGAGAAAAACCTAGTTCCCCACCTCATGTCGACCGGAGGCCTCACATCCTTTGAAAACTCCAGAGGTACGCGGAGATCAGTGCCTCCAAAGGAGACGATGCCTGACTCCTCGTGAAACTTGATAGGAGTCCCAGGATTCCTGTGGCACGTGGAAAGGGACCCTTGGTCTCCCGCCTCAGCTGGAGAGGCGTCCCAATTGCCCTGCCAAGCCTCGAGGAGAAGCCCGAGTTGTCCCTTGCAACTAGGCAGGAGTCCTGACGTCGCTGAACAAACACGTGGGTGGAAGGGCCATCCCCGTCGTAACTCGAGAATATACCCCAGGCTCCCGACGCAACTCGAGAAAAACCATGAGACTTCCCCCTCGCCGCGAGATGAGGCCCGATTCCCCTGCACTGCGTGCAGAGCAATTCCGTGTTGCACATCACACATGAAAGGAGCCTTGATTTCCTTGATGGCACTCCAGAGAAACCCCAAGAACACTGTTTCAAGGCTAGAGGGATCCTGAGGTCACTGTAGCAACACGAAAGACCTCCGTGGACCAAAAATCAACTCGAGATGAGAGGTTAGTCCCTGGCTTCGACTTAAGAGGAATACCACCTTACCACAAGCACCTCAAGAGGAGGCTTCTCTCAGCTCTAGGTATTTGAGAGGGACCCTGAGTTGCGGCCTCAAGTGGAATGGACACTGCGATGCCCTGGCTCAAAATAAGGCCGGATATCCCTGCAGTGACTTGAATGCAGGCTCGTCTTGCATCTCCCAAGACGAAAGGATGTCTGAATCCCCTGTGGAGACCACAGAGAAAAACCTAGTTCCCCACCTCATTGCGACCGGAGGCCTCACATCCTTCGAAAATTCCAGATGTACGCGGAGATCAGTGCCTCCAAAGGAGACGATTCCTGACTCCTCGTGATAATTGATAGGAGTCCCAGGATTCCTGTGGCACGTTGAAAGGGACACTTGGTCTCCCACCTCAGCTGGAGAGGCGTCCCAATTGCCCTGCCAAGCCTCGAGGAGAATCCCGAGTTGTCCCTCGCAACTAGGCAGTAGTCCTGACGTCGCTGAACAAACACGTGGGTGGAAGGGCCATCCCCGTCGTAACTCGAGAATATACCCAGGTTCCCGCCGCAACTCGAGAAAAACCATGAGTCTTCCCCCTCGCCGCGAGATGAGGCCCGATTCCCCTGCACTGCGTGCAGAGCAATTCCGTGTTGCACATCACACATGAAAGGAGCCTTGATTTCCTTAATGGCACTCCAGAGAAACCCCAAGAACACTGTTTCAAGGCTAGAGGGATCCTGAGGTCACTGTAGCAACACGAAAGAGCTCCATGGACCAAAAAACTACTCGAGATGACAGGTTAGTCCCTGTCTTCGACTCCAGAGGAA
Source organism: Cervus elaphus (assembly GCF_910594005.1). NCBI lineage: Eukaryota > Metazoa > Chordata > Mammalia > Artiodactyla > Cervidae > Cervus > Cervus elaphus. The sequence continues at coordinate 10,958,759 of NC_057838.1, read as the reverse complement.
TACCACCTTACGACAAGCACCTTAAGAGGAGGCTTCTCTCAGCTCTAGGTATGTGAGAGGGACCCTGAGTATGCGGCCTCAAGTTCAATGGACACCGCGATGCCCTGACTCGAAATAAGGCCGGATATCCCTGCAGTGACTTGAATGCAGGCTCGTCTTGCATCTCCCAAGACGAAAGGATGTCTGAATCCCCTGTGGAGACCACAGAGAAAGACCTAGTTCCCCACCTCATGTCGACCGGAGGCCTCACATCCTTTGAAAACTCCAGAGATACGCGGAGATCAGTGCCTCCAAAGGAGACGATGCCTGACTCCTCGTGAAACTTGATAGGAGTCCCAGGATTCCTGTGGCACGTGGAAAGGGACCCTTGGTCTCCCGCCTCAGCTGGAGAGGCGTCCCAATTGCCCTGCCAAGCCTCGAGGAGAATCCCGAGTTGTCCCTCGCAACTACGCAGGAGTCCTGACGTCGCTGAAGAAACACGTGGGTGGAAGGGCCATTCCCGTCGTAACTCGAGAATATACCCCAGGTTCCTGCCGCAACTCGAGAAAAACCATGAGACTTCCCAATCGCCGCGAGATGAGGCCCGATTCCCCTGCACTGCGTGCAGAGCAATTCCGTGTTGAACATCACACATGAAAGGAGCCTTGATTTCCTTGATGGCACTCCAGAGAAACCCCAAGAAGACTGTTTCAAGGCTAGAGGGATCCAGAGGTCACTGTAGCAACACGAAAGAGCTCCGTGGACCAAGAATCAACTCGAGATGAGAGGTTAGTCCCTGGCTTCGACTCCAGAGGAATACCACCTTACCACAAGCACCTCAGGAGGCTTCTCTCAGCTCTAGGTATGTGAGAGGGACCCTGAGTTTGCGGCCTCAAGTGGAATGGACACCGCGATGCCCTGGCTCGAAATAAGGCCGGATATCCCTGCAGTGACTTGAATGCAGGCTCGTCTTGCATCTCCCAAGACGAAAGGATGTCTGAATCCCCTGTGGAGACCACAGGGAAAGACCTAGTTCCCCACCTCTTAGCGACCGGAGGCCTCACATCCTTTGAAAACTCCAGGGGTAGGCGGAGATCAGTGCCTCCAAAGGAGACGATGCCTGACTCCTCGAGAAACTTGGTACGAGTCCCAGGATTCCTGTGGCACGTGGAAAGGGACACTTGGTCTCCCGCCTCAGCTGGAGAGGCGTCCCAATTGCCCTGCCAAGCCTCGAGGAGAATCCCGAGTTGTCCCTCGCAACTACGCAGGAGTCCTGACGTCGCTGAAAAAACACGTGGGTGGAAGGGCCATCCCCGTCGTTACTCGAGATTATACCCCAGGTTCCCGTCGCAACTCGAGAAAAACCATGAGACTTCCCCCTCGCCGCGAGATGAGGCCCGATTCCCCTGAACTGCGTGCAGAGCAATTCCGTGTTGCACATCACACATGAAAGGAGCCTTGATTTCCTTGATGGCACTCCAGAGAAACCCCAAGAACACTGTTTCCAGGGTAGAGGGATCCTGAGGTCACTGTAGCAACACGAAAGAGCTCCGTGGACCAAAAATTAACTCGAGATGAGAGGTTAGTCCCTGGCTTCGACTCCAGAGGAATACCACCTTACCACAAGCACCTCAAGAGGAGGCTTCTCTCAGCTCTAGGTATGTGAGAGGGACCCTGAGTATGCAGCCTCAAGTGGAATGGACACCGCGATGCCCTGACTCGAAATAAGGCCGGATATCCCTGCAGTGTCTTGAATGCAGGCTCGTCTTGCATCTCCCAAGACGAAAGGATGTCTGAATCCGCTGTGGAGACCACAGAGAAAGACCTAGTTCCCCAGCTCATCGCGACCGGAGGCCTCAAATACTTTGAAAACTCCAGAGGTACGCGGAGATCAGTGCCTCCAAAGGAGACGATGCCTGACTCCTCGTGAAACTTGATAGGAGTCCCAGGATTCCTGTGGCACGTGGAAAGGGACACTTGGTCTCCCGCCTCAGCTGGAGAGGCGTCCCAATTGCCCTGCCAAGCCTCGAGGAGAATCCCGAGTTGTCCCTCGCAACTAGGCAGGAGTCCTGACGTCGCTGAACAAACACGTGGGTGGAAGGGCCATCCCCGTCGTAACTCGAGAATATACCCCAGGTTCCCGCCGCAACTCGAGAAAAACCATGAGACTTCCCCCTCGCCGCGAGCTGAGGCCCGATTCCCCTGCACTGCGTGCAGAGCAATTCCGTGTTGCACATCACACATGAAAGGAGCCTTGATTTCCTTGATGGCACTCCAGAGAAACCCCAAGAACACTGTTTCAAGGCTAGAGGGATCCTGAGGTCACTGTAGCAACACGAAAGAGCTCCGTGGACCAAAAATCAACTCGAGATGAGAGGTTAGTCCCTGGCTTCGACTCCAGAGGAATACCACCTTACCACAAGCACCTCAAGAGGAGGCTTCTCTCAGCTCTAGGTATGTGAGAGGGACCCTGAGTTTGCGGCCTCAAGTGGAATGGACACCGCGATGCCCTGACTCGAAATAAGGCCGGATATCCCTGCAGTGACTTGAATGCAGGCTCGTCTTGCATCTCCCAAAACGAAAGGATGTCTGAATCCCCTCTGGAGACCACAGAGAAAGACCTAGTTCCCCACCTCATCGCGACCGGAGGCCTCACATCCTTTGAAAACTCCAGAGGTACGCGGAGATCAGTGCCTCCAAAGGAGACGATGCCTGACTCCTCGTGAAACTTGATAGGAGTCCCAGGATTCCTGTGGCACGTGGAAAGGGACCCTTGGTCTCCCGCCTCAGCTGGAGAGGCGTCCCAATTGCCCTGCCAAGCCTCGAGGAGAATCCCGAGTTGTCCCTCGTAACTAGGCAGGAGTCCTGACGTCGCTGAAGAAACACGTGGGTGGAAGGGCCATCCCCGTCGTAACTCGAGAATATACCCCAGGTTCCCGCCGCAACTCGAGAAAAACCATGAGACTTCCCCCTCGCCGCGAGATGAGGCCCGATTCCCCTACACTGCGTGCAGAGCTATTCCGTGTTGCACATCACACATGAAAGGAGCCTTGATTTCCTTAATGGCACTCCAGAGAAACCCCAAGAACACTGTTTCAAGGCTAGAGGGATCCAGAGGTCACTGTAGCAACACGAAAGAGCTCCGTGGACCAAGAATCAACTCGAGATGAGAGGTTAGTCCCTGGCTTCGACTCCAGAGGAATACCACCTTACCACAAGCACCTCAGGAGGCTTCTCTCAGCTCTAGGTATGTGAGAGGGACCCTGAGTTTGCGGCCTCAAGTGGAATGGACACCGCGATGCCCTGGCTCGAAATAAGGCCGGATATCCCTGCAGTGACTTGAATGCAGGCTCGTCTTCCATCTCCCAAGACGAAAGGATGTCTGAATCCCCTGTGGAGACCACAGAGAAAGACCTAGTTCCCCACCTCATAGCGACCGGAGGCCTCACATCCTTTGAAAACTCCAGGGGAAGGCGGAGATCAGTGCCTCCAAAGGAGAAGATGCCTGACTCCTCGTGAAACTTGGTACGAGTCCCAGGATTCCTGTGGCACTTGGAAAGGGACACTTAATCTCCCGCCTCAGCTGGAGAGGCGTCCCAATTGCCCTGCCAAGCCTCGAGGAGAATCCCGAGTTGTCCCTCGCAACTACGCAGGAGTCCTGACGTCGCTGAAAAAACACGTGGGTGGAAGGGCCATCCCCGTCGTTACTCGAGTTTATACCCCAGGTTCCCGTCGCAACTCGAGAAAAACCATGAGACTTCCCCCTCGCCGCGAGATGAGGCCCGATTCCCCTGCACTGCGTGCAGAGCAATTCCGTGTTGCACATCACACATGAAAGGAGCCTTGATTTCCTTGATGGCACTCCAGAGAAACCCCAAGAACACTGTTTCAAGGCTAGAGGGATCCTGAGGTCACTGTAGCAACACGAAAGAGCTCCGTGGACCAAAAATTAACTCGAGATGAGAGGTTAGTCCCTGGCTTCGACTCCAGAGGAATACCACCTTACCACAAGCACCTCAAGAGGAGGCTTCTCTCAGCTCTAGGTATGTGTGAGGGACCCTGAGTTTGCGGCCTCAAGTTCAATGGACACCGCGATGCCCTGACTCGAAATAAGGCCAGATATTCCTGCAGTGACTTGAATGCAGGCTTGTCTTGCATCTCCCAAGACGAAAGGATGTCTGAATCCCCTGTGGAGACCACAGAGAAAGACCTAGTTCCCCACCTCATGTCGACCGGAGGCCTCACATCCTTTGAAAACTCCAGAGGTACGCGGAGATCAGTGCCTGCAAAGGAGACGATGTCTGACTCCTCATGAACCTTGATAGGAGTCCCAGGATTCCTGTGGCAAGTGGAAAGGGACCCTTGGTCTCCCGCCTCAGCTGGAGAGGCATCCCAATTGCCCGGCCAAGCCTCGAGGAGAATCCCGAGTTGTCCCTCGCAACTAGGCAGGAGTCCTGACGTTGCGGAACAAACACGTGTGTGGAAGGGCCATTCCCGTCGTAACTCGAGAATATAGCCCAGGTTCCCGCCGCAACTCGAGAAAAACCATGAGACTTCCCCCTTGCCGCGAAATGAGGCCCGATTCCCCTGCACTGCATGCAGAGCAATTCCGTGTTGCACATCACACATGAAAGGAGCCTTGATTTCCTTGATGGCACTCCAGAGAAACCCCAAGAACACTGTTTCAAGGCTAGAGGGATCCTGAGGTCACTGTAGCAACACGAAAGACCTCCGTGGACCAAAAATCAACTCGAGATGAGAGGTTAGTCCCTGGCTTCGACTCCAGAGGAATACCACCTTACCACAAGCACCTCAAGAGGAGGCTTCTCTCAGCTCTAGGTATGTGAGAGGGACCCTGAGTATGCGGCCTCAAGTGGAATGGACACCGCGATGCCCTGACTCGAAATAAGGCCGGATATCCCTGCAGTGACTTGAATGCAGGCTCGTCTTGCATCTCCCAAGACGAAAGGATGTCTGAATCCCCTGTGGAGACCACAGAGAAAGACCTAGTTCCCCAGCTTATCGCGACCGGAGGCCTCAAATACTTTGAAAACTCCAGAGGTACGCGGAGATCAGTGCCTCCAAAGGAGACGATGCCTGACTCCTCGTGAAACTTGATAGGAGTCCCAGGATTCCTGTGGCACGTGGAAAGGGACCCTTGGTCTCCCGCCTCAGCTGGAGAGGCGTCCCAATTGCCCTGCCAAGCCTCGAGGAGAAGCCCGAGTTGTCCCTCGCAACTAGGCAGGAGTCCTGCCGTCGCTGAAGAAACACGTGGGTGGAAGGGCCATCCCCGTCGTAACTCGAGAATATACCCCAGGTTCCCGCCGCAACTCGAGAAAAACCATGAGACTTCCCCCTCGCCGCGAGATGAGGCCCGATTCCCCTGCACTGCGTGCAGAGCAATTCCGTGTTGCACATCACACATGAAAGGAGCCTTGATTTCCTTGATGGCACTCCAGAGAAACCCCAAGAACTCTGTTTCAAGGCTAGAGGGATCCTGAGGTCACTGTAGCAACACGAAAGAGCTCCGTGGACCAAAAATCAACTCGAGATGAGAGGTTAGTCCCTGGCTTCGACTCCAGAGGAATACCACCTTACCACAAGCACCTCAAGAGGAGGCTTCTCTCAGCTCTAGGTATGTGAGAGGGACCCTGAGTTTGCGGCCTCAAGTGGAATGGACACCGCGATGCCCTGGCTCGAAATAAGGCCAGATATCCCTGCAGTGACTTGAATGCAGGCTCGTCTTGCATCTCCCAAGACGAAAGGATGTCTGAATCCCCTGTGGAGACCACAGAGAAAGACCTAGTTCCTCACCTCAACGCGACCGGAGGCCTCACATCCTTTGAAAACTCCAGAGGTACGCGGAGATCAGTGCCTCCAAAGGAGACGATGCCTGACTCCTCGTGAAACTTGATAGGAGTCCCAGGATTCCTGTGGAACGTGGAAAGGGACCCTTGGTCTCCCGCCTCAGCTGGAGAGGCGTCCCAATTGCCCTGCCAAGCCTCGAGGAGAATCCCGAGTTGTCCCTCGCAACTAGGCAGGAGTCCTGACGTCGCTGAACAAACACGTGGGTGGAAGGGCCATCCCCGTCGTAACTCGAGAATATACCCAGGTTCCCGCCGCAACTCGAGAAAAACCATGAGACTTCCCAATCGCCGCGAGATGAGGCCCGATTCCCCTGCACTGCGTGCAGAGCAATTCCGTGTTGCACATCACACATGAAAGGAGCCTTGATTTCCTTGATGGCACTCCAGAGAAACTCCAAGAACACTGTTTCAAGGCTGGAAGGATCCTGAGGTCACTGTAGCAACACGAAAGAGCTCCGTGGACCAAAAATCAACTCGAGATGAGAGGTTAGTCCCTGGCTTCAACTCCAGAGGAATACCACCTTACCACAAGCACCTCAGGAGGCTTCTCTCAGCTCTAGGTATGTGAGAGGGACCCTGAGTTTGCGGCCTCAAGTGGAATGGACACCGCGATGCCCTGGCTCGAAATAAGGCCGGATATCCCTGCAGTGACTTGAATGCAGGCTCGTCTTGCATCTCCCAAGACGAAAGGGTGTCTGAATCCCCTGTGGAGACCACAGAGAAAGACCTAGTTCCCCACCTCATAGCGACCGGAGGCCTCACATCCTTTGAAAACTCCAGGGGTAGGTGGAGATCAGTGCCTCCAAAGGAGACGATGCCTGACTCCTCGAGAAACTTGGTAGGAGTCCCAGGATTCCTGTGGCACGTGGAAAGGGACCCTTGGTCTCCCGCCTCAGCTGGAGAGGCGTCCCAATTGCCCTGCCAAGCCTCGATGAGAATTCCGAGTTGTCCCTCGCAACTAGGCAGGAGTCCTGACGTCGCTGAAGAAACACTAGTGTGGAAAGGCCATCCCCGTCGTAACTCGAGAATATACCCCAGGTTCCCGCCGCAACTCGAGAAAAACCATGAGACTTCCCCCTCGCCGCGAAATGAGGCCTGATTCCCCTGCACTGCGTGCAGAGCAATTCCGTGTTGCACATCACACATGAAAGGAGCCTTGATTTCCTTGGTGGCACTCCAGAGAAATACCAAGAACACTCTTTCAAGGCTAGAGGGATCCAGAGGTCACTGTAGCAACACGAAAGAGCTCCGTGGACCAAGAATCAACTCGAGATGAGAGGTTAGTCCCTGGCTTCGACTCCAGAGGAATACCACCTTACCACAAGCACCTCAGGAGGCTTCTCTCAGCTCTAGGTATGTGAGAGGGACCCTGAGTTTGTGGCCTCAAGTGGAATGGACACCGCGATGCCCTGGCTCGAAATAAGGCCGGATATCCCTGCAGTGACTTGAATGCAGGCTCGTCTTGCATCTCCCAAGACGAAAGGATGTGTGAATCCCCTGTGGAGACCACAGAGAAAGACCTAGTTCCCCACCTCATCGCGACCGGAGGCCTCACATCCTTTGAAAACTCCAGAGGTACGCGGAGATCAGTGCCTGCAAAGGAGACGATGTCTGACACCTCATGAACCTTGATAGGAGTCCCAGGATTCCTGTGGCAAGTGGAAAGGGACCCTTGGTCTCCCGCCTCAGCTGGAGAGGCATCCCAATTGCCCGGCCAAGCCTTGAGGATAATCCCGAGTTGTCCCTCGCAACTAGGCAGGAGTCCTGCCGTCGCTGAAGAAACACGTGGGTGGAAGGGCCATCCCCGTCGTAACTCGAGAATATACCCCAGGTTCCCGCCGCAACTCGAGAAAAACCATGAGACTTCCCCCTCGCCGCGAGATGAGGCCCGATTCCCCTGCACTGCGTGCAGAGCAATTCCGTGTTGCACATCACACATGAAAGGAGCCTTGATTTCCTTGATGGCACTCCAGAGAAACCCCAAGAACACTGTTTCAAGGCTAGAGGGATCCTGAGGTCACTGTAGCAACACGAAAGAGCTCCGTGGACCAAAAATCAACTCGAGATGAGAGGTTAGTCCCTGGCTTCGACTCCAGAGGAATACCACCTTACCACAAGCACCTCAAGAGGAGGCTTCTCTCAGCTCTAGGTATGTGAGAGGTACCCTGAGTTTGCGGCCTCAAGTGGAATGGACACCGCGATGCCCTGGCTCGAAATAAGGCCGGATATCCCTGCAGTGACTTGAATGCAGGCTCGTCTTGCATCTCCCAAGATGAAAGGATGTCTGAATCCCCTGTGGAGACCACAGTGAAAGACGTAGTTCACCACCTCATCGCGACCGGAGGCCTCACATCCTTTGAAAACTCAAGAGGTATGCGGAGATCAGTGCCTCCAAAGGAGACGATGCCTGACTCCTCGTGAAACTTGATAGGAGTCCCAGGATTCCTGTGGCACGTGGAAAGGGACCCTTGGTCTCCCGCCTCAGCTGGAGAGGCGTCCCAATTGCCCTGCCAAGCCTCGAGGAGAAGCCCGAGTTGTTCCTTGCAACTAGGCAGGAGTCCTGACGTCGCTGAACAAACACGTGGGTGGAAGGGCCATCCCCGTCGTAACTCGAGAATATACCCCAGGCTCCCGACGCAACTCGAGAAAAACCATGAGACTTCCCCCTCGCCGCGAGATGAGGCCCGATTCCCCTGCACTGCGTGCAGAGCAATTCCGTGTTGCACATCACACATGAAAGGAGCCTTGATTTCCTTGATGGCACTCCAGAGAAACCCCAAGAACCCTGTTTCAAGGCTAGAGGGATCCTGAGGTCACTGTAGCAACACGAAAGAGCTCCGTGGACCAAAAATCAACTCGAGATGAGAGGTTAGTCCCTGGCTTCGACTCCAGAGGAATACCACCTTACCACAAGCACCTCAAGAGGAGGTTTCTCTCAGCTCTAGGTATGTGAGAGGGACCCTGAGTTGCGGCCTCAAGTGGAATGGACACTGCGATGCCCTGGCTCAAAATAAGGCCGGATATCCCTGCAGTGACTTGAATGCAGGCTCGTCTTGCATCTCCCAAGACGAAAGGATGTCTGAATCCCCTGTGGAGACCACAGAGAAAGACCTAGTTCCACACCTCATTGCGACCGGAGGCCTCACATCCTTCGAAAACTCCAGAGGTACGCGGAGATCAGTGCCTCCAAAGGAGACGATGCCTGACTCCTCGTGAAAATTGATAGGAGTCCCAGGATTCCTGTGGCACGTGGAAAGGGACAATTGGTCTCTCGCCTCAGCTGGAGAGGCGTCCCAATTGCCCTGCCAAGCCTCGAGGAGAATCCCGACTTGTCCCTCGCAACTAGGCAGGAATCCTGCCGTCGCTGAAGAAACACGTGGGTGGAAGGGCCATCCCCGTCGTAACTCGAGAATATACCCCAGGTTCCCGCCGCAACTCGAGAAAAACCATGAGACTTCCCCCTCACCGCGAGATGAGGCCCGATTCCCCTGCACTGCGTGCAGAGCAATTCCGTGTTGCACATCACACATGAAAGGAGCCTTGATTTCCTTGATGGCACTCCAGAGAAACCCCAAGAACTCTGTTTCAAGGCTAGAGGGATCCTGAGGTCACTGTAGCAACACGAAAGAGCTCCGTGGACCAAGAATCAACTCGAGATGAGAGGTTAGTCCCTGGCTTCGACTCCAGAGGAATACCACCTTACCACAAGCACCTCAAGAGGAGGCTTCTCTCAGCTCTAGGTATGCGAGAGGGACCCTGAGTTTGCGGCCTCAAGTGGAATGGACACCGCGATGCCCTGGCTCGAAATAAGGCCAGATATCCCTGCAGTGACTTGAATGCAGGCTCGTCTTGCATCTCCCAAGACGAAAGGATGTCTGAATCCCCTGTGGAGACCACAGAGAAAGACCTAGTTCCTCACCTCAACGCGACCGGAGGCCTCACATCCTTTGAAAACTCCAGAGGTACGCGGAGATCAGTGCCTCCAAAGGAGACGATGCCTGACTCCTCGTGAAACTTGATAGGAGTCCCAGGATTCCTGTGGCACGTGGAAAGGGACCCTTGGTCTCCCGCCTCAGCTGGAGAGGCGTCCCAATTGCCCTGCCAAGCCTCGAGGAGAATCCCGAGTTGTCCCTCGCAACTAGGCAGGAGTCCTGACGTCGCTGAACAAACACGTGGGTGGAAGGGCCATCCCCGTCGTAACTCGAGAATATACCCAGGTTCCCGCCGCAACTCGAGAAAAACCATGAGACTTCCCAATCGCCGCGAGATGAGGCCCGATTCCCCTGCACTGCGTGCAGAGCAATTCCGTGTTGCACATCACACATGAAAGGAGCCTTGATTTCCTTGATGGCACTCCAGAGAAACTCCAAGAACACTGTTTCAAGGCTAGAGGGATCCTGAGGTCACTGTAGCAACACGAAAGAGCTCCGTGGACCAAAAATCAACTCGAGATGAGAGGTTAGTCCCTGGCTTCAACTCCAGAGGAATACCACCTTACCACAAGCACCTCAGGAGGCTTCTCTCAGCTCTAGGTATGTGAGAGGGACCCTGAGTTTGCGGCCTCAAGTGGAATGGACACCGCGATGCCCTGGCTCGAAATAAGGCCGGATATCCCTGCAGTGACTTGAATGCAGGCTCGTCTTGCATCTCCCAAGACGAAAGGGTGTCTGAATCCCCTGTGGAGACCACAGAGAAAGACCTAGTTCCCCACCTCATAGCGACCGGAGGCCTCACATCCTTTGAAAACTCCAGGGGTAGGTGGAGATCAGTGCCTTCAAAGGAGACGATGCCTGACTCCTCGAGAAACTTGGTAGGAGTCCCAGGATTCCTGTGGCACGTGGAAAGGGACCCTTGGTCTCCCGCCTCAGCTGGAGAGGCGTCCCAATTGCCCTGCCAAGCCTCGATGAGAATTCCGAGTTGTCCCTCGCAACTAGGCAGGAGTCCTGACGTCGCTGAAGAAACACTAGTGTGGAAAGGCCATCCCCGTCGTAACTCGAGAATATACCCCAGGTTCCCGCCGCAACTCGAGAAAAACCATGAGACTTCCCCCTCGCCGCGAGATGAGGCCTGATTCCCCTGCACTGCGTGCAGAGCAATTCCGTGTTGCACATCACACATGAAAGGAGCCTTGATTTCCTTGGTGGCACTCCAGAGAAATACCAAGAACACTCTTTCAAGGCTAGAGGGATCCAGAGGTCACTGTAGCAACACGAAAGAGCTCCGTGGACCAAGAATCAACTCGAGATGAGAGGTTAGTCCCTGGCTTCGACTCCAGAGGAATATCACCTTACCACAAGCACCTCAGGAGGCTTCTCTCAGCTCTAGGTATGTGAGAGGGACCCTGAGTTTGTGGCCTCAAGTGGAATGGACACCGCGATGCCCTGGCTCGAAATAAGGCCGGATATCCCTGCAGTGACTTGAATGCAGGCTCGTCTTGCATCTCCCAAGACGAAAGGATGTGTGAATCCCCTGTGGAGACCACAGAGAAAGACCTAGTTCCCCACCTCATCGCGACCGGAGGCCTCACATCCTTTGAAAACTCCAGAGGTACGCGGAGATCAGTGCCTGCAAAGGAGACGATGTCTGACACCTCATGAACCTTGATAGGAGTCCCAGGATTCCTGTGGCAAGTGGAAAGGGACCCTTGGTCTCCCGCCTCAGCTGGAGAGGCGTCCCAATTGCCCGGCCAAGCCTCGAGGATAATCCCGAGTTGTCCCTCGCAACTAGGCAGGAGTCCTGCCGTCGCTGAAGAAACACGTGGGTGGAAGGGCCATCCCCGTCGTAACTCGAGAATATACCCCAGGTTCCCGCCGCAACTCGAGAAAAACCATGAGACTTCCCCCTCGCCGCGAGATGAGGCCCGATTCCCCTGCACTGCGTGCAGAGCAATTCCGTGTTGCACATCACACATGAAAGGAGCCTTGATTTCCTTGATGGCACTCCAGAGAAACCCCAAGAACACTGTTTCAAGGCTAGAGGGATCCTGAGGTCACTGTAGCAACACGAAAGAGCTCCGTGGACCAAAAATCAACTCGAGATGAGAGGTTAGTCCCTGGCTTCGACTCCAGAGGAATACCACCTTACCACAAGCACCTCAAGAGGAGGCTTCTCTCAGCTCTAGGTATGTGAGAGGGACCCTGAGTTTGCGGCCTCAAGTGGAATGGACACCGCGATGCCCTGGCTCGAAATAAGGCCGGATATCCCTGCAGTGACTTGAATGCAGGCTCGTCTTGCATCTCCCAAGATGAAAGGATGTCTGAATCCCCTGTGGAGACCACAGTGAAAGACGTAGTTCACCACCTCATCGCGACCGGAGGCCTCACATCCTTTGAAAACTCAAGAGGTATGCGGAGATCAGTGCCTCCAAAGGAGACGATGCCTGACTCCTCGTGAAACTTGATAGGAGTCCCAGGATTCCTGTGGCACGTGGAAAGGGACCCTTGGTCTCCCGCCTCAGCTGGAGAGGCGTCCCAATTGCCCTGCCAAGCCTCGAGGAGAAGCCCGAGTTGTTCCTTGCAACTAGGCAGGAGTCCTGACGTCGCTGAACAAACACGTGGGTGGAAGGGCCATCCCCGTCGTAACTCGAGAATATACCCCAGGCTCCCGACGCAACTCGAGAAAAACCATGAGACTTCCCCCTCGCCGCGAGATGAGGCCCGATTCCCCTGCACTGCGTGCAGAGCAATTCCGTGTTGCACATCACACATGAAAGGAGCCTTGATTTCCTTGATGGCACTCCAGAGAAACCCCAAGAACCCTGTTTCAAGGCTAGAGGGATCCTGAGGTCACTGTAGCAACACGAAAGAGCTCCGTGGACCAAAAATCAACTCGAGATGAGAGGTTAGTCCCTGGCTTCGACTCCAGAGGAATACCACCTTACCACAAGCACCTCAAGAGGAGGTTTCTCTCAGCTCTAGGTATGTGAGAGGGACCCTGAGTTGCGGCCTCAAGTGGAATGGACACTGCGATGCCCTGGCTCAAAATAAGGCCGGATATCCCTGCAGTGACTTGAATGTAGGCTCGTCTTGCATCTCCCAAGACGAAAGGATGTCTGAATCCCCTGTGTAGACCACAGAGAAAGACCTAGTTCCCCACCTCATGTCGACCGGAGGCCTCACATCCTTTGAAAACTCCAGAGGTACGCGGAGATCAGTGCCTCCAAAGGAGACGATGCCTGACTCCTCGTGAAACTTGATAGGAGTCCCAGGATTCCTGTGGCACGTGGAAAGGGACCCTTGGTCTCCCGCCTCAGCTGGAGAGGCGTCCCAATTGCCCTGCCAAGCCTCGAGGAGAAGCCCGAGTTGTCCCTTGCAACTAGGCAGGAGTCCTGACGTCGCTGAACAAACACGTGGGTGGAAGGGCCATCCCCGTCGTAACTCGAGAATATACCCCAGGCTCCCGACGCAACTCGAGAAAAACCATGAGACTTCCCCCTCGCCGCGAGATGAGGCCCGATTCCCCTGCACTGCGTGCTGAGCAATTCCGTGTTGAACATCACACATGAAAGGAGCCTTGATTTCCTTGATGGCACTCCAGAGAAACCCCAAGAACACTGTTTCCAGGGTAGAGGGATCCTGAGGTCACTGTAGCAACACGAAAGAGCTCCGTGGACCAAAAATCAACTCGAGATGAGAGGTTAGTCCCTGGCTTCGACTCCAGAGGAATACCACCTTACCACAAGCACCTCAAGAGGCGGCTTCTCTCAGCTCTAGGTATGTGAGAGGGACCCTGATTTTGCGGCCTCAAGTGGAATGGACACCGCGATGCCCTGGCTCGAAATAAGGCCGGATATCCCTGCAGTGACTTGAATGCAGGCTCGTCTTGCATCTCCCAAGACGAAAGGATGTCTGAATCCCCTGTGGAGACCACAGAGAAAGACCTAGTTCCCCACCTCATAGCGACCGGAGGCCTCACATCCTTTGAAAACTCCAGGGGTAGGCGGAGATCAGTGCCTCCAAAGGAGACGATGCCTGACTCCTCGAGAAACTTGGTACGAGTCCCAGGATTCCTGTGGCACGTGGAAAGGGACACTTGGTCTCCCGCCTCAGCTGGAGAGGCGTCCCAATTGCCCTGCCAAGCCTCGAGGAGAATCCCGAGTTGTCCCTCGCAACTACGCAGGAGTCCTGACGTCGCTGAAAAAACACGTGGGTGGAAGGGCCATCCCCGTCGTAACTCGAGAATATACCCCAGGTTCCCGCCGCAACTCGAGAAAAACAATGAGACTTCCCCCTCGCAGCGAGATGAGGCCCGATTCCCCTGCACTGCGTGCAGAGCAATTCCGTGTTGCACATCACACATGAAAGGAGCCTTGATTTCCTTGATGGCACTCCAGAGAAACCCCAAGAACACTGTTTCAAGGCTAGAGGGATCCTGAGGTCACTGTAGCAACACGAAAGAGCTCCGTGGACCAAAAATCAACTCGAGATGAGAGGTTAGTCCCTGGCTTCGACTCCAGAGGAATACCACCTTACCACAAGCACCTCAAGAGGAGGCTTCTCTCAGCTCTAGGTATGTGAGAGGGACCCTGAGTTTGCGGCCTCAAGTGGAATGGACACCGCGATGCCCTGGCTCGAAATAAGGCCGGATATCCCTGCAGTGACTTGAATGCAGGCTCGTCTTGCATCTCCCAAGACGAAAGGATGTCTGAATCCCCTCTGGAGACCACAGAGAAAGACCTAGTTCCCCACCTCATCGCGACCGGAGGCCTCACATCCTTTGAAAACTCCAGAGGTACGCGGAGATCAGTGCCTCCAAAGGAGACGATGCCTGACTCCTCGTGAAACTTGATAGGAGTCCCAGGATTCCTGTGGCACGTGGAAAGGGACCCTTGGTCTCCCGCCTCAGCTGGAGAGGCGTCCCAATTGCCCTTCCAAGCCTCAAGGAGAATCCCGAGTTGTCCCTCGCAACTAGGCAGGAGTCCTGACGTCGCTGAAGAAACACGTGGGTGGAAGGGCCATCCCCGTCGTAACTCGAGAATATACCCCAGGTTCCCGCCGCAACTCGAGAAAAACCATGAGACTTCCCCCTCGCCGCGAGATGAGGCCCGATTCCCCTGCACTGCGTGCAGAGCAAATCCGTGTTGCACATCACACATGAAAGGAGCCTTGATTTCCTTGATGGCACTCCAGAGAAACCCCAAGAACACTGTTTCAAGGCTAGAGGGATCCTGAGGTCACTGTAGCAACACGAAAGAGCTCCGTGGACCAAGAATCAACTCGAGATGAGAGGTTAGTCCCTGGCTTCGACTCCAGAGGAATACCACCTTACCACAAGCACCTCAAGAGGAGGCTTCTCTCAGCTCTAGGTATGTGAGAGAGACCCTGAGTTTGCGGCCTCAAGTGGAATGGACACCGCGATGCCCTGGCTCGAAATAAGGCCGGATATCCCTGCAGTGACTTGAATGCAGGCTCGTCTTGCATCTCCGAAGACGAAAGGATGTCTGAATCCCCTGTGGAGACCACAGAGAAAGACCTAGTTCCCCACCTCATGGCGACCGGAGGCCTCACATCCTTTGAAAACTCCAGAGGTACGCGGAGATCAGTGCCTCCAAAGGAGACGATGCCTGACTCCTCGTGAAACTTGATAGGAGTCCCAAGATTCCTGTGGCACGTGGAAAGGGACCCTTGGTCTCCCGCCTCAGCTGGAGAGGCGTCCCAATTGCCCTGCCAAGCCTCGAGGAGAATCCCGAGTTGTCCCTCGCAACTAGGCAGGAGTCCTGCCGTCGCTGAACAAACACGTGTGTGGAAGGGCCATCCCCGTCGTAACTCGAGAATATACCCCAAGTTCCCGCCGCAACTCGAGAAAAACAATGAGACTTCCCCCTCGCCGCGAGATGAGGCCCGATTCCCCTGCACTGCGTGCAAAGCAATTCCGTGTTGCACATCACACATGAAAGGAGCCTTGATTTCCTTGATGGCACTCCAGAGAAACTCCAAGAACACTGTTTCAAGGCTAGAGGGATCCTGAGGTCACTGTAGCAACACGAAAGTGCTCCGTGGACCAAAAATCAACTCGAGATGAGAGGTTAGTCCCTGGCTTCGACTCCAGAGGAATATCACCTTACCACAAGCACCTCAAGAGGAGGCTTCTCTCAGCTCTAGGTATGTGAGAGGGACCCTGAGTTGCGGCCTCAAGTGGAATGGACACCGCGATGCCCTGGCTCGAAATAGGCCGGTTATCCCTGCAGTGACTTGAATGCAGGCTCGTCTTGCATCTCCCAAGACGAAAGGATGTCTGAATCCCCTGTGGAGACCACAGAGAAAGACCTAGTTCCCCACCTCATGTCGACCGGAGGCCTCACATCCTTTGAAAACTCCAGAGGTACGCGGAGATCAGTGCCTCCAAAGGAGACGATGCCTGACTCCTCGTGAAACTTGATAGGAGTCCCAGGATTCCTGTGGCACGTGGAAAGGGACCCTTGGTCTCCCGCCTCAGCTGGAGAGGCGTCCCAATTGCCCTGCCAAGCCTCGAGGAGAATCCCGACTTGTCCCTCGCAACTACACAGGAGTCCTGACGTCGCTGAAGAAACACGTGTGTGGAAGGGCCATCCCCGTCGTAACTCGAGAATATACCCCAGGTTCCCGCCGCAACTCGAGAAAAACCATGAGACTTCCCCCTCGCCGCGAGATGAGGCCCGATTCCCCTACACTGCGTGCAGAGCTATTCCGTGTTGAACATCACACATGAAAGGAGCCTTGATTTCCTTAATGGCACTCCAGAGAAACCCCAAGAACACTGTTTCAAGGCTAGAGGGATCCAGAGGTCACTGTAGCAGCACGAAAGAGCTTCGTGGACCAAGAATCAACTCGAGATGAGAAGTTAGTCCCTGGCTTCGACTCCAGAGGAATACCACCTTACCACAAGCACCTCAGGAGGCTTCTCTCAGCTCTAGGTATGTGAGAGGGACCCTGAGTTTGCGGCCTCAAGTGGAATGGACACCGCGATGCCCTGGCTCGAAATAAGGCCGGATATCCCTGCAGTGACTTGAATGCAGGCTCGTCTTCCATCTCCCAAGACGAAAGGATGTGTGAATCCCCTGTGGAGACCACAGAGAAAGACCTAGTTTCCCACCTCATAGCGACGGGAGGCCTCACATCCTTTGAAAACTCCAGGGGTAGGCGGAGATCAGTGCCTCCAAAGGAGACGATGCCTGACTCCTCGTGAAACTTGGTTCGAGTCCCAGGATTCCTGTGGCACGTGGAAAGGGACACTTGATCTCCCGCCTCAGCTGGAGAGGCGTCCCAATTGCCCTTCCAAGCCTCAAGGAGAATCCCGAGTTGTCCCTCGCAACTAGGCAGGAGTCCTGACGTCGCTGAAGAAACACTAGTGTGGAAAGGCCATCCCCGTCGTAACTCGAGAATATACCCCAGGTTCCCGCCGCAACTCGAGAAAAACCATGAGACTTCCCCCTCGCCGCGAGATGAGGCCTGATTCCCCTGCACTGCGTGCAGAGCAATTCCGTGTTGCACATCACACATGAAAGGAGCCTTGATTTCCTTGGTGGCACTCCAGAGAAATACCAAGAACACTCTTTCAAGGCTAGAGGGATCCAGAGGTCACTGTAGCAACACGAAAGAGCTCCGTGGACCAAGAATCAACTCGAGATGAGAGGTTAGTCCCTGGCTTCGACTCCAGAGGAATACCACCTTACCACAAGCACCTCAGGAGGCTTCTCTCAGCTCTAGGTATGTGAGAGGGACCCTGAGTTTGTGGCCTCAAGTGGAATGGACACCGCGATGCCCTGGCTCGAAATAAGGCCGGATATCCCTGCAGTGACTTGAATGCAGGCTCGTCTTGCATCTCCCAAGACGAAAGGATGTGTGAATCCCCTGTGGAGACCACAGAGAAAGACCTAGTTCCCCACCTCATCGCGACCGGAGGCCTCACATCCTTTGAAAACTCCAGAGGTACGCGGAGATCAGTGCCTGCAAAGGAGACGATGTCTGACACCTCATGAACCTTGATAGGAGTCCCAGGATTCCTGTGGCAAGTGGAAAGGGACCCTTGGTCTCCCGCCTCAGCTGGAGAGGCATCCCAATTGCCCGGCCAAGCCTTGAGGATAATCCCGAGTTGTCCCTCGCAACTAGGCAGGAGTCCTGCCCTCGCTGAAGAAACACGTGGGTGGAAGGGCCATCCCCGTCGTAACTCGAGAATATACCCCAGGTTCCCGCCGCAACTCGAGAAAAACCATGAGACTTCCCCCTCGCCGCGAGATGAGGCCCGATTCCCCTGCACTGCGTGCAGAGCAATTCCGTGTTGCACATCACACATGAAAGGAGCCTTGATTTCCTTGATGGCACTCCAGAGAAACTCCAAGAACACTGTTTCAAGGCTAGAGGGATCCTGAGGTCACTGTAGCAACACGAAAGAGCTCCGTGGACCAAAAATCAACTCGAGATGAGAGGTTAGTCCCTGGCTTCGACTCCAGAGGAATACCACCTTACCACAAGCACCTCAAGAGGAGGCTTCTCTCAGCTCTAGGTATGTGAGAGGTACCCTGAGTTTGCGGCCTCAAGTGGAATGGACACCGCGATGCCCTGGCTCGAAATAAGGCCGGATATCCCTGCAGTGACTTGAATGCAGGCTCGTCTTGCATCTCCCAAGATGAAAGGATGTCTGAATCCCCTGTGGAGACCACAGTGAAAGACGTAGTTCACCACCTCATCGCGACCGGAGGCCTCACATCCTTTGAAAACTCAAGAGGTATGCGGAGATCAGTGCCTCCAAAGGAGACGATGCCTGACTCCTCGTGAAACTTGATAGGAGTCCCAGGATTCCTGTGGCACGTGGAAAGGGACCCTTGGTCTCCCGCCTCAGCTGGAGAGGCGTCCCAATTGCCCTGCCAAGCCTCGAGGAGAAACCCGAGTTGTTCCTTGCAACTAGGCAGGAGTCCTGACGTCGCTGAACAAACACGTGGGTGGAAGGGCCATCCCCGTCGTAACTCGAGAATATACCCCAGGCTCCCGACGCAACTCGAGAAAAACCATGAGACTTCCCCCTCGCCGCGAGATGAGGCCCGATTCCCCTGCACTGCGTGCAGAGCAATTCCGTGTTGCACATCACACATGAAAGGAGCCTTGATTTCCTTGATGGCACTCCAGAGAAACCCCAAGAACCCTGTTTCAAGGCTAGAGGGATCCTGAGGTCACTGTAGCAACACGAAAGAGCTCCGTGGACCAAAAATCAACTCGAGATGAGAGGTTAGTCCCTGGCTTCGACTCCAGAGGAATACCACCTTACCACAAGCACCTCAAGAGGAGGTTTCTCTCAGCTCTAGGTATGTGAGAGGGACCCTGAGTTGCGGCCTCAAGTGGAATGGACAATGCGATGCCCTGGCTCAAAATAAGGCCGGATATCCCTGCAGTGACTTGAATGCAGGCTCGTCTTGCATCTCCCAAGACGAAAGGATGTCTGAATCCCCTGTGGAGACCACAGAGAAAGACCTAGTTCCACACCTCATTGCGACCGGAGGCCTCACATCCTTCGAAAACTCCAGAGGTACGCGGAGATCAGTGCCTCCAAAGGAGACGATGCCTGACTCCTCGTGAAAATTGATAGGAGTCCCAGGATTCCTGTGGCACGTGGAAAGGGACAATTGGTCTCTCGCCTCAGCTGGAGAGGCGTCCCAATTGCCCTGCCAAGCCTCGAGGAGAATCCCGAGTTGTCCCTCGCAACTAGGCAGGAATCCTGCCGTCGCTGAAGAAACACGTGGGTGGAAGGGCCATCCCCGTCGTAACTCGAGAATATACCCCAGGTTCCCGCCGCAACTCGAGAAAAACCATGAGACTTCCCCCTCGCCGCGAGATGAGGCCCGATTCCCCTGCACTGCGTGCAGAGCAATTCCGTGTTGCACATCACACATGAAAGGAGCCTTGATTTCCTTGATGGCACTCCAGAGAAACCCCAAGAACTCTGTTTCAAGGCTAGAGGGATCCTGAGGTCACTGTAGCAACACGAAAGAGCTCCGTGGACCAAAAATCAACTCGAGATGAGAGGTTAGTCCCTGGCTTCGACTCCAGAGGAATACCACCTTACCACAAGCACCTCAAGAGGAGGCTTCTCTCAGCTCTAGGTATGTGAGAGGGACCCTGAGTTTGCGGCCTCAAGTGGAATGGACACCGCGATGCCCTGGCTCGAAATAAGGCCAGATATCCCTGCAGTGACTTGAATGCAGGCTCGTCTTGCATCTCCCAAGACGAAAGGATGTCTGAATCCCCTGTGGAGACCACAGAGAAAGACCTAGTTCCTCACCTCAACGCGACCGGAGGCCTCACATCCTTTGAAAACTCCAGAGGTACGCGGAGATCAGTGCCTCCAAAGGAGACGATGCCTGACTCCTCGTGAAACTTGATAGGAGTCCCAGGATTCCTGTGGAACGTGGAAAGGGACCCTTGGTCTCCCGCCTCAGCTGGAGAGGCGTCCCAATTGCCCTGCCAAGCCTCGAGGAGAATCCCGAGTTGTCCCTCGCAACTAGGCAGGAGTCCTGACGTCGCTGAACAAACACGTGGGTGGAAGGGCCATCCCCGTCGTAACTCGAGAATATACCCAGGTTCCCGCCGCAACTCGAGAAAAACCATGAGACTTCCCAATCGCCGCGAGATGAGGCCCGATTCCCCTGCACTGCGTGCAGAGCAATTCCGTGTTGCACATCACACATGAAAGGAGCCTTGATTTCCTTGATGGCACTCCAGAGAAACTCCAAGAACACTGTTTCAAGGCTGGAAGGATCCTGAGGTCACTGTAGCAACACGAAAGAGCTCCGTGGACCAAAAATCAACTCGAGATGAGAGGTTAGTCCCTGGCTTCAACTCCAGAGGAATACCACCTTACCACAAGCACCTCAGGAGGCTTCTCTCAGCTCTAGGTATGTGAGAGGGACCCTGAGTTTGCGGCCTCAAGTGGAATGGACACCGCGATGCCCTGGCTCGAAATAAGGCCGGATATCCCTGCAGTGACTTGAATGCAGGCTCGTCTTGCATCTCCCAAGACGAAAGGGTGTCTGAATCCCCTGTGGAGACCACAGAGAAAGACCTAGTTCCCCACCTCATAGCGACCGGAGGCCTCACATCCTTTGAAAACTCCAGGGGTAGGTGGAGATCAGTGCCTCCAAAGGAGACGATGCCTGACTCCTCGAGAAACTTGGTAGGAGTCCCAGGATTCCTGTGGCACGTGGAAAGGGACCCTTGGTCTCCCGCCTCAGCTGGAGAGGCGTCCCAATTGCCCTGCCAAGCCTCGATGAGAATTCCGAGTTGTCCCTCGCAACTAGGCAGGAGTCCTGACGTCGCTGAAGAAACACTAGTGTGGAAAGGCCATCCCCGTCGTAACTCGAGAATATACCCCAGGTTCCCGCCGCAACTCGAGAAAAACCATGAGACTTCCCCCTCGCCGCGAGATGAGGCCTGATTCCCCTGCACTGCGTGCAGAGCAATTCCGTGTTGCACATCACACATGAAAGGAGCCTTGATTTCCTTGGTGGCACTCCAGAGAAATACCAAGAACACTCTTTCAAGGCTAGAGGGATCCAGAGGTCACTGTAGCAACACGAAAGAGCTCCGTGGACCAAGAATCAACTCGAGATGAGAGGTTAGTCCCTGGCTTCGACTCCAGAGGAATACCACCTTACCACAAGCACCTCAGGAGGCTTCTCTCAGCTCTAGGTATGTGAGAGGGACCCTGAGTTTGTGGCCTCAAGTGGAATGGACACCGCGATGCCCTGGCTCGAAATAAGGCCGGATATCCCTGCAGTGACTTGAATGCAGGCTCGTCTTGCATCTCCCAAGACGAAAGGATGTGTGAATCCCCTGTGGAGACCACAGAGAAAGACCTAGTTCCCCACCTCATCGCGACCGGAGGCCTCACATCCTTTGAAAACTCCAGAGGTACGCGGAGATCAGTGCCTGCAAAGGAGACGATGTCTGACACCTCATGAACCTTGATAGGAGTCCCAGGATTCCTGTGGCAAGTGGAAAGGGACCCTTGGTCTCCCGCCTCAGCTGGAGAGGCGTCCCAATTGCCCGGCCAAGCCTCGAGGATAATCCCGAGTTGTCCCTCGCAACTAGGCAGGAGTCCTGCCGTCGCTGAAGAAACACGTGGGTGGAAGGGCCATCCCCGTCGTAACTCGAGAATATACCCCAGGTTCCCGCCGCAACTCGAGAAAAACCATGAGACTTCCCCCTCGCCGCGAGATGAGGCCCGATTCCCCTGCACTGCGTGCAGAGCAATTCCGTGTTGCACATCACACATGAAAGGAGCCTTGATTTCCTTGATGGCACTCCAGAGAAACCCCAAGAACACTGTTTCAAGGCTAGAGGGATCCTGAGGTCACTGTAGCAACACGAAAGAGCTCCGTGGACCAAAAATCAACTCGAGATGAGAGGTTAGTCCCTGGCTTCGACTCCAGAGGAATACCACCTTACCACAAGCACCTCAAGAGGAGGCTTCTCTCAGCTCTAGGTATGTGAGAGGGACCCTGAGTTTGCGGCCTCAAGTGGAATGGACACCGCGATGCCCTGGCTCGAAATAAGGCCAGATATCCCTGCAGTGACTTGAATGCAGGCTCGTCTTGCATCTCCCAAGATGAAAGGATGTCTGAATCCCCTGTGGAGACCACAGTGAAAGACGTAGTTCACCACCTCATCGCGACCGGAGGCCTCACATCCTTTGAAAACTCAAGAGGTATGCGGAGATCAGTGCCTCCAAAGGAGACGATGCCTGACTCCTCGTGAAACTTGATAGGAGTCCCAGGATTCCTGTGGCACGTGGAAAGGGACCCTTGGTCTCCCGCCTCAGCTGGAGAGGCGTCCCAATTGCCCTGCCAAGCCTCGAGGAGAAGCCCGAGTTGTTCCTTGCAACTAGGCAGGAGTCCTGACGTCGCTGAACAAACACGTGGGTGGAAGGGCCATCCCCGTCGTAACTCGAGAATATACCCCAGGCTCCCGACGCAACTCGAGAAAAACCATGAGACTTCCCCCTCGCCGCGAGATGAGGCCCGATTCCCCTGCACTGCGTGCAGAGCAATTCCGTGTTGCACATCACACATGAAAGGAGTCTTGATTTCCTTGATGGCACTCCAGAGAAACCCCAAGAACCCTGTTTCAAGGCTAGAGGGATCCTGAGGTCACTGTAGCAACACGAAAGAGCTCCGTGGACCAAAAATCAACTCGAGATGAGAGGTTAGTCCCTGGCTTCGACTCCAGAGGAATACCACCTTACCACAAGCACCTCAAGAGGAGGTTTCTCTCAGCTCTAGGTATGTGAGAGGGACCCTGAGTTGCGGCCTCAAGTGGAATGGACACTGCGATGCCCTGGCTCAAAATAAGGCCGGATATCCCTGCAGTGACTTGAATGTAGGCTCGTCTTGCATCTCCCAAGACGAAAGGATGTCTGAATCCCCTGTGGAGACCACAGAGAAAGACCTAGTTCCCCACCTCATTGCGACCGGAGGCCTCACATCCTTCGAAAACTCCAGAGGTACGCGGAGATCAGTGCCTCCAAAGGAGACGATGCCTGACTCCTCGTGAAAATTGATAGGAGTCCCAGGATTCCTGTGGCACGTTGAAAGGGACACTTGGTCTCCCGCCTCAGCTGGAGAGGCGTCCCAATTGCCCTGCCAAGCCTCGAGGAGAATCCCGAGTTGTCCCTCGCAACTAGGCAGTAGTCCTGACGTCGCTGAACAAACACGTGGGTGGAAGGGCCATCCCCGTCGTAACTCGAGAATATACCCCAGGTTCCCGCCGCAACTCGAGAAAAACCATGAGTCTTCCCCCTCGCCGCGAGATGAGGCCCGATTCCCCTGCACTGCGTGCAGAGCAATTCCGTGTTGCACATCACACATGAAAGGAGCCTTGATTTCCTTAATGGCACTCCAGAGAAACCCCAAGAACACTGTTTCAAGGCTAGAGGGATCCAGAGGTCACTGTAGCAGCACGAAAGAGCTTCGTGGACCAAGAATCAACTCGAGATGAGAAGTTAGTCCCTGGCTTCGACTCCAGAGGAATACCACCTTACCACAAGCACCTCAGGAGGCTTCTCTCAGCTCTAGGTATGTGAGAGGGACCCTGAGTTTGCGGCCTCAAGTGGAATGGACACCGAGATGCCCTGGCTCGAAATAAGGCCGGATATCCCTGCAGTGACTTGAATGCAGGCTCGTCTTCCATCTCCCAAGACGAAAGGATGTGTGAATCCCCTGTGGAGACCACAGAGAAAGACCTAGTTCCCCACCTCATAGCGACGGGAGGCCTCACATCCTTTGAAAACTCCAGGGGTAGGCGGAGATCAGTGCCTCCAAAGGAGACGATGCCTGACTCCTCGTGAAACTTGGTTCGAGTCCCAGGATTCCTGTGGCACGTGGAAAGGGACACTTGATCTCCCGCCTCAGCTGGAGAGGCGTCCCAATTGCCCTGCCAAGCCTCGAGGAGAATCCCGAGTTGTCCCTCGCAACTACGCAGGAGTCCTGACGTCGCTGAAAAAACACGTGGGTGGAAGGGCCATCCCCGTCGTTACTCGAGATTATACCCCAGGTTCCCGTCGCAACTCGAGAAAAACCATGAGACTTCCCCCTCGCCGCGAGATGAGGCCCGATTCCCCTGAACTGCGTGCAGAGCAATTCCGTGTTGCACATCACACATGAAAGGAGCCTTGATTTCCTTGATGGCACTCCAGAGAAACCCCAAGAACACTGTTTCAAGGCTAGAGGGATCCTGAGGTCACTGTAGCAACACGAAAGAGCTCCGTGGACCAAAAATTAACTCGAGATGAGAGGTTAGTCCCTGGCTTCGACTCCAGAGGAATACCACCTTACCACAAGCACCTCAAGAGGAGGCTTCTCTCAGCTCTAGGTATGTGAGAGGGACCCTGAGTATGCGGCCTCAAGTGGAATGGACACCGCGATGCCCTGACTCGAAATAAGGCCGGATATCCCTGCAGTGTCTTGAATGCAGGCTCGTCTTGCATCTCCCAAGACGAAATGATGTCTGAATCCCCTGTGGAGACCACAGAGAAAGACCTAGTTCCCCAGCTCATCGCGACCGGAGGCCTCACATCCTTTGAAAACTCCAGAGGTACGCGGAGATCAGTGTCTCCAAAGGAGACGATGCCTGACTCCTCGTGAAACTTGATAGGAGTCCCAGGATTCCTGTGGCACGTGGAAAGGGACCCTTGGTCTCCCGCCTCAGCTGGAGAGGCGTCCCAATTGCCCTGCCAAGCCTCGAGGAGAATCCCGAGTTGTCCCTCGCAACTAGGCAGGAGTCCTGACGTCGCTGAACAAACACGTGGGTGGAAGGGCCATCCCCGTCGTAACTCGAGAATATACCCCAGGTTCCCGCCGCAACTCGAGAAAAACCATGAGACTTCCCCCTCGCCGCGAGATGAGGCCCGATTCCCCTGCACTGCGTGCAGAGCAATTCCGTGTTGCACATCACACATGAAAGGAGCCTTGATTTCCTTGATGGCACTCCAGAGAAACCCCAAGAACACTGTTTCAAGGCTAGAGGGATCCTGAGGTCACTGTAGCAACACGAAAGAGCTCCGTGGACCAAAAATCAACTCGAGATGAGAGGTTAGTCCCTGGCTTCGACTGCAGAGGAATACCACCTTACCACAAGCACCTCAAGAGGAGGCTTCTCTCAGCTCTAGGTATGTGAGAGGGACCCTGAGTTTGCGGCCTCAAGTGGAATGGACACCGCGATGCCCTGGCTCGAAATAAGGCCGGATATCCCTGCAGTGACTTGAATGCAGGCTCGTCTTGCATCTCCCAAGACGAAAGGATGTCTGAATCCCCTGTGGAGACCACAGAGAAAGACCTAGTTCCCCACCTCATCGCGACCGGAGGCCTCAAATACTTTAAAAACTCCAGAGGTACGCGGAGATCAGTGCCTCCAAAGGAGACGATGCCTGACTCCTCGTGAAACTTGATAGGAGTCCCAGGATTCCTGTGGCACGTGGAAAGGGACCCTTGGTCTCCCGCCTCAGCTGGAGAGGCGTCCCAATTGCCCTGCCAAGCCTCGAGGAGAATCCCGAGTTGTCCCTCGCAACTAGGCAGGAGTCCTGACGTCGCTGAACAAACACGTGGGTGGAAGGGCCATCCCCGTCGTAACTCGAGAATATACCCAGGTTCCCGCCGCAACTCGAGAAAAACCATGAGACTTCCCAATCGCCGCGAGATGAGGCCCGATTCCCCTGCACTGCGTGCAGAGCAATTCCGTGTTGCACATCACACATGAAAGGAGCCTTGATTTCCTTGATGGCACTCCAGAGAAACCCCAAGAACACTGTTTCAAGGCTGGAAGGATCCTGAGGTCACTGTAGCAACACGAAAGAGCTCCGTGGACCAAAAATCAACTCGAGATGAGAGGTTAGTCCCTGGCTTCAACTCCAGAGGAATACCACCTTACCACAAGCACCTCAGGAGGCTTCTCTCAGCTCTAGGTATGTGAGAGGGACCCTGAGTTTGCGGCCTCAAGTGGAATGGACACCGCGATGCCCTGGCTCGAAATAAGGCCGGATATCCCTGCAGTGACTTGAATGCAGGCTCGTCTTGCATCTCCCAAGACGAAAGGGTGTCTGAATCCCCTGTGGAGACCACAGAGAAAGACCTAGTTCCCCACCTCATAGCGACCGGAGGCCTCACATCCTTTGAAAACTCCAGGGGTAGGTGGAGATCAGTGCCTCCAAAGGAGATGATGCCTGACTCCTCGAGAAACTTGGTAGGAGTCCCAGGATTCCTGTGGCACGTGGAAAGGGACCCTTGGTCTCCCGCCTCAGCTGGAGAGGCGTCCCAATTGCCCTGCCAAGCCTCGATGAGAATTCCGAGTTGTCCCTCGCAACTAGGCAGGAGTCCTGACGTCGCTGAAGAAACACTAGTGTGGAAAGGCCATCCCCGTCGTAACTCGAGAATATACCCCAGGTTCCCGCCGCAACTCGAGAAAAACCATGAGACTTCCCCCTCGCCGCGAGATGAGGCCTGATTCCCCTGCACTGCGTGCAGAGCAATTCCGTGTTGCACATCACACATGAAAGGAGCCTTGATTTCCTTGGTGGCACTCCAGAGAAATACCAAGAACACTCTTTCAAGGCTAGAGGGATCCAGAGGTCACTGTAGCAACACGAAAGAGCTCCGTGGACCAAGAATCAACTCGAGATGAGAGGTTAGTCCCTGGCTTCGACTCCAGAGGAATACCACCTTACCACAAGCACCTCAGGAGGCTTCTCTCAGCTCTAGGTATGTGAGAGGGACCCTGAGTTTGTGGCCTCAAGTGGAATGGACACCGCGATGCCCTGGCTCGAAATAAGGCCGGATATCCCTGCAGTGACTTGAATGCAGGCTCGTCTTGCATCTCCCAAGACGAAAGGATGTGTGAATCCCCTGTGGAGACCACAGAGAAAGACCTAGTTCCCCACCTCATCGCGACCGGAGGCCTCACATCCTTTGAAAACTCCAGAGGTACGCGGAGATCAGTGCCTGCAAAGGAGACGATGTCTGACACCTCATGAACCTTGATAGGAGTCCCAGGATTCCTGTGGCAAGTGGAAAGGGACCCTTGGTCTCCCGCCTCAGCTGGAGAGGCATCCCAATTGCCCGGCCAAGCCTTGAGGATAATCCCGAGTTGTCCCTCGCAACTAGGCAGGAGTCCTGCCCTCGCTGAAGAAACACGTGGGTGGAAGGGCCATCCCCGTCGTAACTCGAGAATATACCCCAGGTTCCCGCCGCAACTCGAGAAAAACCATGAGACTTCCCCCTCGCCGCGAGATGAGGCCCGATTCCCCTGCACTGCGTGCAGAGCAATTCCGTGTTGCACATCACACATGAAAGGAGCCTTGATTTCCTTGATGGCACTCCAGAGAAACCCCAAGAACACTGTTTCAAGGCTAGAGGGATCCTGAGGTCACTGTAGCAACACGAAAGAGCTCCGTGGACCAAAAATCAACTCGAGATGAGAGGTTAGTCCCTGGCTTCGACTCCAGAGGAATACCACCTTACCACAAGCACCTCAAGAGGAGGCTTCTCTCAGCTCTAGGTATGTGAGAGGTACCCTGAGTTTGCGGCCTCAAGTGGAATGGACACCGCGATGCCCTGGCTCGAAATAAGGCCGGATATCCCTGCAGTGACTTGAATGCAGGCTCGTCTTGCATCTCCCAAGATGAAAGGATGTCTGAATCCCCTGTGGAGACCACAGTGAAAGACGTAGTTCACCACCTCATCGCGACCGGAGGCCTCACATCCTTTGAAAACTCAAGAGGTATGCGGAGATCAGTGCCTCCAAAGGAGACGATGCCTGACTCCTCGTGAAACTTGATAGGAGTCCCAGGATTCCTGTGGCACGTGGAAAGGGACCCTTGGTCTCCCGCCTCAGCTGGAGAGGCGTCCCAATTGCCCTGCCAAGCCTCGAGGAGAAGCCCGAGTTGTTCCTTGCAACTAGGCAGGAGTCCTGACGTCGCTGAACAAACACGTGGGTGGAAGGGCCATCCCCGTCGTAACTCGAGAATATACCCCAGGCTCCCGACGCAACTCGAGAAAAACCATGAGACTTCCCCCTCGCCGCGAGATGAGGCCCGATTCCCCTGCACTGCGTGCAGAGCAATTCCGTGTTGCACATCACACATGAAAGGAGCCTTGATTTCCTTGATGGCACTCCAGAGAAACCCCAAGAACCCTGTTTCAAGGCTAGAGGGATCCTGAGGTCACTGTAGCAACACGAAAGAGCTCCGTGGACCAAAAATCAACTCGAGATGAGAGGTTAGTCCCTGGCTTCGACTCCAGAGGAATACCACCTTACCACAAGCACCTCAAGAGGAGGTTTCTCTCAGCTCTAGGTATGTGAGAGGGACCCTGAGTTGCGGCCTCAAGTGGAATGGACACTGCGATGCCCTGGCTCAAAATAAGGCCGGATATCCCTGCAGTGACTTGAATGCAGGCTCGTCTTGCATCTCCCAAGACGAAAGGATGTCTGAATCCCCTGTGGAGACCACAGAGAAAGACCTAGTTCCACACCTCATTGCGACCGGAGGCCTCACATCCTTCGAAAACTCCAGAGGTACGCGGAGATCAGTGCCTCCAAAGGAGACGATGCCTGACTCCTCGTGAAAATTGATAGGAGTCCCAGGATTCCTGTGGCACGTGGAAAGGTACAATTGGTCTCTCGCCTCAGCTGGAGAGGCGTCCCAATTGCCCTGCCAAGCCTCGAGGAGAATCCCGAGTTGTCCCTCCCAACTAGGCAGGAATCCTGCCGTCGCTGAAGAAACACGTGGGTGGAAGGGCCATCCCCGTCGTAACTCGAGAATATACCCCAGGTTCCCGCCGCAACTCGAGAAAAACCATGAGACTTCCCCCTCGCCGCGAGATGAGGCCCGATTCCCCTGCACTGCGTGCAGAGCAATTCCGTGTTGCACATCACACATGAAAGGAGCCTTGATTTCCTTGATGGCACTCCAGAGAAACCCCAAGAACTCTGTTTCAAGGCTAGAGGGATCCTGAGGTCACTGTAGCAACACGAAAGAGCTCCGTGGACCAAAAATCAACTCGAGATGAGAGGTTAGTCCCTGGCTTCGACTCCAGAGGAATACCACCTTACCACAAGCACCTCAAGAGGAGGCTTCTCTCAGCTCTAGGTATGTGAGAGGGACCCTGAGTTTGCGGCCTCAAGTGGAATGGACACCGCGATGCCCTGGCTCGAAATAAGGCCAGATATCCCTGCAGTGACTTGAATGCAGGCTCGTCTTGCATCTCCCAAGACGAAAGGATGTCTGAATCCCCTGTGGAGACCACAGAGAAAGACCTAGTTCCTCACCTCAACGCGACCGGAGGCCTCACATCCTTTGAAAACTCCAGAGGTACGCGGAGATCAGTGCCTCCAAAGGAGACGATGCCTGACTCCTCGTGAAACTTGATAGGAGTCCCAGGATTCCTGTGGAACGTGGAAAGGGACCCTTGGTCTCCCGCCTCAGCTGGAGAGGCGTCCCAATTGCCCTGCCAAGCCTCGAGGAGAATCCCGAGTTGTCCCTCGCAACTAGGCAGGAGTCCTGACGTCGCTGAACAAACACGTGGGTGGAAGGGCCATCCCCGTCGTAACTCGAGAATATACCCAGGTTCCCGCCGCAACTCGAGAAAAACCATGAGACTTCCCAATCGCCGCGAGATGAGGCCCGATTCCCCTGCACTGCGTGCAGAGCAATTCCGTGTTGCACATCACACATGAAAGGAGCCTTGATTTCCTTGATGGCACTCCAGAGAAACTCCAAGAACACTGTTTCAAGGCTGGAAGGATCCTGAGGTCACTGTAGCAACACGAAAGAGCTCCGTGGACCAAAAATCAACTCGAGATGAGAGGTTAGTCCCTGGCTTCAACTCCAGAGGAATACCACCTTACCACAAGCACCTCAGGAGGCTTCTCTCAGCTCTAGGTATGTGAGAGGGACCCTGAGTTTGCGGCCTCAAGTGGAATGGACACCGCGATGCCCTGGCTCGAAATAAGGCCGGATATCCCTGCAGTGACTTGAATGCAGGCTCGTCTTGCATCTCCCAAGACGAAAGGGTGTCTGAATCCCCTGTGGAGACCACAGAGAAAGACCTAGTTCCCCACCTCATAGCGACCGGAGGCCTCACATCCTTTGAAAACTCCAGGGGTAGGTGGAGATCAGTGCCTCCAAAGGAGACGATGCCTGACTCCTCGAGAAACTTGGTAGGAGTCCCAGGATTCCTGTGGCACGTGGAAAGGGACCCTTGGTCTCCCGCCTCAGCTGGAGAGGCGTCCCAATTGCCCTGCCAAGCCTCGATGAGAATTCCGAGTTGTCCCTCGCAACTAGGCAGGAGTCCTGACGTCGCTGAAGAAACACTAGTGTGGAAGGGCCATCCCCGTCGTAACTCGAGAATATACCCCAGGTTCCCGCCGCAACTCGAGAAAAACCATGAGACTTCCCCCTCGCCGCGAGATGAGGCCTGATTCCCCTGCACTGCGTGCAGAGCAATTCCGTGTTGCACATCACACATGAAAGGAGCCTTGATTTCCTTGGTGGCACTCCAGAGAAATACCAAGAACACTCTTTCAAGGCTAGAGGGATCCAAGGGTCACTGTAACAACACGAAAGAGCTCCGTGGACCAAGAATCAACTCGAGATGAGAGGTTAGTCCCTGGCTTCGACTCCAGAGGAATACCACCTTACCACAAGCACCTCAGGAGGCTTCTCTCAGCTCTAGGTATGTGAGAGGGACCCTGAGTTTGTGGCCTCAAGTGGAATGGACACCGCGATGCCCTGGCTCGAAATAAGGCCGGATATCCCTGCAGTGACTTGAATGCAGGCTCGTCTTGCATCTCCCAAGACGAAAGGATGTGTGAATCCCCTGTGGAGACCACAGAGAAAGACCTAGTTCCCCACCTCATCGCGACCGGAGGCCTCACATCCTTTGAAAACTCCAGAGGTACGCGGAGATCAGTGCCTGCAAAGGAGACGATGTCTGACACCTCATGAACCTTGATAGGAGTCCCAGGATTCCTGTGGCAAGTGGAAAGGGACCCTTGGTCTCCCGCCTCAGCTGGAGAGGCGTCCCAATTGCCCGGCCAAGCCTCGAGGATAATCCCGAGTTGTCCCTCGCAACTAGGCAGGAGTCCTGCCGTCGCTGAAGAAACACGTGGGTGGAAGGGCCATCCCCGTCGTAACTCGAGAATATACCCCAGGTTCCCGCCGCAACTCGAGAAAAACCATGAGACTTCCCCCTCGCCGCGAGATGAGGCCCGATTCCCCTGCACTGCGTGCAGAGCAATTCCGTGTTGCACATCACACATGAAAGGAGCCTTGATTTCCTTGATGGCACTCCAGAGAAACCCCAAGAACACTGTTTCAAGGCTAGAGGGATCCTGAGGTCACTGTAGCAACACGAAAGAGCTCCGTGGACCAAAAATCAACTCGAGATGAGAGGTTAGTCCCTGGCTTCGACTCCAGAGGAATACCACCTTACCACAAGCACCTCAAGAGGAGGCTTCTCTCAGCTCTAGGTATGTGAGAGGGACCCTGAGTTTGCGGCCTCAAGTGGAATGGACACCGCGATGCCCTGGCTCGAAATAAGGCCAGATATCCCTGCAGTGACTTGAATGCAGGCTCGTCTTGCATCTCCCAAGATGAAAGGATGTCTGAATCCCCTGTGGAGACCACAGTGAAAGACGTAGTTCACCACCTCATCGCGACCGGAGGCCTCACATCCTTTGAAAACTCAAGAGGTATGCGGAGATCAGTGCCTCCAAAGGAGACGATGCCTGACTCCTCGTGAAACTTGATAGGAGTCCCAGGATTCCTGTGGCACGTGGAAAGGGACCCTTGGTCTCCCGCCTCAGCTGGAGAGGCGTCCCAATTGCCCTGCCAAGCCTCGAGGAGAAGCCCGAGTTGTTCCTTGCAACTAGGCAGGAGTCCTGACGTCGCTGAACAAACACGTGGGTGGAAGGGCCATCCCCGTCGTAACTCGAGAATATACCCCAGGCTCCCGACGCAACTCGAGAAAAACCATGAGACTTCCCCCTCGCCGCGAGATGAGGCCCGATTCCCCTGCACTGCGTGCAGAGCAATTCCGTGTTGCACATCAGACATGAAAGGAGCCTTGATTTCCTTGATGGCACTCCAGAGAAACCCCAAGAACCCTGTTTCAAGGCTAGAGGGATCCTGAGGTCACTGTAGCAACACGAAAGAGCTCCGTGGACCAAAAATCAACTCGAGATGAGAGGTTAGTCCCTGGCTTCGACTCCAGAGGAATACCACCTTACCACAAGCACCTCAAGAGGAGGTTTCTCTCAGCTCTAGGTATGTGAGAGGGACCCTGAGTTGCGGCCTCAAGTGGAATGGACACTGCGATGCCCTGGCTCAAAATAAGGCCGGATATCCCTGCAGTGACTTGAATGTAGGCTCGTCTTGCATCTCCCAAGACGAAAGGATGTCTGAATCCCCTGTGGAGACCACAGAGAAAGACCTAGTTCCCCACCTCATTGCGACCGGAGGCCTCACATCCTTCGAAAACTCCAGAGGTACGCGGAGATCAGTGCCTCCAAAGGAGACGATGCCTGACTCCTCGTGAAAATTGATAGGAGTCCCAGGATTCCTGTGGCACGTTGAAAGGGACCCTTGGTCTCCCGCCTCAGCTGGAGAGGCGTCCCAATTGCCCTGCCAAGCCTCGAGGAGAATCCCGAGTTGTCCCTCGCAACTAGGCAGTAGTCCTGACGTCGCTGAACAAACACGTGGGTGGAAGGGCCATCCCCGTCGTAACTCGAGAATATACCCCAGGTTCCCGCCGCAACTCGAGAAAAACCATGAGTCTTCCCCCTCGCCGCGAGATGAGGCCCGATTCCCCTGCACTGCGTGCAGAGCAATTCCGTGTTGCACATCACACATGAAAGGAGCCTTGATTTCCTTAATGGCACTCCAGAGAAACCCCAAGAACACTGTTTCAAGGCTAGAGGGATCCTGAGGTCACTGTAGCAACACGAAAGAGCTCCATGGACCAAAAAACTACTCGAGATGACAGGTTAGTCCCTGTCTTCGACTCCAGAGGAATACCACCTTACGACAAGCACCTCAAGAGGAGGCTTCTCTCAGCTCTAGGTATGTGAGAGGGACCCTGAGTATGCGGCCTCAAGTTCAATGGACACCGTGATGCCCTGACTCGAAATAAGGCCGGATATCCCTGCAGTGACTTGAATGCAGGCTCGTCTTGCATCTCCCAAGACGAAAGGATGTCTGAATCCCCTGTGTAGACCACAGAGAAAGACCTAGTTCCCCACCTCATGTCGACCGGAGGCCTCACATCCTTTGAAAACTCCAGAGGTACGCGGAGATCAGTGCCTCCAAAGGAGACGATGCCTGACTCCTCGTGAAACTTGATAGGAGTCCCAGGATTCCTGTGGCACGTGGAAAGGGACCCTTGGTCTCCCGCCTCAGCTGGAGAGGCGTCCCAATTGCCCTGCCAAGCCTCGAGGAGAAGCCCGAGTTGTCCCTTGCAACTAGGCAGGAGTCCTGACGTCGCTGAACAAACACGTGGGTGGAAGGGCCATCCCCGTCGTAACTCGAGAATATACCCCAGGCTCCCGACGCAACTCGAGAAAAACCATGAGACTTCCCCCTCGCCGCGAGATGAGGCCCGATTCCCCTGCACTGCGTGCTGAGCAATTCCGTGTTGCACATCACACATGAAAGGAGCCTTGATTTCCTTGATGGCACTCCAGAGAAACTCCAAGAACACTGTTTCAAGGCTGGAAGGATCCTGAGGTCACTGTAGCAACACGAAAGAGCTCCGTGGACCAAAAATCAACTCGAGATGAGAGGTTAGTCCCTGGCTTCAACTCCAGAGGAATACCACCTTACCACAAGCACCTCAGGAGGCTTCTCTCAGCTCTAGGTATGTGAGAGGGACCCTGAGTTTGCGGCCTCAAGTGGAATGGACACCGCGATGCCCTGGCTCGAAATAAGGCCGGATATCCCTGCAGTGACTTGAATGCAGGCTCGTCTTGCATCTCCCAAGACGAAAGGGTGTCTGAATCCCCTGTGGAGACCACAGAGAAAGACCTAGTTCCCCACCTCATAGCGACCGGAGGCCTCACATCCTTTGAAAACTCCAGGGGTAGGTGGAGATCAGTGCCTCCAAAGGAGACGATGCCTGACTCCTCGAGAAACTTGGTAGGAGTCCCAGGATTCCTGTGGCACGTGGAAAGGGACCCTTGGTCTCCCGCCTCAGCTGGAGAGGCGTCCCAATTGCCCTGCCAAGCCTCGATGAGAATTCCGAGTTGTCCCTCGCAACTAGGCAGGAGTCCTGACGTCGCTGAAGAAACACTAGTGTGGAAAGGCCATCCCCGTCGTAACTCGAGAATATACCCCAGGTTCCCGCCGCAACTCGAGAAAAACCATGAGACTTCCCCCTCGCCGCGAGATGAGGCCTGATTCCCCTGCACTGCGTGCAGAGCAATTCCGTGTTGCACATCACACATGAAAGGAGCCTTGATTTCCTTGGTGGCACTCCAGAGAAATACCAAGAACACTCTTTCAAGGCTAGAGGGATCCAGAGGTCACTGTAGCAACACGAAAGAGCTCCGTGGACCAAGAATCAACTCGAGATGAGAGGTTAGTCCCTGGCTTCGACTCCAGAGGAATACCACCTTACCACAAGCACCTCAGGAGGCTTCTCTCAGCTCTAGGTATGTGAGAGGGACCCTGAGTTTGTGGCCTCAAGTGGAATGGACACCGCGATGCCCTGGCTCGAAATAAGGCCGGATATCCCTGCAGTGACTTGAATGCAGGCTCGTCTTGCATCTCCCAAGACGAAAGGATGTGTGAATCCCCTGTGGAGACCACAGAGAAAGACCTAGTTCCCCACCTCATCGCGACCGGAGGCCTCACATCCTTTGAAAACTCCAGAGGTACGCGGAGATCAGTGCCTGCAAAGGAGACGATGTCTGACACCTCATGAACCTTGATAGGAGTCCCAGGATTCCTGTGGCAAGTGGAAAGGGACCCTTGGTCTCCCGCCTCAGCTGGAGAGGCGTCCCAATTGCCCGGCCAAGCCTCGAGGATAATCCCGAGTTGTCCCTCGCAACTAGGCAGGAGTCCTGCCGTCGCTGAAGAAACACGTGGGTGGAAGGGCCATCCCCGTCGTAACTCGAGAATATACCCCAGGTTACCGCCGCAACTCGAGAAAAACCATGAGACTTCCCCCTCGCCGCGAGATGAGGCCCGATTCCCCTGCACTGCGTGCAGAGCAATTCCGTGTTGCACATCACACATGAAAGGAGCCTTGATTTCCTTGATGGCACTCCAGAGAAACCCCAAGAACACTGTTTCAAGGCTAGAGGGATCCTGAGGTCACTGTAGCAACACGAAAGAGCTCCGTGGACCAAAAATCAACTCGAGATGAGAGGTTAGTCCCTGGCTTCGACTCCAGAGGAATACCACCTTACCACAAGCACCTCAAGAGGAGGCTTCTCTCAGCTCTAGGTATGTGAGAGGGACCCTGAGTTTGCGGCCTCAAGTGGAATGGACACCGCGATGCCCTGGCTCGAAATAAGGCCAGATATCCCTGCAGTGACTTGAATGCAGGCTCGTCTTGCATCTCCCAAGATGAAAGGATGTCTGAATCCCCTGTGGAGACCACAGTGAAAGACGTAGTTCACCACCTCATCGCGACCGGAGGCCTCACATCCTTTGAAAACTTAAGAGGTATGCGGAGATCAGTGCCTCCAAAGGAGACGATGCC
Source organism: Cervus elaphus (assembly GCF_910594005.1). Taxonomy (NCBI): domain Eukaryota; kingdom Metazoa; phylum Chordata; class Mammalia; order Artiodactyla; family Cervidae; genus Cervus; species Cervus elaphus. The sequence continues at coordinate 10,922,696 of NC_057838.1, read as the reverse complement.
TGACTCCTCGTGAAACTTGATAGGAGTCCCAGGATTCCTGTGGCACGTGGAAAGGGACCCTTGGTCTCCCGCCTCAGCTGGAGAGGCGTCCCAATTGCCCTGCCAAGCCTCGAGGAGAAGCCCGAGTTGTTCCTTGCAACTAGGCAGGAGTCCTGACGTCGCTGAACAAACACGTGGGTGGAAGGGCCATCCCCGTCGTAACTCGAGAATATACCCCAGGCTCCCGACGCAACTCGAGAAAAACCATGAGACTTCCCCCTCGCCGCGAGATGAGGCCCGATTCCCCTGCACTGCGTGCAGAGCAATTCCGTGTTGCACATCACACATGAAAGGAGCCTTGATTTCCTTGATGGCACTCCAGAGAAACCCCAAGAACCCTGTTTCAAGGCTAGAGGGATCCTGAGGTCACTGTAGCAACACGAAAGAGCTCCGTGGACCAAAAATCAACTCGAGATGAGAGGTTAGTCCCTGGCTTCGACTCCAGAGGAATACCACCTTACCACAAGCACCTCAAGAGGAGGTTTCTCTCAGCTCTAGGTATGTGAGAGGGACCCTGAGTTGCGGCCTCAAGTGGAATGGACACTGCGATGCCCTGGCTCAAAATAAGGCCGGATATCCCTGCAGTGACTTGAATGTAGGCTCGTCTTGCATCTCCCAAGACGAAAGGATGTCTGAATCCCCTGTGGAGACCACAGAGAAAGACCTAGTTCCCCACCTCATTGCGACCGGAGGCCTCACATCCTTCGAAAACTCCAGAGGTACGCGGAGATCAGTGCCTCCAAAGGAGACGATGCCTGACTCCTCGTGAAAATTGATAGGAGTCCCAGGATTCCTGTGGCACGTTGAAAGGGACACTTGGTCTCCCGCCTCAGCTGGAGAGGCGTCCCAATTGCCCTGCCAAGCCTCGAGGAGAATCCCGAGTTGTCCCTCGCAACTAGGCAGTAGTCCTGACGTCGCTGAACAAACACGTGGGTGGAAGGGCCATCCCCGTCGTAACTCGAGAATATACCCCAGGTTCCCGCCGCAACTCGAGAAAAACCATGAGTCTTCCCCCTCGCCGCGAGATGAGGCCCGATTCCCCTGCACTGCGTGCAGAGCAATTCCGTGTTGCACATCACACATGAAAGGAGCCTTGATTTCCTTAATGGCACTCCAGAGAAACCCCAAGAACACTGTTTCAAGGCTAGAGGGATCCTGAGGTCACTGTAGCAACACGAAAGAGCTCCATGGACCAAAAAACTACTCGAGATGACAGGTTAGTCCCTGTCTTCGACTCCAGAGGAATACCACCTTACGACAAGCACCTCAAGAGGAGGCTTCTCTCAGCTCTAGGTATGTGAGAGGGACCCTGAGTATGCGGCCTGAAGTTCAATGGACACCGTGATGCCCTGACTCGAAATAAGGCCGGATATCCCTGCAGTGACTTGAATGCAGGCTCGTCTTGCATCTCCCAAGACGAAAGGATGTCTGAATTCCCTGTGTAGACCACAGAGAAAGACCTAGTTCCCCACCTCATGTCGACCGGAGGCCTCACATCCTTTGAAAACTCCAGAGGTACGCGGAGATCAGTGCCTCCAAAGGAGACGATGCCTGACTCCTCGTGAAACTTGATAGGAGTCCCAGGATTCCTGTGGCACGTGGAAAGGGACCCTTGGTCTCCCGCCTCAGCTGGAGAGGCGTCCCAATTGCCCTGCCAAGCCTCGAGGAGAATCCCGAGTTGTCCCTTGCAACTAGGCAGGAGTCCTGACGTCGCTGAACAAACACGTGGGTGGAAGGGCCATCCCCGTCGTAACTCGAGAATATACCCCAGGCTCCCGACGCAACTCGAGAAAAACCATGAGACTTCCCCCTCGCCGCGAGATGAGGCCCGATTCCCCTGCACTGCGTGCTGAGCAATTCCGTGTTGCACATCACACATGAAAGGAGCCTTGATTTCCTTGATGGCACTCCAGAGAAACTCCAAGAACACTGTTTCAAGGCTGGAAGGATCCTGAGGTCACTGTAGCAACACGAAAGAGCTCCGTGGACCAAAAATCAACTCGAGATGAGAGGTTAGTCCCTGGCTTCAACTCCAGAGGAATACCACCTTACCACAAGCACCTCAGGAGGCTTCTCTCAGCTCTAGGTATGTGAGAGGGACCCTGAGTTTGCGGCCTCAAGTGGAATGGACACCGCGATGCCCTGGCTCGAAATAAGGCCGGATATCCCTGCAGTGACTTGAATGCAGGCTCGTCTTGCATCTCCCAAGACGAAAGGATGTCTGAATCCCCTGTGGAGACCACAGAGAAAGACCTAGTTCCCCACCTCATAGCGACCGGAGGCCTCACATCCTTTGAAAACTCCAGGGGTAGGTGGAGATCAGTGCCTCCAAAGGAGACGATGCCTGACTCCTCGAGAAACTTGGTAGGAGTCCCAGGATTCCTGTGGCACGTGGAAAGGGACCCTTGGTCTCCCGCCTCAGCTGGAGAGGCGTCCCAATTGCCCTGCCAAGCCTCGATGAGAATTCCGAGTTGTCCCTCGCAACTAGGCAGGAGTCCTGACGTCGCTGAAGAAACACTAGTGTGGAAAGGCCATCCCCGTCGTAACTCGAGAATATACCCCAGGTTCCCGCCGCAACTCGAGAAAAACCATGAGACTTCCCCCTCGCCGCGAGATGAGGCCTGATTCCCCTGCACTGCGTGCAGAGCAATTCCGTGTTGCACATCACACATGAAAGGAGCCTTGATTTCCTTGGTGGCACTCCAGAGAAATACCAAGAACACTCTTTCAAGGCTAGAGGGATCCAGAGGTCACTGTAGCAACACGAAAGAGCTCCGTGGACCAAGAATCAACTCGAGATGAGAGGTTAGTCCCTGGCTTCGACTCCAGAGGAATACCACCTTACCACAAGCACCTCAGGAGGCTTCTCTCAGCTCTAGGTATGTGAGAGGGACCCTGAGTTTGTGGCCTCAAGTGGAATGGACACCGCGATGCCCTGGCTCGAAATAAGGCCGGATATCCCTGCAGTGACTTGAATGCAGGCTCGTCTTGCATCTCCCAAGACGAAAGGATGTGTGAATCCCCTGTGGAGACCACAGAGAAAGACCTAGTTCCCCACCTCATCGCGACCGGAGGCCTCACATCCTTTGAAAACTCCAGAGGTACGCGGAGATCAGTGCCTGCAAAGGAGACGATGTCTGACACCTCATGAACCTTGATAGGAGTCCCAGGATTCCTGTGGCAAGTGGAAAGGGACCCTTGGTCTCCCGCCTCAGCTGGAGAGGCGTCCCAATTGCCCGGCCAAGCCTCGAGGATAATCCCGAGTTGTCCCTCGCAACTAGGCAGGAGTCCTGCCGTCGCTGAAGAAACACGTGGGTGGAAGGGCCATCCCCGTCGTAACTCGAGAATATACCCCAGGTTACCGCCGCAACTCGAGAAAAACCATGAGACTTCCCCCTCGCCGCGAGATGAGGCCCGATTCCCCTGCACTGCGTGCAGAGCAATTCCGTGTTGCACATCACACATGAAAGGAGCCTTGATTTCCTTGATGGCACTCCAGAGAAACCCCAAGAACACTGTTTCAAGGCTAGAGGGATCCTGAGGTCACTGTAGCAACACGAAAGAGCTCCGTGGACCAAAAATCAACTCGAGATGAGAGGTTAGTCCCTGGCTTCGACTCCAGAGGAATACCACCTTACCACAAGCACCTCAAGAGGAGGCTTCTCTCAGCTCTAGGTATGTGAGAGGGACCCTGAGTTTGCGGCCTCAAGTGGAATGGACACCGCGATGCCCTGGCTCGAAATAAGGCCAGATATCCCTGCAGTGACTTGAATGCAGGCTCGTCTTGCATCTCCCAAGATGAAAGGATGTCTGAATCCCCTGTGGAGACCACAGTGAAAGACGTAGTTCACCACCTCATCGCGACCGGAGGCCTCACATCCTTTGAAAACTTAAGAGGTATGCGGAGATCAGTGCCTCCAAAGGAGACGATGCCTGACTTCTCGTGAAACTTGATAGGAGTCCCAGGATTCCTGTGGCACGTGGAAAGGGACCCTTGGTCTCCCGCCTCAGCTGGAGAGGCGTCCCAATTGCCCTGCCAAGCCTCGAGGAGAAGCCCGAGTTGTTCCTTGCAACTAGGCAGGAGTCCTGACGTCGCTGAACAAACACGTGGGTGGAAGGGCCATCCCCGTCGTAACTCGAGAATATACCCCAGGCTCCCGACGAACTCGAGAAAAACCATGAGACTTCCCCCTCGCCGCGAGATGAGGCCCGATTCCCCTGCACTGCGTGCAGAGCAATTCCGTGTTGCACATCACACATGAAAGGAGCCTTGATTTCCTTGATGGCACTCCAGAGAAACCCCAAGAACCCTGTTTCAAGGCTAGAGGGATCCTGAGGTCACTGTAGCAACACGAAAGAGCTCCGTGGACCAAAAATCAACTCGAGATGAGAGGTTAGTCCCTGGCTTCGACTCCAGAGGAATACCACCTTACCACAAGCACCTCAAGAGGAGGTTTCTCTCAGCTCTAGGTATGTGAGAGGGACCCTGAGTTGCGGCCTCAAGTGGAATGGACACTGCGATGCCCTGGCTCAAAATAAGGCCGGATATCCCTGCAGTGACTTGAATGTAGGCTCGTCTTGCATCTCCCAAGACGAAAGGATGTCTGAATCCCCTGTGGAGACCACAGAGAAAGACCTAGTTCCCCACCTCATTGCGACCGGAGGCCTCACATCCTTCGAAAACTCCAGAGGTACGCGGAGATCAGTGCCTCCAAAGGAGACGATGCCTGACTCCTCGTGAAAATTGATAGGAGTCCCAGGATTCCTGTGGCACGTTGAAAGGGACACTTGGTCTCCCGCCTCAGCTGGAGAGGCGTCCCAATTGCCCTGCCAAGCCTCGAGGAGAATCCCGAGTTGTCCCTCGCAACTAGGCAGTAGTCCTGACGTCGCTGAACAAACACGTGGGTGGAAGGGCCATCCCCGTCGTAACTCGAGAATATACCCCAGGTTCCCGCCGCAACTCGAGAAAAACCATGAGTCTTCCCCCTCGCCGCGAGATGAGGCCCGATTCCCCTGCACTGCGTGCAGAGCAATTCCGTGTTGCACATCACACATGAAAGGAGCCTTGATTTCCTTAATGGCACTCCAGAGAAACCCCAAGAACACTGTTTCAAGGCTAGAGGGATCCTGAGGTCACTGTAGCAACACGAAAGAGCTCCATGGACCAAAAAACTACTCGAGATGACAGGTTAGTCCCTGTCTTCGACTCCAGAGGAATACCACCTTACGACAAGCACCTCAAGAGGAGGCTTCTCTCAGCTCTAGGTATGTGAGAGGGACCCTGAGTATGCGGCCTCAAGTTCAATGGACACCGTGATGCCCTGACTCGAAATAAGGCCGGATATCCCTGCAGTGACTTGAATGCAGGCTCGTCTTGCATCTCCCAAGACGAAAGGATGTCTGAATCCCCTGTGTAGACCACAGAGAAAGACCTAGTTCCCCACCTCATGTCGACCGGAGGCCTCACATCCTTTGAAAACTCCAGAGGTACGCGGAGATCAGTGCCTCCAAAGGAGACGATGCCTGACTCCTCGTGAAACTTGATAGGAGTCCCAGGATTCCTGTGGCACGTGGAAAGGGACCCTTGGTCTCCCGCCTCAGCTGGAGAGGCGTCCCAATTGCCCTGCCAAGCCTCGAGGAGAAGCCCGAGTTGTCCCTTGCAACTAGGCAGGAGTCCTGACGTCGCTGAACAAACACGTGGGTGGAAGGGCCATCCCCGTCGTAACTCGAGAATATACCCCAGGCTCCCGACGCAACTCGAGAAAAACCATGAGACTTCCCCCTCGCCGCGAGATGAGGCCCGATTCCCCTGCACTGCGTGCTGAGCAATTCCGTGTTGAACATCACACATGAAAGGAGCCTTGATTTCCTTGATGGCACTCCAGAGAAACCCCAAGAACCCTATTTCAAGGCTAGAGGGATCCTGAGGTCACTGTAGCAACACGAAAGAGCTCCGTGGACCAAAAATCAACTCGAGATGAGAGGTTAGTCCCTGGCTTCGACTCCAGAGGAATACCACCTTACCACAAGCACCTCAAGAGGCGGCTTCTCTCAGCTCTAGGTATGTGAGAGGGACCCTGATTTTGCGGCCTCAAGTGGAATGGACACCGCGATGCCCTGGCTCGAAATAAGGCCGGATATCCCTGCAGTGACTTGAATGCAGGCTCGTCTTGCATCTCCCAAGACGAAAGGATGTCTGAATCCCCTGTGGAGACCACAGAGAAAGACCTAGTTCCCCACCTCATAGCGACCGGAGGCCTCACATCCTTTGAAAACTCCAGGGGTAGGCGGAGATCAGTGCCTCCAAAGGAGACGATGCCTGACTCCTCGAGAAACTTGGTACGAGTCCCAGGATTCCTGTGGCACGTGGAAAGGGACACTTGGTCTCCCGCCTCAGCTGGAGAGGCGTCCCAATTGCCCTGCCAAGCCTCGAGGAGAATCCCGAGTTGTCCCTCGCAACTACGCAGGAGTCCTGACGTCGCTGAAAAAACACGTGGGTGGAAGGGCCATCCCCGTCGTAACTCGAGAATATACCCCAGGTTCCCGCCGCAACTCGAGAAAAACAATGAGACTTCCCCCTCGCAGCGAGATGAGGCCCGATTCCCCTGCACTGCGTGCAGAGCAATTCCGTGTTGCACATCACACATGAAAGGAGCCTTGATTTCCTTGATGGCACTCCAGAGAAACCCCAAGAACACTGTTTCAAGGCTAGAGGGATCCTGAGGTCACTGTAGCAACACGAAAGAGCTCCGTGGACCAAAAATCAACTCGAGATGAGAGGTTAGTCCCTGGCTTCGACTCCAGAGGAATACCACCTTACCACAAGCACCTCAAGAGGAGGCTTCTCTCAGCTCTAGGTATGTGAGAGGGACCCTGAGTTTGCGGCCTCAAGTGGAATGGACACCGCGATGCCCTGGCTCGAAATAAGGCCGGATATCCCTGCAGTGACTTGAATGCAGGCTCGTCTTGCATCTCCCAAGACGAAAGGATGTCTGAATCCCCTCTGGAGACCACAGAGAAAGACCTAGTTCCCCACCTCATCGCGACCGGAGGCCTCACATCCTTTGAAAACTCCAGAGGTACGCGGAGATCAGTGCCTCCAAAGGAGACGATGCCTGACTCCTCGTGAAACTTGATAGGAGTCCCAGGATTCCTGTGGCACGTGGAAAGGGACCCTTGGTCTCCCGCCTCAGCTGGAGAGGCGTCCCAATTGCCCTTCCAAGCCTCAAGGAGAATCCCGAGTTGTCCCTCGCAACTAGGCAGGAGTCCTGACGTCGCTGAAGAAACACGTGGGTGGAAGGGCCATCCCCGTCGTAACTCGAGAATATACCCCAGGTTCCCGCCGCAACTCGAGAAAAACCATGAGACTTCCCCCTCGCCGCGAGATGAGGCCCGATTCCCCTGCACTGCGTGCAGAGCAAATCCGTGTTGCACATCACACATGAAAGGAGCCTTGATTTCCTTGATGGCACTCCAGAGAAACCCCAAGAACACTGTTTCAAGGCTAGAGGGATCCTGAGGTCACTGTAGCAACACGAAAGAGCTCCGTGGACCAAGAATCAACTCGAGATGAGAGGTTAGTCCCTGGCTTCGACTCCAGAGGAATACCACCTTACCACAAGCACCTCAAGAGGAGGCTTCTCTCAGCTCTAGGTATGTGAGAGAGACCCTGAGTTTGCGGCCTCAAGTGGAATGGACACCGCGATGCCCTGACTCGAAATAAGGCCGGATATCCCTGCAGTGACTTGAATGCAGGCTCGTCTTGCATCTCCGAAGACAAAAGGATGTCTGAATCCCCTGTGGAGACCACAGAGAAAGACCTAGTTCCCCACCTCATGGCGACCGGAGGCCTCACATCCTTTGAAAACTCCAGAGGTACGCGGAGATCAGTGCCTCCAAAGGAGACGATGCCTGACTCCTCGTGAAACTTGATAGGAGTCCCAAGATTCCTGTGGCACGTGGAAAGGGACCCTTGGTCTCCCGCCTCAGCTGGAGAGGCGTCCCAATTGCCCTGCCAAGCCTCGAGGAGAATCCCGAGTTGTCCCTCGCAACTAGGCAGGAGTCCTGCCGTCGCTGAACAAACACGTGTGTGGAAGGGCCATCCCCGTCGTAACTCGAGAATATACCCCAAGTTCCCGCCGCAACTCGAGAAAAACAATGAGACTTCCCCCTCGCCGCGAGATGAGGCCCGATTCCCCTGCACTGCGTGCAAAGCAATTCCGTGTTGCACATCACACATGAAAGGAGCCTTGATTTCCTTGATGGCACTCCAGAGAAACTCCAAGAACACTGTTTCAAGGCTAGAGGGATCCTGAGGTCACTGTAGCAACACGAAAGTGCTCCGTGGACCAAAAATCAACTCGAGATGAGAGGTTAGTCCCTGGCTTCGACTCCAGAGGAATATCACCTTACCACAAGCACCTCAAGAGGAGGCTTCTCTCAGCTCTAGGTATGTGAGAGGGACCCTGAGTTGCGGCCTCAAGTGGAATGGACACCGCGATGCCCTGGCTCGAAATAGGCCGGTTATCCCTGCAGTGACTTGAATGCAGGCTCGTCTTGCATCTCCCAAGACGAAAGGATGTCTGAATCCCCTGTGGAGACCACAGAGAAAGACCTAGTTCCCCACCTCATGTCGACCGGAGGCCTCACATCCTTTGAAAACTCCAGAGGTACGCGGAGATCAGTGCCTCCAAAGGAGACGATGCCTGACTCCTCGTGAAACTTGATAGGAGTCCCAGGATTCCTGTGGCACGTGGAAAGGGACCCTTGGTCTCCCGCCTCAGCTGGAGAGGCGTCCCAATTGCCCTGCCAAGCCTCGAGGAGAATCCCGACTTCTCCCTCGCAACTACACAGGAGTCCTGACGTCGCTGAAGAAACACGTGTGTGGAAGGGCCATCCCCGTCGTAACTCGAGAATATACCCCAGGTTCCCGCCGCAACTCGAGAAAAACCATGAGACTTCCCCCTCGCCGCGAGATGAGGCCCGATTCCCCTACACTGCGTGCAGAGCTATTCCGTGTTGAACATCACACATGAAAGGAGCCTTGATTTCCTTAATGGCACTCCAGAGAAACCCCAAGAACACTGTTTCAAGGCTAGAGGGATCCAGAGGTCACTGTAGCAGCACGAAAGAGCTTCGTGGACCAAGAATCAACTCGAGATGAGAAGTTAGTCCCTGGCTTCGACTCCAGAGGAATACCACCTTACCACAAGCACCTCAGGAGGCTTCTCTCAGCTCTAGGTATGTGAGAGGGACCCTGAGTTTGCGGCCTCAAGTGGAATGGACACCGCGATGCCCTGGCTCGAAATAAGGCCGGATATCCCTGCAGTGACTTGAATGCAGGCTCGTCTTCCATCTCCCAAGACGAAAGGATGTGTGAATCCCCTGTGGAGACCACAGAGAAAGACCTAGTTCCCCACCTCATAGCGACGGGAGGCCTCACATCCTTTGAAAACTCCAGGGGTAGGCGGAGATCAGTGCCTCCAAAGGAGACGATGCCTGACTCCTCGTGAAACTTGGTTCGAGTCCCAGGATTCCTGTGGCACGTGGAAAGGGACACTTGATCTCCCGCCTCAGCTGGAGAGGCGTCCCAATTGCCCTGCCAAGCCTCGAGGAGAATCCCGAGTTGTCCCTCGCAACTACGCAGGAGTCCTGACGTCGCTGAAAAAACACGTGGGTGGAAGGGCCATCCCCGTCGTTACTCGAGATTATACCCCAGGTTCCCGTCGCAACTCGAGAAAAACCATGAGACTTCCCCCTCGCCGCGAGATGAGGCCCGATTCCCCTGAACTGCGTGCAGAGCAATTCCGTGTTGCACATCACACATGAAAGGAGCCTTGATTTCCTTGATGGCACTCCAGAGAAACCCCAAGAACACTGTTTCAAGGCTAGAGGGATCCTGAGGTCACTGTAGCAACACGAAAGAGCTCCGTGGACCAAAAATTAACTCGAGATGAGAGGTTAGTCCCTGGCTTCGACTCCAGAGGAATACCACCTTACCACAAGCACCTCAAGAGGAGGCTTCTCTCAGCTCTAGGTATGTGAGAGGGACCCTGAGTATGCGGCCTCAAGTGGAATGGACACCGCGATGCCCTGACTCGAAATAAGGCCGGATATCCCTGCAGTGTCTTGAATGCAGGCTCGTCTTGCATCTCCCAAGACGAAAGGATGTCTGAATCCCCTGTGGAGACCACAGAGAAAGACCTAGTTCCCCAGCTCATCGCGACCGGAGGCCTCACATCCTTTGAAAACTCCAGAGGTACGCGGAGATCAGTGTCTCCAAAGGAGACGATGCCTGACTCCTCGTGAAACTTGATAGGAGTCCCAGGATTCCTGTGGCACGTGGAAAGGGACCCTTGGTCTCCCGCCTCAGCTGGAGAGGCGTCCCAATTGCCCTGCCAAGCCTCGAGGAGAATCCCGAGTTGTCCCTCGCAACTAGGCAGGAGTCCTGACGTCGCTGAACAAACACGTGGGTGGAAGGGCCATCCCCGTCGTAACTCGAGAATATACCCCAGGTTCCCGCCGCAACTCGAGAAAAACCATGAGACTTCCCCCTCGCCGCGAGATGAGGCCCGATTCCCCTGCACTGCGTGCAGAGCAATTCCGTGTTGCACATCACACATGAAAGGAGCCTTGATTTCCTTGATGGCACTCCAGTGAAACCCCAAGAACACTGTTTCAAGGCTAGAGGGATCCTGAGGTCACTGTAGCAACACGAAAGAGCTCCGTGGACCAAAAATCAACTCGAGATGAGAGGTTAGTCCCTGGCTTCGACTGCAGAGGAATACCACCTTACCACAAGCACCTCAAGAGGAGGCTTCTCTCAGCTCTAGGTATGTGAGAGGGACCCTGAGTTTGCGGCCTCAAGTGGAATGGACACCGCGATGCCCTGGCTCGAAATAAGGCCGGATATCCCTGCAGTGACTTGAATGCAGGCTCGTCTTGCATCTCCCAAGACGAAAGGATGTCTGAATCCCCTCTGGAGACCACAGAGAAAGACCTAGTTCCCCACCTCATCGCGACCGGAGGCCTCAAATACTTTAAAAACTCCAGAGGTACGCGGAGATCAGTGCCTCCAAAGGAGACGATGCCTGACTCCTCGTGAAACTTGATAGGAGTCCCAGGATTCCTGTGGCACGTGGAAAGGGACCCTTGGTCTCCCGCCTCAGCTGGAGAGGCGTCCCAATTGCCCTGCCAAGCCTCGAGGAGAATCCCGAGTTGTCCCTCGCAACTAGGCAGGAGTCCTGACGTCGCTGAAGAAACACGTGGGTGGAAGGGCCATCCCCGTCGTAACTCGAGAATATACCCCAGGTTCCCGCCGCAACTCGAGAAAGCCATGAGACTTCCCCCTCGCAGCGAGATGAGGCCCGATTCCCCTGCACTGCGTGCAGAGCAATTCCGTGTTGCACATCACACATGAAAGGAGCCTTGATTTCCTTGATGGCACTCCAGAGAAACCCCAAGAACCCTGTTTCAAGGCTAGAGGGATCCTGAGGTCACTGTAGCAACACGAAAGAGCTCCGTGGACCAAGAATCAACTCGAGATGAGAGGTTAGTCCCTGGCTTCGACTCCAGAGGAATACCACCTTACCACAAGCACCTCAAGAGGAGGCTTCTCTCAGCTCTAGGTATGTGAGAGAGACCCTGAGTTTGCGGCCTCAAGTGGAATGGACACCGCGATGCCCTGGCTCGAAATAAGGCCGGATATCCCTGCAGTGACTTGAATGCAGGCTCGTCTTGCATCTCCGAAGACGAAAGGATGTCTGAATCCCCTGTGGAGACCACAGAGAAAGACCTAGTTCCCCACCTCATGGCGACCGGAGGCCTCACATCCTTTGAAAACTCCAGAGGTACGCGGAGATCAGTGCCTCCAAAGGAGACGATGCCTGACTCCTCGTGAAACTTGATAGGAGTCCCAAGATTCCTGTGGCACGTGGAAAGGGACCCTTGGTCTCCCGCCTCAGCTGGAGAGGCGTCCCAATTGCCCTGCCAAGCCTCGAGGAGAATCCCGAGTTGTCCCTCGCAACTAGGCAGGAGTCCTGCCGTCGATGAACAAACACGTGTGTGCAAGGACCATCCCCGTCGTAACTCGAGAATATACCCAGGTTCCCGCCGCAACTCGAGAAAAACAATGAGACTTCCCCCTCGCCGCGAGATGAGGCCCGATTCCCCTGCACTGCGTGCAAAGCAATTCCGTGTTGCACATCACACATGAAAGGAGCCTTGATTTCCTTGATGGCACTCCAGAGAAACCCCAAGAACACTGTTTCAAGGCTAGAGGGATCCTGAGGTCACTGTAGCAACACGAAAGAGCTCCGTGGACCAAAAATTAACTCGAGATGAGAGGTTAGTCCCTGGCTTCGACTCCAGAGGAATACCACCTTACCACAAGCACCTCAAGAGGAGGCTTCTCTCAGCTCTAGGTATGTGTGAGGGACCCTGAGTTTGCGGCCTCAAGTGGAATGGACACCGCAATGCCCTGACTCGAAATAAGGCCGGATATCCCTGCAGTGACTTGAATGCAGGCTTGTCTTGCATCTCCCAAGACGAAAGGATGTCTGAATCCCCTGTGGAGACCACAGAGAAAGACCTAGTTCCCCACCTCATGTCGACCGGAGGCCTCACATCCTTTGAAAACTCCAGAGATACGCGGAGATCAGTGCCTCCAAAGGAGACGATGCATGACTCCTCGTGAAACTTGATAGGAGTCCCAGGATTCCTGTGGCACGTGGAAAGGGACCCTTGGTCCCCCGCCTCAGCTGGAGAGGCGTCCCAATTGCCCTGCCAAGCCTCAAGGAGAATCCCGAGTTGTCCCTCGCAACTAGGCAGGAGTCCTGACGTCGCTGAAGAAACACGTGGGTGGAAGGGCCATTCCCGTCGTAACTCGAGAATATACCCCAGGTTCCTGCCGCAACTCGAGAAAAACCATGAGACTTCCCAATCGCCGCGAGATGAGGCCCGATTCCCCTGCACTGCGTGCAGAGCAATTCCGTGTTGAACATCACACATGAAAGGAGCCTTGATTTCCTTGATGGCACTCCAGAGAAACCCCAAGAAGACTGTTTCAAGGCTAGAGGGATCCAGAGGTCACTGTAGCAACACGAAAGAGCTCCGTGGACCAAGAATCAACTCGAGATGAGAGGTTAGTCCCTGGCTTCGACTCCAGAGGAATACCACCTTACCACAAGCACCTCAGGAGGCTTCTCTCAGCTCTAGGTATGTGAGAGGGACCCTGAGTTTGCGGCCTCAAGTGGAATGGACACCGCGATGCCCTGGCTCGAAATAAGGCCGGATATCCCTGCAGTGACTTGAATGCAGGCTCGTCTTGCATCTCCCAAGACGAAAGGATGTCTGAATCCCCTGTGGAGACCACAGAGAAAGACCTAGTTCCCCACCTCATAGCGACCGGAGGCCTCACATCCTTTAAAAACTCCAGGGGTAGGCGGAGATCAGTGCCTCCAAAGGAGACGATGCCTGACTCCTCGAGAAACTTGGTACGAGTCCCAGGATTCCTGTGGCACGTGGAAAGGGACACTTGGTCTCCCGCCTCAGCTGGAGAGGCGTCCCAATTGCCCTGCCAAGCCTCGAGGAGAATCCCGAGTTGTCCCTCGCAACTACGCAGGAGTCCTGACGTCGCTGAAAAAACACGTGGGTGGAAGGGCCATCCCCGTCGTTACTCGAGATTATACCCCAGGTTCCCGTCGCAACTCGAGAAAAACCATGAGACTTCCCCCTCGCCGCGAGATGAGGCCCGATTCCCCTGAACTGCGTGCAGAGCAATTCCGTGTTGCACATCACACATGAAAGGAGCCTTGATTTCCTTGATGGCACTCCAGAGAAACCCCAAGAACACTGTTTCAAGGCTAGAGGGATCCTGAGGTCACTGTAGCAACACGAAAGAGCTCCGTGGACCAAAAATTAACTCGAGATGAGAGGTTAGTCCCTGGCTTCGACTCCAGAGGAATACCACCTTACCACAAGCACCTCAAGAGGAGGCTTCTCTCAGCTCTAGGTATGTGAGAGGGACCCTGAGTATGCGGCCTCAAGTGGAATGGACACCGCGATGCCCTGACTCGAAATAAGGCCGGATATCCCTGCAGTGTCTTGAATGCAGGCTCGTCTTGCATCTCCCAAGACGAAAGGATGTCTGAATCCGCTGTGGAGACCACAGAGAAAGACCTAGTTCCCCAGCTCATCGCGATCGGAGGCCTCAAATACTTTGAAAACTCCAGAGGTACGCGGAGATCAGTGCCTCCAAAGGAGACGATGCCTGACTCCTCGTGAAACTTGATAGGAGTCCCAGGATTCCTGTGGCACGTGGAAAGGGACCCTTGGTCTCCCGCCTCAGCTGGAGAGGCGTCCCAATTGCCCTGCCAAGCCTCGAGGAGAATCCCGAGTTGTCCCTCGCAACTAGGCAGGAGTCCTGACGTCGCTGAACAAACACGTGGGTGGAAGGGCCATCCCCGTCGTAACTCGAGAATATACCCCAGGTTCCCGCCGCAACTCGAGAAAAACCATGAGACTTCCCCCTCGCCGCGAGATGAGGCCCGATTCCCCTGCACTGCGTGCAGAGCAATTCCGTGTTGCACATCACACATGAAAGGAGCCTTGATTTCCTTGATGGCACTCCAGAGAAACCCCAAGAACACTGTTTCAAGGCTAGAGGGATCCTGAGGTCACTGTAGCAACACGAAAGAGCTCCGTGGACCAAAAATCAACTCGAGATGAGAGGTTAGTCCCTGGCTTCGACTCCAGAGGAATACCACCTTACCACAAGCACCTCAAGAGGAGGCTTCTCTCAGCTCTAGGTATGTGAGAGGGACCCTGAGTTTGCGGCCTCAAGTGGAATGGACACCGCGATGCCCTGGCTCGAAATAAGGCCGGATATCCCTGCAGTGACTTGAATGCAGGCTCGTCTTGCATCTCCCAAGACGAAAGGATGTCTGAATCCCCTGTGGAGACCACAGAGAAAGACCTAGTTCCCCAGCTTATCGCGACCGGAGGCCTCAAATACTTTGAAAACTCCAGAGGTACGCGGAGATCAGTGCCTCCAAAGGAGACGATGCCTGACTCCTCGTGAAACTTGATAGGAGTCCCAGGATTCCTGTGGCACGTGGAAAGGGACCCTTGGTCTCCCGCCTCAGCTGGAGAGGCGTCCCAATTGCCCTGCCAAGCCTCGAGGAGAATCCCGAGTTGTCCCTCGCAACTAGGCAGGAGTCCTGCCGTCGCTGAAGAAACACGTGGGTGGAAGGGCCATCCCCGTCGTAACTCGAGAATATACCCCAGGTTCCCGCCGCAACTCGAGAAAAACCATGAGACTTCCCCCTCGCCGCGAGATGAGGCCCGATTCCCCTGCACTGCGTGCAGAGCAATTCCGTGTTACACATCACACATGAAAGGAGCCTTGATTTCCTTGATGGCACTCCAGAGAAACCCCAAGAACTCTGTTTCAAGGCTAGAGGGATCCTGAGGTCACTGTAGCAACACGAAAGAGCTCCGTGGACCAAAAATCAACTCGAGATGAGAGGTTAGTCCCTGGCTTCGACTCCAGAGGAATACCACCTTACCACAAGCACCTCAAGAGGAGGCTTCTCTCAGCTCTAGGTATGTGAGAGGGACCCTGAGTTGCGGCCTCAAGTGGAATGGACACCGCGATGCCCTGGTTCGAAATAGGCCGGATATCCCTGCAGTGACTTGAATGCAGGCTCGTCTTGCATCTCCCAAGACGAAAGGATGTCTGAATCCCCTGTGCAGACCACAGAGAAAGACCTAGTTCCCCACCTCATGGCGACCGGAGGCCTCACATCCTTTGAAAACTCCAGAGGTACGCGGAGATCAGTGCCTCCAAAGGAGACGATGCCTGACTCCTCGTGAAACTTGATAGGAGTCCCAGGATTCCTGTGGCACGTGGAAAGGGACCCTTGGTCTCCCGCCTCAGCTGGAGAGGCGTCCGAATTGCCCTGCCAAGCCTCGAGGAGAATCCCGAGTTGTCCCTCGCAACTAGGCAGGAGTCCTGACGTCGCTGAACAAACACGTGGGTGGAAGGGCCATCCCCGTCGTAACTCGAGAATATACCCAGGTTCCCGCCGCAACTCGAGAAAAACCATGAGACTTCCCCCTCGCCGCGAGATGAGGCCCGATTCCCCTGCACTGCGTGCAGAGCAATTCCGTGTTGCACATCACACATGAAAGGAGCCTTGATTTCCTTGATGGCACTCCAGAGAAACCCCAAGAACACTGTTTCAAGGCTGGAAGGATCCTGAGGTCACTGTAGCAACACGAAAGAGCTCCGTGGACCAAAAATCAACTCGAGATGAGAGGTTAGTCCCTGGCTTCAACTCCAGAGGAATACCACCTTACCACAAGCACCTCAGGAGGCTTCTCTCAGCTCTAGGTATGTGAGAGGGACCCTGAGTTTGCGGCCTCAAGTGGAATGGACACCGCGATGCCCTGGCTCGAAATAAGGCCGGATATCCCTGCAGTGACTTGAATGCAGGCTCGTCTTGCATCTCCCAAGACGAAAGGGTGTCTGAATCCCCTGTGGAGACCACAGAGAAAGACCTAGTTCCCCACCTCATAGCGACCGGAGGCCTCACATCCTTTGAAAACTCCAGGGGTAGGTGGAGATCAGTGCCTCCAAAGGAGACGATGCCTGACTCCTCGAGAAACTTGGTAGGAGTCCCAGGATTCCTGTGGCACGTGGAAAGGGACCCTTGGTCTCCCGCCTCAGCTGGAGAGGCGTCCCAATTGCCCTGCCAAGCCTCGATGAGAATTCCGAGTTGTCCCTCGCAACTAGTCAGGAGTCCTGACGTCGCTGAAGAAACACGAGTGTGGAAAGGCCATCCCCGTCGTAACTCGAGAATATACCCCAGGTTCCCGCCGCAACTCGAGAAAAACCATGAGACTTCCCCCTCGCCGCGAGATGAGGCCTGATTCCCCTGCACTGCGTGCAGAGCAATTCCGTGTTGCACATCACACATGAAAGGAGCCTTGATTTCCTAGGGTGGCACTCCAGAGAAATACCAAGAACACTCTTTCAAGGCTAGAGGGATCCAGAGGTCACTGTAGCAACACGAAAGAGTTTCGTGGACCAATAATCAACTCGAGATGGGAGGTTAGTCTCTGGCTTCGACTCCAGAGGAATACCACGTTACCACAAGCACCTCAGGAGGCTTCTCTCAGCTCTAGGTATGTGAGAGTGACCCTGAGTTTGCGGCCTCAAGTGGAATGGACACCGCGATGCCCTGGCTCGAAATAAGGCCGGATATCCCTGCAGTGACTTGAATGTAGGCTCGTCTTGCATCTCCCAAGACGAAAGGATGTGTGAATCCCCTGTGGAGACCACAGAGAAAGACCTAGTTCCCCACCTCATCGCGACCGGAGGCCTCACATCCTTTGAAAACTCCAGAGGTACGCGGAGATCAGTGCCTGCAAAGGAGACGATGTCTGACACCTCATGAACCTTGATAGGAGTCCCAGGATTCCTGTGGCAAGTGGAAAGGGACCCTTGGTTTCCCGCCTCAGCTGGAGAGGCATCCCAATTGCCCGGCCAAGCCTCGAGGATAATCCCGAGTTGTCCCTCGCAACTAGGCAGGAGTCCTGCCGTCGCTGAAGAAACACGTGGGTGGAAGGGCCATCCCCGTCGTAACTCGAGAATATACCCCAGGTTCCCGCCGCAACTCGAGAAAAACCATGAGACTTCCCCCTCGCCGAGAGATGAGGCCCGATTCCCCTGCACTGCGTGCAGAGCAATTCCGTGTTGCACATCACACATGAAAGGAGCCTTGATTTCCTTGATGGCACTCCAGAGAAACCCCAAGAACACTGTTTCAAGGCTAGAGGGATCCTGAGGTCACTGTAGCAACACGAAAGAGCTCCGTGGACCAAAAATCAACTCGAGATGAGAGGTTAGTCCCTGGCTTCGACTCCAGAGGAATACCACCTTACCACAAGCACCTCAAGAGGAGGCTTCTCTCAGCTCTAGGTATGTGAGAGGGACCCTGAGTTTGTGGCCTCAAGTGGAATGGACACCGCGATGCCCTGGCTCGAAATAAGGCCGGATATCCCTGCAGTGACTTGAATGCAGGCTCGTCTTGCATCTCCCAAGATGAAAGGATGTCTGAATCCCCTGTGGAGACCACAGTGAAAGACCTAGTTCACCACCTCATCGCGACCGGAGGCCTCACATCCTTTGAAAAATCCAGAGGTACGCGGAGATCAGTGCCTCCAAAGGAGACGATGCCTGACTTGTTGTGAAACTTGATAGGAGTCCCAGGATTCCTGTGGCACGTGGAAAGGGACCCTTGGTCTCCCGCCTCAGCTGGAGAGGCGTCCCAATTGCCCTGCCAAGCCTCGAGGAGAATCCCGAGTTGTCCCTCGCAACTAGGCAGGAGTCCTGACGTCGCTGAACAAACACGTGGGTGGAAGGGCCATCCCCGTCGTAACTCGAGAATATACCCCAGGCTCCCGACGCAACTCGAGAAAAACCATGAGACTTCCCCCTCGCCGCGAGATGAGGCCCGATTCCCCTGCACTGCGTGCAGAGCAATTCCGTGTTTAACATCACACATGAAAGGAGCCTTGATTTCCTTGATGGCACTCCAGAGAAACCCCAAGAACACTGTTTCAAGGCTAGAGGGATCCTGAGGTCACTGTAGCAACACGAAAGAGCTCCGTGGACCAAAAATCAACTCGAGATGAGAGGTTAGTCCCTGGCTTCGACTCCAGAGGAATACCACCTTACCACAAGCACCTCAAGAGGAGGCTTCTCTCAGCTCTAGGTATGTGAGAGGGACCCTGAGTTGCGGCCTCAAGTGGAATGGACACTGCGATGCCCTGGCTCAAAATAAGGCCGGATATCCCTGCAGTGACTTGAATGCAGGCTCGTCTTGCATCTCCCAAGACGAAAGGATGTCTGAATCCCCTGTGGAGACCACAGAGAAAGACCTAGTTCCCCACCTCATTGCGACCGGAGGCCTCACATTCTTCGAAAACTCCAGATGTACGCGGAGAACAGTGCCTCCAAAGGAGACGATGCCTGACTCCTCGTGAAAATTGATAGGAGTCCCAGGATTCCTGTGGCACGTTGAAAGGGACACTTGGTCTCCCACCTCAGTTGGAGAGGCGTCCCAATTGCCCTGCCAAGCCTCGAGGAGAATCCCGAGTTGTCCCTCGCAACTAGGCAGTAGTCCTGACGTCGCTGAACAAACACGTGGGTGGAAGGGCCATCCCCGTCGTAACTCGAGAATATACACCAGGTTCCCGCCGCAACTCGAGAAAAACCATGAGTCTTCCCCCTCGCCGCGAGATGAGGCCCGATTCCCCTGCACTGCGTGCAGAGCAATTCCGTGTTGCACATCACACATGAAAGGAGCCTTGATTTCCTTAATGGCACTCCAGAGAAACCCCAAGAACACTGTTTCAAGGCTAGAGGGATCCTGAGGTCACTGTAGCAACACGAAAGAGCTCCATGGACCAAAAAACTACTCGAGATGAGAGGTTAGTCCCTGTCTTCGACTCCAGAGGAATACCACCTTACGACAAGCACCTCAAGAGGAGGCTTCTCTCAGCTCTAGGTATGTGAGAGGGACCCTGAGTATGCGGCCTCAAGTGGAATGGACACCGCGATGCCCTGGCTCGAAATAAGGCCGGATATCCCTGCAGTGACTTGAATGCAGGCTCGTCTTGCATCTCCCAAGACGAAAGGATGTCTGAATCCCCTGTGGAGACCACAGGGAAAGACCTAGTTCCCCACCTCATAGCGACCGGAGGCCTCACATCCTTTGAAAACTCCAGGGGTAGGCGGAGATCAGTGCCTCCAAAGGAGACGATGCCTGACTCCTCGAGAAACTTGGTACGAGTCCCAGGATTCCTGTGGCACGTGGAAAGGGACACTTGGTCTCCCGCCTCAGCTGGAGAGGCGTCCCAATTGCCCTGCCAAGCCTCGAGGAGAATCCCGAGTTGTCCCTCGCAACTACGCAGGAGTCCTGACGTCGCTGAAAAAACACGTGGGTGGAAGGGCCATCCCCGTCGTTACTCGAGATTATACCCCAGGTTCCCGTCGCAACTCGAGAAAAACCATGAGACTTCCCCCTCGCCGCGAGATGAGGCCCGATTCCCCTGAACTGCGTGCAGAGCAATTCCGTGTTGCACATCACACATGAAAGGAGCCTTGATTTCCTTGATGGCACTCCAGAGAAACCCCAAGAACCCTGTTTCAAGGCTAGAGGGATCCTGAGGTCACTGTAGCAACACGAAAGAGCTCCGTGGACCAAAAATTAACTCGAGATGAGAGGTTAGTCCCTGGCTTCGACTCCAGAGGAATACCACCTTACCACAAGCACCTCAAGAGGAGGCTTCTCTCAGCTCTAGGTATGTGAGAGGGACCCTGAGTATGCGGCCTCAAGTGGAATGGACACCGCGATGCCCTGACTCGAAATAAGGCCGGATATCCCTGCAGTGACTTGAATACAGGCTCGTCTTGCATCTCCCAAGACGAAAGGATGTCTGAATCCCCTGTGGAGACCACAGAGAAAGACCTAGTTCCCCAGCTCATCGCGACCGGAGGCCTCAAATACTTTGAAAACTCCAGAGGTACGCGGAGATCAGTGCCTCCAAAGGAGACGATGCCTGACTCCTCGTGAAACTTGATAGGAGTCCCAGGATTCCTGTGGCACGTGGAAAGGGACCCTTGGTCTCCCGCTTCAGCTGGAGAGGCGTCCCAATTGCCCTGCCAAGCCTCGAGGAGAATCCCGAGTTGTCCCTCGCAACTAGGCAGGAGTCCTGACGTCGCTGAAGAAACACGTGGGTGGAAGGGCCATCCCCGTCGTAACTCGAGAATATACCCCAGGTTCCCGCCGCAACTCGAGAAAAACCATGAGACTTCCCCCTCGCCGCGAGATGAGGCCCGATTCCCCTGAACTGCGTGCAGAGCAATTCCGTGTTGCACATCACACATGAAAGGAGCCTTGATTTCCTTGATGGCACTCCAGAGAAACCCCAAGAACACTGTTTCAAGGCTAGAGGGATCCTGAGGTCACTGTAGCAACACGAAAGAGCTCCGTGGACCAAAAATCAACTCGAGATGAGAGGTTAGTCCCTGGCTTCGACTCCAGAGGAATACCACCTTACCACAAGCACCTCAAGAGGAGGCTTCTCTCAGCTCTAGGTATGTGAGAGGGACCCTGAGTTTGCGGCCTCAAGTGGAATGGACACCGCGATGCCCTGGCTCGAAATAAGGCCGGATATCCCTGCAGTGACTTGAATGCAGGCTCGTCTTGCATCTCCCAAGACGAAAGGATGTCTGAATCCCCTCTGGAGACCACAGAGAAAGACCTAGTTCCCCACCTCATCCTGACCGGAGGCCTCACATCCTTTGAAAACTCCAGAGGTACGCGGAGATCAGTGCCTCCAAAGGAGACGATGCCTGACTCCTCGTGAAACTTGATAGGAGTCCCAGGATTCCTGTGGCACATGGAAAGGGACCCTTGGTCTCCCGCCTCAGCTGGAGAGGCGTCCCAATTGCCCTGCCAAGCCTCGAGGAGAATCCCGAGTTGTCCCTCGCAACTAGGCAGGAGTCCTGACGTCGCTGAAGAAACACGTGGGTGGAAGGGCCATCCCCGTCGTAACTCGAGAATATACCCCAGGTTCCCGCCGCAACTCGAGAAAGCCATGAGACTTCCCCCTCGCAGCGAGATGAGGCCCGATTCCCCTGCACTGCGTGCAGAGCAATTCCGTGTTGCACATCACACATGAAAGGAGCCTTGATTTCCTTGATGGCACTCCAGAGAAACTCCAAGAACACTGTTTCAAGGCTAGAGGGATCCTGAGGTCACTGTAGCAACACGAAAGAGCTCCGTGGATGAAAAATCAACTCGAGATGAGAGGTTAGTCCCTGGCTTCGACTCCAGAGGAATATCACCTTACCACAAGCACCTCAAGAGGAGGCTTCTCTGAGCTCTAGGTATGTGAGAGGGACCCTGAGTTGCGGCCTCAAGTGGAATGGACACCGCGATGCCCTGGCTCGAAATAGGCCGGTTATCCCTGCAGTGACTTGAATGCAGGCTCGTCTTGCATCTCCCAAGACGAAAGGGTGTCTGAATCCCCTGTGGAGACCACAGAGAAAGACCTAGTTCCCCACCTCATGTCGACCGGAGGCCTCACATCCTTTGAAAACTCCAGAGGTACGCGGAGATCAGTGCCTGCAAAGGAGACGATGTCTGACTCCTCATGAACCTTGATAGGAGTCCCAGGATTCCTGTGGCAAGTGGAAAGGGACCCTTGGTCTCCCGCCTCAGCTGGAGAGGCATCCCAATTGCCCTGCCAAGCCTCGAGGATAATCCCGAGTTGTCCCTCGCAACTAGGCAGGAGTCCTGACGTTGCGGAACAAACACGTGGGTGGAAGGGCCATCCCCGTCGTAACTCGAGAATATACCCCAGGTTCCCGCCGCAACTCGAGAAAAACCATGAGACTTCCCCCTCGCAGCGAGATGAGGCCCGATTCCCCTGCACTGCGTGCAGAGCAATTCCGTGTTGCACATCACACATGAAAGGAGCCTTGATTTCCTTGATGGCACTCCAGAGAAACCCCAAGAACTCTGTTTCAAGGCTAGAGGGATCCTGAGGTCACTGTAGCAACACGAAAGAGCTCCGTGGACCAAAAATCAACTCGAGATGAGAGGTTAGTCCCTGGCTTCGACTCCAGAGGAATACCACCTTACCACAAGCACCTCAAGAGGAGGCTTCTCTCAGCTCTAGGTATGTGAGAGGGACCCTGAGTTTGCGGCCTCAAGTGGAATGGACACCGCGATGCCCTGGCTCGAAATAAGGCCAGATATCCCTGCAGTGACTTGAATGCAGGCTCGTCTTGCATCTCCCAATACGAAAGGATGTCTGAATCCCCTGTGGAGACCACAGAGAAAGAACGAGTTCCTCACCTCATCGCGACCGGAGGCCTCACATCCTTTGAAAACTCCAGAGGTACGCGGAGATCAGTGCCTCCAAAGGAGACGATGCCTGACTCCTCGTGAAACTTGATAGGAGTCCCAGGATTCTTGTGGCACGTGGAAAGGGACCCTTGGTCTCCCGCCTCAGCTGGAGAGGCGTCCCAATTGCCCTGCCAAGCCTCGATGAGAATTCCGAGTTGTCCCTCTCAACTAGGCAGGAGTCCTGACGTCGCTGAAGAAACACGAGTGTGGAAAGGCCATCCCCGTCGTAACTCGAGAATATACCCCAGGTTCCCGTCGCAACTCGAGAAAAACCATGAGACTTCCCCCTCGCCGCGAGATGAGGCCTGATTCCCCTGCTCTGCGTGCAGAGCAATTCCGTGTTGCACATCACACATGAAAGGAGCCTTGATTTCCTTGGTGGCACTCCAGAGAAATACCAAGAACACTCTTTCAAGGCTAGAGGGATCCTGAGGTCACTGTAGCAACACGAAAGAGCTCCGTGGACCAAAAATCAACTCGAGATGAGAGGTTAGTCCCTGGCTTCGACTCCAGAGGTCTTCAACCTTACGACAAGCACCTCAAGAGGAGGCTTCTCTCAGCTCTAGGTATGTGAGAGGGGCCGTGAGTTTGCGGCCTCAAGTGGAATGGACACCGCGATGCCCTGACTCGAAATAAGGCCGGATATCCCTGCAGTGACTTGAATGCAGGCTCGTCTTGCATCTCCCAAGATGAAAGGATGACTGAATCTCCTGTGGAGACCACAGAGAAAGACCTAGTTCCCCACCTCATCGCGACCGGAGGCCTCACATCCTTTAGAAACTCCAGAGGTACGCGGAGATCAGTGACTCCAAAGGAGACGATGCCTGACTCATCGTGAAACTTGATAGGAGTCCCAGGATTCCTGTGGCACATGGAAAGGGACCCTTGGTCTCCCGCCTCAGCTGGAGAGGCGTCCCAATTGCCCTGCCAAGCCTCGAGGAGAATCCCGAGTTGTTCCTTGCAACTAGGCAGGAGTCCTGACGTCGCTGAAGAAACACGTGGGTGAAAGGGCCATCCCCGTCGTAACTCGAGAATATACCCCAGGTTCCCGCCGCAACTCGAGAAAAACCATGAGACTTCCCCCTCGCCGCGAGATGAGGCCCGATTCCCCTGCACTGCGTGCAGAGCAATTCCGTGTTGCACATCACACATGAAAGGAGCCTTGATTTCCTTGATGGCACTCCAGAGAAACCCCAAGAACACTGTTTCAAGGCTAGAGGGATCCTGAGGTCACTGTAGCAACACGAAAGAGCTCCGTGGACCAAAATCAACTCGAGATGAGAGGTTAGTCCCTGGCTTCGACTCCAGAGGAATACAACCTTACCACAAGCACCTCAAGAGGAGGCTTCTCTCAGCTCTAGGTATGTGAGAGGGACCCTGAGTTGCGGCCTCAAGTGGAATGGACACCGTGATGCCCTGACTCGAAATAAGGCCGGATATCCCTGCAGTGACTTGAATGCAGGCTCGTCTTGCATCTCCCAAGACGAAAGGATGTCTGAATCCCCTGTGGAGACCACAGAGAAAGACCTAGTTCCCCACCTCATGGCGACCGGAGGCCTCACATCCTTTGAAAACTCCAGAGGTACGCGGAGATCAGTGCCTCCAAAGGAGACGATGCCTGACTCCTCGTGAAACTTGATAGGAGTCCCAGGATTCCTGTGGCACATGGAAAGGGACCCTTGGTCTCCCGCCTCAGCTGGAGAGGCGTCCCAATTGCCCTGCCAAGCCTCGAGGAGAATCCCGAGTTGTCCCTCGCAACTAGGCAGGAGTCCTGACGTCACTGAAGAAACACGTGGGTGGAAGGGCCATCCCCGTCGTAACTCGAGAATATACCCCAGGTTCCCGCCGCAACTCGAGAAAAACCATGAGACTTCCCAATCGCCGCGAGATGAGGCCCGATTCCCCTGCACTGCTTGCAGAGCAATTCCGTGTTGCACATCACACATGAAAGGAGCCTTGATTTCCTTGATGGCACTCCAGAGAAACCCCAAGAACACTGTTTCAAGGCTAGAGGGATCCTGAGGTCACTGGAGCAACACGAAAGAGCTCCGTGGACCAAGAATCAACTCGAGATGAGAGGTTAGTCCCTGGCTTCGACTCCAGAGGAATACCACCTTACCACAAGCACCTCAGGAGGCTTCTCTCAGCTTTAGGTATGTGAGAGGGACCCTGAGTTTGCGGCCTCAAGTGGAATGTACACCGCGATGCCCTGACTCGAAATAAGGCCGGATATCCCTGCAGTGACTTGAATGCAGGCTCGTCTTGCATCTCCCAAGACGAAAGGATGTCTGAATCCCCTTTGGAGACCACAGAGAAAGACCTAGTTCCCCACCTCATCGCGACCGGAGGCCTCACATCCTTTGAAAACTCCAGAGGTACGCGGAGATCAGTGCCTCCAAAGGAGACGATGCCTGACTCCTCGTGAAACTTGATAGGAGTCCCAGGATTCCTGTGGCACATGGAAAGGGACCCTTGGTCTCCCGCCTCAGCTGGAGAGGCGTCCCAATTGCCCTGCCAAGCCTCGAGGAGAATCCCGAGTTGTCCCTCGCAACTAGGCAGGAGTCCTGACGTCGCTGAAGAAACACGTGGGTGGAAGGGCCATCCCCGTCGTAACTCGAGAATATACCCCAGGTTCCCGACGCAACTCGACAAAAACCATGAGACTTCCCCCTCGCCGCGAGCTGAGGCCTGATTCCCCTGCACTGCCTGCAGAGCAATTCCGTGTTGCACATCACACATGAAAGGAGCCTTGATTTCCTTGGTGGCACTCCAGAGAAATACCAAGAACACTCTTTCAAGGCTAGAGGGATCCTGAGGTCACTGTAGCAACACGAAAGAGCTCCGTGGACCAAAAATCAACTCGAGATGAGAGGTTAGTCCCTGGCTTCGACTCCAGAGGAATACCACCTTACCACAAGCACCTCAAGAGGAGGCTTCTCTCAGCTCTAGGTATGTGAGAGGGGCCCTGAGTTTGCGGCCTCAAGTGGAATGGACACCGCGATGCCCTGACTCGAAATAAGGCCGGATATCCCTGCAGTGACTTGAATGCAGGCTCGTCTTGCATCTCCCAAGATGAAAGGATGTCTGAATCTCCTGTGGAGACCACAGAGAAAGACCTAGTTCCCCACCTCATCGCGACCGGAGGCCTCACATCCTTTAGAAACTTCAGAGGTACGCGGAGATCAGTGCCTCCAAAGGAGACGATGCCTGACTCCTTGTGAAACTTGATAGGAGTCCCAGGATTCCTGTGGCACATGGAAAGGGACCCTTGGTCTCCCGCCTCAGCTGGAGAGGCGTCCCAATTGCCCTGCCAAGCCTCGAGGAGAATCCCGAGTTGTCCCTCGCAACTAGGCAGGAGTCCTGACGTCGCTGAACAAACACGTGTGTGGAAGGGCCATCCCCGTCGTAACTCGAGAATATACCCCAGGTTCCCGCCGCAACTCGAGAAAAACCATGAGACTTCCCCCTCGCCGCGAGCTGAGGCCCGATTCCCCTGCACTGCGTGCAGAGCAATTCCGTGTTGCACATCACACATAAAAGGAGCCTTGATTTCCTTGATGGCACTCCAGAGAAACCCCAAGAACTCTGTTTCAAGGCTAGAGGGATCCTGAGGTCACTGTAGCAACACGAAAGAGCTCCGTGGACCAAAAATCAACTCGAGATGAGAGGTTAGTCCCTGGCTTCGACTCCAGAGGAATACCACCTTACCACAAGCACCTCAAGAGGAGGCTTCTCTCAGCTCTAGGGATGTGAGAGGGACCCTGAGTTTGCGGCCTCAAGTGGAATGGACACCGCGATGCCCTGGCTCGAAATAAGGCCGGATATCCCTGCAGTGACTTGAATGCAGGCTCGGCTTGCACCTCCCAAGACGAAAGGATGTCTGAATCCCCTGTGGAGACCACAGAGAAAGACCTAGTTCCCCACCTCATCGCGACCGGAGGCCTCCCATCCTTTGAAAACTCCAGAGGTACGCGGAGATCAGTGCCTCCAGAGGAGACGATGCCTGACTTCTCGTGAAACTTGATAGGAGTCCCAATATTCCTGTGTCACGTGGAAAGGGACCCTTGGTCTCCCGCCTCAGCTGGAGAGGCGTCCCAATTGCCCTGCCAAGCCTCGAGGAGAATCCAGAGTTGTCCCTCGAAACTAGGCAGGAGTCCTGACTACGCTGAAGAAACACGTGGGTGGAAGGGCCATCCCCGTCGTTACTCGAGAATATACCCCAGGTTCCCGCCACAACTCGAGAAAAACCATGAGACTTCCCCCTCGCCGTGAGATGAGGCCCGATTCCCCTGCACTGCGTGCAGAGCAATTCCGTGTTGCAGATCACACATGAAAGGAGCCTTGATTTCCTTGATGGCACTCCAGAAAAACTCCAAGAACACTGTTTCAAGGCTAGAGGGATCCTGAGGTCACTGTAGCAACACGAAAGAGCTCCGTGGAACAAAAATCAACTCGAGATGAGAGGTTAGTCCCTGACTTCGACTCCAGAGGAATTCCACCTTACCACAAGCACCTCAAGAGGAGGCTTCACTCAGCTCTAGGTATGTGAGAGGGACCCTGAGTTTGCGGCCTCAAGTGGAATGGACACCGCGATGCCCTGACTCGAAATAAGGCCGGATATCCCTGCAGTGACTTGAATGCAGGCTCGTCTTGCATCTCCCAAGACGAAAGGATGTCTGAATCCCCTGTGGAGACCACAGAGAAAAACCTAGTTCCCCAGCTCATCGCGACCGGAGGCCTCAAATCCTTTGAAAACTCCAGAGGTACGCGGAGATCAGTGCCTCCAAAGGAGATGATGCCTGACTCCTCGTGAACCTTGATAGGAGTCCCAGGATTCCTATGGCACGTGGAAAGGGACCCTTGGTCTCCCGCCTCAGCTGGAGAGGCGTCCCAATTGCCCTGCCAAGCCTCGAGGAGAATCCCGAGTTGTCCCTCACAACTAGGCAGGAGTCCTGACGTCGCTGAAGAAACACGTGGGTGGAAGGGCCATCCCCGTCGTAACTCGAGAATATACCCCAGGTTCCCGCCGCAACTCGAGAAAAACCATGAGACTTCCCCCTCGCCGCGAGATGAGGCCCGATTCCCCTGCACTGCGTGCAGAGCAATTCCGTGTGGCACATCACACATGAAAGGAGCCTTGATTTCCTTGATGGCACTCCAGAGAAACCCCAAGAACTCTGTTTCAAGGCTAGAGGGATCCTGAGGTCACTGTAGCAACACGAAAGAGCTCCGTGGACCAAAAATCAACTCGAGATGAGAGGTTAGTCTCTGGCTTCGACTCCAGAGGAATACCACCTTACCACAAGCATCTCAAGACGAGGCTTCTCTCAGCTCTAGGTATGTGAGAGGGACCCTGAGTTTGCGGCCTCAAGTGGAATGGACACCACGATGCCCTGGCTCGAAATAATGCCAGATATCCCTGCAGTGACTTGAATGCAGGCTCGTCTTGCATCTCCCAAGAAGAAAGGATGTCTGAATCCCCTGTGGAGACCACAGAGAAAGACCTAGTTCCCCACCTCATCGCGACCGGAGGCCTCACATCCTTTGAAAACTCCAGAGGTACGCGGAGATCAGTGCCTCCAAAGGAGACGATGCCTGACTCCTCGTGAAACTTGATAGGAGTCCCAGGATTCCTGTGGCACGTGGAAAGGGACCCTTGGTCTCCCGCCTCAGCTGGAGAGGCGTCCCAATTGCCCTGCCAAGCCTCGAGGAGAATCCCGAGTTGTCCCTCGCAACTAGGCAGGAGTCCTGACGTCGCTGAACTAACACGTGGGTGGAAGGGCCATCCACGTCGTAACTCGAGAATATACCCCAGGTTCCCGCCGCAACTCGAGAAAAACCATGAGACTTCCCCCTCCCCGCGAGCTGAGGCCCGATTCCCCTGCACTGCGTGCAGAGCAATTCCGTGTTGCACATCACACATGAAAGGAGCCTTGATTTCCTTGATGGCACTCCAGAGAAACCCCAAGAACACTGTTTCAAGGCTAGAGGGATCCTGAGTTCACTGTAGCAACACGAAAGAGCTCCGTGGACGAAAAATCAACTCGAGATGAGAGGTTAGTCCCTGGCTTCGACTCCAGAGGAATACCACCTTACCACAAGCACCTCAAGAGGAGGCTTCTCTCAGCTCTGGGTATGTGAGAGGGACCCTGAGTTTGCGGCCTCAAGTGGAATGGACACCGCGATGCCCTGGCTCGAAATAAGGCCGGATATCCCTGCAGTGACTTGAATGCAGACTCGTCTTGCATCTCCCAAGACGAAAGGATGTCTGAATCCCCTGTGGAGACCACGGAGAAAGACCTAGTTCCCCACCTCATCGCGACCGGAGGCCTCAAATACTTTGAAAACTCCAGAGGTACGCGGAGATCAGTGCCTCCAAACGAGACGATGCCTGACTCCTCGTGAACCTTGATAGGAGTCCCAGGATTCCTATGGCACGTGGAAAGGGACCCTTGGTCTCCCGCCTCAGCTGGAGAGGCGTCCCAATTTCCCTGTCAAGCCTCGAGGAGAATCCCAAGTTGTCCCTCGCAACTACGCAGGAGTCCTGACGTCGCTGAAAAAACACGTGGGTGGAAGGGCCATCCCCGTCGTAACTCGAGAATATACCCCAGGTTCCCGCCGCAACTCGAGAAAAACCATGAGACTTCCCCCTCGCCGCGAGATGAGGCCCGATTCCCCTGCACTGCGTGCAGAGCAATTCCGTGTTGCACATCACACATGAAAGGAGCCTTGATTTCCTTGATGGCACTCCAGAGAAACCCCAAGAACTCTGTTTCAAGGCTAGAGGGATCCTGAGGTCACTGTAGCAACACGAAAGAGCTCCGTGGACCAAAAATCAACTCGAGATGAGAGGTTTGTCTCTGGCTTCGACTCCAGAGGAATACCACCTTACCACAAGCACCTCAAGAGGAGGCTTCTCTCAGCTCTAGGTATGTGAGAGGGACCCTGATTTTGCGGCCTGAAGTGGAATGGACACCGCGATGCCCTGGCTCGAAATAAGGCCGGATATCCCTGCAGTGACTTGAAAGCAGGCTCGTCTTGATTCTCCTAAGACGAAAGGATGTCTGAATCCCCTGTGGAGACCACAGAGAAAGACCTAGTTCCCCAACTCATGGCGACCGGAGGACTCACATCCTTTGAAAACTTCAGAGGTATGCGGAGATCAGTGTCTCCAAAGGAGACGATGCCTGACTCCTCGTGAAACTTGATAGGAGTCCCAGGATTCCTGTGGCACGTGGAAAGGGACCCTTGGTCTCCCGCCTCAGCTGGAGAGGCGTCCCAATTGCCCTGCCAAGCCTCGAGGAGAATCCCGAGTTGTCCCTCGCAACTAGGCAGGAGTCCTGACGTTGCGGAACAAACACGTGGGTGGAAGGGCCATCCCCGTCGTAACTCGAGAATATACCCCAGGTTCCCGCCGCAACTCGAGAAAAACCATGAGACTTCCCCCTCGCCGCGAGATGAGGCCCGATTCCCCTGCACTGCGTGCAGAGCAATTCCGTGTTGCACATCACACATGAAAGGAGCCTTGATTTCCTTGATGGCACTCCAGAGAAACCCCAAGAACACTGTTTCCAGGGTAGAGGGATCCTGAGGTCACTGTAGCAACAGGAAAGAGCTCCGAGGACCAAAAATCAACTCGAGATGAGAGGTTAGTCCCTGGCTTCGACTCCAGAGGAATACCACCTTACCACAAGCACCTCAAGAGGAGGCTTCTCTCAGCTCTAGCTATGTGAGAGGGACCCTGAGTTTGCGGCCTCAAGTGGAATGGACACCGCGATGCCCTGACTCGAAATAAGGCCGGATATCCCTGCAGTGACTTGAATGCAGGCTCGTCTTGCATCTCCCAAGATGAAAGGATGTCTGAATCCCCTCTGGAGAATACAGTGAAAGACATAGTTCACCACTTCATTGCGACCGGAGGCCTCACAACCTTTGAAAACTCCAGAGGTGTGCGGAGATCAGTGCCTCCAAAGGAGACGATGCCTGACTCCTCGTGAAACTTGATAGGAGTCCCAGGATTCCTGTGGCACGTGGAAAGGGACACTTGGTCTCCCGCCTCAGCTGGAGAGTCGTCCCAATTGCCCTGCCAAGCCTCGAGGAGAATCCCGAGTTGTCCCTCGCAACTAGGCAGGAGTCCTGCCGTCGCTGAACAAACACGTGGGTGGAAGGGCCATCCCCGTCGTAACTCGAGAATATACCCCAGGTTCCCGCCGCAACTCGAGAAAAACCATGAGACTTCCCCCTCCCCGCGAGATGAGGCCCGATTCCCCTGCACTGCGTGCAGAGCAATTCCGTGTTACACATCACACATGAAAGGAGCCTTGATTTCCTTGATGGCACTCCAGAGAAACCCCAAGAACACTGTTTCAAGGCTAGAGGGATCCTGAGTTCACTGTAGCAACACGAAAGAGCTCCGTGGACGAAAAATCAACTCAAGATGAGAGGTTAGTCCCTGGCTTCGACTCCAGAGGAATACCACCTTACCACAAGCACCTCAAGAGGAGGCTTCTCTCAGCTCTGGGTATGTGAGAGGGACCCTGAGTTTGCGGCCTCAAGTGGAATGGACTCCGCGATGCCCTGGCTCGAAATAAGGCCGGATATCCCTGCAGTGACTTGAATGCAGGCTCGTCTTGCATCTCCCAAGACGAAAGGATGTCTGAATCCCCTGTGGAGACCACGGAGAAAGACCTAGTTGCCCACCTCATCGCGACCGGAGGCCTCACATACTTTGAAAACTCCAGAGGTACGCGGAGATCAGTGCCTCCAAAGGAGACGATGCCTGACTCCTCGTGAAACTTGATAGGAGTCCCAGGATTCCTGTGGCACATGGAAAGGGACCCTTGGTCTCCCGCCTCAGCTGGAGAGGCGTCCCAATTGCCGTGCCAAGCCTCGAGGAGAATTCCGAGTTCTCCCTCGCAACTAGGCAGGAGTCCTGACGTCGCTGAAGAAACACGAGTGTGGAAGGGCCATCCCCGTCGTAACTCGAGAATATACCCCAGGTTCCCGCCGCAACTCGAGAAAAACCATGAGACTTCCCCCTCGCCGCGAGATGAGGCCTGATTCCCCTGCACTGCGTGCAGAGCAATTCCGTGTTGCACATCACACATGAAAGGAGCCTTGATTTCCTTGGTGGCACTCCAGAGAAACCCCAAGAACACTCTTTCAAGGCTAGAAGGATCCTGAGGTCACTGTAGCAACACGAAAGAGCTCCGTGGACGAAAAATCAACTCGAGATGAGAGGTTAGTCCCTGGCTTCGACTCCAGAGGAATACCACCTTACGACAAGCACCTCAAGAGGAGGCTTCTCTCAGCTCTAGGTATGTGAGAGGGGCCCTGAGTTTGCGACCTCAAGTGGAATGGACACCGTGATGTCCTGATTCGAAATAAGGCCGGATATCCCTGCAGTGACTTGAATGCAGGCTCGTCTTGCATCTCCCAAGATGAAAGGATGTCTGAATTTCCTGTGGAGACCACAGAGAAAGACCTAGTTCCCCACCTCATTGCGACCGGAGGCCTCACATCCTTTGAAAACTCCAGAGGTACGCGGAGATCAGTGCCTCCAAAGGAGACGATGCCTGACTCCTCTTGAAACTTGATAGGAGTCCCAGGATTCCTGTGGCACATGGAAAGGGAACCTTGGTCTCCCGCCTCAGCTGGAGAGGCGTCCCAATTGCCCTGCCAAGCCTCGAGGAGAATCCCGAGTTGTCCCTCGCAACTAGGCAGGAGTCCTGACGTCGCTGAACAAACACGTGTGTGGAAGGGCCATCCCCGTCGTAACTCGAGAATATACCCCAGGTTCCCGCCGCAACTCGAGAAAAACCATGAGACTTCCCCCTCGCCGCGAGCTGAGGCCCGATTCCCCTGCACTGCGTGCAGAGCAATTCCGTGTTGCACATCACACATGAAAGGAGCCTTGATTTCCTTGGTGGCACTCCAGAGAAACCCCAAGAACACTGTTTCAAGGCTAGAGGGATCCTGAGATCACTGTAGCAACACGAAAGAGCTCCGTGGACGAAAAATCAACTCGAGATGAGAGGTTAGTCCCTGGCTTCGACTCCAGAGGAATACCACCTTACCACAAGCACCTCAAGAGGAGGCTTCTCTCAGCTCTAGGTATGTGAGAGGGACCCTGAGTTTGCGGCCTCAAGTGGAATGGACACCGCGATGCCCTGGCTCGAAATAAGGCCGGATATCCCTGCAGTGACTTGAATGCAGGCTCGTCTTGCATCTCCCAAGACGAAAGGATGTCTGAATCCCCTGTGGAGACCACAGAGAAAGACCTAGTTCCCCACCTCATCGCGACCGGAGGCCTCATATACTTTGAAAACTTCAGAGGTACGCGGAGATCAGTGCCTCCAAAGGAGATGATGCCTGACTCCTCGTGAAACTTGATAGGAGTCCCAGGATTCCTGTGGCACGTGGATGGGGACCCTTGGTCTCCCGCCTCAGCTGGAGAGGCGTCCCAATTGCCCTGCCAAGCCTCGAGGAGAATCCTGAGTTGTCCCTCGAAACTAGGCAGGAGTCCTGACTACGCTGAAGAAACACGTGGGTGGAAGGGCCATCCCCGTCGTTACTTGAGAATATACCCCAGGTTCCCGCCGCAACTCGTGAAAAACCATGAGACTTCCCCCTCGCCGAGAGATGAGGCCCGATTCCCCTGCACTGCATGCAGAGCAATTCCGTGTTGCACATCACACATGAAAGGAGCCTTGATTTCCTTGATGGCACTCCAGAGAAACCCCAAGAACACTGTTTCAAGGCTAGAGGGATCCTGAGGTCACTGTAGCAGCACGAAAGAGCTCCATGGACCAAACATCAACACGAGATGACAGGTTAGTCCCTGGCTTCGACTCCAGAGGAATACCACCTTACCACAAGCACCTCAAGAGGAGGCTTCACTCAGCTCTAGGTATGTGAGAGGGACCCTGAGTTTGCGGCCTCAAGTGGAATGGACACCGCGATGCCCTGACTCGAAATATGGCCGGATATTCCTGCAGTGACTTGAATGCAGGCTCGTCTTGCATCTCCCAAGACGAAAGGATGTCTGAATCCCCTGTGGAGACCACAGAGAAAGACCTAGTTCCCCACCTCATCGCGACCGGAGGCCTCACATCCTTTGAAAACTCCAGAGGTACGCAGAGATCAGTGCCTGCAAAGGAGACGATGTCTGACTGCTCATGAACCTTGATAGGAGTCCCAGGATTCCTGTGGCAAGTGGAAAGGGACCCTTGGTCTCCCGCCTCAGCTGGAGAGGCATCCCAATTGCCCTGCCAAGCCTCGAGGAGAATCCCGAGTTGTCCCTCGCAACTAGGCAGGAGTCCTGACGTCGCTGAACAAACACGTGGGTGGAAGGGCCATCCCCGTCGTAACTCGAGAATATAGCCCAGGTTCCCGCCGCAACTCGAGAAAAACCATGAGACTTCCCCCTTGCCGCGAGATGAGGCCCGATTCCCCTGCACTGCATGCAGAGCAATTCCGTGTTGCACATCACACATGAAAGGAGCCTTGATTTCCTTGATGGCACTCCAGAGAAACCCCAAGAACACTGTTTCAAGGCTAGAGGGATCCTGAGGTCACTGTAGCAACACGAAAGTCCTCCGTGGACCAAAAATCAACTCGAGATGAGAGGTTAGTCCCTGACTTCGACTCCAGAGGAATACCACCTTACCACAATCATCTCAAGAGGAGGCTTCTCTCAGCTCTGGGTATGTGAGAGGGACCCTGAGTTTGCGGCCTCAAGTGGAATGGAGACCGCGATGCCCTGACTTGAAATAAGGCCGGATATCCCTGCAGTGACTTGGATGCAGGCTCGTCTTGCATCTCCCAAGACGAAAGGATGTCTGAATCCCCTGTGGAGACCACGGAGAAAGACCTAGTTCCCCACCTCATCGCGACCGGAGGCCACACATACTTTGAAAACTCCAGAGGTACGCGGAGATCAGTGCCTCCAAAGGAGACGATGCCTGACTCCTCCTGAAACTTGATAGGAGTCCCAGGATTCCTGTGGCACGTGGAAAGGGACCCTTGGTCTCCCGCCTCAGCTGGAGAGGCGTCCCAATTGCCCTGCCAAGCCTCGAGGAGAATCCCGAGTTGTCCCTCGCAACTAGGCAGGAGTCCTGAAGTCGCTGAAGAAACACGTGTGTGGAAGGGCCATCCCCGTCGAAACTCGAGAATATACCCCAGGTTCCCGCCGCAATTCGAGAAAAACCATGAGACTTCCCCCTCGCCGCGAGATGAGGCCCGATTCCCCTGCACTGCGTGCAGAGCAATTCCGTGTTGCACATCACACATGAAAGGAGCCTTGATTTCCTTGATGGCACTCCAGAGAAACCCCAAGAACTCTGTTTCAAGGCTAGAGGGATCCTGAGGTCACTGTAGCAACACGAAAGA
Source organism: Cervus elaphus (assembly GCF_910594005.1). Classification (NCBI taxonomy): domain Eukaryota; kingdom Metazoa; phylum Chordata; class Mammalia; order Artiodactyla; family Cervidae; genus Cervus; species Cervus elaphus. Next base: position 10,887,282 of record NC_057838.1, on the reverse strand, counting down.
GCTCCGTGGACCAAAAATCAACTCGAGATGAGAGGTTAGTCCCTGGCTTCGACTCCAGAGGAATACCACCTTACCACAAGCACCTCAAGAGGAGGCTTCTCTCAGCTCTAGGTATGTGAGAGGGACCCTGAGTTTGCGGCCTCAAGTGGAATGGACACCGCGATGCCCTGGCTCGAAATAATGCCAGATATCCCTGCAGTGACTTGAATGCAGGCTCGTCTTGATTCTTCTAAAACGGAAGGATGTCTGAATCCCCTGTTCAGACCACAGAGAAAGACCTATTTCCCCACCTCATAGCGACCGGAGGCCTCACATCCTTTGAAAACTCCAGAGGTACGCGCGGAGATCAGTGCCTCCAAAGGAGACGATGCCTGACTCCTCGTGAAACTTGATAGGAGTCCCAGGATTCCTGTGGCACGTGGAAAGGGACCCTTGGTCTCCCGCCTCAGCTGGAGAGGCGTCCCAATTGCCCTGCCAAGCCTCGAGGAGAATCCCGAGTTGTCCCTCGCAACTAGGCAGGAGTCCTGACGTCGCTGAACAAACACGTGGGTGGAAGGGCCATCCCCGTCGTAACTCGAGAATATACCCCAGGTTCCCGCCGCAACTCGAGAAAAACCATGAGACTTCCCCCTCGCCGCGAGATGAGGCCCGATTCCCCTGCACTGCGTGCAGAGCAATTCCGTGTTGCACATCACACATGAAAGGAGCCTTGATTTCCTTGATGGCACTCCAGAGAAACCCCAAGAACACTGTTTCAAGGCTAGAGGGATCCTGAGGTCACTGTAGCAACACGAAAGACCTCCGTGGACCAAAAATCAACTCGAGATGAGAGGTTAGTCCCTGACTTCGACTCCAGAGGAATACCACCTTACCACAATCATCTCAAGAGGAGGCTTCTCTCAGCTCTAGGTATGTGAGAGGAACCCTGAGTTTGCGGCCTCAAGTGGAATGGACACCGCGATGCCCTGACTTGAAATAAGACCGGATATCCCTGCAGTGACTTGGATGCAGGCTCGTCTTGCATCTCCCAAGACGAAAGGATGTCTGAATCCCCTGTGGAGACCACAGAGAAAGAACTAGTTCCCCACCTCATCGCGACCGGAGGCCTCACATCCTTTGAAAACTCCAGAGGTACGCGGAGATCAGTGCCTCCAAAGGAGAGGATGCCTGACTCCTCGAGAAACTTGGTAGGAGTCCCAGGATTCCTGTGGCACGTGGAAAGGGACCCTTGGTCTCCCGCCTCAGCTGGAGAGGCGTCCCAATTGCCCTGCCAAGCCTCGAGGAGAATCCCGAGTTGTCCCTCGCAACTACGCAGGAGTCCTGACGTCACTGAAAAAACACGTGGGTGGAAGGGCCATCCCCGTCGTTACTCGAGATTATACCCCAGGTTCCCGCCGCAACTCGAGAAAAACCATGAGACTTCCCCCTCGCCGCGAGATGAGGCCCGATTCCCCTGCACTGCGTGCAGAGCAATTCCGTGTTGCACATCACACATGAAAGGAGCCTTGATTTCCTTGATGGCACTCCAGAGAAACCCCAAGAACACTGTTTCAAGGCTAGAGGGATCCTGAGGTCACTGTAGCAACACAAAAGAGCTCCGTCGACGAAAAATCAACTCGAGATGAGAGGTTAGTCCCTGGCTTCGACTGCAGAGGAATACCACCTTACCACAAGCACCTCAAGAGGAGGCTTCTCTCAGCTCTAGGTATGTGAGACGGACCCTGAGTTTGCGGCCTCAAGTGGAATGGACACCGCGATGCCCTGACTCGAAATAAGGCCGGATATCCCTGCAGTGACTTAAATGCAGGCTCGTCTGGCATCTCCCAAGACGAAAGGATGTCTGAATCCCCTGTGGAGACCACGGAGAAAGACCTAGTTCCCCACCTCATCGTACCGGAGGCCTCACATACTTTGAAAACTCCAGAGGTACGCGGAGATCAGTGCCTCCAAAGGAGATGATGCCTGACTCCTCGTGAACCTTGATAGGAGTCCCAGGATTCCTATGGCACGTGGAAAGGGACCCTTGGTCTCCCGCCTCAGCTGGAGAGGCGTCCCAATTTCCCTGCCAAGCCTCGAGGAGAATCCCGAGTTGTCCCTCGCAACTAGGCAGGAGTCCTGACGTCGCTGAACAAACACGTGGGTGGAAGGGCCATCCCCGTCGTAACTCGAGAATATACCCCAGGTTCCCGCCGCAACTCGAGAAAAACCATGAGACTTCCCCCTCGCCGCGAGATGAGGCCTGATTCCCCTGCACTGCGTGCAGAGCAATTCCGTGTTGCACATCACACATGAAAGGAGCCTTGATTTCCTTGATGGCACTCCAGAGAAACCCCAAGAACTCTGTTTCAAGGCTAGAGGGATCCTGAGGTCACTGTAGCAACACGAAAGAGCTCCGTGGACCAAAAATCAACTCGAGATGAGAGGTTAGTCCCTGGCTTCGACTCCAGAGGAATACCACCTTACCACAAGCACTTCAAGAGGAGGCTTCTCTCAGCTCTAGGTATGTGAGAGGGACCCTGAGTTTGCGGCCTCAAGTGGAATGGACACCGCGATGCCCTGGCTCGAAATAATGCCAGATATCCCTGCAGTGACTTGAATGCAGGCTCGTCTTGATTCTTCCAAAACGAAAGGATGTCTGAATCCCCTGTTCAGACGACAGAGAAAGACCTAGTTCCCCACCTCATAGCGACCGGAGGCCTCACATCCTTTGAAAACTCCAGAGGTACGCGGAGATCAGTGCCTCCAAAGGAGACGATGCCTGACTCCTCGTGAAACTTGATAGGAGTCCCAGGATTCCTGTGGCACGTGGAAAGGGACCCTTGGTCTCCCGCCTCAGCTGGAGAGGCGTCCCAATTGCCCTGCCAAGCCTCGAGGAGAATCCCGAGTTGTCCCTCGCAACTAGGCAGGAGTCCTGACGTCGCTGAACAAACACGTGGGTGGAAGGGCCATCCCCGTCGTAACTCGAGAATATACCCCAGGTTCCCGCCGCAACTCGAGAAAAACCATGAGACTTCCCCCTCGCCGCGAGATGAGGCCCGATTCCCCTGCACTGCGTGCAGAGCAATTCCGTGTTGCACATCACACATGAAAGGAGCCTTGATTTCCTTGATGGCACTCCAGAGAAACCCCAAGAACACTGTTTCAAGGCTAGAGGGATCCTGAGGTCACTGTAGCAACACAAAAGAGCTCCGTCGACGAAAAATCAACTCGAGATGAGAGGTTAGTCCCTGGCTTCGACTGCAGAGGAATACCACCTTACCACAAGCACCTCAAGAGGAGGCTTCTCTCAGCTCTAGGTATGTGAGAGGGACCCTGAGTTTGCGGCCTCAAGTGGAATGGACACCGCGATGCCCTGACTCGAAATAAGGCCGGATATCCCTGCAGTGACTTAAATGCAGGCTCGTCTGGCATCTCCCAAGACGAAAGGATGTCTGAATCCCCTGTGGAGACCACGGAGAAAGACCTAGTTCCCCACCTCATCGCGACCGGAGGCCTCACATACTTTGAAAACTCCAGAGGTACGCGGAGATCAGTGCCTCCAAAGGAGACGATGCCTGACTCCTCGTGAAACTTGATAGGAGTCCCAGGATTCCTGTGGCACATGGAAAGGGACCCTTGGTCTCCCGCCTCAGCTGGAGAGGCGTCCCAATTGCCCTGCCAAGCCTCGAGGAGAATCCCGAGTTGTCCCTCGCAACTAGGCAGGAGTCCTGAAGTCGCTGAAGAAACACGTGTGTGGGAGGGCCATCCCCGTCGTAACTCGAGAATATACCCCAGGTTCCCGCCGCAACTCGAGAAAAACCATGAGACTTCCCCCTCGCCGCGAGATGAGGCCTGATTCCCCTGCACTGCTTGCAGAGCAATTCCGTGTTGCACATCACACATGAAAGGAGCCTTGATTTCCTTGATGGCACTCCAGAGAAACCCCAAGAACACTGTTTCCAGGGTAGAGGGATCCTGAGGTCACTGTAGCAACAGGAAAGAGCTCCGAGGACAAAAAATCAACTCGAGATGAGAGGTTAGTCCCTGGCTTCGACTCCAGAGGAATACCACCTTACCACAAGCACCTCAAGAGGAGGCTTCTCTCAGCTCTAGCTATGTGAGAGGGACCCTGAGTTTGCGGCCTCAAGTGGAATGGACACCGCGATGCCCTGACTCGAAATAAGGCCGGATATCCCTGCAGTGATTGAATGCAGGCTCGTCTTGCATCTCCCAAGATGAAAGGATGTCTGAATCCCCTGTGGAGAATACAGTGAAAGACATAGTTCACCACTTCATTGCGACCGGAGGCCTCACATCCTTTGAAAACTCCAGCGGTATGCGGAGATCAGTGCCTCCAAAGGAGACGATGCCTGACTCCTCGTGAAACTTGATAGGAGTCCCAGGATTCCTGTGGCACGTGGAAAGGGACCCTTGGTCTCCCGCGTCAGCTGGAGAGGCGTCCCAATTGCCCTGCCAAGCCTCGAGGAGAATCCCGAGTTGTCCCTCGCAACTAGGCAGGAGTCCTGACGTCGCTGAACTAACACGTGGGTGGAAGGGCCATCCCCGTCGTAACTCGAGAATATACCCCAGGTTCCCGCCGCAACTCGAGAAAAACCATGAGACTTCCCCCTCGCCGCGAGATGAGGCCCGATTCCCCTGCACTGCGTGCAGAGCAATTCCGTGTTGCACATCACACATGAAAGGAGCCTTGATTTCCTTGATGGCACTCCAGAGAAACCCCAAGAACACTGTTTCAAGGCTAGAGGGATCCTGAGGTCACTGTAGCAACACGAAAGAGCTCCGTGGACGAAAAATCAACTCGAGATGAGAGGTTAGTGCCTGGCTTCGACTCCAGAGGAATACCACCTTACCACAAGCACCTCAAGAGGAGGCTTCTCTCAGCTCTAGGTATGTGAGAGGGACCCTGAGTTTGCGGCCTCAAGTGGAATGGACTCCGCGATGCCCTGGCTCGAAATAAGGCCAGATATCCCTGCAGTGACTTGAATGCAGGCTCGTCTTGCATCTCCCAAGACGAAAGGATGTCTGAATCCCCTGTGGAGACCACAGAGAAAGACCTAGTTCCCCACCTCATCGCGACCGGAGGCCTCACATACTTTGAAAACTCCAGAGGTACGCGGAGATCAGTGCCTCCAAAGGGGATGATTCCTGACTCCTCGTGAAACTTGATAGGAGTCCCAGGATTCCTGTGGCACATGGAAAGGGACCCTTGGTCTCCCGCCTCAGCTGGAGAGGCGTCCCAATTGCCCTGCCAAGCCTCGAGGAGAATTCCGAGTTGTCCCTCGCAACTAGGCAGGAGTCCTGACGTCGCTGAAGAAACACGAGTGTGGAAGGGCCATCCCCGTCGTAACTCGAGAATATACCCCAGGTTCCCACCGCAACTCGAGAAAAACCATGAGACTTCCCCCTCGCCGCGAGATGAGGCCTGATTCCCCTGCACTGCGTGCAGAGCAATTCCGTGTTGCACATCACACATGAAAGGAGCCTTGATTTCCTTGGTGGCACTCCAGAGAAATACCAAGAACACTCTTTCAAGGCTAGAGGGATCCTGAGGTCACTGTAGCAACACGAAAGAGCTCCGTGGACCAAAAATCAACTCGAGATGAGAGGTTAGTCCCTGGCTTCGACTCCAGAGGAATACCACCTTACCACAAGCACCTCAAGAGGAGGCTTCTCTCAGCTCTAGGTATGTGAGAGGGGCCCTGAGTTTGCGACTTCAAGTGGAATGGACACCGTGATGCCCTGACTCGAAATAAGGCCGGATATCCCTGCAGTGACTTGAATGCAGGCTCGTCTTGCATCTCCCAAGACGAAAGGATGTCTGAATCCCCTGTGGAGACCACAGAGAAAGACCTAGTTTCCCACCTCATCGCGACCGGAGGCCTCACATACTTTGAAAACTCCAGAGGTTCGCGGAGATCAGTGCCTCCAAAGGAGATGATGCCTGACTCCTCGTGAAACTTGATAGGAGTCCCAGGATTCCTGTGGCACGTGGATAGGGACCCTTGGTCTCCCGCCTCAGCTGGAGAGGCGTCCCAATTGCCCTGCCAAGCCTCGAGGAGAATCCCGAGTTGTCCCTCGCAACTAGGCAGGAGTCCTGACTACGCTGAAGAAACACGTGGGTGGAAGGGCCATCCCCGTCGTTACTCGAGAATATACCCCAGGTTCCCGCCGCAACTCGAGAAAAACCATGAGACTTCCCCCTCGCCGCGAGATGAGGCCCGATTCCCCTGTACTGCATGCAGAGCAATTCCGTGTTGCACATCACACATGAAAGGAGCCTTGATTTTCTTGATGGCACTCCAGAGAAACCCCAAGAACACTGTTTCAAGGCTAGAGGGATCCTGAGGTCACTGTAGCAGCACGAAAGAGCTCCATGGACCAAACATCAACTCGAGATGACAGGTTAGTCCCTGGCTTCGACTCCAGAGGAATACCACCTTACCACAAGCACCTCAAGAGGAGGCTTCTCTCAGTTCTAGGTATGTGAGAGGGACCCTGAGTTTGCGGCCTCAAGTGGAATGGACACCGCGATGCCCTGACTCGAAATAAGGCCGGATATTCCTGCAGTGACTTGAATGCAGGCTCGTCTTGCATCTCCCAAGACGAAAGGATGTCTGAATCCCCTGTGGAGACCACAGAGAAAGACCTAGTTCCCCACCTCATCGCGACCGGAGGCCTCACATCCTTTGAAAACTCCAGAGGTACGCGGAGATCAGTGCCTGCAAAGGAGACGATGTCTGACTCCTCATGAACCTTGATAGGAGTCCCAGGATTCCTGTGGCAAGTGGAAAGGGACCCTTGGTCTCCCGCCTCAGCTGGAGAGGCATCCCAATTGCCCTGCCAAGCCTCGAGGAGAATCCCGAGTTGTCCCTCGCAACTAGGCAGGAGTCCTGACGTCGCTGAAGAAACACGTGGGTGGAAGGGCCATCCCCGTCGTAACTCGAGAATATAGCCCAGGTTCCCACCGCAACTCGAGAAAAACCATGAGACTTCCCCCTTGCCGCGAGATGAGGCCCGATTCCCCTGCACTGCATGCAGAGCAATTCCGTGTTGCACATCACACATGAAAGGAGCCTTGATTTCCTTGATGGCACTCCAGAGAAACCCCAAGAACACTGTTTCAAGGCTAGAGGGATCCTGAGGTCACTGTAGCAACACGAAAGACCTCCGTGGACCAAAAATCAACTCGAGATGAGAGGTTAGTTCCTGACTTCGACACCAGAGGAATACCACCTTACCACAATCATCTCAAGAGGAGGCTTCTCTCAGCTCTAGGTATGTGAGAGGGACCCTGAGTTTGCGGCCTCAAGTGGAATGGACTCCGCGATGCCCTGGCTCGAAATAAGGCCAGATATCCCTGCAGTGACTTGAATGCAGGCTCGTCTTGCATCTCCCAAGACGAAAGGATGTGTGAATCCCCTGTGGAGACCACAGAGAAAGACCTAGTTCCCCACCTCATCGCGACCGGAGGCCTCACATACTTTGAAAACTCCAGAGGTACGCGGAGATCAGTGCCTCCAAAGGGGACGATTCCTGACTCCTCGTGAAACTTGATAGGAGTCCCAGGATTCCTGTGGCACATGGAAAGGGACCCTTGGTCTCCCGCCTCAGCTGGAGAGGCGTCCCAATTGCCCTGCCAAGCCTCGAGGAGAATTCCGAGTTGTCCCTCGCAACTAGGCAGGAGTCCTGACATCGCTGAAGAAACACGAGTGTGGAAGGGCCATCCCCGTCGTAACTCGAGAATATACCCCAGGTTCCCACCGCAACTCGAGAAAAACCATGAGACTTCCCCCTCGCCGCGAGATGAGGCCTGATTCCCCTGCACTGCGTGCAGAGCAATTCCGTGTTGCACATCACACATGAAAGGAGCCTTGATTTCCTTGGTGGCACTCCAGAGAAATACCAAGAACACTCTTTCAAGGCTAGAGGGATCCTGAGGTCACTGTAGCAACACGAAAGAGCTCCGTGGACCAAAAATCAACTCGAGATGAGAGGTTAGTCCCTGGCTTCGACTCCAGAGGAATACCACCTTACCACAAGCACCTCAAGAGGAGGCTTCTCTCAGCTCTAGGTATGTGAGAGGGGCCCTGAGTTTGCGACTTCAAGTGGAATGGACACCGTGATGCCCTGAGTCGAAATAAGGCCGGATATCCCTGCAGTGACTTGAATGCAGGCTCGTCTTGCATCTCCCAAGACGAAAGGATGTCTGAATCCCCTGTGGAGACCACAGAGAAAGACCTAGTTTCCCACCTCATCGCGACCGGAGGCCTCACATACTTTGAAAACTCCAGAGGTACGCGGAGATCAGTGCCTCCAAAGGAGATGATGCCTGACTCCTCGTGAAACTTGATAGGAGTCCCAGGATTCCTGTGGCACGTGGATAGGGACCCTTGGTCTCCCGCCTCAGCTGGAGAGGCGTCCCAATTGCCCTGCCAAGCCTCGAGGAGAATCCCGAGTTGTCCCTCGAAACTAGGCAGGAGTCCTGACTACGCTGAAGAAACACGTGGGTGGAAGGGCCATCCCCGTCGTTACTCGAGAATATACCCCAGGTTCCCGCCGCAACTCGAGAAAAACCATGAGACTTCCCCCTCGCCGCGAGATGAGGCCCGATTCCCCTGTACTGCATGCAGAGCAATTCCGTGTTGCACATCACACATGAAAGGAGCCTTGATTTTCTTGATGGCACTCCAGAGAAACCCCAAGAACACTGTTTCAAGGCTAGAGGGATCCTGAGGTCACTGTAGCAGCACGAAAGAGCTCCATGGACCAAACATCAACTCGAGATGAGAGGTTAGTCCCTGGCTTCGACTCCAGAGGAATACCACCTTACCACAAGCACCTCAAGAGGAGGCTTCTCTCAGTTCTAGGTATGTGAGAGGGACCCTGAGTTTGCGGCCTCAAGTGGAATGGACACCGCGATGCCCTGACTCGAAATAAGGCCGGATATTCCTGCAGTGACTTGAATGCAGGCTCGTCTTGCATCTCCCAAGACGAAAGGATGTCTGAATCCCCTGTGGAGACCACAGAGAAAGACCTAGTTCCCCACCTCATCGCGACCGGAGGCCTCACATCCTTTGAAAACTCCAGAGGTACGCGGAGATCAGTGCCTGCAAAGGAGACGATGTCTGACTCCTCATGAACCTTGATAGGAGTCCCAGGATTCCTGTGGCAAGTGGAAAGGGACCCTTGGTCTCCCGCCTCAGCTGGAGAGGCATCCCAATTGCCCTGCCAAGCCTCGAGGAGAATCCCGAGTTGTCCCTCGCAACTAGGCAGGAGTCCTGACGTCGCTGAAGAAACACGTGGGTGGAAGGGCCATCCCCGTCGTAACTCGAGAATATAGCCCAGGTTCCCACCGCAACTCGAGAAAAACCATGAGACTTCCCCCTTGCCGCGAGATGAGGCCCGATTCCCCTGCACTGCATGCAGAGCAATTCCGTGTTGCACATCACACATGAAAGGAGCCTTGATTTCCTTGATGGCACTCCAGAGAAACCCCAAGAACACTGTTTCAAGGCTAGAGGGATCCTGAGGTCACTGTAGCAACACGAAAGACCTCCGTGGACCAAAAATCAAATCGAGATGAGAGGTTAGTTCCTGACTTCGACACCAGAGGAATACCACCTTACCACAATCATCTCAAGAGGAGGCTTCTCTCAGCTCTAGGTATGTATGAGGAACCCTGAGTTTGCGGCCTCAAGTGGAATGGACACCGCGATGCCCTGACTTGAAATAAGGCCGGATATCCCTGCAGTGACTTGGATGCAGGCTCGTCTTGCATCTCCCAAGACGAAAGGATGTGTGAATCCCCTGTGGAGACCACAGAGAAAGACCTAGTTCCCCACCTCATAGCGACCGGAGGCCTCACATCCTTTGAAAACTCCAGAGGTACGCGGAGATCAGTGCCTCCAAAGGAGACGATGCCTGACTCCTCGTGAAACTTGATAGGAGTCCCAGGATTCCTGTGGCACGTGGAAAGGGACCCTTGGTCTCCCGCCTCAGCTGGAGAGGCGTCCCAATTGCCCTGCCAAGCCTCGAGGAGAATCCCGAGTTGTCCCTCGCAACTAGGCAGGAGTCCTGACGTCGCTGAACTAACACGTGGGTGGAAGGGCCATCCCCGTCGTAACTCGAGAATATACCCCAGGTTCCCGCCGCAACTCGAGAAAAACCATGAGACTTCCCCCTCCCCGCGAGATGAGGCCCGATTCCCCTGCACTGCGTGCAGAGCAATTCCGTGTTGCACATCACACATGAAAGGAGCCTTGATTTCCTTGATGGCACTCCAGAGAAACCCCAAGAACACTGTTTCAAGGCTAGAGGGATCCTGAGGTCACTGTAGCAACACGAAAGACCTCCGTGGACCAAAAATCAACTCGAGATGAGAGGTTAGTCCCTGACTTCGACTCCAGAGGAATACCACCTTACCACAATCATCTCAAGAGGAGGCTTCTCTCAGCTCTAGGTATGTGAGAGGGACCCTGAGTTTGCGGCCTCAAGTGGAATGGACACCGCGATGCCCTGACTCGAAATAAGGCCGGATATCCATGCAGTGACTTGGATGCAGTCTCGTCTTCCATCTCCCAAGAGGAAAGGATGTGTGAATCCCCTGTGGAGACCACAGAGAAAGACCTAGTTCCCCACCTCATAGCGACCGGAGGCCTCACATCCTTTGAAAACTCCACGGGTAGGCGGAGATCAGTGCCTCCAAAGGAGACGATGCCTGACTCCTCGAGAAACTTGGTAGGAGACCCAGGATTCCTGTGGCACGTGGAAAGGGACACTTGGTCTTCCACCTCAGCTGGAGAGGCGTCCCAATTGCCCTGCCAAGCCTCGAGGAGAATCCCGAGTTGTCGCTCGTAACTACGCAGGAGTCCTGACATCGCTGAAAAAACACGTGTGTGGAAGGGCCATCCCCGTCGTTACTCGAGATTATACCCCAGGTTCCGCCGCAACTCGAGAAAAACGATGAGACTTCCCCCTCGCCGCGAGATGAGGCCCGATTCCCCTGCACTGCATGCAGAGCAATTATGTGTTGCACATCACACATGAAAGGAGCCTTGATTTCCTTGATGGCACTCCAGAGAAACCCCAAGAACACTGTTTCAAGGCTAGAGGGATCCTGAGGTCACTGTAGCAACACGAAAGAGCTCCGTGGACCAAAAATCAACTCGAGATGAGAGGTTAGTCCCTGGCTTCGACTCCAGAGGAATACCACCTTACCACAAGCACCTCAAGGGGAGGCTTCTCTCAGCTCTAGGTATGTGAGAGGGACCCTGAGTTTGCGGCCTCAAGTGGAATGGACACCGCGATGCCCTGACTCGAAATAAGGCTGGATATCCCTGCAGTGACTTGAATGCAGGCTAGTCTTGCATCTCCCAAGACGAAAGGATGTCTGAATCCCCTGTGGAGACCACAGAGAAAGACCTAGTTCCCCACCTCATCGCGACCGGAGGCCTCAAATCCTTTGAAAACTCCAGAGGTACGCGGAGATCAGTGCCTCCAAAGGAGACGATGCCTGACTCCTCGTGAAAATTGATTGGAGTCCCAGGATTCCTGTGGAACATGGAAAGGGACTCTTGGTCTCCCGCCTCAGCTGGAGAGGCGTCCCAATTGCCCTGCCAAGCCTCGAGGAGAATTCCAAGTTGTCCCTCGCAACTAGGCAGGAGTCCTGACGTCGCTGAAGAAACACGAGTGTGGAAGTGCCATCCCCGTCGTAACTCGAGAATATACCCCAGGTTCCCGCCGCAACTCGAGAAAAACCATGAGACTTCCCCCTCGCCGCGAGATGAGGCCTGATTCCCCTGCACTGCGTGCAGAGCAATTCCGTGTTGCACATCACACATGAAAGGAGCATTGGTTTCCTTTGTGGCTCTCCAGAGAAATACTAAGAACACTCTTTCAAGGCTAGAGGGATCCTGAGGTCACTGTAGCAACTCGAAAGAGCTCCGTGGACCACAAATCAACTCGAGATGAGAGGTTAGTCCCTGGCTTCGACTCCAGAGGACTACCACCTTACGACAAGCACCTCAAGAGGAGGCTTCTCTCAGCTCTAGGTATGTGAGAGGGGCCCTGAGTTTGCGGCCTCAAGTGGAATGGACACCGCGATGCCCTGGCTCGAAATAAGGCCGGATATCCCTGCAGTGACTTGAATGCAGGCTCGTCTTGCATCTCCCAAGACGAAAGGATGTCTGAATCCCCTGTGGAGACCACAGAGAAAGACCTAGTTCACCACCTCATCGCGACCGGAGGCCTCACATCCTTTGAAAACTCCAGAGGTACGCGGAGATCAGTGCCTCCAAAGGAGATGATGCCTGACTCCTCGTGAAACTTGATAGGAGTCCCAGGATTCCTGTGGCACGTGGATAAGGACCCTTGGTCTCCCGCCTCAGCTGGAGAGGCGTCCCAATTGCCCTGCCAAGCCTCGAGGAGAATCCCGAGTTGTCCCTCGCAACTAGGCAGGAGTCCTGACGTTGCTGAAGAAACACGTGGGTGGAAGGGCCATCCCCGTCGTAACTCGAGAATATACCCCAGGTTCCCGCCGCAACTCGAGAAAAACCATGAGACTTCCCCCTCGCCGCGAGCTGAGGCCCGATTCCCCTGCACTGCGTGCAGAGCAATTCCGTGTTGCACATCACACATAAAAGGAGCCTTGATTTCCTTGATGGCACTCCAGAGAAACCCCAAGAACACTGTTTCAAGGCTAGAGGGATCCTGAGATCACTGTAGCAACACGAAAGAGCTCCGTGGACGAAAAATCAACTCGAGATGAGAGGTTAGTTCCTGGCTTCGACTCCAGAGGAATACCACCTTACCACATGCACCTCAAGAGGAGGCTTCTCTCAGCTCTAGGTATGTGAGAGGGACCCTGAGTTTGCGGCCTCAAGTGGAATGGACACCGCGATGCCCTGGCTCGAAATAAGGCCGGATATCCCTGCAGTGACTTGAATGCAGGCTCGTCTTGCATCTCCCAAGACGAAAGGATGTCTGAATCCCCTCTGGAGACCACAGAGAAAGACCTAGTTCCCCACCTCATCGCGACCGGAGGCCTCACATACTTTGAAAACTCCAGAGGTACGCGGAGATCAGTGCCTCCAAAGGAGATGATGCCTGACTCCTCGTGAAACTTGATAGGAGTCCCAGGATTCCTGTGGCACGTGGATAGGGACCCTTGGTCTCCCGCCTCAGCTGGAGAGGCGTCCCAATTGCCCTGCAAAGCCTCGAGGAGAATCCCGAGTTTTCCCTCGAAACTAGGCAGGAGTCATGACTACGCTGAAGAAACACGTGGGTGGAAGGGCCATCCCCGTCGTTACTCGAGAATATACCCCAGGTTCCCGCCGCAACTCGAGAAAAACCATGAGACTTCCCCCTCGCCGCGAGATGAGGCCCGATTCCCCTGCACTGCGTGCAGAGCAATTCCGTGTTGCACATCACACATGAAAGGAGCCTTGATTTTCTTGATGGCACTCCAGAGAAACCCCAAGAACACTGTTTCAAGGCTAGAGGGATCCTGAGGTCACTGTAGCAGCACGAAAGAGCTCCATGGACCAAACATCAACTCGAGATGACAGGTTAGTCCCTGGCTTCGACTCCAGAGGAATACCACCTTACCACAAGCACCTCAAGAGGAGGCTTCTCTCAGCTCTAGGTATGTGAGAGGGACCCTGAGTTTGCGGCCTCAAGTGGAATGGACACCGCGATGCCCTGACTTGAAATAAGGCCGGATATCCCTGCAGTGACTTGGATACAGGCTCGTCTTGCATCTCCCAAGACGAAAGGATGTGTGAATCCCCTGTGGAGACCACAGAGAAAGACCTAGTTCCACACCTCATAGCGACCGGAGGCCTCACATCCTTTGAAAACTCCAGGGGTAGGCGGAGATCAGTGCCTCCAAAGGAGACGATGCCTGACTCCTCGAGAAACTTGGTAGGAGTCCCAGGATTCCTGTGGCACGTGGAAAGGGACCCTTGGTCTCCCGCCTCAGCTGGAGAGGCGTCCCAATTGCCCTGCCAAGCCTCGAGGAGAATCCCGAGTTGTCCCTCGCAACTACGCAGGAGTCCTGACGTCGCTGAAAAAATAGGTGGGTGGAAGGGCCATCCCCGTCGTTACTCGAGATTATACCCCAGGTTCCCGCCGCAACTCGAGAAAAACCATGAGACTTCCCCCTCGCCGCGAGATGAGGCCCGATTCCCCTGCACTGCGTGCAGAGCAATTCCGTGTTGCACATCACACATGAAAGGAGCCTTGATTTCCTTGATGGCACTCCAGAGAAACCCCAAGAACACTGTTTCAAGGCTAGAGGGATCCTGAGGTCACTGTAGCAACACTAAAGAGCTCCATGGACCAAAAATCAACTCGAGATGAGAGGTTAGTCCCTGGCTTCGACTCCAGAGGAATACCACCTTACCACAAGCACCTCACGAGTAGGCTTCTCTCAGGTCTAGGTATGTGGGAGGGACCCTGAGTTTGCGGCCTCAGGTGAAATGGACGCCACAATGCCCTGACTCGAAATAAGGCCGTATATTCCTGCAGTGACTTGGATGCAGGCTCGTCTTGCATCTCCCAAGATGAAAGGATGTCTGAATCCCCTGTGGAGACCACAGAGAAAGACCTAGTTCACCACCTCATCGCGACCGGAGGCCTCACATCCTTTGAAAACTCCAGAGGTACGCGGAGATCAGTGCCTCCAAACGAGACGATGCCTGACTCCTCGTGAACCTTGATAGGAGTCCCAGGATTCCTATGGCACGTGGAAAGGGACCCTTGGTCTCCCGCCTCAGCTGGAGAGGCGTCCCAATTTCCCTGCCAAGCCTCGAGGAAAATCGCGAGTTGTCCCTCGCAACTACGCAGGAGTCCTGACGTCGCTGAAAAAACACGTGGGTGGAAGGGCCATCCCCGTCGTAACTCGAGAATATACCCCAGGTTCCCGCCGCAACTCGAGAAAAACCATGAGACTTCCCCCTCGCCGCGAGATGAGGCCCGATTCCCCTGCACTGCGTGCAGAGCAATTCCGTGTTGCACATCACACATGAAAGGAGCCTTGATTTCCTTGATGGCACTCCAGAGAAACCCCAAGAACTCTGTTTCAAGGCTAGAGGGATCCTGAGGTCACTGTAGCAACACGAAAGAGCTCCGTGGACCAAAAATCAACTCGAGATGGGAGGTTTGTCTCTGGCTTCGACTCCAGAGGAATACCACCTTACCACAAGCACCTCAAGAGGAGGCTTCTCTCAGCTCTAGGTATGTGAGAGGGACCCTGATTTTGCGGCCTCAAGTGGAATGGACACCGCGATGCCCTGGCTCGAAATAATGCCAGATATCCCTGCAGTGACTTGAATGCAGGCTCGTCTTGATTCTCCTAAGACGAAAGGATGTCTGAATCCCCTGTGCAGACCACAGAGAAAGACCTAGTTCCCCACCTCATCGCGACCGGAGGCCTCACATCCTTTGAAAACTCCAGAGGTACGCGGAGATCAGTGCCTCCAAAGGAGACGATGCCTGACTCTTCGCGAAACTTGATAGGAGTCCCAGGATTCCTGTGGCACGTGGAAAGGGACCCTTGGTCTCCCGCCTCAGCTGGAGAGGCGTCCCAATTGCCCTGCCAAGCCTCGAGGATAATCCCGAGTTGTCCCTCGCAACTAGGCAGGAGTCCTGACGTCGCTGAACAAACACGTGGGTGGAAGGGCCATCCCCGTCGTAACTCGAGAATATACCCCAGGTTCCCGCCGCAACTCGAGAAAAACCATGAGACTTCCCCCTCGCCGCGAGATGAGGCCCGATTCCCCTGCACTGCGTGCAGAGCAATTTGGTGTTGCACATCACACATGAAAGGAGCCTTGATTTCCTTGATGGCACTCCAGAGAAACCCCAAGAACACTGTTTCCAGGGTAGAGGGATCCTGAGGTCACTGTAGCAACAGGAAAGAGCTCCGAGGACCAAAAATCAACTCGAGATGAGAGGTTAGTCCCTGGCTTCGACTCCAGAGGAATACCACCTTACCACAAGCACCTCAAGAGGAGGCTTCTCTCAGCTCTAGCTATGTGAGAGGGACCCTGAGTTTGCGGCCTCAAGTGGAATGGACACCGCGATGCCCTGACTCGAAATAAGGCCGGATATCCCTGCAGTGACTTGAATGCAGGCTCGTCTTGCATCTCCCAAGATGAAAGGATGTCTGAATCCCCTGTGGAGAATACAGTGAAAGACATAGTTCACCACTTCATTGCGACCGGAGGCCTCACAACCTTTGAAAACTCCAGAGGTATGCGGAGATCAGTGCCTCCAAAGGAGACGATGCCTGACTCCTCGTGAAACTTGATAGGAGTCCCAGGATTCCTGTGGCACGTGGAAAGGGACACTTGGTCTCCCGCCTCAGCTGGAGAGTCGTCCCAATTGCCCTGCCAAGCCTCGAGGAGAATCCCGAGTTGTCCCTCGCAACTAGGCAGGAGTCCTGACGTCGCTGAACTAACACGTGGGTGGAAGGGCCATCCCCGTCGTAACTCGAGAATATACCCCAGGTTCCCGCCGCAACTCGAGAAAAACCATGAGACTTCCCCCTCCCCGCGAGATGAGGCCCGATTCCCCTGCACTGCGTGCAGAGCAATTCCGTGTTGCACATCACACATGAAAGGAGCCTTGATTTCCTTGATGGCACTCCAGAGAAACCCCAAGAACACTGTTTCAAGGCTAGAGGGATCCTGAGGTCACTGTAGCAACACGAAAGAGCTCCGTGGACCAAAAATCAACTCGAGATGAAAGGTTAGTCCCTGGCTTCGACTCCAGAGGAATACCACCTTACCACAAGCACCTCAAGAGGAGGCTTCTCTCAGCTCTGGGTATGTGAGAGGGACCCTGAGTTTGCGGCCTCAAGTGGAATGGACTCCGCGATGCCCTGGCTCGAAATAAGGCCGGATATCCCTGCAGTGACTTGAATGCAGGCTCGTCTTGCATCTCCCAAGACGAAAGGATGTCTGAATCCCCTGTGGAGACCACGGAGAAAGACCTAGTTGCCCACCTCATCGCGACCGGAGGCCTCACATACTTTGAAAACTCCAGAGGTACGCAGAGATCAGTGCCTCCAAAGGAGACGATGCCTGACTCCTCGTGAAACTTGATAGGAGTCCCAGGATTCCTGTGGCACATGGAAAGGGACCCTTGGTCTCCCGCCTCAGCTGGAGAGGCGTCCCAATTGCCCTGCCAAGCCTCGAGGAGAATTCCGAGTTCTCCCTC
The DNA here is from genome assembly GCF_910594005.1 of Cervus elaphus. NCBI lineage: Eukaryota > Metazoa > Chordata > Mammalia > Artiodactyla > Cervidae > Cervus > Cervus elaphus. The sequence continues at coordinate 10,870,062 of NC_057838.1, read as the reverse complement.
GCAACTAGGCAGGAGTCCTGACGTCGCTGAAGAAACACGAGTGTGGAAGGGCCATCCCCGTCGTAACTCGAGAATATACCCCAGGTTCCCGCCGCAACTCGAGAAAAACCATGAGACTTCCCCCTCGCCGCGAGATGAGGCCTGATTCCCCTGCACTGCGTGCAGAGCAATTCCGTGTTGCACATCACACATGAAAGGAGCCTTGATTTCCTTGGTGGCACTCCAGAGAAATACCAAGAACACTCTTTCAAGGCTAGAGGGATCCTGAGGTCACTGTAGCAGCACGAAAGAGCTCCATGGACCAAACATCAACTCGAGATGACAGGTTAGTCCCTGGCTTCGACTCCAGAGGAATACCACCTTACCACAAGCACCTCAAGAGGAGGCTTCTCTCAGCTCTAGGTATGTGAGAGGGACCCTGAGTTTGCGGCCTCAAGTGGAATGGACACCGCGATGCCCTGACTTGAAATAAGGCCGGATATCCCTGCAGTGACTTGGATACAGGCTCGTCTTGCATCTCCCAAGACGAAAGGATGTGTGAATCCCCTGTGGAGACCACAGAGAAAGACCTAGTTCCCCACCTCATAGCGACCGGAGGCCTCACATCCTTTGAAAACTCCAGGGGTAGGCGGAGATCAGTGCCTCCAAAGGAGAGGATGCCTGACTCCTCGAGAAACTTGGTAGGAGTCCCAGGATTCCTGTGGCACGTGGAAAGGGACACTTGGTCTCCCGCCTCAGCTGGAGAGGCGTCCCAATTGCCCTGCCAAGCCTCGAGGAGAATCCCGAGTTGTCCCTCGCAACTACGCAGGAGTCCTGACGTCGCTGAAAAAACAGGTGGGTGGAAGGGCCATCCCCGTCGTTACTCGAGATTATACCCCAGGTTCCCGCCGCAACTCGAGAAAAACCATGAGACTTCCCCCTCGCCGCGAGATGAGGCCCGATTCCCCTGCACTGCGTGCAGAGCAATTCCGTGTTGCACATCACACATGAAAGGAGCCTTGATTTCCTTGATGGCACTCCAGAGAAACCCCAAGAACACTGTTTCAAGGCTAGAGGGATCCTGAGGTCACTGTAGCAACACGAAAGAGCTCCATGGACCAAAAATCAACTCGAGATGAGAGGTTAGTCCCTGGCTTCGACTCCAGAGGAATACCACCTTACCACAAGCACCTCACGAGTAGGCTTCTCTCAGGTCTAGGTATGTGGGAGGGACCCTGAGTTTGCGGCCTCAGGTGAAATGGACGCCACAATGCCCTGACTCGAAATAAGGCCGTATATTCCTGCAGTGACTTGGATGCAGGCTCGTCTTGCATCTCCCAAGATGAAAGGATGTCTGAATCCCCTGTGGAGACCACAGAGAAAGACCTAGTTCACCACCTCATCGCGACCGGAGGCCTCACATCCTTTGAAAACTCCAGAGGTACGCGGTGATCAGTGCCTCCAAAGGAGACGATGCCTGACTCCTCGTGAAACTTGATAGGAGTTCCAGGATTACTGTGGCACGTGGAAAGGGACCCTTGGTCTCCCGCCTCAGCTGGAGAGGCGTCCCAATTGCCCTGCCAAGCCTCGAGGAGAATCCCGAGTTGTCCCTCGCAACTAGGCAGGAGTCCTGACGTCGCTGAAGAAACACGTGAGTGGAAGGGCCATCCCCGTCGTAACTCGAGAATATACCCCAGGTTCCCGCTGCAACTCGAGAAAAACCATGAGACATCCCCCTCGCCGCGAGATGAGGCCCGATTCCCCTGCACTGCGTGCAGAGCAATTCCGTGTTGCACATCACACAAGAAAGGAGCCTTGATTTCCTTGATGGCACTCCAGAGAAACCCCAAGAACACTCTTTCAAGGCTCGAGGGATCCTGAGGTCACTGTAGCAACAGGAAAGAGCTCCGTGGACCAAAAATCAACTCGAGATGAGAGGTTAGTTCCTGGCTTCGACTGCAGAGGAATACCACCTTACCACAAGCACCTCAAGAGGAGGCTTCTCTCAGCTCTAGCTATGTGAGAGGGACCCTGAGTTTGCGGCCTCAAGTGGAATGGACACCGCGATGCCCTGACTCGAAATAAGGCCGGATATCCCTGCAGTGACTTAAATGCAGGCTCGTCTGGCATCTCCCAAGACGAAAGGATGTCTGAATCCCCTGTGGAGACCACAGAGAAAGACCTAGTTCCCCACCTCATCGCGACCGGAGGCCTCACATACTTTGAAAACTCCAGAGGTACGCGGAGATCAGTGCCTCCAAAGGAGACGATGCCTGACTCCTCGTGAAACTTGATAGGAGTCCCAGGATTCCTGTGGCACGTGGAAAGGGACCGTTGGTCTCCCGCCTCAGCTGGAGAGGCGTCCCAATTGCCCTGCCAAGCCTCGAGGAGAATCCCGAGTTGTCCCTCGCAACTAGGCTGGAGTCCTGACATCGCTGAACAAACACGTGTGTGGAATGGCCATCCCCGTCTTAACTCGAGAATATACCCCAGGTTCCCGCCGCAACTCGAGAAAAACCATGAGACTTCCCCCTCGCCGCGAGATGAGGCCCGATTCCCCTGCACTGCGTGCAGAGCAATTTGGTGTTGCACATCACACATGAAAGGAGCCTTGATTTCCTTGATGGCACTCCAGAGAAACCCCAAGAACACTGTTTCCAGGGTAGAGGGATCCTGAGGTCACTGTAGCAACAGGAAAGAGCTCCGAGGACCAAAAATCAACTCGAGATGAGAGGTTAGTCCCTGGCTTCGACTCCAGAGGAATACCACCTTACCACAAGCACCTCAAGAGGAGGCTTCTCTCAGCTCTAGCTATGTGAGAGGGACCCTGAGTTTGCGGCCTCAAGTGGAATGGACACCGCGATGCCCTGACTCGAAATAAGGCCGGATATCCCTGCAGTGACTTGAATGCAGGCTCGTCTTGCATCTCCCAAGATGAAAGGATGTCTGAATCCCCTGTGGAGAATACAGTGAAAGACATAGTTCACCACTTCATTGCGACCGGAGGCCTCACAACCTTTGAAAACTCCAGAGGTATGCGGAGATCAGTGCCTCCAAAGGAGACGATGCCTGACTCCTCGTGAAACTTGATAGGAGTCCCAGGATTCCTGTGGCACGTGGAAAGGGACACTTGGTCTCCCGCCTCAGCTGGAGAGTCGTCCCAATTGCCCTGCCAAGCCTCGAGGAGAATCCCGAGTTGTCCCTCGCAACTAGGCAGGAGTCCTGACGTCGCTGAACTAACACGTGGGTGGAAGGGCCATCCCCGTCGTAACTCGAGAATATACCCCAGGTTCCCGCCGCAACTCGAGAAAAACCATGAGACTTCCCCCTCCCCGCGAGATGAGGTCCGATTCCCCTGCACTGCGTGCAGAGCAATTCCGTGTTGCACATCACACATGAAAGGAGCCTTGATTTCCTTGATGGCACTCCAGAGAAACCCCAAGAACACTGTTTCAAGGCTAGAGGGATCCTGAGGTCACTGTAGCAACACGAAAGAGCTCCGTGGACCAAAAATCAACTCGAGATGAAAGGTTAGTCCCTGGCTTCGACTCCAGAGGAATACCACCTTACCACAAGCACCTCAAGAGGAGGCTTCTCTCAGCTCTGGGTATGTGAGAGGGACCCTGAGTTTGCGGCCTCAAGTGGAATGGACTCCGCGATGCCCTGGCTCGAAATAAGGCCGGATATCCCTGCAGTGACTTGAATGCAGGCTCGTCTTGCATCTCCCAAGACGAAAGGATGTCTGAATCCCCTGTGGAGACCACGGAGAAAGACCTAGTTGCCCACCTCATCGCGACCGGAGGCCTCACATACTTTGAAAACTCCAGAGGTACGCAGAGATCAGTGCCTCCAAAGGAGACGATGCCTGACTCCTCGTGAAACTTGATAGGAGTCCCAGGATTCCTGTGGCACATGGAAAGGGACCCTTGGTCTCCCGCCTCAGCTGGAGAGGCGTCCCAATTGCCCTGCCAAGCCTCGAGGAGAATTCCGAGTTCTCCCTCGCAACTAGGCAGGAGTCCTGACGTCGCTGAAGAAACACGAGTGTGGAAGGGCCATCCCCGTCGTAACTCGAGAATATACCCCAGGTTCCCGCCGCAACTCGAGAAAAACCATGAGACTTCCCCCTCGCCGCGAGATGAGGCCTGATTCCCCTGCACTGCGTGCAGAGCAATTCCGTGTTGCACATCACACATGAAAGGAGCCTTGATTTCCTTGGTGGCACTCCAGAGAAATACCAAGAACACTCTTTCAAGGCTAGAGGGATCCTGAGGTCACTGTAGCAGCACGAAAGAGCTCCATGGACCAAACATCAACTCGAGATGACAGGTTAGTCCCTGGCTTCGACTCCAGAGGAATACCACCTTACCACAAGCACCTCAAGAGGAGGCTTCTCTCAGCTCTAGGTATGTGAGAGGGACCCTGAGTTTGCGGCCTCAAGTGGAATGGACACCGCGATGCCCTGACTTGAAATAAGGCCGGATATCCCTGCAGTGACTTGGATACAGGCTCGTCTTGCATCTCCCAAGACGAAAGGATGTGTGAATCCCCTGTGGAGACCACAGAGAAAGACCTAGTTCCCCACCTCATAGCGACCGGAGGCCTCACATCCTTTGAAAACTCCAGGGGTAGGCGGAGATCAGTGCCTCCAAAGGAGAGGATGCCTGACTCCTCGAGAAATTTGGTAGGAGTCCCAGGATTCCTGTGGCACGTGGAAAGGGACCCTTGGTCTCCCGCCTCAGCTGGAGAGGCGTCCCAATTGCCCTGCCAAGCCTCGAGGAGAATCCCGAGTTGTCCCTCGCAACTACGCAGGAGTCCTGACGTCGCTGAAAAAACAGGTGGGTGGAAGGGCCATCCCCGTCGTTACTCGAGATTGTACCCCAGGTTCCCGCCGCAACTCGAGAAAAACCATGAGACTTCCCCCTCGCCGCGAGATGAGGCCCGATTCCCCTGCACTGCGTGCAGAGCAATTCCGTGTTGCACATCACACATGAAAGGAGCCTTGATTTCCTTGATGGCACTCCAGAGAAACCCCAAGAACACTGTTTCAAGGCTAGAGGGATCCTGAGGTCACTGTAGCAACACGAAAGAGCTCCATGGACCAAAAATCAACTCGAGATGAGAGGTTAGTCCCTGGCTTCGACTCCAGAGGAATACCACCTTACCACAAGCACCTCACGAGTAGGCTTCTCTCAGGTCTAGGTATGTGGGAGGGACCCTGAGTTTGCGGCCTCAGGTGAAATGGACGCCACAATGCCCTGACTCGAAATAAGGCCATATATTCCTGCAGTGACTTGGATGCAGGCTCGTCTTGCATCTCCCAAGATGAAAGGATGTCTGAATCCCCTGTGGAGACCACAGAGAAAGACCTAGTTCACCACCTCATCGCGACCGGAGGCCTCACATCCTTTGAAAACTCCAGAGGTACGCGGTGATCAGTGCCTCCAAAGGAGACGATGCCTGACTCCTCGTGAAACTTGATAGGAGTTCCAGGATTACTGTGGCACGTGGAAAGGGACCCTTGGTCTCCCGCCTCAGCTGGAGAGGCGTCCCAATTGCCCTGCCAAGCCTCGAGGAGAATCCCGAGTTGTCCCTCGCAACTAGGCAGGAGTCCTGACGTCGCTGAAGAAACACGTGAGTGGAAGGGCCATCCCCGTCGTAACTCGAGAATATACCCCAGGTTCCCGCTGCAACTCGAGAAAAACCATGAGACATCCCCCTCGCCGGGAGATGAGGCCCGATTCCCCTGCACTGCGTGCAGAGCAATTCCGTGTTGCACATCACACAAGAAAGGAGCCTTGATTTCCTTGATGGCACTCCAGAGAAACCCCAAGAACACTCTTTCAAGGCTCGAGGGATCCTGAGGTCACTGTAGCAACAGGAAAGAGCTCCGTGGACCAAAAATCAACTCGAGATGAGAGGTTAGTTCCTGGCTTCGACTGCAGAGGAATACCACCTTACCACAAGCACCTCAAGAGGAGGCTTCTCTCAGCTCTAGCTATGTGAGAGGGACCCTGAGTTTGCGGCCTCAAGTGGAATGGACACCGCGATGCCCTGACTCGAAATAAGGCCGGATATCCCTGCAGTGACTTAAATGCAGGCTCGTCTGGCATCTCCCAAGACGAAAGGATGTCTGAATCCCCTGTGGAGACCACAGAGAAAGACCTAGTTCCCCACCTCATCGCGACCGGAGGCCTCACATACTTTGAAAACTCCAGAGGTACGCGGAGATCAGTGCCTCCAAAGGAGACGATGCCTGACTCCTCGTGAAACTTGATAGGAGTCCCAGGATTCCTGTGGCACGTGGAAAGGGACCCTTGGTCTCCTGCCTCAGCTGGAGAGGCGTCCCAATTGCCCTGCCAAGCCTCGAGGAGAATCCCAAGTTGTCCCTCGCAACTAGGCAGGAGTCCTGAAGTCGCTGAAGAAACACGTGTGTGGAAGGGCCATCCCCGTCGTAACTGGAGAATATACCCCAGGTTCCCGCCGCAACTCGAGAAAAACCATGAGACTTCCCCCTCGCCGCGAGATGAGGCCTGATTCCCCTGCACTGCCTGCAGAGCAATTCCGTGTTGCACATCACACATGAAAGGAGCCTTGATTTCCTTGATGGCACTCCAGAGAAACCCCAAGAACACTGTTTCCAGGGTAGAGGGATCCTGAGGTCACTGTAGCAACAGGAAAGAGCTCCGTGGACCAAAAATCAACTCGAAATGAGAGGTTAGTCCCTGGCTTCGACTCCAGAGGAATACCACCTTACCACAAGCACCTCAAGAGGAGGCTTCTCTCAGCTCTGGGTATGTGAGAGGGACCCTGAGTTTGCGGCCTCAAGTGGAATGGACACCGCGATGCCCTGGCTCGAAATAAGGCCGGATATCCCTGCAGTGACTTGAATGCAGACTCGTCTTGCATCTCCCAAGACGAAAGGATGTCTGAATCCCCTGTGGAGACCACGGAGAAAGACCTAGTTCCCCACCTCATCGCGACCGGAGGCCTCAAATACTTTGAAAACTCCAGAGGTACGCGGAGATCAGTGCCTCCAAACGAGACGATGCCTGACTCCTCGTGAACCTTGATAGGAGTCCCAGGATTCCTATGGCACGTGGAAAGGGACCCTTGGTCTCCCGCCTCAGCTGGAGAGGCGTCCCAATTTCCCTGCCAAGCCTCGAGGAAAATCGCGAGTTGTCCCTCGCAACTACGCAGGAGTCCTGACGTCGCTGAAAAAACACGTGGGTGGAAGGGCCATCCCCGTCGTAACTCGAGAATATACCCCAGGTTCCCGCCGCAACTCGAGAAAAACCATGAGACTTCCCCCTCGCCGCGAGATGAGGCCCGATTCCCCTGCACTACGTGCAGAGCAATTCCGTGTTGCACATCACACATGAAAGGAGCCTTGATTTCCTTGATGGCACTCCAGAGAAACCCCAAGAACTCTGTTTCAAGGCTAGAGGGATCCTGAGGTCACTGTAGCAACACGAAAGAGCTCCGTGGACCAAAAATCAACTCGAGATGAGAGGTTTGTCTCTGGCTTCGACTCCAGAGGAATACCACCTTACCACAAGCACCTCAAGAGGAGGCTTCTCTCAGCTCTAGGTATGTGAGAGGGACCCTGAGTTTGCGGCCTCAAGTGGAATGGACACCGCGATGCCCTGGCTCGAAATAATGCCAGATATCCCTGCAGTGACTTGAATGCAGGCTCGTCTTGATTCTCCTAAGACGAAAGGATGTCTGAATCCCCTGTGCAGACCACAGAGAAAGACCTAGTTCCCCACCTCATCGCGACCGGAGGCCTCACATCCTTTGAAAACTCCAGAGGTACGCGGAGATCAGTGCCTCCAAAGGAGACGATGCCTGACTCTTCGTGAAACTTGATAGGAGTCCCAGGATTCCTGTGGCACGTGGAAAGGGACACTTGGTCTCCCGCCTCAGCTGGAGAGGCGTCCCAATTGCCCTGCCAAGCCTCGAGGAGAATCCCGAGTTGTCCCTCGCAACTAGGCAGGAGTCCTGACGTCGCTGAACAAACACGTGTGTGGAAGGGCCATCCCCGTCGTAACTCGAGAATATACCCCAGGTTCCCGCCGCAACTCGAGAAAAACCATGAGACTTCCCCCTCGCCGCGAGATGAGGCCCGATTCCCCTGCACTGCGTGCAGAGCAATTTGGTGTTGCACATCACACATGAAAGGAGCCTTGATTTCCTTGATGGCACTCCAGAGAAACCCCAAGAACACTGTTTCCAGGGTAGAGGGATCCTGAGGTCACTGTAGCAACAGGAAAGAGCTCCGAGGACCAAAAATCAACTCGAGATGAGAGGTTAGTCCCTGGCTTCGACTCCAGAGGAATACCACTTTACCACAAGCACCTCAAGAGGAGGCTTCTCTCAGCTCTAGCTATGTGAGAGGGACCCTGAGTTTGCGGCCTCAAGTGGAATGGACACCGCGATGCCCTGACTCGAAATAAGGCCGGATATCCCTGCAGTGACTTGAATGCAGGCTCGTCTTGCATCTCCCAAGATGAAAGGGTGTCTGAATCCCCTGTGGAGAATACAGTGAAAGACATAGTTCACCACTTCATTGCGACCGGAGGCCTCACAACCTTTGAAAACTCCAGAGGTATGCGGAGATCAGTGCCTCCAAAGGAGACGATGCCTGACTCCTCGTGAAACTTGATAGGAGTCCCAGGATTCCTGTGGCACGTGGAAAGGGACACTTGGTCTCCCGCCTCAGCTGGAGAGTCGTCACAATTGCCCTGCCAAGCCTCGAGGAGAATCCCGAGTTGTCCCTCGCAACTAGGCAGGAGTCCTGACGTCGCTGAACTAACACGTGGGTGGAAGGGCCATCCCCGTCGTAACTCGAGAATATACCCCAGGTTCCCGCCGCAACTCGAGAAAAACCATGAGACTTCCCCCTCCCCGCGAGATGAGGCCCGATTCCCCTGCACTGCGTGCAGAGCAATTCCGTGTTGCACATCACACATGAAAGGAGCCTTGATTTCCTTGATGGCACTCCAGAGAAACCCCAAGAACACTGTTTCAAGGCTAGAGGGATCCTGAGTTCACTGTAGCAACACGAAAGACCTCCGTGGACCAAAAATCAACTCGAGATGAGAGGTTAGTCCCTGACTTCGACTCCAGAGGAATACCACCTTACCACAATCATCTCAAGAGGAAGGCTTCTCTCAGCTCTAGGTATGTGAGAGGGACCCTGAGTTTGCGGCCTCAAGTGGAATGGACACCGCGATGCCCTGACTTGAAATAAGGCCGGATATCCCTACAGTGACTTGGATGCAGGCTCGTCTTGCATCTCCCAAGACGAAAGGATGTCTGAATCCCCTGTGGAGACCACAGAGAAAGAACTAGTTCCCCACCTCATCGCGACCGGAGGCCTCACATCCTTTGAAAACTCCAGAGGTACGCGGAGATCAGTGCCGCCAAAGGAGAGGATGCCTGACTCCTCGAGAAACTTGGTAGGAGTCCCAGGATTCCTGTGGCACGTGGATAAGGACCCTTGGTCTCCCGCCTCAGCTGGAGAGGCGTCCCAATTGCCCTGCCAAGCCTCGAGGAGAATCCCGAGTTGTCCCTCGCAACTACGCAGGAGTCCTGACGTCACTGAAAAAACACGTGGGTGGAAGGGCCATCCCCGTCGTTACTCGAGATTATACCCCAGGTTCCCGCCGCAACTCGAGAAAAACCATGAGACTTCCCCCTCGCCGCGAGATGAGGCCCGATTCCCCTGCACTGCGTGCAGAGCAATTCCGTGTTGCACATCACACATGAAAGGAGCCTTGATTTCCTTGATGGCACTCCAGAGAAACCCCAAGAACACTGTTTCAAGGCTAGAGGGATCCTGAGGTCACTGTAGCAACACAAAAGAGCTCCGTCGACGAAAAATCAACTCGAGATGAGAGGTTAGTCCCTGTCTTCGACTGCAGAGGAATACCACCTTACCACAAGCACCTCAAGAGGAGGCTTCTCTCAGCTCTAGGTATGTGAGACGGACCCTGAGTTTGCGGCCTCAAGTGGAATGGACACCGCGATGCCCTGACTCGAAATAAGGCCGGATATCCCTGCAGTGACTTAAATGCAGGCTCGTCTGGCATCTCCCAAGACGAAAGGATGTCTGAATCCCCTGTGGAGACCACGGAGAAAGACCTAGTTCCCCACCTCATCGCGACCGGAGGCCTCAAATACTTTGAAAACTCCAGAGGTACGCGGAGATCAGTGCCTCCAAAGGAGATGATGCCTGACTCCTCGTGAACCTTGATAGGAGTCCCAGGATTCCTATGGCACGTGGAAAGGGACCCTTGGTCTCCCGCCTCAGCTGGAGAGGCGTCCCAATTTCCCTGCCAAGCCTCGAGGAGAATCCCGAGTTGTCCCTCGCAACTAGGCAGGAGTCCTGACGTCGCTGAAGAAACACGTGGGTGGAAGGGCCATCCCCGTCGTAACTCGAGAATATACCCCAGGTTCCCGCCGCAACTCGAGAAAAACCATGAGACTTCCCCCTCGCCGCGAGATGAGGCCTGATTCCCCTGCACTGCGTGCAGAGCAATTCCGTGTTGCACATCACACATGAAAGGAGCCTTGATTTCCTTGATGGCACTCCAGAGAAACCCCAAGAACTCTGTTTCAAGGCTAGAGGGATCCTGAGGTCACTGTAGCAACACGAAAGAGCTCCGTGGACCAAAAATCAACTCGAGATGAGAGGTTAGTCCCTGGCTTCGACTCCAGAGGAATACCACCTTACCACAAGCACTTCAAGAGGAGGCTTCTCTCAGCTCTAGGTATGTGAGAGGGACCCTGAGTTTGCGGCCTCAAGTGGAATGGACACCGCGATGCCCTGGCTCGAAATAATGCCAGATATCCCTGCAGTGACTTGAATGCAGGCTCGTCTTGATTCTTCCAAAACGAAAGGATGTCTGAATCCCCTGTTCAGACCACAGAGAAAGACCTAGTTCCCCACCTCATAGCGACCGGAGGCCTCACATCCTTTGAAAACTCCAGAGGTACGCGGAGATCAGTGCCTCCAAAGGAGACGATGCCTGACTCCTCGTGAAAATTGATAGGAGTCCCAGGATTCCTGTGGAACATGGAAAGGGACCCTTGGTCTCCCGCCTCAGCTGGAGAGGCGTCCCAATTGCCCTGCCAAGCCTCGAGGAGAATCCCGAGTTGTCCCTCGCAACTAGGCAGGAGTCCTGACGTCGCTGAAGAAACACGAGTGTGGAAGTGCCATCCCCGTCGTAACTCGAGAATATACCCCAGGTTCCCGCCGCAACTCGAGAAAAACCATGAGACTTCCCCCTCGCCGCGAGATGAGGCCTGATTCCCCTGCACTGCGTGCAGAGCAATTCCGTGTTGCACATCACACATGAAAGGAGCATTGGTTTCCTTGGTGGCACTCCAGAGAAATACTAAGAACACTCTTTCAAGGCTAGAGGGATCCTGAGGTCACTGTAGCAACTCGAAAGAGCTCCGTGGACCACAAATCAACTCGAGATGAGAGGTTAGTCCCTGGCTTCGACTCCAGAGGACTACCACCTTACGACAAGCACCTCAAGAGGAGGCTTCTCTCAGCTCTAGGTATGTGAGAGGGGCCCTGAGTTTGCGGCCTCAAGTGGAATGGACACCGCGATGCCCTGGCTCAAAATAAGGCCGGATATCCCTGCAGTGACTTGAATGCAGGCTCGTCTTGCATCTCCCAAGACGAAAGGATGTCTGAATCCCCTGTGGAGACCACAGAGAAAGACCTAGTTCACCACCTCATCGCGACCGGAGGCCTCACATCCTTTGAAAACTCCAGAGGTACGCGGAGATCAGTGCCTCCAAAGGAGATGATGCCTGACTCCTCGTGAAACTTGATAGGAGTCCCAGGATTCCTGTGGCACGTGGATAGGGACCCTTGGTCTCCCGCCTCAGCTGGAGAGGCGTCCCAATTGCCCTGCCAAGCCTCGAGGAGAATCCCGAGTTGTCCCTCGAAACTAGGCAGGAGTCCTGACTACGCTGAAGAAACACGTGGTTGGAAGGGCCATCCCCGTCGTTACTCGAGAATATACCCCAGGTTCCCGCCGCAACTCGAGAAAAACCATGAGACTTCCCCCTCGCCGCGAGATGAGGCCCGATTCCCCTGTACTGCATGCAGAGCAATTCCGTGTTGCACATCACACATGAAAGGAGCCTTGATTTTCTTGATGGCACTCCAGAGAAACCCCAAGAACACTGTTTCAAGGCTAGAGGGATCCTGAGGTCACTGTAGCAGCATGAAAGAGCTCCATGGACCAAACATCAACTCGAGATGACAGGTTAGTCCCTGGCTTCGACTCCAGAGGAATACCACCTTACCACAAGCACCTCAAGAGGAGGCTTCTCTCAGTTCTAGGTATGTGAGAGGGACCCTGAGTTTGCGGCCTCAAGTGGAATGGACACCGCGATGCCCTGACTCGAAATAAGGCCGGATATTCCTGCAGTGACTTGAATGCAGGCTCGTCTTGCATCTCCCAAGACGAAAGGATGTCTGAATCCCCTGTGGAGACCACAGAGAAAGACCTAGTTCCCCACCTCATCGCGACCGGAGGCCTCACATCCTTTGAAAACTCCAGAGGTACGCGGAGATCAGTGCCTGCAAAGGAGACGATGTCTGACTCCTCATGAACCTTGATAGGAGTCCCAGGATTCCTGTGGCAAGTGGAAAGGGACCCTTGGTCTCCCGCCTCAGCTGGAGAGGCATCCCAATTGCCCTGCCAAGCCTCGAGGAGAATCCCGAGTTGTCCCTCGCAACTAGGCAGGAGTCCTGACGTCGCTGAAGAAACACGTCGGTGGAAGGGCCATCCCCGTCGTAACTCGAGAATATAGCCCAGGTTCCCACCGCAACTCGAGAAAAACCATGAGACTTCCCCCTCGCCGCGAGATGAGGCCCGATTCCCCTGCACTGCATGCAGAGCAATTCCGTGTTGCACATCACACATGAAAGGAGCCTTGATTTCCTTGATGGCACTCCAGAGAAACCCCAAGAACACTATTTCAAGGCTAGAGGGATCCTGAGGTCACTGTAGCAACACGAAAGACCTCCGTGGACCAAAAATCAACTCGAGATGAGAGGTTAGTCCCTGGCTTCGACTGCAGAGGAATACCACCTTACCACAAGCACCTCAAGAGGAGGCTTCTCTCAGCTCTAGGTATGTGAGACGGACCCTGAGTTTGCGGCCTCAAGTGGAATGGACACCGCGATGCCCTGACTCGAAATAAGGCCAAATATCCCTGCAGTGACTTAAATGCAGGCTCGTCTGGCATCTCCCAAGACGAAAGGATGTCTGAATCCCCTGTGGAGACCACGGAGAAAGACCTAGTTCCCCACCTCATCGCGACCGGAGGCCTCACATACTTTGAAAACTCCAGAGGTACGCGGAGATCAGTGCCTCCAAAGGAGACGATGCCTGACTCCTCGTGAAACTTGATAGGAGTCCCAGGATTCCTGTGGCACGTGGAAAGGGACCCTTGGTCTCCCGCCTCAGCTGGAGAGGCGTCCCAATTGCCCTGCCAAGCCTCGAGGAGAATCCCGAGTTGTCCCTCGCAACTAGGCAGGAGTCCTGAAGTCGCTGAAGAAGCACGTGTGTGGGAGGGCCATCCCCGTCGTAACTCGAGAATATACCCCAGGTTCCCGCCGCAACTCGAGAAAAACCATGAGACTTCCCCCTCGCCGCGAGATGAGGCCTGATTCCCCTGCACTGCTTGCAGAGCAATTCCGTGTTGCACATCACACATGAAAGGAGCCTTGATTTCCTTGATGGCACTCCAGAGAAACCCCAAGAACACTGTTTCCAGGGTAGAGGGATCCTGAGGTCACTGTAGCAACAGGAAAGAGCTCCGAGGACAAAAAATCAACTCGAGATGAGAGGTTAGTCCCTGGCTTCGACTGCAGAGGAATACCACCTTACCACAAGCACCTCAAGAGGAGGCTTCTCTCAGCTCTAGGTATGTGAGACGGACCCTGAGTTTGCGGCCTCAAGTGGAATGGACACCGCGATGCCCTGACTCGAAATAAGGCCGGATATCCCTGCAGTGACTTGAATGCAGGCTCGTCTTGCATCTCCCAAGATGAAAGGATGTCTGAATCCCCTGTGGAGAATACAGTGAAAGACCTAGTTCACCACCTCATTGCGACCGGAGGCCTCACATCCTTTGAAAACTCCAGAGGTACGCGGAGATCAGTGCCTCCAAAGGAGACGATGCCTGACTCCTCGTGAAACTTGATAGGAGTCCCAGGATTCCTGTGGCACGTGGAAAGGGACCCTTGGTCTCCCGCCTCAGCTGGAGAGGCGTCCCAATTGCCCTGCCAAGCCTCGAGGAGAATCCCGAGTTGTCCCTCGCAACTAGGCAGGAGTCCTGACGTCGCTGAACTAACACGTGGGTGGAAGGGCCATCCCCGTCGTAACTCGAGAATATACCCCAGGTTCCCGCCGCAACTCGAAGAAAACCATGAGACTTCCCCCTCCCCGCGAGATGAGGCCCGATTCCCCTGCACTGCATGCAGAGCAATTCCGTGTTGCACATCACACATGAAAGGAGCCTTGATTTCCTTGATGGCACTCCAGAGAAACCCCAAGAACACTATTTCAAGGCTAGAGGGATCCTGAGGTCACTGTAGCAACACGAAAGACCTCCGTGGACCAAAAATCAACTCGAGATGAGAGGTTAGTCCCTGACTTCGACACCAGAGAAATACCACCTTACCACAATCATCTCAAGAGCAGGCTTCTCTCAGCTCTAGGTATGTATGAGGGACCCTGAGTTTGCGGCCTCAAGTGGAATGCACACCGCGATGCCCTGACTTGAAATAAGGCCGGATATCCCTGCAGTGACTTGGATGCAGGCTCGTCTTGCATCTCCCAAGACGAAAGGATGTGTGAATCCCGTGTGGAGACCACAGAGAAAGACCTAGTTCCCCACCTCATAGCGACCGGAGGCCTCACATCCTTTGAAAACTCCAGGGGTAGGCGGAGATCAGTGCCTCCAAAGGAGAGGATGCCTGACTCCTCGAGAAACTTGGTAGGAGTCCCAGGATTCCTGTGGCACGTGGAAAGGGACCCTTGGTCTCCCGCCTCAGCTGGAGAGGCGTCCCAATTGCCCTGCCAAGCCTCGAGGAGAATCCCGAGTTGTCCCTCGCAACTAGGCAGGAGTCCTGAAGTCGCTGAAGAAACACGTGTGTGGAAGGGCCATCCCCGTCGTAACTCGAGAATATACCCCAGGTTCCCGCCGCAACTCGAGAAAAACCATGAGACTTCCCCCTCGCCGCGAGATGAGGCCTGATTCCCCTGCACTGCTTGCAGAGCAATTCCGTGTTGCACATCACACATGAAAGGAGCCTTGATTTCCTTGATGGCACTCCAGAGAAACCCCAAGAACACTGTTTCCAGGGTAGAGGGATCCTGAGGTCACTGTAGCAACAGGAAAGAGCTCCGTGGACCAAAAATCAACTCGAGATGAGAGGTTAGTCCCTGGCTTCGACTGCAGAGGAATACCACCTTACCACAAGCACCTCAAGAGGAGGCTTCCCTCAGCTCTAGGTATGTGAGAGGGACCCTGAGTTTGCGGCCTCAAGTGGAATGGACACCGCGATGCCCTGACTCGAAATAAGGCCGGATATCCCTGCAGTGACTTGAATGCAGGCTCGTCTTGCATCTCCCAAGATGAAAGGATGTCTGAATCCCCTGTGGAGAATACAGTGAAAGACCTAGTTCACCACCTCATTGCGACCGGAGGCCTCACATCCTTTGAAAACTCCAGAGGTACGCGGAGATCAGTGCCTCCAAAGGAGACGATGCCTGACTCCTCGTGAAACTTGATAGGAGTCCCAGGATTCCTGTGGCACGTGGAAAGGGACCCTTGGTCTCCCGATTCAGCTGGAGAGGCGTCCCAATTGCCCTGCCAAGCCTCGAGGAGAATCCCGAGTTGTCCCTCGCAACTAGGCAGGAGTCCTGACGTCGCTGAACTAACACGTGGGTGGAAGGGCCATCCCCGTCGTAACTCGAGAATATACCCCAGGTTCCCGCCGCAACTCGAGAAAAACCATGAGACTTCCCCCTCCCCGCGAGATGAGGCCCGATTCCCCTGCACTGCGTGCAGAGCAATTCCGTGTTGCACATCACACATGAAAGGAGCCTTGATTTCCTTGATGGCACTCCAGAGAAACCCCAAGAACACTGTTTCAAGGCTAGAGGGATCCTGAGGTCACTGTAGCAACACGAAAGACCTCCGTGGACCAAAAATCAACTCGAGATGAGAGGTTAGTCCCTGACTTCGACTCCAGAGGAATACCACCTTACCACAATCATCTCAAGAGGAGGCTTCTCTCAGCTCTAGGTATGTGAGAGGGACCCTGAGTTTGCGGCCTCAAGTGGAATGGACACCGCGATGCCCTGACTCGAAATAAGGCCGGATATCCATGCAGTGACTTGGATGCAGGCTCGTCTTGCATCTCCCAAGACGAAAGCATGTGTGAATCCCCTGTGGAGACCACAGAGAAAGACCTAGTTCCCCACCTCATAGCGACCGGAGGCCTCACATCCTTTGAAAACTCCACGGGTAGGCGGAGATCAGTGCCTCCAAAGGAGACGATGCCTGACTCCTCGAGAAACTTGGTAGGAGACCCAGGATTCCTGTGGCACGTGGAAAGGGACCCTTGGTCTTCCACCTCAGCTGGAGAGGCGTCCCAATTGCCCTGCCAAGCCTCGAGGAGAATCCCGAGTTGTCCCTCGCAACTACGCAGGAGTCCTGACATCGCTGAAAAAACACGTGTGTGGAAGGGCCATCCCCGTCGTTACTCGAGATTATACCCCAGGTTCCGCCGCAACTCGAGAAAAACCATGAGACTTCCCCCTCGCCGCGAGATGAGGCCCGATTCCCCTGCACTGCATGCAGAGCAATTATGTGTTGCACATCACACATGAAAGGAGCCTTGATTTCCTTGATGGCACTCCAGAGAAACCCCAAGAACACTGTTTCAAGGCTAGAGGGATCCTGAGGTCACTGTAGCAACAAGAAAGAGCTCCGTGGACCAAAAATCAACTCGAAATGAGAGGTTAGTCCCTGGCTTCGACTCCAGAGGAATACCACCTTACCACAAGCACCTCAAGGGAAGGCTTCTCTCAGCTCTAGGTATGTGAGAGGGACCCTGAGTTTGCGGCCTCAAGTGGAATGGACACCGCGATGCCCTTACTCGAAATAAGGCTGGATATCCCTGCAGTGACTTGAATGCAGGCTAGTCTTGCATCTCCCAAGACGAAAGGATGTCTGAATCCCCTGTGGAGACCACAGAGAAAGACCTAGTTCCCCACCTCATCGCGACCGGAGGCCTCAAATCCTTTGAAAACTCCAGAGGTACGCGGTGATCAGTGCCTCCAAAGGAGACGATGCCTGACTGCTCGTGAAAATTGATAGGAGTCCCAGGATTCCTGTGGAACATGGAAAGGGACCCTTGGTCTCCCGCCTCAGCTGGAGAGGCGTCCCAATTGCCCTGCCAAGCCTCGAGGAGAATTCCGAGTTGTCCCTCGCAACTAGGCAGGAGTCCTGACGTCGCTGAAGAAACACGAGTGTGGAAGTGCCATCCCCGTCGTAACTCGAGAATATACCCCAGGTTCCCGCCGCAACTCGAGAAAAACCATGAGACTTCCCCCTCGCCGCGAGATGAGGCCTGATTCCCCTGCACTGCGTGCAGAGCAATTCCGTGTTGCACATCACACATGAAAGGAGCATTGGTTTCCTTGGTGGCACTCCAGAGAAATACTAAGAACACTCTTTCAAGGCTAGAGGGATCCTGAGGTCACTGTAGCAACTCGAAAGAGCTCCGTGGACCACAAATCAACTCGAGATGAGAGGTTAGTCCCTGGCTTCGACTCCAGAGGACTACCACCTTACGACAAGCACCTCAAGAGGAGGCTTCTCTCAGCTCTAGGTATGTGAGAGGGGCCCTGAGTTTGCGGCCTCAAGTGGAATGGACACCGCGATGCCCTGGCTCGAAATAAGGCCGGATATCCCTGCAGTGACTTGAATGCAGGCTCGTCTTGCATCTCCCAAGACGAAAGGATGTCTGAATCCCCTGTGGAGACCACAGAGAAAGACCTAGTTCCCCACCTCATCGCGACCGGAGGCCTCACATCCTTTGAAAACTCCAGAGGTACGCGGAGATCAGTGCCTCCAAAGGAGATGATGCCTGACTCCTCGTGAAACTTGATAGGAGTCCCAGGATTCCTGTGGCTCATGGATAAGGACCCTTGGTCTCCCGCCTCAGCTGGAGAGGCGTCCCAATTGCCCTGCCAAGCCTCGAGGAGAATCCCGAGTTGTCCCTCGCAACTAGGCAGGAGTCCTGACGTTGCTGAAGAAACACGTGGGTGGAAGGGCCATCCCCATCGTAACTCGAGAATATACCCCAGGTTCCCGCCGCAACTCGAGAAAAACCATGAGACTTCCCCCTCGCCGCGAGATGAGGCCCGATTCCCCTGCACTGGGTGCAGAGCAATTCCGTGTTGCACATCACACATGAAAGGAGCCTTGATTTCCTTGATGGCACTCCAGAGAAACCCCAAGAACACTGTTTCCAGGGTAGAGGGATCCTGAGGTCACTGTAGCAACAGGAAAGAGCTCCGAGGACCAAAAATCAACTCGAGATGAGAGGTTAGTCCCTGGCTTCTCCTCCAGAGGAATACCACCTTACCACAAGCACCTCAAGAGGAGGCTTCTCTCAGCTCTAGGTATGTGAGAGGGACCCTGAGTTTGCGGCCTCAAGTGGAAAGGACACCGCGATGCCCTGACTCGAAATAAGGCCGGATATCCCTGCAGTGACTTGAATGCAGGCTCGTCTTGCATCTCCCAAGATGAAAGGATGTCTGAATCCCCTGTGGAGAATACAGTGAAAGACATAGTTCACCACTTCATTGCGACCGGAGGCCTCACATCCTTTGAAAACTCCAGAGGTATGCGGAGATCAGTGCCTCCAAGGAGACGATGCCTGACTCCTCGTGAAACTTGATAGGAGTCCCAGGATTCCTGTGGCACATGGAAAGGGACCCTTGGTCTCCCGCTTCAGCTGGAGAGGCGTCCCAATTGCCCTGCCAAGCCTCGAGGAGAATCCCGAGTTGTCCCTCGCAACTAGGCAGGAGTCCTGACGTCGCTGAACTAACACGTGGGTGGAAGGGCCATCCCCGTCGTAACTCGAGAATATACCCCAGGTTCCCGCCGCAACTCGAGAAAAACCATGAGACTTCCCCCTCGCCGCGAGATGAGGCCCGATTCCCCTGCACTGCGTGCAGAGCAATTCCGTGTTGCACATCACACATGAAAGGAGCCTTGATTTCCTTGGTGGCACTCCAGAGAAATACCAAGAACACTCTTTCAAGGCTAGAGGGATCCTGAGGTCACTGTAGCAACACGAAAGAGCTCCGTGGACCAAAAATCAACTCGAGATGAGAGGTTAGTCCCTGGCTTCGACTCCAGAGGAATACCACCTTACCACAAGCACCTCAAGAGGAGGCTTCTCTCAGCTCTAGGTATGTGAGAGGGGCCCTGACTTTGCGACCTCAAGTGGAATGGACACCGTGATGCCCTGACTCGAAATAAGGCCGGATATCCCTGCAGTGACTTGAATGCAGGCTCGTCTTGCATCTCCCAAGATGAAAGGATGTCTGATTCTCCTGTGGAGACCACAGAGAAAGACCTAGTTCCCCACCTCATTGCGACCGGAGGCCTCACATCCTTTGAAAACTCCAGAGGTACGCGGAGATCAGTGCCTCCAAAGGAGATGATGCCTGACTCCTCGTGAAAATTGATAGGAGTCCCAGGATTCCTGTGGCACGTGGATAGGGACCCTTGGTCTCCCGCCTCAGCTGGAGAGGCGTCCCAATTGCCCTGCCAAGCCTCGAGGAGAATCCCGAGTTGTCCCTCGCAACTAGGCAGGAGTCCTGACTACGCTGAAGAAACACGTGGGTGGAAGGGCCATCCCCGTCGTTACTCGAGAATATACCCCAGGTTCCCGCCGCAACTCGAGAAAAACCATGAGACTTCCCCCTCGCCGCGAGATGAGGCCCGATTCCCCTGCACTGCATGCAGAGCAATTCCGTGTTGCACATCACACATGAAAGGAGCCTTGATTTTCTTGATGGCACTCCAGAGAAACCCCAAGAACACTGTTTCAAGGCTAGAGGGATCCTGAGGTCACTGTAGCAGCACGAAAGAGCTCCATGGACCAAACATCAACTCGAGATGACAGGTTAGTCCCTGGCTTCGACTCCAGAGGAATACCACCTTACCACAAGCACCTCAAGAGGAGGCTTCTCTCAGCTCTAGGTATGTGAGAGGGACCCTGAGTTTGCGGCCTCAAGTGGAATGGACACCGCGATGCCCTGACTTGAAATAAGGCCGGATATCCCTGCAGTGACTTGGATACAGGCTCGTCTTGCATCTCCCAAGACGAAAGGATGTGTGAATCCCCTGTGGAGACCACAGAGAAAGACCTAGTTCCCCACCTCATAGCGACCGGAGGCCTCACATCCTTTGAAAACTCCAGGGGTAGGCGGAGATCAGTGCCTCCAAAGGAGAGGATGCCTGACTCCTCGTGAAACTTGATAGGAGTCCCAGGATTCCTGTGGCACGTGGAAAGGGACCCTTGGTCTCCCGCCTCAGCTGGAGAGGCGTCCCAATTGCCCTGCCAAGCCTCGAGGAGAATCCCGAGTTGTCCCTCGCAACTAGGCAGGAGTCCTGACGTTGCTGAAGAAACACGTGGGTGGAAGGGCCATCCCCGTCGTAACTCGAGAATATACCCCAGGTTCCCGCCGCAACTCGAGAAAAACCATGAGACTTCCCCCTCGCCGCGAGATGAGGCCCGATTCCCCTGCACTGCGTGCAGAGCAATTCCGTGTTGCACATCACACATGAAAGGAGCCTTGATTTCCTTGATGGCACTCCAGAGAAACTCCAAGAACTCTGTTTCAAGGCTAGAGGGATCCTGAGGTCACTGTAGCAACACGAAAGAGCTCCGTGGACCAAAAATCAACTCGAGATGAGAGGTTAGTCTCTGGCTTCGACTCCAGAGGAATACCACCTTACCACAAGCACCTCAAGAGGAGGCTTCTCTCAGCTCTAGGTATGTGAGAGGGACTCTGAGTTTGCGGCCTCAAGTGGAATGGACACCGCGATGCCCTGGCTCGAAATAATGCCAGATATCCCTGCAGTGACTTGAATGCAGGCTCGTCTTGCATCTCCCAAGACGAAAGGATGTCTGAATCCCCTGTGCAGACCACAGAGAAAGACCTAGTTCCCCAACTCATCGCGACCGGAGGCCTCACATCCTTTGAAAACTCCAGAGGTACGCGGAGATCAGTGCCTCCAAAGGAGACGATGCCTGACTCCTCGTGAAACTTGATAGGAGTCCCAGGATTCCTGTGGCACGTGGAAAGGGACCCTTGGTCTACCGCCTCAGCTGGAGAGGTGTCCCAATTGCCCTGACAAGCCTCGAGGAGAATCCCGAGTTGTCCCTCGCAACTAGGCAGGAGTCCTGACGTCGCTGAACAAACACGTGGGTGGAAGGGCCATCCCCGTCGTAACTCGAGAATATACAACAGGTTCCCGACGCAACTCGAGAAAAACCATGAGACTTCCCCCTCGCCGCGAGATGAGGCCCGATTCCCCTGCACTGCGTGCAGAGCAATTCCGTGTTGCACATCACACATGAAAGGAGCCTTGATTTCCTTGATGGCACTCCAGAGAAACCCCAAGAACACTGTTTCAAGGCTAGAGGGATCCGGAGGTCACTGTAGCAACACAAAAGAGCTCCGTCGACGAAAAATCAACTCGAGATGAGAGGTTAGTCCCTGGCTTCGACTCCAGAGGAATATCACCTTACCACAAGCACCTCACGAGTAGGCTTCTCTCAGCTCTAGGTATGTGGAAGGGACCCTGAGTTTGCGGCCTCAGGTGAAATGGACGCCGCGATGCCCTGACTCGAAATAAGGCCGGATATCCCTGCAGTGACTTGGATGCAGGCTCGTCTTGCATCTCCCACGATGAAAGGATGTCTGAATCTTCTGTGGAGACCACAGAGAAAGACCTAGTTCCCCACCTCATTGCGACCGGAGACCTCACATCCTTTGAAAACTCCAGAGGTACGCGGAGATCAGTGCCTCCAAAGGAGACGATGCCTGACTCCTCGTGAAACTTGATAGGAGTCCCAGGATTCCTGTGGCACATGGAAAGGGACCCTTGGTCTCCCGCCTCAGCTGGAGAGGCGTCCCAATTGCCCTGCCAAGCCTCGAGGAGAATCCCGAGTTGTCCCTCGCAACTAGGCAGGAGTCCTGACGTCGCTGAACAAACACGTGGGTGGAAGGGCCATCCCCGTCGTAACTCGAGAATATACCCCAGGTTCCCGCCGCAACTCGAGAAAAACCATGAGACTTCCCCCTCGCCGCGAGCTGAGGCCCGATTCCCCTGCACTGCGTGCAGAGCAATTCCGTGTTGCACATCACACATGAAAGGAGCCTTGATTTCCTTGATGGCACTCCAGAGAAACCCCAAGAACACTGTTTCAAGGCTAGAGGGATCCTGAGGTCACTGTAGCAACACGAAAGAGCTCCGTGGACGAAAAATCAACTCGAGATGACAGGTTAGTTCCTGGCTTCGACTGCAGAGGAATACCACCTTACCACAAGCACCTCAAGAGGAGGCTTCTCTCAGCTCTAGGTATGTGAGACGGACCCTGAGTTTGCGGCCTCAAGTGGAATGGACACCGCGATGCCCTGACTCGAAATAAGGCCGGATATCCCTGCAGTGACTTAAATGCAGGCTCGTCTTGCATCTCCCAAGACGAAAGGATGTCTGAATCCCCTGTGGAGACCACGGAGAAAGACCTAGTTCCCCAACTCATCGCGACCGGAGACCTCACATCCTTTGAAAACTCCAGAGGTACGCGGAGATCAGTGCCTCCAAAGGAGACGATGCCTGACTCCTCGTGAAACTTGATAGGAGTCCCAGGATTCCTGTGGCACATGGAAAGGGACCCTTGGTCTCCCGCCTCAGCTGGAGAGGCGTCCCAATTGCCCTGCCAAGCCTCGAGGAGAATTCCGAGTTGTCCCTCGCAACTAGGCAGGAGTCCTGACGTCGCTGAACAAACACGTGGGTGGAAGGGCCATCCCCGTCGTAACTCGAGAATATACCCCAGGTTCCCGCCGCAACTCGAGAAAAACCATGAGACTTCCCCCTCGCCGCGAGATGAGGCCTGATTCCCCTGCACTGCGTGCAGAGCAATTCCGTGTTGCACATCACACATGAAAGGAGCCTTGATTTCCTTGGTGGCACTCCAGAGAAATACCAAGAACACTCTTTCAAGGCTAGAGGGATCCTGAGGTCACTGTAGCAACACGAAAAAGCTCCGTGGACCAAAAATCAACTCGAGATGAGAGGTTAGTCCCTGGCTTCGACTCCAGAGGACTACCACCTTACGACAAGCACCTCAAGAGGAGGCTTCTCTCAGCTCTAGGTATGTGAGAGGGGCCCTGAGTTTGCGACCTCAAGTGGAATGGACACCGTGATGCCCTGACTCGAAATAAGGCCGGATATCCCTGCAGTGACTTGAATGCAGGCTCGTCTTGCATCTCTCAAGATGAAAGGATGTCTGAATCTTCTGTGGAGACCACAGAGAAAGACCTAGTTCCCCACCACATTGCGACCGGAGGCCTCACATCCTTTGAAAACTCCAGAGGTACGCGGAGATCAGTGCCTCCAAAGGAGACGATGCCTGACTCCTCGTGAAACTTGATAGGAGTCCCAGGATTCCTGTGGCACATGGAAAGGGACCCTTGGTCTCCCGCCTCAGCTGGAGAGGCGTCCCAATTGCCCTGCCAAGCCTCGAGGAGAATCCCGAGTTGTCCCTCGCAACTAGGCAGGAGTCCTGACGTCGCTGAACAAACACCTGGGTGGAAGGGCCATCCCCGTCGTAACTCGAGAATATACCCCAGGTTCCCGCCGCAACTCGAGAAAAACCATGAGACTTCCCCCTCGCCGCGAGCTGAGGCCCGATTCCCCTGCACTGCGTGCAGAGCAATTCCGTGTTGCACATCACACATGAAAGGAGCCTTGATTTCCTTGAGGGCACTCCAGAGAAACCCCAAGAACACTGTTTCAAGGCTAGAGGAATCCTGAGGTAACTGTAGCAACACGAAAGAGCTCCGTGGACGAAAAATCAACTCGAGATGACAGGTTAGTTCCTGGCTTCGACTGCAGAGGAATACCACCTTACCACAAGCACCTCAAGAGGAGGCTTCTCTCAGCTCTAGCTATGTGAGAGGGACCCTGAGTTTGCGGCCTCAAGTGGAATGGACACTGCGATGCCCTGACTCGAAATAAGGCCGGATATCCCTGCAGTGACTTAAATGCAGGCTCGTCTGGCATCTCCCAAGACGAAAGGATGTCTGAATCCCCTGTGGAGACCACGGAGAAAGACCTAGTTCCCCACCTCATCGCGACCGGAGGCCTCACATACTTTGAAAACTCCAGAGGTACGCGGAGATCAGTGCCTCCAAAGGAGACGATGCCTGACTCCTCGAGATATTTGATAAGAGTCCCAGGATTCCTGTGGCACGTGGAAAGGGACCCTTGGTCTCCCGCCTCAGCTGGAGAGGCGTCCCAATTGCCCTGCCAAGCCTCGAGGAGAATCCCGAGTTGTCCCTCGCAACTAGGCAGGAGTCCTGAAGTCGCTGAAGAAACACGTGTGTGGAAGGGCCATCCCCGTCGTAACTCGAGAATATACCCCAGGTTCCCGCCGCAACTCGAGAAAAACCATGAGACTTCCCCCTCGCCGCGAGATGAGGCCTGATTCCCCTGCACTGCTTGCAGAGCAATTCCGTGTTGCACATCACACATGAAAGGAGCCTTGATTTCCTTGATGGCACTCCAGAGAAACCCCAAGAACACTGTTTCCAGGGTAGAGGGATCCTGAGGTCACTGTAGCAACAGGAAAGAGCTCCGTGGATCAAAAATCAACTCGAGATGAGAGGTTAGTCCCTGGCTGCGACTGCAGAGGAATACCACCTTACCACAAGCACCTCAAGAGGAGGCTTCTCTCAGCTCTAGCTATGTGAGAGGGACCCTGAGTTTGCGGCCTCAAGTGGAATGGACACCGCGATGCCCTGGCTCGAAATAAGGCCGGATATCCCTGCAGTGACTTGAATGCAGGCTCGTCTTGCATCTCCCAATACGAAAGGATGTCTGAAACCCCTGTGGAGACCACAGAGAAAGACCTAGTTCCCCACCTCATCGCGACCGAAGGCCTCCCCTCCTTTGAAAATTCCAGAGGTACGCGGAGATCAGTGCCTCCAAAGGAGACGATGCCTGACTCCTCGTGAAACTTCATAGGAGTCCCAGGATTCCTGTGGCACGTGGAAAGGGACCCTTGGTCTCCCGCCTCAGCTGGAGAGGTGTCCCAATTGCCCTGCCAAGCCTCGAGGAGAATCCCGAGTTGTCCCTCGCAACTAGGCCGGAGTCCTGACGTCGCTGAACAAACACGTGGGTGGAAGGGCCATCCCCGTCGTAACTCGAGAATATACCCCAGGTTCCCGCCGCAACTGGAGAAAAACCATGAGACTTCCCCCTCGCCGTGAGATGAGGCCTGATTCCCCTGCACTGCGTGCAGAGCAATTCCGTGTTGCACATCGCAAATGAAAGGAGCCTTGATTTCCTTGATGGCACTCCAGAGAAACCCCAAGAACACTGTTTCAAGGCTAGAGGGATCCTGAGGTCACTGTAGCAACACGAAAGAGCTCCGTGGACGAAAAATCAACTCGAGATGAGAGGTTAGTCCCTGACTGCGACTCCAGAGGAATACCACCTTACCACAAGCACCTTAAGGCGAGGCTTCTCTCAGCTCTAGGTATGTGAGAGGGACCCGGAGTTTGCGGCCTCAAGTGGAAAGGACACCGCGATGCCCTGACTCGAAATAAGGCCGGATATCCCTGCAGTGACTTGAATGCAGGCTCGTCTTGCATCTCCCAAGACGAAAGGATGTCTGAATCCCCTGTGGAGACCACAGAGAAAGACCGAGATGCCCACCTCATCACGCCCGGAGGCCTCACATCCTTTGAAAACTCCAGAGGTACGCGGAGATCAGTGCCTCCAAAGGAGACGATGCCTGACTCCTCGTGAAACTTGATAGGAGTCCCAGGATTCCTGTGGCACGTGGAAAGGGACCCTTGGTCTCCCGCCTCAGCTGGAGAGGCATCCCAATTTCCCTGCAAAGCCTCGAGGAGAATCCCGAGTTGTCCCTCGCAACTAGGAAGGAGTCCTGACGTCGATGAACAAACACGTGGGTGGAAGGGCCATCCCCGTCGTAACTCGAGAATATACCCCAGGTTCCCGCCGCAACTCGAGAAAGCCATGAGACTTCCCCCTCGCCGCGAGATGAGGCCCGATTCCCCTGCACTGCGTGCAGAGCAATTCCGTGTTGCACATCACACATGAAAGGAGCCTTGATTTCCTTGATGGCACTCCAGAGAAACCCCAAGAACACTGTTTCAAGGCTAGAGGGATCCTGAGGTCACTGTAGCAACACGAAAGAGCTCCGTGGAACAAAAATCAACTCGAGATGAGAGGTTAGTCCCTGGCTTCGACTCCAGAGGAATACCACCTTACCACAAGCAGCTCAAGAGGAGGCTTCTCTCAGTTCTAGGTATGTGAGAGGGACCCTGAGTTTGCGGCCTCAAGTGGAATGGACACCGCGATACCCTGACTCGAAATAAGGCCGGATATCCCTGCAGTGACTTGAATGCAGGCTCATCTTGCATCTCCCAAGCCGAAAGGATGTCTGAATCCCCTGTGGAGACCACAGAGAAAGACCTAGTTCCCCACCTCATCGCGACCGGAGGCCTCACATCCTTTGAAAACTCCAGAGGTACGCGGAGATCAGTGCCTCCAAAGGAGACGATGCATGACTCCTCGTGAAACTTGATAGGAGTCCCAGGATTCCTGTGGCACGTGGAAAGGGACCCTTGGTCTCCCGCCTCAGCTGGAGAGGCGTCCCAATTGCCCTGCCAAGCCTCGAGGAGAATCCCGAGTTGTCCCTCGCAACTAGGCAGGAGTCCTGACGTCGCTGAACAAACACGTGGGTGGAAGGGCCATCCCCGTCGTAACTCGAGAATATACCCCAGGTTCCCGCCGCAACTCGATAAAAACCATGAGACTTCCCCCTCGCCGCGAGATGAGGCCCGATTCCCCTGCACTGCGTGCAGAGCAATTCCGTGTTGCACATCACACATGAAAGGAGCCTTGATTTCCTTGATGGCACTCCAGAGAAACCCCAAGAACACTGTTTCAAGGCTAGAGGGATCCTGAGGTCACTGTAGCAACACGAAAGAGCTCCGTGGACCAAAAATCAACTCGAGATGAGAGGTTAGTCCCTGGCTTCGACTCCAGAGGAATACCACCTTACCACAAGCACCTCAAGAGGAGGCTTCTCTCAGCTCTAGATATGTGAAAGGGACCCTGAGTTTGCGGCCTCAAGTGGAATGGACACCGCGATGCCCTGGCTCGAAATAAGGCCGGATATCCCTGCAGTGACTTGAATGCAGGCTCGTCTTGCATCTCCCAAGACGAAAGAATGTCTGAATCCCCTGTGGAGACCACAGAGAAAGACCTAGTTCCCCAACTCATGGCGACCGGAGGCCTCACATCCTTTGAAAAATCCAGACGTACACGGAGATCAGTGCCTCCAAAGGAGACGATTCATGACTCCTCGTGAAACTTGATAGGAGTCCCAGGATCCCTGTGGCACGTGGAAAGGGACCCTTGGTCTGCCGCCTCAGCTGGAGCGGCGTCCCAATTGCCCTGCCAAGCCTCGAGGAGAATCGCGAGTTATCCCTCGCAACTAGGCAGGAGTCCTGCCGTCGCTGAACAAACACGTGTGTGGAAGGGCCATCCACGTCGTAACTCGAGAATATACCCCAGGTTCCCGCCGCAACTCGAGAAAAACCATGAGATTTCCCCCTCGCCGCGAGATGAGGCCCGATTCCCCTGCACTGCGTGCAGAGCAAATCCGTGTTGCACATCACACATGAAAGGAGCCTTGATTTCCTTGATGGCACTCCAGAGAAATCCCAAGAACACTGTTTCAAGGCTAGAGGGATCCTGAGGTCACTGTAGCAACACGAAAGAGCTCCGTGGACCAAAAATCAACTCGAGATGAGAGGTTAGTCCCTGGCTTCGACTCCAGAGGAATACCACCTTACCACAAGCACCTCAAGAGGAGGCTTCTCTCAGTTCTAGGTATGTGAGAGGGACCCTGAGTTTGCGGCCTCAAGTGGAATGGACACCGCGTTGCCCTGACTCGAAATAAGGCCGGATATCCCTGCAGTGACTTGAATGCAGGCTCCTCTTGCATCTCCTAAGACGAAAGGATGTCTGAATCCCCTGTGGAGACCACAGAGAAAGACCTAGTTCCCCACCTCATCGCGACCAGAGGCCTCACATCCTTTGAAAACTCCAGAGGTACGCGGAGATCAGTGCCTCCAAAGGAGACGATGCCTGACTCCTCGTGAAACTTGATAGGAGTCACAGGATTCCTGTGGCACGTGGAAAGGGATCCTTGGTCACCCGCCTCAGCTGGAGAGGCGTCCCAATTGCCCTGCCAAGCCTCGAGGAGAATCCCGAGTAGTCGCTCGCAACTATGCAGGAGTCCTGACGTCGCTGAAGAAACACGTGGGTGGAAGGGCCATCCCTGTCGTAACTTGACAATATATCCCAGGTTCCCGCCGCAACTCGAGAAAAACCATGAGACTTCCCCCTCGCCGCGAGATGAGGCCCGATTCCCCTGCACTGCGTGCAGAGCAATTTCGTGTTGCACATCACACATGAAAGGAGCCTTGATTTCCTTGGTGGCACTCCAGAGAAACCCCAAGAACACTGTTTCAAGGCTAGAGGGATCCTGAGGTCACGGTAGCAACACGAAAGAGCTCCGTGGACCAAAAATCAACTCGAGATGAGAGGTTAGTCCCTGACTTCGACTCCAGAGGAATACCACCTTACCACAAGCACCTCAAGAGGAGGCTTCTCTCAGCTCTAGGTATGTGAGAGGGACCCTGAGTTTGCTGCCTTAAGTGGAATGGACACCGCGATGCCCTGACTCGAAATAAGGCCGGATATCCCTGCAGTGACTTGAATGCAGGCTCGTCTTGCATCTCCCAAGACGAAAGGATGTCTGAATCCCCTGTGGAGACCACAGAGAAAGACCTAGTTCCCCAGCTTATCGCGACCGGAGGCCTCACATCCTTTGAAAACTACAGAGGTACGCGGAGATCAGTGCCTCCAAAGGAGACGGTGCCTGACTCCTCATGAACCTTGATAGGAGTCCCAGGATTCCTGTGGCACGTGGAAAGGGACCCTTGGTCTCCCGCCTCAGCTGGAGAGGCATCCCAATTGCCCTGCCAAGCCTCGAGGAGAATCCCGAGTTGTCCCTCGCAACTAGGCAGGAGTCCTGACGTCGCTGAACAAACACGTGTGTGGAAGGGCCATCCCCATCGTAACTCGAGAATATACCCCAGGTTCACACCGCAACTCGAGAAAAACCATGAGACTTACCCCTCGCCGCGAGATGAGGCCCGATTCCCCTGCACTGCATGCAGAGCAATTCCGTGTTGCACATCACACATGAATGGAGCCTTGATTTCCTTGATGGCACTCCAGAGAAACCCCAAGAACACTGTTTCCAGGCTAGAGGGATCCTGAGGTCACTGTAGCAACAGGAAAGAGCTCCGTGGACCAAAAATCAACTCGAGATGAGAGGTTAGTCCCTGGCTTCAACTCCAGAGGAATACCACCTTACCACAAGCACCTCAAGAGGAGGCTTCTCTCAGCTCTAGGTATGTGAGAGGGACCCTGAGTTTGCGGCCTCAAGTGGAATGGACACCGCGATGCCCTGACTCGAAATAAGGCCGGATATCCCTGCAGTGACTTGAATGCAGGCTCGTCTTGCATCTCCCAAGACGAAAGGATGTCTGAATCCCCTGTGGAGACCACAGAGAAAGACCTAGTTCCCCACCTCATCCAGACCGGAGGCCTCAAATACTTTGAAAACTCCAGAGTTACGCGGAGATCAGTGCCTCCAAAGGAGACGATGCCTGACTCCTCGTGAAACTTGATAGGAGTCCCAGGATTCCTGTGGCACGTGGAAAGGGACACTTGGTCTCCCGCCTCAGCTGGAGAGGCGTCCCAATTGCCCTGCCAAGCCTCGAGGAGAATCCCGAGTTGTCCCTCGCAACTAGGCAGGAGTCCTGACGTCGCTGAACAAACACGTGGGTGGAAGGGCCATCCCCGTCGTAACTCGAGAATATACCCCAGGTTCCCGCCGCAACTCGATAAAAACCATGAGACTTCCCCCTCGCCGCGAGATGAGGCCCGATTCCCCTGCACTGCGTGCAGAGCAATTCCGTGTTGCACATCACACATGAAAGGAGCCTTGATTTCCTTGATGGCACTCCAGAGAAACCCCAAGAACACTGTTTCAAGGCTAGAGGGATCCTGAGGTCACTGTAGCAACACGAAAGAGCTCCGTGGACCAAAAATCAACTCGAGATGAGAGGTTAGTCCCTGGCTTCGACTCCAGAGGAATACCACCTTACCACAAGCACCTCAAGAGGAGGCTTCTCTCAGCTCTAGGTATGTGAGAGGGACCCTGAGTTTGCGGCCTCAAGTGGAATGGACACCGCGATGCCCTGGCTCGAAATAAGGCCGGATATCCCTGCAGTGACTTGAATGCAGGCTCGTCTTGCATCTCACAAGACGAAAGGATGTCTGAATCCCCTGTGGAGACCACAGAGAAAAACCTAGTTCCCCAACTCATGGCGACCGGAGGCCTCACATCCTTTGAAAAATCCAGACGTACACGGAGATCAGTGCCTCCAAAGGAGACGATTCATGACTCCTCGTGAAACTTGATAGGAGTCCCAGGATTCCTGTGGCACGTGGAAAGGGACCCTTGGTCTGCCGCCTCAGCTGGAGCGGCGTCCCAATTGCCCTGCCAAGCCTCGAGGAGAATCGCGAGTTATCCCTCGCAACTAGGCAGGAGTCCTGCCGTCGCTGAACAAACACGTGTGTGGAAGGGCCATCCACGTCGGAACTCGAGAATATACCCCAGGTTCCCGCCGCAACTCGAGAAAAACCATGAGACTTCCCCCTCGCCGCGAGATGAGGCCCGATTCCCCTGCACTGCGTGCAGAGCAATTCCGTGTTGCACATCACACATGAAAGGAGCCTTGATTTCCTTGATGGCACTCCAGAGAAATCCCAAGAACACTGTTTCAAGGCTAGAGGGATCCTGAGGTCACTGTAGCAACACGAAAGAGCTCCGTGGACCAAAAATCAACTCGAGATGAGAGGTTAGTCCCTGGCTTCGACTCCAGAGGAATACCACCTTACCACAAGCACCTCAAGAGGAGGCTTCTCTCAGCTCTAGGTATGTGAGAGGGACCCTGAGTTTGCGGCCTCAAGTGGAATGGACACTGCGATGCCCTGGCTCGAAATAAGGCCGGATATCCCTGCAGTGACTTGAATGCAGGCTCGTCTTGCATCTCACAAGACGAAAGGATGTCTGAATCCCCTGTGGAGACCACAGAGAAAAACCTAGTTCCCCAACTCATGGCGACCGGAGGCCTCACATCCTTTGAAAAATCCAGACGTACACGGAGATCAGTGCCTCCAAAGGAGACGATTCATGACTCCTCGTGAAACTTGATAGGAGTCCCAGGATTCCTGTGGCACGTGGAAAGGGACCCTTGGTCTGCCGCCTCAGCTGGAGCGGCGTCCCAATTGCCCTGCCAAGCCTCGAGGAGAATCGCGAGTTGTCCCTCGCAACTAGGCAGGAGTCCTGCCGTCGCTGAACAAACACGTGGGTGGAAGGGCCATCCCCGTCATAACTCGAGAATATACCCCAGGTTCCCGCCGCAACTCGAGAAAAACCATGAGACTTCCCCCTCGCCGCGAGATGAGGCCCGATTCCCCTGCACTGCGTGCAGAGCAATTCCGTGTTGCACATCACACATGAAAGGAGCCTTGATTTCCTTGATGGCACTCCAGAGAAATCCCAAGAACACTGTTTCAAGGCTAGAGGGATCCTGAGGTCACTGTAGCAACACGAAAGAGCTCCGTGGACCAAAAATCAACTCGAGATGAGAGGTTAGTCCCTGGCTTCGACTCCAGAGGAATACCACCTTACCACAAGCACCTCAAGAGGAGGCTTCTCTCAGTTCTAGGTATGTGAGAGGGACCCTGAGTTTGCGGCCTCAAGTGGAATGGACACCGCGTTGCCCTGACTCGAAATAAGGCCGGATATCCCTGCAGTGACTTGAATGCAGGCTCGTCTTGCATCTCCCAAGACGAAAGGATGTCTGAATCCCCTGTGGAGACCACAGAGAAAGACCTAGTTCCCCACCTCATCGCGACCGGAGGCCTCACATCCTTTGAAAACTCCAGAGGTACGCGGAGATCAGTGCCTCCAAAGGAGACGATGCCTGACTCCTCGTGAAACTTGATAGGAGTCACAGGATTCCTGTGGCACGTGGAAAGGGACCCTTGGTCACCCGCCTCAGCTGGAGAGGCGTCCCAATTGCCCTGCCAAGCCTCGAGGAGAATCCCGAGTAGTCGCTCGCAACTATGCAGGAGTCCTGACGTCGCTGAACTAACACGTGGGTGGAAGGGCCATCCCCGTCGTAACTCGAGAATATACCCCAGGTTCCCGCCGCAACTCGAGAAAAACCATGAGACTTCCCCCTCGCCGCGAGATGAGGCCCGATTCCCCTGCACTGCGTGCAGAGCAATTCCGTGTTGCACATCACACATGAAAGGAGCCTTGATTTCCTTGATGGCACTCCAGAGAAACCCCAAGAACATTGTTTCAAGGCTAGAGGGATCCTGAGGTCACTGTAGCAACACGAAAGAGCTCAGTGGACCAAAAATCAACTCGAGATGAGAGGTTAGTCCCTGGCTTCGACTCCAGAGGAATACCACCTTACCACAAGCACCTCAAGAGGAGGCTTCTCTCAGCTCTAGCTATGTGAGAGGGACCCGGAGTTTGCGGCCTCAAGTGGAATGGACACCGCGATGCCCTGGCTCGAAATAAGGCCGGATATCCCTGCAGTGACTTGAATGCAGGCTCGTCTTGCATCTCCCAAGACGAAAGGATGTCTGAATCCCCTGTGGAGACCACAGAGAAATACCTCGTTCCCCACCTCATCGCGACCGGAGGCCTCACATCCTTTGAAAACTCCAGAGGTACGCGGAGATCAGTGCCTCCAAAGGAGACGATGCCTGACTCCTCGTGAAACTTGATAGGAGTCCCAGGATTCCTGTGGCACGTGGAAAGGGACCCTTGGTCTCCCGCCTCAGCTGGAGAGGCGTCCCAATTGCCCTGCCAAGCCTCGAGGAGAATCCCGAGTTGTCCCTCGCAACTAGGCAGGAGTCCTGACGTCGCTGAAGAAACACGTGGGTGGAAGGGCCATCCCCGTCGTAACTCGAGAATATACCCCAGGTTCCCGCCGCAACTCGAGAAAAACCATGAGACTTCCCCCTCGCCGCCAGATGAGGCCTGATTTCCCTGCACTGCCTGCAGAGCAATTCCGTGTTGCACATCACACATGAAAGGAGCCTTGATTTCCTTGATGGCACTCCAGAGAAACCCCAAGAACACTGTTTCAAGGCAAGAGGCATCCTGAGGTCACTGTAGCAACACAAAAGAGCTCCGTGGACCAAAAATCAACTCGAGATGAGAGGTTAGTCCCTGGCTTCGACTCCAGAGGAATACCACCTTACCACAAGCACCTCAAGAGGAGGCTTCTCTCAGCTCTAGGTATGTGAGAGGGACCCTGAGTTTGCGGCCTCAAGTGGAATGGACACCGCGATGCCCTGGCTCGAAATAAGGCCGGATATCCCTGCAGTGACTTGAATGCAGGCTCGTCTTGCATCTCCCAAGATGAAAGGATGTCTGAATCCCCTGTGGAGACCACAGAGAAAGACCTAGTTCCCCAACTCATGGCGACCGGAGGCCTCACATCCTTTGAAAAATCCAGACGTACGCGGAGATCAGTGCCTCCAAACGAGACGATTCGTGACTCCTCGTGAAACTTGATAGGAGTCCCAGGATTCCTGTGGTACGTGGAAAGGGACCCTTGGTCTCCCGCCTCAGCTGGAGAGGCGTCCCAATTGCCCTGCCAAGCCTCGAGGAGAATCCCGAGTTGTCCCTCGCAACTAGGCAGGAGTCCTGACGTCGCTGAACAAACACGTGGGTGGAAGGGCCATCCCCGTCGTAACTCGAGAATATACCCCAGGTTCCCGCTGCAACTGGAGAAAAACCATGAGACTTCCCCCTCGCCGCGAGATGAGGCCCGATTCCCCTGCACTGCGTGCAGAGTAATTCCGTGTTGCACATCACACATGAAAGGAGCCTTGATTTCCTTGATGGCACTCCAGAGAAACCCCAAGAACACTGTTTCAAGGATAGAGGGATCCTGACGTCACTGTAGCAACACGAAAGAGCTCCGTGGACCAAAAATCAACTCGAGATGAGAGGTTAGTTCCTGGCTTCGACTCCAGAGGAATACCACCTTACCACAAGCACCTCAAGAGGAGGCTTCT
Organism: Cervus elaphus; assembly: GCF_910594005.1. Lineage (NCBI taxonomy): Eukaryota > Metazoa > Chordata > Mammalia > Artiodactyla > Cervidae > Cervus > Cervus elaphus. The sequence continues at coordinate 10,835,445 of NC_057838.1, read as the reverse complement.
CTCAGCTCTAGGTATGTGAGAGGGACCCTGAGTTTGCGGCCTCAAGTGGAATGGACACCGCGATGCCCTGGCTCGAAATAAGGCCGGATATCCCTGCAGTGACTTGAATGCAGGCTCGTCTTGCATCTCCCAAGACGAAAGGATGTCTGAATCCCCTGTGGAGACCACAGAGAAAGACCTAGTTCCCCAACTCATGGCGACCGGAGGCCTCACATCCTTTGAAAACTTCAGAGGTACGCGGAGATCAGTGCCTCCAAAGGAGACGATTCGTGACTTCTCGTGAAACTTGATAGGAGTCCCAGGATTCCTGTGGCACGTGGAAAGAGACCCTTGGTCTCCCGCCTCAGCTGGAGAGGCGTCCCAATTTCCCTGCCAAGCCTCGAGGAGAATCGCGAGTTGTCCCTCGCAACAAGGCAGGAATCCTGCCGTCGTTGAACAAACACGTGGGTGGAAGGGCCATCCCCGTCGTAACTCGAGAATATACCCCAGGTTCCCGCCGCAACTCAAGAAAGCCATGAGACTTCCCCCTCGCAGCGAGATGAGGCCCGATTCCCCTGCACTGCGAGCAGAGCAATTCCGTGTTGCACATCACACATGAAAGGAGCCTTGATTTCCTTGATGGCACTCCAGAGAAACCCCAAGAACACTGTTTCAAGGCTAGAGGGATCCTGAGGTCACTGTAGCAACACGAAAGAGCTCCGTGGACCAAAAATCAACTCGAGATGAAAGGTTAGTCCCTGGCTTCGACTCCAGAGGAATACCACCTTACCACAAGCACCTCAAGAGGAGGCTTCTCTCAGCTCTAGCTATGTGAGAGGGACCCTGAGTTTGCGGCCTCAAGTGGAATGGACACCGCGATGCCCTGGCTCGAAATAAGGCCGGATATCCCTGCAGTGACTTGAATGCAGGCTCGTCTTGCTTCTCCCAAGACGAAAGGATGTCTGAATCCCCTGTGGAGACCACAGAGAAAGACCTAGTTCCCCAACTCATGGCGACCGGAGGCCTCACATCCTTTGAAAACTTCAGAGGTATGCGGTGATCAGTGCCTCTAAAGGAGACGATTCGTGACTCCTCGTGAAACTTGATAGGAGTCCCAGGATTCCTGTGGCACGTGGAAAGGGACCCTTGGTCTCCCGCCTCAGCTGGAGAGGCGTCCCAATTGCCCTGCCAAGCCTCGAGGAGAATCGCGAGTTGTCCCTCGCAACTAGGCAGGAGTCCTGCCGTCGCTGAACAAACACGTGTGTGGAAGGGCCATCCACGTCGTAACTCGAGAATATACCCCAGGTTCCCGCAGCAACTCGAGAAAAACCATGAGACTTCCCCCTCGCCACCAGATGAGGCCTGATTCCCCTGCACTGCCTGCAGAGCAATTCCGTGTGGCACATCACACATGAAAGGAGCCTTGATTTCCTTGATGGCACTCCAGAGAAACCCCAAGAACACTGTTTCAAGACTAGAGGCATCCTGAGGTCACTGTAGCAACACAAAAGAGCTCCGTGGACCAAAAATCAACTCGAGATGAGAGGTTAGTCCCTGGCTTCGACTCCAGAGGAATACCACCTTACCACAAGCACCTCAAGAAGAGGCTTCTCTCTGCTCTAGCTATGTGAGAGGGACCCTGAGTTTGCGGCCTCAAGTGGAATGGACACCGCGATGCCCTGACTCGAAATAAGGCCGGATATCCCTGCAGTGACTTGAATGCAGGCTCGTCTTGCATCTCCCAAGACGAAAGGATGTCTGAATCCCCTGTGGAGACCACAGAGAAAGACCTAGTTCACCACCTCATCGCGACCGGAGGCCTCACATCCTTTGAAAACTCCAGAGGTACGCGGAGATCAGTGCCTCCAAAGGAGACGATGCCTGACTCCTCGTGAAACTTGATAGGAGTCCCAGGATTCCTGTGGCACGTAGAAAGGGACCCTTGGTCTCCCGCCTCAGCTGGAGAGGCGTCCCAATTGCCCTGCCAAGCCTCGAGGAGAATCCCGAGTTGTCCCTCGCAACTAGGCAGGAGTCCTGACGTCGCTGAACAAACACGTGGGTGGAAGGGCCATCCCCGTCGTAACTCGAGAATATACCCCAGGTTCCCGCCGCAACTCGAGAAAGCCATGAGACTTCCCCCTCGCCGCGAGATGAGGCCCGATTCCCCTGCACTGCGTGCAGAGCAATTCCGTGTTGCACATCACACATGAAAGGAGCCTTGATTTCCTTGATGGCACTCCAGAGAAACCCCAAGAACACTGTTTCAAGGCTAGAGGGATCCTGACGTCACTGTAGCAACACGAAAGAGCTCCGTGGACCAAAAATCAACTCGAGATGAGAGGTTAGTCCCTGGCTTCGACTCCAGAGGAATACCACCTTACCACAAGCACCTCAAGAGGAGGCTTCTCTCAGCTCTAGGTATGTGAGAGGGACCCTGAGTTTGCGGCCTCAAGTGGAATGGACACCGCGATGCCCTGGCTCGAAATAAGGCCGGATATCCCTGCAGTGACTTGAATGCAGGCTCGTCTTGCATCTCCCAAGACGAAAGGATGTCTGAATCCCCTGTGGAGACCACAGAGAAAGACCTAGTTCCCCAACTCATGGCGACCGGAGGCCTCACATCCTTTGAAAACTTCAGAGGGATGCGGAGATCAGTGCCTCCATAGGAGACGATTCGTGACTCCTCGTGAAACTTGATAGGAGTCCCAGGATTCCAGTGGCACATGGAAAGGGACACTTGGTCTCCCGCCTCAGCTGGAGAGGCGTCCCAATTGCCCTGCCAAGCCTCGAGGAGAATCGCGAGTTGTCCCTCGCAACTAGGCAGGAGTCCTGCCATCGCTGAACAAACACGTGTGTGGAAGGGCCATCCACGTCGTAACTCGAGAATATACCCCAGGTTCCCGCCGCAACTCGAGAAAAACCATGAGACTTCCCCCTCGCCACCAGATGAGGCCTGATTCCCCTGCACTGCCTGCAGAGCAATTCCGTGTGGCACATCACACATGAAAGGAGCCTTGATTTCCTTGATGGCACTCCAGAGAAACCCCAAGAACACTGTTTCTAGACTAGAGGCATCCTGAGGTCACTGTAGCAACACAAAAGAGCTCCGTGGACCAAAAATCAACTCGAGATGAGAGGTTAGTCCCTGGCTTCGACTGCAGAGGAATACCACCTTACCACAAGCACGTCAAGAAGAGGCTTCTCTCTGCTCTAGCTATGTGAGAGGGACCCTGAGTTTGCGGCCTCAAGTGGAATGGACACCGCGATGCCCTGACTCGAAATAAGGCCGGATATCCCTGCAGTGACTTGAATGCAGGCTCGTCTTGCATCTCCCAAGACGAAAGGATGTCTGAATCCCCTGTGGAGACCACAGAGAAAGACCTAGTTCACCACCTCATCGCGACCGGAGGCCTCACATCCTTTGAAAACTCCAGAGGTACGCGGAGATCAGTGCCTCCAAAGGAGACGATGCCTGACTCCTCGTGAAACTTGATAGGAGTCCCAGGATTCCAGTGGCACGTGGAAAGGGACCCTTGGTCTCCCGCCTCAGCTGGAGAGGCGTCCCAATTGCCCTGCCAAGCCTCGAGGAGAATCCCGAGTTGTCCCTCGCAACTAGGCAGGAGTCCTGACGTCGCTGAACAAACACGTGGGTGGAAGGGCCATCCCCGTCGTAACTCGAGAATATACCCCAGGTTCCCGCCGCAACTCGAGAAAGCCATGAGACTTCCCCCTCGCCGCGAGATGAGGCCCGATTCCCCTGCACTGCGTGCAGAGCAATTCCGTGTTGCACATCACACATGAAAGGAGCCTTGATTTCCTTGATGGCACTCCAGAGAAACCCCAAGAACACTGTTTCAAGGCTAGAGGGATCCTGACGTCACTGTAGCAACACGAAAGAGCTCTGTGGACGAAAAATCAACTCGAGATGAGAGGTTAGTCCCTGGCTTCGACTCCAGAGGAATACCACCTTACCACAAGCACCTCAAGAGGAGGCTTCTCTCAGCTCTAGGTATGTGAGAGGGACCCGGAGTTTGCGGCCTCAAGTGGAATGGACACCGCGATGCCCTGGCTCGAAATAAGGCCGGATATCCCTGCAGTGACTTGAATGCAGGCTCGTCTTGCATCTCCCAAGACGAAAGGATGTCTGAATCCCCTGTGGAGACCACAGAGAAAGACCTAGTTCCCCAACTCATGGCGACCGGAGGCCTCACATCCTTTGAAAACTTCAGAGGTACGCGGGGATCAGTGCCTCCAAAGGAGACGATGCCTGACTCCTCGTCAAACTTGATAGGAGTCCCAGGATTCCTGTGGCACGTGGAAAGGGACCCTTGGTCTCCCGCCTCAGCTGGAGAGGCGTCCCAATTGCCCTGCCAAGCCTCGAGGAGAATCCCGAGTTTTCCCTCGCAACTAGGCAGGAGTCCTGCCGTCGCTGAACAAACACGTGTGTGGAAGGGCCATCCACGTCGTAACTCGAGGATATACCCCAGGTTCCCGCCGGAATTCGAGAAAAACCATGAGACTTCCCCCTCGCCGCCAGATGAGGCCTGATTCCCCTGCACTGCCTGCAGAGCAATTCCGTGTGGCACATCACACATGAAAGGAGCCTTGATTTCCTTGATGGCACTCCAGAGAAACCCCAAGAACACTGTTTCAAGGCTAGAGGCATCCTGAGTTCACTGGAGCAACACGAAAGAGCTCCGTGGACGAAAAATCAACTCGAGATGAGAGGTTAGTCCCTGGCTTCGACTCCAGAGGAATACCACCTTACCACAAGCACGTCAAGAAGAGGCTTCTCTCTGCTCTAGCTATGTGAGAGGGACCCTGAGTTTGCGGCCTCAAGTGGAATGGACACCGCGATGCCCTGGCTCGAAATAAGGCCGGATATCCCTGCAGTTACTTGAATGCAGGCTCGTCTTGCATCTCCCAAGATGAAAGGATGTCTGAATCCCCTGTGGAGACCACAGAGAAAGACCTAGTTCCCCAACTCATCGCGACCGGAGGCCTCACATCCTTTGAAAACTCCAGAGGTACGCGGAGATCAGTGCCTCCAAAGGAGACGATGCCTGTCTCCTCGTGAAACTTGATAGGAGTCCCAGGATTCCTGTGGCACGTGGAAAGGGACCCTTGGTCCCCCGCCTCAGCTGGAGAGGCGTCCCAATTTCCCTGCCAAGCCTCGAGGAAAATCGCGAGTTGTCCCTCGCAACTAGGCAGGAATCCTGACGTCGTTGAACAAACACGTGGGTGGAAGGGCCATCCCCGTCGTAACTCGAGAATATACCCCAGGTTCCCGCCGCAACTCGAGAAAGCCATGAGACTTCCCCCTCGCCGCGAGATGAGGCCCGATTCCCCTGCACTGCGTGCAGAGCAATTCCGTGTTGCACATCACACATGAAAGGAGCCTTGATTTCCTTGATGGCACTCCAGAGAAACCCCAAGAACACTGTTTCAAGGCTAGAGGGATCCTGAGGTCACTGTAGCAACACGAAAGAGCTCCGTGGACCAAAAATCAACTCGAGATGAAAGGTTAGTCCCTGGCTTCGACTCCAGAGGAATACCACCTTACCACAAGCACCTCAAGAGGAGGCTTCTCTCAGCTCTAGCTATGTGAGAGGGACCCTGAGTTTGCGGCCTCAAGTGGAATGGACACCGCGATGCCCTGGCTCGAAATAAGGCCGGATATCCCTGCAGTGACTTGAATGCAGGCTCGTCTTGCATCTCCCAAGACGAAAGGATGTCTGAATCCCCTGTGGAGACCACAGAGAAAGACCTAGTTCACCACCTCATCGCGACCGGAGGCCTCACATCCTTTGAAAACTCCAAAGGTACGCGGAGATCAGTGCCTCCAAAGGAGACGATGCCTGACTCCTCGTGAAACTTGATAGGAGTCCCAGGATTCCTGTGGCACGTGGAAAGGGACCCTTGGTCTCCCGCCTCAGCTGGAGAGGCGTCCCAATTGCCCTGCCAAGCCTCGAGGAGAATCCCGAGTTGTCCCTCACAACTAGGCAGGAGTCCTGACGTCGCTGAACAAACACGTGGGTGGAAGGGCCATCCCCGTCGTAACTCGAGAATATACCCCAGGTTCCCGCCGCAACTCGAGAAAGCCATGAGACTTCCCCCTCGCCGCGAGATGAGGCCCGATTCCCCTGCACTGCGTGCAGAGCAATTCCGTGTTGCACATCACACATGAAAGGAGCCTTGATTTCCTTGATGGCACTCCAGAGAAACCCCAAGAACACTGTTTCAAGGCTAGAGGGATCCTGACGTCACTGTAGCAACACGAAAGAGCTCCGTGGACGAAAAATCAACTCGAGATGAGAGGTTAGTCCCTGGCTTCGACTCCAGAGGAATACCAACTTACCACAAGCACCTCAAGAGGAGGCTTCTCTCAGCTCTAGCTATGTGAGAGGGACCCGGAGTTTGCGGCCTCAAGTGGAATGGACACCGCGATGCCCTGGCTCGAAATAAGGCCGGATATCCCTGCAGTGACTTGAATGCAGGCTCGTCTTGCATCTCCCAAGACGAAAGGATGTCTGAATCCCCTGTGGAGACCACAGAGAAAGACCTAGTTCCCCAACTCATGGCGACCGGAGGCCTCACATCCTTTGAAAATTTCAGAGGTACGCGGGGATCAGTGCCTCCAAAGGAGACGATGCCTGACTCCTCGTGAAACTTGATAGCAGTCCCAGGATTCCTGTGGCACGTGGAAAGGGACCCTTGGTCTCCCGCCTCAGCTGGAGAGGCGTCCCAATTGCCCTGCCAAGCCTCGAGGAGAATCCCGAGTTGTCCCTCGCAACTAGGCAGGAGTCCTGCCGTCGCTGAACAAACACGTGTGTGGCAGGGCCATCCACGTCGTAACTCGAGAATATACCCCAGGTTCCCGCCGCAACTCGAGAAAAACCATGAGACTTCGCCCTCGCCACCAGATGAGGCCTGACTCCCCTGCACTGCGTGCAGAGCAATTCCGTGTTGCACATCACACATGAAAGGAGCCTTGATTTCCTTGATGGCACTCCAGAGAAACCCCAAGAACACTGTTTCAAGGCTAGAGGGATCCTGAGGTCACTGTAGCAACACGAAAGAGCTCCGTGGACCAAAAATCAACTCGAGATGAGAGGTTAGTCCCTGGCTTCGACTCCAGAGGAATACCACCTTACCACAAGCACCTCAAGAGGAGGCTTTTCTCAGCTCTAGCTATGTGAGAGGGACCCTGAGTTTGCGGCCTCAAGTGGAATGGACACCACGATGCCCTGACTCGAAATAAGGCCGAATATCCCTGCAGTGACTTGAATGCAGGCTCGAGTTGCATCTCCCAAGACGAAAGGATGTCTGAATCCCCTGTGGAGACCACAGAGAAAGACCTAGTTCCCCAACTCATGGCGACCGGAGGCCTCACATCCTTTGAAAAATCCAGACGTACGCGGAGATCAGTGCCTCCAAAGGAGACGATTCGTGACTCCTCGTGAAACTTGATAGGAGTCCCAGGATTCCTGTGGCACGTGGAAAGGGACCCTTGGTCTCCCGCCTCAGCTGGAGAGGCGTCCCAATTGCCCTGCCATGCCTCGAGGAGAATCGCGAGTTGTCCCTCGCAACTAGGCAGGAGTCCTGCCGACGCTGAACAAACACGTGTGTGGAAGGGCCATCCACGTCGTAACTCGAGAATATACCCCAGGTTCCCGCAGCAACTCGAGAAAAACCATGAGACTTCCCCCTCGCCACCAGATGAGGCCTGATTCCCCTGCACTGCCTGCAGAGCAATTCCGTGTGGCACATCACACATGAATGGAGCCTTGATTTCCTTGATGGCACTCCAGAGAAACCCCAAGAACACTGTTTCAAGGCTAGAGGCATCCTGAGGTCACTGTAGCAACACAAAAGAGCTCCGTGGACCAAAAATCAACTCGAGATGAGAGGTTAGTCCCTGGCTTCGACTGCAGAGGAATACCACCTTACCACAAGCACCTCAAGAAGAGGCTTCTCTCTGCTCTAGCTATGTGAGAGGGACCCTGAGTTTGCGGCCTCAAGTGGAATGGACACCGCGATGCCCTGACTCGAAATAAGGCCGGATATCCCTGCAGTGACTTGAATGCAGGCTCGTCTTGCATCTCCCAAGACGAAAGGATGTCTGAATCCCCTGTGGAGACCACAGAGCAAGACCTAGTTCACCACCTCATCGCGACCGGAGGCCTCACATCCTTTGAAAACTCCAAAGGTACGCGGAGATCAGTGCCTCCAAAGGAGACGATGCCTGACTCCTCGTGAAACTTGATAGGATTCCCAGGATTCCTGTGGCACGTGGAAAGGGACCCTTGGTCTCCCGCCTCAGCTGGAGAGGCGTCCCAATTGCTCTGCCAAGCCTCGAGGAGAATCCCGAGTTGTCCCTCGCAACTAGGCAGGAGTCCTGACGTCGCTGAACAAACACGTGGGTGGAAGGGCCATCCCCGTCGTAACTCGAGAATATACCCCAGGTTTCCGCCGCAACTCGAGAAAGCCATGAGACTTCCCCCTCGCCGCGAGATGAGGCCCGATTCCCCTGCACTGCGTGCAGAGCAATTCCGTGTTGCACATCACACATGAAAGGAGCCTTGATTTCCTTGATGGCACTCCAGAGAAACCCCAAGAACACTGTTTCAAGGCTAGAGGGATCCTGACGTCACTGTAGCAACACGAAAGAGCTCCGTGGACCAAAAATCAACTCGAGATGAGAGGTTAGTCCCTGGCTTCGACTCCAGAGGAATACCACCTTACCACAAGCACCTCAAGAGGAGGCTTCTCTCAGCTCTAGCTATGTGAGAGGGACCCTGAGTTTGCGGCCTCAAGTGGAATGGACACCGCGATGCCCTGGCTCGAAATAAGGCCGGATATCCCTGCAGTGACTTGAATGCAGGCTCGTCTTGCATCTCCCAAGACGAAAGGATGTCTGAATCCCCTGTGGAGACCACAGAGAAAGACCTAGTTCCCCAACTCATGGCGACCGGAGGACTCACATCCTTTGAAAACTTCAGAGGTATGCGGAGATCAGTGCCTCCAAAGGAGACGATTCGTGACTCCTCGTGAAACTTGATAGGAGTCCCAGGATTCCTGTGGCACGTGGAAAGGGACCCTTGGTCTCCCGCCTCAGCTGGAGAGGCGTCCCAATTGCCCTGCCAAGCCTCGAGGAGAATCGCGAGTTGTCCCTCGCAACTAGGCAGGAGTCCTGCCATCGCTGAACAAACACGTGTGTGGAAGGGCCATCCACGTCGTAACTCGAGAATATACCCCAGGTTCCCGCAGCAACTCGAGAAAAACCATGAGACTTACCCCTCGCCACCAGATGAGGCCTGATTCCCCTGCACTGCCTGCAGAGCAATTCCGTGTGGCACATCACACATGAAAGGAGCCTTGATTTCCTTGATGGCACTCCAGAGAAACCCCAAGAACACTGTTCCTAGACTAGAGGCATCCTGAGGTCACTGTAGCAACACAAAAGAGCTCCGTGGACCAAAAATCAACTCGAGATGAGAGGTTAGTCCCTGGCTTCGACTGCAGAGGAATACCACCTTACCACAAGCACGTCAAGAAGAGGCTTCTCTCTGCTCTAGCTATGTGAGAGGGACCCTGAGTTTGCGGCCTCAAGTGGAATGGACACCGCGATGCCCTGACTCGAAATAAGGCCGGATATCCCTGCAGTGACTTGAATGCAGGCTCGTCTTGCATCTCCCAAGACGAAAGGATGTCTGAATCCCCTGTGGAGACCACAGAGAAAGACCTAGTTCACCACCTCATCGCGACCGGAGGCCTCACATCCTTTGAAAACTCCAGAGGTACGCGGAGATCAGTGCCTCCAAAGGAGACGATGCCTGACTCCTCGTGAAACTTGATAGGAGTCCCAGGATTCCAGTGGCACGTGGAAAGGGACCCTTGGTCTCCCGCCTCAGCTGGAGAGGCGTCCCAATTGCCCTGCCAAGCCTCGAGGAGAATCCCGAGTTGTCCCTCGCAACTAGGCAGGAGTCCTGACGTCGCTGAACAAACACGTGGGTGGAAGGGCCATCCCCGTCGTAACTCGAGAATATACCCCAGGTTCCCGCCGCAACTCGAGAAAGCCATGAGACTTCCCCCTCGCCGCGAGATGAGGCCCGATTCCCCTGCACTGCGTGCAGAGCAATTCCGTGTTGCACATCACACATGAAAGGAGCCTTGATTTCCTTGATGGCACTCCAGAGAAACCCCAAGAACACTGTTTCAAGGCTAGAGGGATCCTGACGTCACTGTAGCAACACGAAAGAGCTCTGTGGACGAAAAATCAACTCGAGATGAGAGGTTAGTCCCTGGCTTCGACTCCAGAGGAATACCACCTTACCACAAGCACCTCAAGAGGAGGCTTCTCTCAGCTCTAGCTATGTGAGAAGGACCCGGAGTTTGCGGCCTCAAGTGGAATGGACACCGCGATGCCCTGGCTCGAAATAAGGCCGGATATCCCTGCAGTGACTTGAATGCAGGCTCGTCTTGCATCTCCCAAGACGAAAGGATGTCTGAATCCCCTGTGGAGACCACAGAGAAAGACCTAGTTCCCCAACTCATGGCGACCGGAGGCCTCACATCCTTTGAAAAATCCAGACGTACGCGGAGATCAGTGCCTCCAAAGGAGACGATTCGTGACTCCTCGTGAAACTTGATAGGAGTCCCAGGATTCCTGTGGCACGTGGAAAGGGACCCTTGGTCTCCCGCCTCAGCTGGAGAGGCGTCCCAATTGCCCTGCCAAGCCTCGAGGAGAATCGCGAGTTGTCCCTCGCAACTAGGCAGGAGTCCTGCCGTCGCTGAACAAACACGTGTGTGGCAGGGCCATCCACGTCGTAACTCGAGAATATACCCCAGGTTCCCGCCGCAACTCGAGAAAAACCATGAGACTTCCCCCTCGCCACCAGATGAGGCCTGATTCCCCTGTACTGCCTGCAGAGCAATTCCGTGTTGCACATCACACATGAAAGGAGCCTTGATTTCCTTGATGGCACTCCAGAGAAACCCCAAGAACACTGTTTCAAGGCTAGAGGCATCCTGAGGTCACTGGAGCAACACAAAAGAGCTCCGTGGACCAAAAATCAACTCGAGATGAGAGGTTAGTCCCTGGCTTCGACTCCAGAGGAATACCACCTTACCACAAGCACGTCAAGAAGAGGCTTCTCTCTGCTCTAGCTATGTGAGAGGGACCCTGAGTTTGCGGCCTCAAGTGGAATGGACACCGCGATGCCCTGACTCGAAATAAGGCCGGATATCCCTGCAGTTACTTGAATGCAGGCTCGTCTTGCATCTCCCAAGATGAAAGGATGTCTGAATCCCCTGTGGAGACCACAGAGAAAGACCTAGTTCCCCACCTCATCGCGACCGGAGGCCTCACATCCTTTGAAAACTCCAGAGGTACGCGGAGATCAGTGCCTCCAAAGGAGACGATGCCTGTCTCCTCGTGAAACTTGATAGGAGTCCCAGGATTCCAGTGGCACGTGGAAAGGGACCCTTGGTCACCCGCCTCAGCTGGAGAGGCGTCCCAATTTCCCTGCCAAGCCTCGAGGAAAATCGCGAGTTGTCCCTCGCAACTAGGCAGGAATCCTGACGTCGTTGAACAAACACGTGGGTGGAAGGGCCATCCCCGTCGTAACTCGAGAATATACCCCAGGTTCCCGCCGCAACTCGAGAAAGCCATGAGACTTCCCCCTCGCCGCGAGATGAGGCCCGATTCCCCTGCACTGCGTGCAGAGCAATTCCGTGTTGCACATCACACATGAAAGGAGCCTTGATTTCCTTGATGGCACTCCAGAGAAACCCCAAGAACACTGTTTCAAGGCTAGAGGGATCCTGACGTCACTGTAGCCACACAAAAGAGCTCCATGGACCAAAAATCAACTCGAGATGAAAGGTTAGTCCCTGGCTTCGACTCCAGAGGAATACCACCTTACCACAAGCACCTCAAGAGGAGGCTTCTCTCAGCTCTAGGTATGTGAGAGGGACCCTGAGTTTGCGGCCTCAAGTGGAATGGACACCGCGATGCCCTGGCTTGAAATAAGGCCGGATATCCCTGCAGTGACTTGAATGCAGGCTCGTCTTGCATCTCCCAAGACGAAAGGATGTCTGAATCCCCTGTGGAGACCACAGAGAAAGACCTAGTTCCCCAACTCATGGCGACCGGAGGACTCACATCCTTTGAAAACTTCAGAGGTATGCGGAGATCAGTGCCTCCAAAGGAGACGATTTGTGACTCCTCGTGAAACTTGATAGGAGTCCCAGGATTCCTGTGGCACGTGGAAAGGGACCCTTGGTCTCCCGCCTCAGCTGGAGAGGCGTCCCAATTGCCCTGCCAAGCCTCGAGGAGAATCCCGAGTTGTCCCTCGCAACTAGGCAGGAGTCCTGCCGTCGCTGAACAAACACGTGTGTGGAAGGGCCATCCACGTCGTAACTCGAGAATATACCCCAGGTTCCCGCAGCAACTCGAGAAAAACCATGAGACTTCCCCCTCGCCACCAGATGAGGCCTGATTCCCCTGCACTGCCTGCAGAGCAATTCCGTGTGGCACATCACACATGAAAGGAGCCTTGATTTCCTTGATGGCACTCCAGAGAAACCCCAAGAACACTGTTTCAAGACTAGAGGCATCCTGAGGTCACTGTAGCAACACAAAAGAGCTCCGTGGACCAAAAATCAACTCGAGATGAGAGGTTAGTCCCTGGCTTCGACTGCAGAGGAATACCACCTTACCACAAGCACGTCAAGAAGAGGCTTCTCTCTGCTCTAGCTATGTGAGAGGGACCCTGAGTTTGCGGCCTCAAGTGGAATGGACACCGCGATGCCCTGACTCGAAATAAGGCCGGATATCCCTGCAGTGACTTGAATGCAGGCTCGTCTTGCATCTCCCAAGACGAAAGGATGTCTGAATCCCCTGTGGAGACCACAGAGAAAGACCTAGTTCACCACCTCATCGCGACCGGAGGCCTCACATCCTTTGAAAACTCCAAAGGTACGCGGAGATCAGTGCCTCCAAAGGAGACGATGCCTGACTCCTCGTGAAACTTGATAGGAGTCCCAGGATTCCTGTGGCACGTGGAAAGGGACCCTTGGTCTCCCGCCTCAGCTGGAGAGGCGTCCCAATTGCCCTGCCAAGCCTCGAGGAGAATCCCGAGTTGTCCCTCGCAACTAGGCAGGAGTCCTGACGTCGCTGAACAAACACGTGGGTGGAAGGGCCATCCCCGTCGTAACTCGAGAATATAGCCGAGGTTCCCGCCGCAACTCGAGAAAGCCATGAGACTTCCCCCTCGCCGCGAGATGAGGCCCGATTCCCCTGCACTGCGTGCAGAGCAATTCCGTGTTGCACATCACACATGAAAGGAGCCTTGATTTCCTTGATGGCACTCCAGAGAAACCCCAAGAACACTGTTTCAAGGCTAGAGGGATCCTGACGTCACTGTAGCAACACGAAAGAGCTCCGTGGACGAAAAATCAACTCGAGATGAGAGGTTAGTCCCTGGCTTCGACTCCAGAGGAATACCAACTTACCACAAGCACCTCAAGAGGAGGCTTCTCTCAGCTCTAGCTATGTGAGAGGGACCCGGAGTTTGCGGCCTCAAGTGGAATGGACACCGCGATGCCCTGGCTCGAAATAAGGCCGGATATCCCTGCAGTGACTTGAATGCAGGCTCGTCTTGCATCTCCCAAGACGAAAGGATGTCTGAATCCCCTGTGGAAACCACAGAGAGAGACCTAGTTCCCCAACTCATGGCGACCGGAGGCCTCACATCCTTTGAAAATTTCAGAGGTACGCGGGGATCAGTGCCTCCAAAGGAGACGATGCCTGACTCCTCGTGAAACTTGATAGCAGTCCCAGGATTCCTGTGGCACGTGGAAAGGGACCCTTGGTCTCCCGCCTCAGCTGGAGAGGCGTCCCAATTGCCCTGCCAAGCCTCGAGGAGAATCCCGAGTTGTCCCTCGCAACTTGTCAGGAGTCCTGCCGTCGCTGAACAAACACGTGGGTGGAAGGGCCATCCACGTCGTAACTCGAGAATATACCCCAGGTTCCCGCCGCAAGTCGAGAAAAACCATGAGACTTCCCCCTCGCCACCAGATGAGGCCTGACTCCCCTGCACTGCCTGCAGAGCAATTCCGTGTTGCACATCACACATGAAAGGAGCCTTGATTTCCTTGATGGCACTCCAGAGAAACCCCAAGAACACTGTTTCAAGGCTAGAGGGATCCTGACGTCACTGTAGCCACACAAAAGAGCTCCGTGGACCAAAAATCAACTCGAGATGAAAGGTTAGTCCCTGGCTTCGACTCCAGAGGAATACCACCTTACCACAAGCACCTCAAGAGGAGGCTTCTCTCAGCTCTAGGTATGTGAGAGGGACCCTGAGTTTGCGGCCTCAAGTGGAATGGACACCGCGATGCCCTGGCTCGAAATAAGGCCGGATATCCCTGCAGTGACTTGAATGCAGGCTCGTCTTGCATCTCCCAAGACGAAAGGATGTCTGAATCCCCTGTGGAGACCACAGAGAAAGACCTAGTTCCCCAACTCATGGCGACCGGAGGACTCACATCCTTTGAAAACTTCAGAGGTATGCGGAGATCAGTGCCTCCAAAGGAGACGATTCGTGACTCCTCGTGAAACTTGATAGGAGTCCCAGGATTCCTGTGGCACGTGGAAAGGGACCCTTGGTCTCCCGCCTCAGCTGGAGAGGCGTCCCAATTGCCCTGCCAAGCCTCGAGGAGAATCGCGAGTTGTCCCTCGCAACTAGGCAGGAGTCCTGCCGTCGCTGAACAAACACGTGTGTGGAAGGGCCATCCACGTCGTAACTCGAGAATATACCCCAGGTTCCCGCAGCAACTCGAGAAAAACCATGAGACTTCCCCCTCGCCACCAGATGAGGCCTGATTCCCCTGCACTGCCTGCAGAGCAATTCCGTGTGGCACATCACACATGAAAGGAGCCTTGATTTCCTTGATGGCACTCCAGAGAAACCCCAAGAACACTGTTTCAAGACTAGAGGCATCCTGAGGTCACTGTAGCAACACAAAAGAGCTCCGTGGACCAAAAATCAACTCGAGATGAGAGGTTAGTCCCTGGCTTCGACTGCAGAGGAATACCACCTTACCACAAGCACGTCAAGAAGAGGCTTCTCTCTGCTCTAGCTATGTGAGAGGGACCCTGAGTTTGCGGCCTCAAGTGGAATGGACACCGCGATGCCCTGACTCGAAATAAGGCCGGATATCCCTGCAGTGACTTGAATGCAGGCTCGTCTTGCATCTCCCAAGACGAAAGGATGTCTGAATCCCCTGTGGAGACCACAGAGAAAGACCTAGTTCACCACCTCATCGCGACCGGAGGCCTCACATCCTTTGAAAACTCCAAAGGTACGCGGAGATCAGTGCCTCCAAAGGAGACGATGCCTGACTCCTCGTGAAACTTGATAGGAGTCCCAGGATTCCTGTGGCACGTGGAAAGGGACCCTTGGTCTCCCGCCTCAGCTGGAGAGGCGTCCCAATTGCCCTGCCAAGCCTCGAGGAGAATCCCGAGTTGTCCCTCGCAACTAGGCAGGAGTCCTGACGTCGCTGAACAAACACGTGGGTGGAAGGGCCATCCCCGTCGTAACTCGAGAATATAGCCGAGGTTCGCGCCGCAACTCGAGAAAGCCATGAGACTTCCCCCTCGCCGCGAGATGAGGCCCGATTCCCCTGCACTGCGTGCAGAGCAATTCCGTGTTGCACATCACACATGAAAGGAGCCTTGATTTCCTTGATGGCACTCCAGAGAAACCCCAAGAACACTGTTTCAAGGCTAGAGGGATCCTGACGTCACTGTAGCAACACGAAAGAGCTCCGTGGACGAAAAATCAACTCGAGATGAGAGGTTAGTCCCTGGCTTCGACTCCAGAGGAATACCAACTTACCACAAGCACCTCAAGAGGAGGCTTCTCTCAGCTCTAGCTATGTGAGAGGGACCCGGAGTTTGCGGCCTCAAGTGGAATGGACACCGCGATGCCCTGGCTCGAAATAAGGCCGGATATCCCTGCAGTGACTTTAATGCAGGCTCGTCTTGCATCTCCCAAGACGAAAGGATGTCTGAATCCCCTGTGGAGACCACAGAGAAAGACCTAGTTCCCCAACTCATGGCGACCGGAGGCCTCACATCCTTTGAAAATTTCAGAGGTACGCGGGGATCAGTGCCTCCAAAGGAGACGATGCCTGACTCCTCGTGAAACTTGATAGCAGTCCCAGGATTCCTGTGGCACGTGGAAAGGGACCCTTGGTCTCCCGCCTCAGCTGGAGAGGCGTCCCAATTGCCCTGCCAAGCCTCGAGGAGAATCCCGAGTTGTCCCTCGCAACTAGGCAGTAGTCCTGCCGTCGCTGAACAAACACGTGGGTGGAAGGGCCATCCACGTCGTAACTCGAGAATATACCCCAGGTTCCCGCCGCAAGTCGAGAAAAACCATGAGACTTCCCCCTCGCCACCAGATGAGGCCTGACTCCCCTGCACTGCCTGCAGAGCAATTCCGTGTTGCACATCACACATGAAAGGAGCCTTGATTTCCTTGATGGCACTCCAGAGAAACCCCAAGAACACTGTTTCAAGGCTAGAGGGATCCTGAGGTCACTGCAGCAACACGAAAGAGCTCCGTGGACGAAAAATCAACTCGAGATGAGAGGTTAGTCCCTGGCTTCGACTCCAGAGGAATACCACCTTACCACAAGCACCTCAAGAGGAGGCTTCTCTCAGCTCTAGCTATGTGAGAGGGACCCTGAGTTTGCGGCCTCAAGTGGAATGGACACCGCGATGCCCTGGCTCGAAATAAGGCCGAATATCCCTGCAGTGACTTGAATGCAGGCTCGAGTTGCATCTCCCAAGACGAAAGGATGTCTGAATCCCCTGTGGAGACCACAGAGAAAGACCTAGTTCCCCAACTCATGGCGACCGGAGGCCTCACATCCTTTGAAAAATCCAGACGTACGCGGAGATCAGTGCCTCCAAAGGAGACGATTCGTGACTCCTCGTGAAACTTGATAGGAGTCCCAGGATCCCTGTGGCACGTGGAAAGGGACCCTTGGTCTCCCGCCTCAGCTGGAGAGGCGTCCCAATTGCCCTGCCAAGCCTCGAGGAGAATCCCGAGTTGTCCCTCGCAACTAGGCAGGAGTCCTGCCGTCGCTGAACAAACACGTGTGTGGCAGGGCCATCCACGTCGTAACTCGAGAATATACCCCAGGTTCCCGCCGCAACTCGAGAAAAACCATGAGACTTCCCCCTCGCCGCCAGATGAGGCCTGATTCCCCTGTACTGCCTGCAGAGCAATTCCGTGTTGCACATCACACATGAAAGGAGCCTTGATTTCCTTGATGGCACTCCAGAGAAACCCCAAGAACACTGTTTCAAGACTAGAGGCATCCTGAGGTCACTGTAGCAACACAAAAGAGCTCCGTGGACCAAAAATCAACTCGAGATGAGAGGTTAGTCCCTGGCTTCGACTCCAGAGGAATACCACCTTACCACAAGCACGTCAAGAAGAGGCTTCTCTCTGCTCTAGCTATGTGAGAGGGACCCTGAGGTTGCGGCCTCAAGTGGAATGGACACCGCGATGCCCTGACTCGAAATAAGGCCGGATATCCCTGCAGTGACTTGAATGCAGGCTCGTCTTGCATCTCCCAAGACGAAAGGATGTCTGAATCCCCTGTGGAGACCACAGAGAAAGACCTAGTTCACCACCTCATCGCGACCGGAGGCCTCACATCCTTTGAATACTCCAGAGGTACGCGGAGATCAGTGCCTCCAAAGGAGACGATGCCTGACTCCTCGTGAAACTTCTTAGGAGTCCCAGGATTCCTGTGGCACGTGGAAAGGGACCCTTGCTCTCCCGCCTCAGCTGGAGAGGCGTCCCAATTGCCCTGCCAAGCCTCGAGGAGAATCCCGAGTTGTCCCTCGCAACTAGGCAGGAGTCCTGCCGTCGCTGAACAAACACGTGGGTGGAAGGGCCATCCCCGTCGTAACTCGAGAATATACCCCAGGTTCCCGCCGCAACTCGAGAAAAACCATGAGACTTCCCCCTCGCCGCGAGATGAGGCCCGATTCCCCTGCACTGCGTGCAGAGCAATTCCGTGTTGCACATCACACATGAAAGGAGCCTTGATTTCCTTGATGGCACTCCAGAGAAACCCCAAGAACACTGTTTCAAGGCTAGAGGGATCCTGAGGTCACTGTAGCAACACGAAAGAGCTCCGTGGACGAAAAATCAACTCGAGATGAGAGGTTAGTCCCTGGCTTCGACTCCAGAGGAATACCACCTTACCACAAGCACCTCAGGAGGAAGCTTCTCTCAGCTCTAGGTATGTGAGAGGGACCCTGAGTTTGCGGCCTCAAGTGGAATGGACACCGCGATGCCCTGACTCGAAATAAGGCCGGATATCCCTGCAGTGACTTGAATGCAGGCTCGTCTTGCATCTCCCAAGATGAAAGGATGTCTGAATCCCCTGTGGAGACCACAGAGAAAGACCTAGTTCCCCAACTCATGGCGACCGGAGGCCTCACATCCTTTGAAAACTTCAGAGGTACGCGGGGATCAGTGCCACCAAAGGAGAGGATTCGTGACTCCTCGTGAAACTTGATAGCAGTCCCAGGATTCCTGTGGTACGTGGAAAGGGACTCTTGGTCTCCCGCCTCAGCTGGAGAGGCGTCCCAATTGCCCTGCCAAGCCTTGAGGAGAATCGCGAGTTGTCCCTCGCAACTAGGCAGGAGTCCTGCCGTCGCTGAACAAACACGTGTGTGGAAGGGCCATCCACGTCGTAACTCGAGAATATACCCCAGGTTCCCGCCGCAACTCGAGAAAAACCATGAGACTTCCCCCTCGCCACCAGATGAGGCCTGATTCCCCTGCACTGCCTGCAGAGCAATTCCGTGTTGCACATCACACATGAAAGGAGCCTTGATTTCCTTGATGGCACTCCAGAGAAACCCCAAGAACACTGTTTCAAGGCTAGAGGGATCCTGAGGTCACTGTAGCAACACGAAAGAGCTCCGTGGACCAAGAATCAACTCGAGATGAGAGGTTAGTCCCTGGCTTCGACTCCAGAGGAATACCACCTTACCACAAGCACCTCAAGAGGAGGCTTCTCTCAGCTCTAGGTATGTGAGAGGGACCCTGTATTTGCGGCCTCAAGTGGAATGGACACCGCGATGCCCTGGCTCGAAATAAGGCCGGATATCCCTGCAGTGACTTGAATGCAGGCTCGTCTTGCATCTCCCAAGACGAAAGGATGTCTGAATCCCCTGTGGAGACCACAGAGAAAGACCTAGTTCCCCAACTCATGGCGACCGGAGGCCTCACATCCTTTGAAAAATCCAGACGTACGCGGAGATCAGTGCCTCCAAAGGAGACGATGCCTAACTCCTCGTGAAACTTGATAGGAGTCCCAGGATTCCTGTGGCACGTGGAAAGGGACCCTTGGTCTCCCGCCTCAGCTGGAGAGGCGTCCCAATTGCCCTGCCAAGCCTCAAGGGGAATCGAGAGTTGTCCCTCGCAACTAGGCAGGAGTCCTGCCATCGCTGAACAAACACGTGGGTGGAAGGGCCATCCACGTCGTAACTCGAGAATATACCCCAGGTTCCCGCCGCAACTCGAGAAAAACCATGAGACTTCCCCCTCGCCACCAGATGAGGCCTGATTCCCCTGCACTGCGTGCACAGCAATTCCGTGTTGCACATCACACATGAAAGGAGCCTTGATTTCCTTGATGGCACTCCAGAGAAACCCCAAGAACACTGTTTCAAGGCTAGAGGCATCCTGAGGTCACTGTAGCAACACAAAAGTGCTCCGTGGACCAAAAATCAACTCGAGATGAGAGGTTAGTCCCTGGCTTCGACTCCAGAGGAATACCACCTTTCCACAAGCACGTCAAGAAGAGGCTTCTCTCTGCTCTAGCTATGTGAGAGGGACCCTGAGTTGGCGGCCTCAAGTGGAATGGACACCGCAATGCCCTGACTCGAAATAAGGCCGGATATCCCTGCAGTGACTTGAATGCAGGCTCGTCTTGCATCTCCCAAGACGAAAGGATGTCTGAATCCCCTGTGGAGACCACAGAGAAGACCTAGTTCCCCACCTCATCGCGACCGGAGGCCTCACATCCTTTGAAAACTCCAGAGGTACGCGGAGATCAGTGCCTCCAAAGGAGACAATGCCTGACTCCTCGTGAAACTTCTTAGGAGTCCCAGGATTCCTGTGGCACGTGGAAAGGGAGCCTTGGTCTCCCGCCTCAGCTGGAGAGGCGTCCCAAATCCCTGACAAGCCTCGAGGAGAATCCCGAGTTGTCCCTCGCAACTAGGCAGGAGTCCTGACGTCGCTGAACAAAAACGTGGGTGGAAAGGCCATCCCCGTCGTAACTCGAGAATATACCCCAGGTTCCGCTGCAACTCGAGAAAAACCATGAGACTTCCCCCTCGCCGCGAGATGAGGCCTGATTCCCCTGCACTGCCTGCAGAGCAATTCCGTGTTGCACATCACACATGAAAGGAGCCTTGATTTCCTTGATGGCACTCCAGAGAAACCCCAAGAACACTGTTTCAAGGCTAGAGGGATCCTGACGTCACTGTAGCAACACGAAAGAGCTCCGTGGACCAAAAATCAACTCGAGATGAGAGGTTAGTCCCTGGCTTCGACTCCAGAGGAATACCACCTTACCACAAGCACCTCAAGAGGAGGCTTCTCTCAGCTCTAGGTATGTGAGAGGGACCCTGAGTTTGCGGCCTCAAGTGGAATGGACACCGCGATGCCCTGACTCGAAATAAGGCCGGATATCCCTGCAGTCACTTGAATGCAGGCTCGTCTTGCATCTCCTAATACGAAAGGATGTCTGAATCCGCTGTGGAGACCACAGAGAAGACCTAGTTCTCCACCTCATCGCGACCGGAGGCCTCACATCCTTTGAAAACGCCAGAGGTACGCGGAGATCAGTGCCTCCAAAGGAGACGATGCCTGACTCCTCGTGAAACTTGATAGGAGTCCCAGGATTCCTGTGGCACGTAGAAAGGGACACTTGGTCTCCCGCCTCAGCTGGAGAGGCGTCCCAATTGCCCTGCCAAGCCTCGAGGAGAATCCCGAGTTGTCCCTCGCAACTAGGCTGGAGTCCTGACGTCGTTGAACAAACACGTGGGTGGAAGGGCCATCCACGTCGTAACTCGAGAATATACCCCAGGTTCCCGCCGCAACTCGAGAAAGCCATGAGACTTCCCCCTCGCCGCGAGATGAGGCCCGATTCCCCTGCACTGCGTGCAGAGCAATTCCGTGTTGCACATCACACATGAAAGGAGCCTTGATTTCCTTGATGGCACTCCAGAGAAACCCCAAGAACACTGTTTCAAGGGTAGAGGGATCCTGACGTCACTGTAGAAACACGAAAGAGCTCCGTGGACGAAAAATCAACTCGAGATGAGAGGTTAGTCCCTGGCTTCGACTCCAGAGGAATACCACCTTACCACAAGCACCTCAAGAGGAGGCTTCTCTCAGCTCTAGCTATGTGAGAGGGACCCTGAGTTTGCGGCCTCAAGTGGAATGGACACCGCGATGCCCTGGCTCGAAATAAGGCCGGATATCCCTGCAGTGACTTGAATGCAGGCTCGTCTTGCATCTCCCAAGACGAAAGGATGTCTGAATCCCCTGTGGAGACCACAGAGAAAGACCTAGTTCCCCAACTCATGGCGACCGGAGGCCTCACATCCTTTGAAAACTTCAGAGGTACGCGGGGATCAGTGCCTCCAAAGGAGACGATTCGTGACTCCTCGTGAAACTTGATAGCAGTCCCAGGATTCCTGTGGCACGTGGAAAGGGACCCTTGGTCTCCCGCCTCAGCTGGAGAGGCGTCCCAATTGCCCTGCCAAGCCTCGAGGAGAATCCCGAGTTTTCCCTCGCAACTATGCAGGAGTCCTGCCGTCGCTGAACAAACACGTGTGTGGAAGGGCCATCCACGTCGTAACTCGAGAGTATACCCCAGGTTCCCGCCGCAACTCGAGAAAAACCATGAGACTTCCCCCTTGCCACCAGATGAGGCCTGATTCCCCTGCACTGCCTGCAGAGCAATTCCGTGTTGCACATCACACATGAAAGGAGCCTTGATTTCCTTGATGGCACTCCAGAGAAACCCCAAGAACACTGTTTCAAGGATAGAGGGATCCTGAGGTCACTGTAGCAACACGAAAGAGCTCCGTGGACGAAAAATCAACTCGAGATGAGAGGTTAGTCCCTGGCTTCGACTCCAGAGGAATACCACCTTACCACAAGCACCTCAAGAGGAGGCTTCTCTCAGCTCTAGCTATGTGAGAGGGACCCGGAGTTTGCGGCCTCAAGTGGAATGGACACCGCGATGCCCTGGCTCGAAATAAGGCCGGATATCCCTGCAGTGACTTGAATGCAGGCTCGTCTTGCATCTCCCAAGACGAAAGGATGTCTGAATCCCTTGTGGAGACCACAGAGAAAGACCTAGTTCCCCAACTCATGGCGACCGGAGGCCTCACATCCTTTGAAAACTTCAGAGGTACGCGGGGATCAGTGCCTCCAAAGGAGACGATTCGTGACTCCTCGTGAAACTTGATAGCAGTCCCAGGATTCCTGTGGCACGTGGAAAGGGACCCTTGGTCTCCCGCCTCAGCTGGAGAGGCGTCCCAATTGCCCTGCCAAGCCTCGAGGAGAATCCCGAGTTTTCCCTCGCAACTAGGCAGGAGTCCTGCCGTCGCTGAACAAACACGTGTGTGGAAGGGCCATCCACGTCGTAACTCGAGAGTATACCCCAGGTTCCCGCCGCAACTCGAGAAAAACCATGAGACTTCCCCCTCGCCACCAGATGAAGCCTGATTCCCCTGCACTGCCTGCAGAGCAATTCCGTGTTGCACATCACACATGAAAGGAGCCTTGATTTCCTTGATGGCACTCCAGAGAAACCCCAAGAACTCTGTTTCAAGGCTAGAGGGATCCTGAGGTCACTGTAGCAACACGAAAGAGCTCCGTGGACGAAAAATCAACTCGAGATGAGAGGTTAGTCCCTGGCTTCGACTCCAGAGGAATACCACCTTACCACAAGCACCTCAAGAGGAGGCTTCTCTCAGCTCTAGGTATGTGAGAGGGACCCTGAGTTTGCGGCCTCAAGTGGAATGGACACCGCGATGCCCTGGCTCGAAATAAGGCCGGATATCCCTGCAGTGACTTGAATGCAGGCTCGTCTTGCATCTCCCAAGACGAAAGGATGTCTGAATCCGCTGTGGAGACCACAGAGAAAGACCTAGTTCCCCACCTCATCGCGACCGGAGGCCTCACATCCTTTGAAAACTCCAGAGGTACGCGGAGATCAGTGCCTCCAAAGGAGACAATGCCTGACTCCTCGTGAAACTTGATAGGAGTCCCAGGATTCCTGTGGCACGTGGAAAGGGACCCTTGGTCTCCCGCCTCAGCTGGAGAGGCGTCCCATTTGCCCTGCCAAGCCTCGAGGAGAATCCCGAGTTGTCCCTCGCAACTAGGCAGGAGTCCTGACGTCGTTGAACAAACACGTGGGTGGAAGGGCCATCCCCGTCGTAACTCGAGAATATACCCCAGGTTCCCGCCGCAACTTGAGAAAGCCATGAGACTTCCCCCTCGCCGCGAGATGAGGCCCGATTCCCCTGCACTGCGTGCAGAGCAATTCCGTGTTGCACATCACACATGAAAGGAGCCTTGATTTCCTTGATGGCACTCCAGAGAAACCCCAAGAACACTGTTTCAAGGCTAGAGGGATCCTGACGTCACTGTAGCAACATGAAAGAGCTCCGTGGACGAAAAATCAACTCGAGATGAGAGGTTAGTCCCTGGCTTCGACTCCAGAGGAATACCACCTTACCACAAGCACCTCAGGAGGAAGCTTCTCTCAGCTCTAGGTATGTGAGAGGGACCCTGAGTTTGCGGCCTCAAGTGGAATGGACACCGCGATGCCCTGACTCGAAATAAGGCCGGATATCCCTGCAGTGACTTGAATGCAGGCTCGTCTTGCATCTCCCAAGATGAAAGGATGTCTGAATCCCCTGTGGAGACCACAGAGAAAGACCTAGTTCCCCAACTCATGGCGACCGGAGGCCTCACATCCTTTGAAAACTTCAGAGGTACGCGGGGATCAGTGCCACCAAAGGAGAGGATTCGTGACTCCTCGTGAAACTTGATAGCAGTCCCAGGATTCCTGTGGTACGTGGAAAGGGACCCTTGGTCTCCCGCCTCAGCTGGAGAGGCGTCCCAATTGCCCTGCCAAGCCTTGAGGAGAATCGCGAGTTGTCCCTCGCAACTAGGCAGGAGTCCTGCCGTCGCTGAACAAACACGTGTGTGGAAGGGCCATCCACGTCGTAACTCGAGAATATACCCCAGGTTTCCGCCGCAACTCGAGAGAAACCATGAGACTTCCCCCTCGCCACCAGATGAGGCCTGATTCCCCTGCACTGCCTGCAGAGCAATTCCGTGTTGCACATCACACATGAAAGGAGCCTTGATTTCCTTGATGGCACTCCAGAGAAACCCCAAGAACACTGTTTCAAGGATAGAGGGATCCTGAGGTCACTGTAGCAACAGGAAAGAGCTCCGTGGACCAAAAATCAACTCGAGATGAGAGGTTAGTCCCTGGCTTCGACTCCAGAGGAATACCACCTTACCACAAGCACCTCAAGAGGAGGCTTCTCTCAGCTCTAGGTATGTGAGAGGGACCCTGTATTTGCGGCCTCAAGTGGAATGGACACCGCGATGCCCTGGCTCGAAATAAGGCCGGATATCCCTGCAGTGACTTGAATGCAGGCTCGTCTTGCATCTCCCAAGACGAAAGGATGTCTGAATCCCCTGTGGAGACCACAGAGAAAGACCTAGTTCCCCAACTCATGGCGACCGGAGGACTCACATTCTTTGAAAAATCCAGACGTACGCGGAGATCAGTGCCTCCAAAGGAGACGATGCCTAACTCCTCGTGAAACTTGATAGGAGTCCCAGGATTCCTGTGGCACGTGGAAAGGGACCCTTGGTCTCCCGCCTCAGCTGGAGAGGCGTCCCAATTGCCCTGCCAAGCCTCAAGGGGAATCGAGAGTTGTCCCTCGCAACTAGGCAGGAGTCCTGCCATCGCTGAACAAACACGTGTGTGGAAGGGCCATCCACGTTGTAACTCGAGAATATACCCCAGGTTCCCGCCGCAACTCGAGAAAAACCATGAAACTTCCCCCTCGCCACCAGATGAGGCCTGATTCCCCTGCACTGCGTGCACAGCAATTCCGTGTTGCACATCACACATGAAAGGAGCCTTGATTTCCTTGATGGCACTCCAGAGAAACCCCAAGAACACTGTTTCAAGGCTAGAGGCATCCTGAGGTCACTGTAGCAACACAAAAGTGCTCCGTGGACCAAAAATCAACTCGAGATGAGCGGTTAGTCCCTGGCTTCGACTCCAGAGGAATACCACCTTTCCACAAGCACGTCAAGAAGAGGCTTCTCTCTGCTCTAGCTATGTGAGAGGGACCCTGAGTTTGCGGCCTCAAGTGGAATGGACACCGCGATGCCCTGATTCGAAATAAGGCCGGATATCCCTGCAGTCACTTGAATGCAGGCTTGTCTTGCATCTCCTAATACGAAAGGATGTCTGAATCCGCTGTGGAGACCACAGAGAAGACCTAGTTCTCCACCTCATCGCGACCGGAGGCCTCACATCCTTTGAAAACGCCAGAGGTACGCGGAGATCAGTGCCTCCAAAGGAGACGATGCCTGACTCCTCGTGAAACTTGATAGGAGTCCCAGGATTCCTGTGGCACGTGGAAAGGGACCCTTGGTCTTCCGCCTCAGCTGGAGAGGCGTCCCAATTGCCCGGCCAAGCCTCGAGGAGAATCCCGAGTTGTCCCTCGCAACTAGGCAGGAGTCCTGACGTCGCTGAAGAAACACGTGGGTGGAAGGGCCATCCCCGTCGTAACTCGAGAATAAACCCCAGGTTCCCGCCGCAACTCGAGAAAAACCATGAGACTTCCCCCTCGCCGCGAGATGAGGCCTGATTCCCCTGCACTGCGTGCAGAGCAATTCCGTGTTGCACATCACAAATGAAAGGAGCCTTGATTTCCTTGATGGCACTCTAGAGAAACCCCAAGAACACTGTTTCAAGGCTAGAGGGATCCTGAGGTCACTGTAGCAACAGGAAAGAGCTCCGTGGACCAAAAATCAACTCGAGATGAGAGGTTAGTCCCTGGCTTCGACTCCAGAGAAATACCACCTTACCACAAGCACCTCAAGAGGAGGCTTCTCTCAGCTCTAGGTATGTGAGAGGGACCCTGAGTTTGCGGCCTCAAGTGGAATGGACACCGCGATGCCCTGACTCGAAATAAGGCCGGATATCCCTGCAGTGACTTGAATGCAGGCTCGTCTTGCATCTACTAAGATCAAAGGATGTCTGAATCCCCTGTGGAGACCACAAAGAAAGACCTAGTTCACCACCTCATCGCGACCGGAGGCCTCACATCCTTTGAAAACTCCAGAGGTACGCGGAGATCAGTGCCTCCAAAGGAGACGATGCCTGACTCCTCGTGAAACTTGATAGGAGTCCCAGGATTCCTGTGGCACGTAGAAAGGGACACTTGGTCTCCCGCCTCAGCTGGAGAGGCGTCCCAATTGCCCTGCCAAGCCTCGAGGAGAATCCCGAGTTGTCCCTCGCAACTAGGCTGGAGTCCTGACGTCGTTGAACAAACACGTGGGTGGAAGGGCCATCCACGTCGTAACTCGAGAATATACCCCAGGTTCCCGCCGCAACTCGAGAAAGCCATGAGACTTCCCCCTCGCCGCGAGATGAGGCCCGATTCCCCTGCACTGCGTGCAGAGCAATTCCGTGTTGCACATCACACATGAAAGGAGCCTTGATTTCCTTGATGGCACTCCAGAGAAACCCCAAGAACACTGTTTCAAGGCTAGAGGGATCCTGACGTCACTGTAGCAACACGAAAGAGCTCCGTGGACGAAAAATCAACTCGAGATGAGAGGTTAGTCCCTGGCTTCGACTCCAGAGGAATACCACCTTGCCACAAGCACCTCAAGAGGAGGCTTCTCTCAGCTCTAGCTATGTGAGAGGGACCCTGAGTTTGCGGCCTCAAGTGGAATGGACACCGCGATGCCCTGGCTCGAAATAAGGCCGGATATCCCTGCAGTGACTTGAATGCAGGCTCGTCTTGCATCTCCCAAGACGAAAGGATGTCTGAATCCCCTGTGGAGACCACAGAGAAAGACCTAGTTCCCCAACTCATGGCGACCGGAGGCCTCACATCCTTTGAAAACTTCAGAGGTACGCGGGGATCAGTGCCTCCAAAGGAGACGATTCGTGACTCCTCGTGAAACTTGATAGCAGTCCCAGGATTCCTGTGGCACGTGGAAAGGGACCCTTGGTCTCCCGCCTCAGCTGGAGAGGCGTCCCAATTGCCCTGCCAAGCCTCGAGGAGAATCCCGAGTTTTCCCTCGCAACTATGCAGGAGTCCTGCCGTCGCTGAACAAACACGTGTGTGGAAGGGCCATCCACGTCGTAACTCGAGAGTATACCCCAGGTTCCCGCCGCAACTCGAGAAAAACCATGAGACTTCCCCCTCGCCACCAGATGAGGCCTGATTCCCCTGCACTGCCTGCAGAGCAATTCCGTGTTGCACATCACACATGAAAGGAGCCTTGATTTCCTTGATGGCACTCCAGAGAAACCCCAAGAACACTGTTTCAAGGCTAGAGGGATCCTGAGGTCACTGTAGCAACACGAAAGAGCTCCGTGGACGAAAAATCAACTCGAGATGAGAGGTTAGTCCCTGGCTTCGACTCCAGAGAAATACCACCTTACCACAAGCACCTCAAGAGGAGGCTTCTCTGAGCTCTAGGTATGTGAGAGGGACCCTGAGTTTGCGGCCTCAAGTGGAATGGACACCGCGATGCCCTGACTCGAAATAAGGCCGGATATCCCTGCAGTGACTTGAATGCAGGCTCGTCTTGCATCTACCAAGATCAAAGGATGTCTGAATCCCCTGTGGAGACCACAGAGAAAGACCTAGTTCCCCACCTCATCGCGACCGGAGGCCTCACATCCTTTGAAAACTCCAGAGGTACGCGGAGATCAGTGCCTCCAAAGGAGACGATGCCTGACTCCTCGTGAAACTTGATAGGAGTCCCAGGATTCCTGTGGCACGTAGAAAGGGACACTTGGTCTCCCGCCTCAGCTGGAGAGGCGTCCCAATTGCCCTGCCAAGCCTCGAGGAGAATCCCGAGTTGTCCCTCGCAACTAGGCTGGAGTCCTGACATCGTTGAACAAACACGTGGGTGGAAGGGCCATCCCCGTCGTAACTCGAGAATATACCCCAGGTTCCCGCCGCAACTCGAGAAAGCCATGAGACTTCCCCCTCGCCGCGAGATGAGGCCCGATTCCCCTGCACTGCGTGTAGAGCAATTCCGTGTTGCACATCACACATGAAAGGAGCCTTGATTTCCTTGATGGCACTCCAGAGAAACCCCAAGAACACTGTTTCAAGGCTAGAGGGATCCTGACGTCACTGTAGCAACACGAAAGAGCTCCGTGGACGAAAAATCAACTCGAGATGAGAGGTTAGTCCCTGGCTTCGACTCCAGAGGAATACCACCTTACCACAAGCACCTCAAGAGGAGGCTTCTCTCAGCTCTAGCTATGTGAGAGGGACCCGGAGTTTGCGGCCTCAAGTGGAATGGACACCGCGATGCCCTGGCTCGAAATAAGGCCGGATATCCCTGCAGTGACTTGAATGCAGGCTCGTCTTGCATCTCCCAAGACGAAAGGATGTCTGAATCCCCTGTGGAGACCACAGAGAAAGACCTAGTTCCCCAACTCATGGCGACCGGAGGCCTCACATCCTTTGAAAACTTCAGAGGTACGCGGGGATCAGTGCCTCCAAAGGAGACGATTCGTGACTCCTCGTGAAACTTGATAGCAGTCCCAGGATTCCTGTAGCACGTGGAAAGGGACCCTTGGTCTCCCGCCTCAGCTGGAGAGGCGTCCCAATTGCCCTGCCAAGCCTCGAGGAGAATCCCGA
Organism: Cervus elaphus; assembly: GCF_910594005.1. Classification (NCBI taxonomy): domain Eukaryota; kingdom Metazoa; phylum Chordata; class Mammalia; order Artiodactyla; family Cervidae; genus Cervus; species Cervus elaphus. The sequence goes on along the minus strand of NC_057838.1, from coordinate 10,806,413 downwards.
GTTTTCCCTCGCAACTAGGCAGGAGTCCTGCCGTCGCTGAACAAACACGTGTGTGGAAGGGCCATCCCCGTCGTAACTCGAGAGTATACCCCAGGTTCCCGCCGCAACTCGAGAAAAACCATGAGACTTCCCCCTCGCCACCAGATGAAGCCTGATTTCCCTGCACTGCGTGCAGAGCAATTCCGTGTTGCACATCACACATGAAAGGAGCCTTGATTTCCTTGATGGCACTCCAGAGAAACCCCAAGAACACTGTTTCAAGGCTAGAGGGATCCTGAGGTCACTGTAGCAACACGAAAGAGCTCCGTGGACGAAAAATCAACTCGAGATGAGAGGTTAGTCCCTGGCTTCGACTCCAGAGGAATACCACCTTACCACAAGCACCTCAAGAGGAGGCTTCTCTCAGCTCTAGGTATGTGAGAGGGACCCTGAGTTTGCGGCCTCAAGTGGAATGGACACCGCGATGCCCTGGCTCGAAATAAGGCCGGATATCCCTGCAGTGACTTGAATGCAGGCTCGTCTTGCATCTCCCAAGACGAAAGGATGTCTGAATCCCCTGTGGAGACCACAGAGAAAGACCTAGTTCCCCACCTCATCGCGACCGGAGGCCTCACATCCTTTGAAAACTCCAGAGGTACGCGGAGATCAGTGCCTCCAAAGGAGACAATGCCTGACTCCTCGTGAAACTTGATAGGAGTCCCAGGATTCCTGTGGCACGTGGAAAGGGACCCTTGGTCTCCCGCCTCAGCTGGAGAGGCGTCCCATTTGCCCTGCCAAGCCTCGAGGAGAATCCCGAGTTGTCCCTCGCAACTAGGCAGGAGTCCTGACGTCGTTGAACAAACACGTGGGTGGAAGGGCCATCCCCGTCGTAACTCGAGAATATACCCCAGGTTCCCGCCGCAACTTGAGAAAGCCATGAGACTTCCCCCTCGCCGCGAGATGAGGCCCGATTCCCCTGCACTGCGTGCAGAGCAATTCCGTGTTGCACATCACACATGAAAGGAGCCTTGATTTCCTTGATGGCACTCCAGAGAAACCCCAAGAACACTGTTTCAAGGCTAGAGGGATCCTGACGTCACTGTAGCAACACGAAAGAGCTCCGTGATCCAAGAATCAACTCGAGATGAGAGGTTAGTCTCTGGCTTCGACTCCACAGGAATACCACCTTACCACAAGCACCTCAAGAGGAGGCTTCTCTCAGCTCTAGGTATGTGAGAGGGACCCGGAGTTTGCGGCCTCAAGTGGAATGGACACCGCGATGCCCTGGCTCGAAATAAGGCCGGATATCCCTGCAGTGACTTGAATGCAGGCTCGTCTTGCATCTCCCAAGACGAAAGGATGTCTGAATCCCCTGTGGAGACCACAGAGAAAGACCTAGTTCCCCAACTCATGGCGACCGGAGGCCTCACATCCTTTGAAAACTTCAGAGGTACGCGGGGATCAGTGCCTCCAAAGGAGACGATTCGTGACTCCTCGTGAAACTTGATAGCAGTCCCATGATTACTGTGGCACGTGGAAAGGGACCCTTGGTCTCCCGCCTCAGCTGGAGAGGCGTCCCAATTGCCCTGCCAAGCCTTGAGGAGAATCGCGAGTTGTCCCTCGCAACTATGCAGGAGTCCTGCCGTCGCTGAACAAACACGTGTGTGGAAGGGCCATTCACGTCGTAACTCGAGAATATACAACAGGTTCCCGCCGCAACTTGAGAAAAACAATGAGACTTCCCCCTCGCCACCAGATGAGGCCTGATTCCCCTGCACTGCCTGCAGAGCAATTCCGTGTTGCACATCACACATGAAAGGAGCCTTGATTTCCTTGATGGCACTCCAGAGAAACCCCAAGAACACTGTTTCAAGGCTAGAGGGATCCTGAGGTCACTGTAGCAACACGAAAGAGCTCCGTGGACCAAAAATCAACTCGAGATGAGAGGTTAGTCCCTGGCTTCGACTCCAGAGGAATACCACCTTACCACAAGCACCTCAAGAGGAGGCTTCTCTCAGCTCTAGGTATGTGAGAGGGACCTTGAGTTTGCGGCCTCAAGTGGAATGGACACCGCGAAGCCCTGGCTCGAAATAAGGCCGGATATCCCTGCAGTCACTTGAATGCAGGCTCGTCTTGCATCTCCTAATACGAAAGGACGTCTGAATCCGCTGTGGAGACCACAGAGAAGACCTAGTTCCCCACCTCATCGCGACCGGAGGCCTCACATCTTTTGAAAAGCCAGAGGTACGCGGAGATCAGTGCCTCCAAAGGAGACGATGCCTCACTCCTCGTGAAACTTCATAGGAGTCCCAGGATTCCTGTGGCACGTAGAAAGGGACACTTGGTCTCCCGCCTCAGCTGGAGAGGCGTCCCAATTGCCCTGCCAAGCCTCGAGGAGAATCCCGAGTTGTCCCTCGCAACTAGGCAGGAGTCCTGCCGTCGCTGAACAAACACGTGTGTGGAAGGGCCATCCACGTCGTAACTCGAGAATATACCCCAGGTTCCCGCCGCAACTCGAGAAAAACCATGAAACTTCCCCCTCCCCGCCAGATGAGGCCTGATTCCCCTGCACTGCCTGCAGAGCAATTCCGTGTTGCACATCAACATGAAAGGAGCCTTGATTTCCTTGATGGCACTCCAGAGAAACCCTAAGAACACTGTTTCAAGGCTAGAGGGATCCTGAGGTCACTGTAGCAACACAAAAGTGCTCCGTGGACCAAAAATCAACTCGAGATGAGAGGTTAGTCTCTGACTTCGACTCCAGAGGAATACCACCTTACCACAAGAACGTCAAGAAGAGGCTTCTCTCTGCTCTAGCTATGTGAGAGGGACCCTGAGTTTGCGGCCTCAAGTGGAATGGACACCGCGATGCCCTGACTCGAAATAAGGCCGGATATCCCTGCAGTGACTTGAATGCAGGCTCGTCTTGCATGTCCCAAGACGAAAGGATGTCTGAATCCCCTGTGGAGACCACAGAGAAAGACCTAGTTCCCCACCTCATCGCGACCGGAGGCCTCACATCCTTTGAAAACTCCAGAGGTACGCGGAGATCAGTGCCTCCAAAGGAGACGATGCCTGACTCCTCGTGAAACTTCTTAGGAGTCCCAGGATTCCTGTGGCACGTGGAAAGGGAGCCTTGGTTTCCCGCCTCAGCTGGAGAGGCGTCCCAATTGCCCTGCCAAGCCTCGAGGAGAATCCCGAGTTGTCCCTCGCAACTAGACAGGAGTCCTGACGTCGCTGAACAAACACGTGGGTGGAAGGGCCATCCCCGTCGTAACTCGAGAATATACCCCAGGTTCCCGCTGCAACTCGAGAAAAACCATGAGACTTCCCCCTCGCCGCGAGATGAGGCCCGATTCCCCTGCACTGCGTGCAGAGCAATTCCGTGTTGCACATCACACATGAAAGGAGCCTTGATTTCCTTGATGGCACTCCAGAGAAACCCCAAGAACACTGTTTCAAGGCTAGAGGGATCCTGAGGTCACTGTAGCAACACGAAAGAGCTCCGTGGACCAAAAATCAACTCGAGATGAGAGGTTAGTCCCTGGCTTCGACTCCAGAGGAATACCACCTTACCACAAGCACCTCAAGAGGAGGCTTCTCTCAGCTCTAGGTATGTGAGAGGGACCCTGAGTTTGCGGCCTCAAGTGGAATGGACACCGTGATGCCCTGGCTCGAAATAAGGCCGGATATCCCTGCAGTGACTTTAATGCAGGCTCGTCTTGCATCTCCCAAGACGAAAGGATGTCTGAATCCCCTGTGGAGACCACAGAGAAAGACCTAGTTCCCTACCTCATCGCGACCGGAGGCCTCACATCCTTTGAAAACTCCAGAGGTACGCGGAGATCAGTGCCTCCAAAGGAGACAATGCCTGACTCCTCGTGAAACTTGATAGGAGTCCCAGGATTCCTGTGGCACGTGGAAAGGGACCCTTGGTCTCCCGCCTCAGCTGGAGAGGCGTCCCATTTGCCCTGCCAAGCCTCGAGGAGAATCCCGAGTTGTCCCTCGCAACTAGGCAGGAGTCCTGACGTCGTTGAACAAACACGTGGGTGGAAGGGCCATCCCCGTCGTAACTCGAGAATGTACCCCAGGTTCCCGCCGCACCTTGAGAAAGCCATGAGACTTCCCCCTCGCCGCGAGATGAGGCCCGATTCCCCTGCACTGCCTGCAGAGCAATTCCGTGTTGCACATCACACATGAAAGGAGCCTTGATTTCCTTGATGGCACTCCAGAGAAACCCCAAGAACACTGTTTCAAGGCTAGAGGGATCCTGACGTCACTGTAGCAACACGAAAGAGCTCCGTGATCCAAGAATCAACTCGAGATGAGAGGTTAGTCTCTGGCTTCGACTCCACAGGAATACCACCTTACCACAAGCACCTCAAGAGGAGGCTTCTCTCAGCTCTAGGTATGTGAGAGGGACCCGGAGTTTGCGGCCTCAAGTGGAATGGACACCGCGATGCCCTGGCTCGAAATAAGGCCGGATATCCCTGCAGTGACTTGAATGCAGGCTCGTCTTGCATCTCCCAAGACGAAAGGATGTCTGAATCCCCTGTGGAGACCACAGAGAAAGACCTAGTTCCCCAACTCATGGCGACCGGAGGCCTCACATCCTTTGAAAACTTCAGAGGTACGCGGGGATCAGTGCCTCCAAAGGAGACGATTCGTGACTCCTCGTGAAACTTGATAGCAGTCCCAGGATTCCTGTGGCACGTGGAAAGGGACCCTTGGTCTCCCGCCTCAGCTGGAGAGGCGTCCCAATTGCCCTGCCAAGCCTTGAGGAGAATCGCGAGTTTTCCCTCGCAACTAGGCAGGAGTCCTGCCGTCACTGAACAAACACGTGTGTGGAAGGGCCATCCACGTCGTAACTCGAGAATATACCCCAGGTTCCCGCCGCAACTTGAGAAAAACAATGAGACTTCCCCCTCGCCACCAGATGAGGCCTGATTCCCCTGCACTGCCTGCAGAGCAATTCCGTGTTGCACATCACACATGAAAGGAGCCTTGATTTCCTTGATGGCACTCCAGAGAAACCCCAAGAACACTGTTTCAAGGCTAGAGGGATCCAGAGGTCACTGTAGCAACACAAAAGAGCTCCGTGGACCAAAAATCAACTCGAGATGAGAGGTTAGTCCCTGGCTTCGACTCCAGAGGAATACCACCTTACCACAAGCACGTCAAGAAGAGGCTTCTCTCTGCTCTAGCTATGTGAGAGGGACCCTGATTTTACGGCCTCAAGTGGAATGGACACCGCGATGCCCTGACTCGAAATAAGGCCGGATATCCCTGCAGTGACTTGAATGCAGGCTCGTCTTGCATCTCCCAAGACGAAAGGATGTCTGAATCTCCTGTGGAGACCACAGAGAAAGACCTAGTTCCCCACCTCATCGTGACCGGAGGCCTCACATCCTTTGAAAACTCCAGAGGTACGCGGAGATCAGTGCCTCCAAAGGAGACGATGCCTGACTCCTCGTGAAACTTCTTAGGAGTCCCAGGATTCCTGTGGCACGTGGAAAGGGAGCCTTGGTCTCCCGCCTCAGCTGGAGAGGCGTCCCAATTGCCCTGACAAGCCTCGAGGAGAATCCCGAGTTGTCCCTCGCAACTAGGCAGGAGTCCTGACGTCGTTGAACAAACACGTGGGTGGAAGGGCCATCCCCGTCGTAACTCGAGAATATACCCCAGGTTCCCGCTGCAACTCGAGAAAAACCATGAGACCTCCCCCTCGCCGCGAGATGAGGCCCGATTCCCCTGCACTGCGTGCAGAGCAATTCCGTGTTGCACATCACACATGAAAGGAGCCTTGATTTCCTTGATGGCACTCCAGAGAAACCCCAAGAACACTGTTTCAAGGCTAGAGGGATCCTGACGTCACTGTAGCAACACGAAAGAGCTCCGTGGACCAAAAATCAACTCGAGATGAGAGGTTAGTCCCTGGCTTCGACTCCAGAGGAATACCACCTTACCACAAGCACCTCAAGAGGAGGCTTCTCTCAGCTCTAGGTATGTGAGAGGGACCCTGATTTTGCGGCCTCAAGTGGAATGGACACCGCGAAGCCCTGGCTCGAAATAAGGCCGGATATCCCTGCAGTCACTTGAATGCAGGCTCGTCTTGCATCTCCTAATACGAAAGGACGTCTGAATCCGCTGTGGAGACCACAGAGAAGACCTAGTTCCCCACCTCATCGCGACCGGAGGCCTCACATCCTTTGAAAAGCCAGAGGTACGCAGAGATCAGTGCCTCCAAAGGAGACGATGCCTCACTCCTCGTGAAACTTCATAGGAGTCCCAGGATTCCTGTGGCAAGTAGAAAGGGACACTTGGTCTCCCGCCTCAGCTGGAGAGGCGTCCCAATTGCCCTGCCAAGCCTCGAGGAGAATCCCGAGTTGTCCCTCGCAACTAGGCAGGAGTCCTGCCGTCGCTGAACAAACACGTGTGTGGAAGGGCCATCCACGTCGTAACTCGAGAATATACCCCAGGTTCCCGCCGCAACTCGAGAAAAACCATGAAACTTCCCCCTCCCCGCCAGATGAGGCCTGATTCCCCTGCACTGCCTGCAGAGCAATTCCGTGTTGCACATCAACATGAAAGGAGCCTTGATTTCCTTGATGGCACTCCAGAGAAACCCCAAGAACACTGTTTCAAGGCTAGAGGGATCCTGAGGTCACTGTAGCAACACGAAAGAGCTCCGTGGACCAAAAATCAACTCGAGATGAGAGGTTAGTCCCTGGCTTCGACTCCAGAGGAATACCACCTTACCACAAGCACCTCAAGAGGAGGCTTCTCTCAGCTCTAGGTATGTGAGAGGGACCCTGAGTTTGCGGCCTCAAGTGGAATGGACACCGCGATGCCCTGGCTCGAAATAAGGCCGGATATCCCTGCAGTGACTTGAATGCAGGCTCGTCTTGCATCTCCAAATACGAAAGGATGTCTGAATCCCCTGTGGAGACCACAGAGAAGACCTAGTTCCCCACCTCATCGCGACCGGCGGCCTCATATCCTTTGAAAACTCCAGAGGTACGCGGAGATCAGTGCTTCCAAAGGAGACGATGCCTGACTCCTCGTGAAATTCATAGGAGTCCCAGGATTCCTGTGGCACGTGGAAAGGGACCCTTGGTCTCCCGCCTCAGCTGGAGAGGCGTCCCAATTGCCCTGCCAAGCCTCGAGGAGAATCCCGAGTTGTCCCTCGCAACTAGGCAGGAGTCCTGACGTCGCTGAAGAAACTCGTGGGTGGAAGGGCCATCCCCGTCGTAACTCGAGAATATACCCCAGGTTCCCGCCGCAACTCGAGAAAAACCATGAGACTTCCCCCTCGCCGCGAGATGAGGCCCGATTCCCCTACACTGCGTGCAGAGCAATTCCATGTTGCACATTACACATGAAAGGGGCCTTGATTTCCTTGATGGCACTCCAGAGAAACCCCAAGAACACTGTTTCAAGGCTAGAGGGATCCTGAGGTCACTGTAGCAACACGAAAGAGCTCCGTGGACCAAAAATCAACTCGAGATGAGAGGTTAGTCCCTGGCTTCGACTCCAGAGGAATACCACCTTACCACAAGCACCTCAAGAGGAGGCTTCTCTCAGCTCTGGGTATGTGAGAAGGACCCTGAGTTTGCGGCCTCAAGTGGAATGGACACCGCGATGCCCTGGCTCGAAATAAGGCCGGATATCCCTGCAGTGACTTGAATGCAGGATCGTCTTGCATCGCCCAAGACGAAAGGATGTCTGAATCCCCTGTGGAGACCACGGAGGAAGACCTCGTTTCCCACCTCATCGCGACCGGAGGCCTCACATACTTTGAAAACTCCAGAGGTACGCGGAGATCAGTGCCTCCAAAGGAGACGATGCCTGACTCCTCGTGAAACTTGATAGGAGTCCCAGGATTCCTGTGGCACGTGGAAAGGGACCCTTGGTCTCCTGCCTCAGCTGGAGAGGCGTCCCAATTGCCCTGCCAAGCCTCGAGGAGAATCGCGAGTTGTCCCTCGCAACTAGGCAGGAGTCCTGCCGTCGCTGAACAAACACGTGTGTGGAAGGGCCATCCCCGTCGTAACTCGAGAATATACCCCAGGTTCCCGCCGCAACTCGAGAAAAATCATGAGACTTACCCCTCGCCGCGAGATGAGGCCCGATTCCCCTGCACTGCGTGCAGAGCAATTCCGTATTGCACATCACACATGAAAGGAGCCTTGATTTCCTTGATGGCACTCCAGAGAAACCCCAAGAACACTGTTTCAAGGCTAGAGGGATCCTGAGGTCACTGTAGCAACAAGAAAGAGCTCCGTGGACCAAAAATCAACTCGAGATTAGAGGTTAGTCCCTGGCTTCGACTCCAGAGGAATACCACCTTACCACAAGCACCTCAAGAGGAGGCTTCTCTCAGCTCTAGCTATGTGAGAGGGACCCTGAGTTTGCGGCCTCAAGTGGAATGGACACCGCGATGCCCTGACTCGAAATAAGGCCGGATATCCCTGCAGTGACTTGAATGCAGGCTCGTCTTGCATCTCCCAAGACGAAAGGATGTGTGAATCCCCTGTGGAGACCACAGAGAAAGACCTAGTTCCCCACCTCATCGCGACCGGAGGCCTCACATCCTTTGAAAACTCCAGAGGTACGCGGAGATCAGTGCCTCCAAAGGAGACGATGCCTGACTCCTCATGAACCTTGATAGGAGTCCCAGGATTGCTGTGGCACGTGGAAAGGGACCCTTGATCTCCCGCCTCAGCTGGAGAGGCATCCCAATTGCCCTGCCAAGCCTCGAGGAGAATCCCGAGTTGTCCGTCGCAACTAGGCAGGAGTCCTGACGTTGCTGAACAAACACGTGGGTGGAAGGGCCATCCCCGTCATAACTCGAGAATATAGCCGTGGTCCCGCCACAACTCGAGAAAAACCATGAGACTTCCCCCTCGCCGCGAGATGAGGCCCGATTCCCCTGCACTGCATGCAGAGCAATTCCGTGTTGCACATCACACATGAAAGGAGCCTTGATTTCCTTGATGGCACTCCAGAGAAAACCCAAGAACACTGTTTCCAGGCTAGGGGGATCCTGAGGTCACTGTAGCAAAACGAAAGAGCTCCGTGGACGAAAAATCAACTCGAGATGAGAGGTTAGTGCCTGGCTTCGACTGCAGAGGAATACCACCTTACCACAAGCACCTCAAAAGGAGGCTTCTCTCAGCTCTAGCTATGTGAAAGGGACCCTGAGTTTGCGGCCTCAAGTTCAATGGACACCGCGATGCCCTGACTCGAAATAAGGCCGGATATCCCTGCAGTGACTTGAATGCAGGCTCGTCTTGCATCTCCCAAGACGAAAGGATGTCTGAATCCCCTGTGGAGACGACAGAGAAAGACCTAGTTCCCCAACTCATCGCGACCGGTGGCCTCACATCCTTTGAAAACTCCAGAGGTACGCGGAGATCAGTGCCTCCAAAGGAGACGATGCCTGACTCCTCATGAACCTTGATAGGAGTCCCAGGATTGCTGTGGCACGTGGAAAGGGACCCTTGGTCTCCCGCCTTAGCTGGAGAGGCATCCCAATTGCCCTGCAAAGCCTCGAGGAGAATCCCGAGTTGTCCCTCGCAACTAGGGAGGAGTCCTGACGTAGCTGAACAAACACGTGTGTGGAAGGGCCATCCCCGTCGTAACTCGAGAATATAGCCGAGGTTCCCGCCGCAACTCGAGAAAAACCATGAGACTTCCCCCTCGCCGCGAGATGAGGCCCGATTCCCCTGCACTGCATGCAGAGCAATTCCGTGTTGCACATCACACATGAAAGGAGCCTTGATTTCCTTGATGGCACTCCAGAGAAACCCCAAGAACACTGTTTCAAGGCTAGAGGGATCCTGAGGTCACTGTAGCAACAAGAAAGAGCTCCGTGGACGAAAAATCAACTCGAGATGAGAGGTTAGTCCCTGGCTTCGACTCCAGAAGAATACCACCTTACCAAAAGCACCTCAAGAGGAGGCTTCTCTCAGCTCTAGGTATGTGAGAGGGACCCTGAGTTTGCGGCCTCAAGTGGAATGGACACCGCGATGCCCTGACTCGAAATAAGGCCGGATATCCCTGCAGTGACTTGAATGCAGGCTCGTCTTGCATCTCCCAAGACGAAAGGATGTCTGAATCCCCTGTGGAGACCACAGAGAAAGACCTAGTTCCCCACCTCATCGCGACCGGAGGACTCACATCCTTTGAATACTCCAGAGGTACGCGGAGATCAGTGCCTCCAAAGGAGACGATGCCTGACTCCTCGTGAAACTTCTTAGGAGTCCCAGGATTCCTGTGGCACGTGGAAAGGTAGCCTTGGTCTCCCGCCTCAGCTGGAGAGGCGTCCCAATTTCCCTGCCAAGCCTCGAGGAGGATCCCGAGTAGTCGCTCGCAACTATGCAGGAGTCCTGACGTCGCTGAACAAACACGTGGGTGGAAGGGCCATCCCCGTCGTAACTCGAGAATATACCCCAGGTTCCCGCAGCAACTCGAGAAAAACCATGAGACTTCCCCCTCGCCGCGAGATGAGGCCCGATTCCCCTGCACTGCGTGCATTGCAATTCCGTATTGCACATCACACATGAAAGGAGCCTTGATTTCCTTGATGGCACTCCAGAGAAACCCCAAGAACACTGTTTCAAGGCTAGAGGGATCCTGAGGTCACTGTAGCAACAAGAAAGAGCTCCGTGGACCAAAAATCAACTCGAGATTAGAGGTTAGTCCCTGGCTTCGACTCCAGAGGAATACCACCTTACCACAAGCACCTCAAGAGGAGGCTTCTCTCAGCTCTAGGTATGTGAGAGGGACCCTGATTTTGCGGCCTCAAGTGGAATGGACACCGCGATGCCCTGACTCGAAATAAGGCCGGATATTCCTGCAGTGACTTGAATGCAGGCTCGTCTTGCATCTCCCAAGACGAAAGGATGTGTGAATCCCCTGTGGAGACCACAGAGAAAGACCTAGTTCCCCACCTCATCGCGACCGGAGGCCTCACATCCTTTGAAAACTCCAGAGGTACGCGGAGATCAGTGCCTCCAAAGGAGACGATGCCTGACTCCTCATGAACCTTGATAGGAGTCCCAGGATTGCTGTGGCACGTGGAAAGGGACCCTTGGTCTCCCGCCTCAGCTGGAGAGGCATCCCAATTGCCCTGCCAAGCCTCGAGGAGAATCCCGAGTTGTCCCTCGCAACTAGGCAGGAGTCCTGACGTTGCTGAACAAACACGTGGGTGGAAGGGCCATCCCCGTCATAACTCGAGAATATAGCCGTGGTCCCGCCGCAACTCGAGAAAAACCATGAGACTTCCCCCTCGCCGCGAGATGAGGCCCGATTCCCCTGCACTGCATGCAGAGCAATTCCGTGTTGCACATCACACATGAAAGGAGCCTTGATTTCCTTGATGGCACTCCAGAGAAACCCCAAGAACACTGTTTCCAGGCTAGGGGGATCCTGAGGTCACTGTAGCAAAACGAAAGAGCTCCGTGGACCAAAAATCAACTCGAGATGAGAGGTTAGTGCCTGGCTTCGACTGCAGAGGAATACCACCTTACCACAAGCACCTCAAGAGGAGGCTTCTCTCAGCTCTAGGTATGTGAGAGTGACCCTGAGTTTGCGGCCTCAAGTTCAATGGACACCGCGATGCCCTGACTCGAAATAAGGCCGGATATCCCTGCAGTGACTTGAATGCAGGCTCGTCTTGCATCTCCCAAGACGAAAGGATGTCTGAATCCCCTGTGGAGACCACAGAGAAAGACCTAGTTCCCCAACTCATCGCGACCGGTGGCCTCACATCCTTTGAAAACTCCAGAGGTACGCGGAGATCAGTGCCTCCAAAGGAGACGATGCCTGACTCCTCATGAACCTTGATAGGAGTCCCAGGATTCCTGTGGCACGTGGAAAGGGACCCTTGGTCTCCCGCCTTAGCTGGAGAGGCATCCCAATTGCCCTGCAAAGCCTCGAGGAGAATCCCGAGTTGTCCCTCGCAACTAGGCAGGAGTCCTGACGTAGCTGAACAAACACGTGTGTGGAAGGGCCATCCCCGTCGTAACTCGAGAATATAGCCGAGGTTCCCGGCGCAACTCGAGAAAAACCATGAGACTTCTCCCTCGCCGCGAGATGAGGCCCGATTCCCCTGCACTGCATGCAGAGCAATTCCGTGTTGCACATCAAACATGAAAGGAGCCTTGATTTCCTTGATGGCACTCCAGAGAAACCCCAAGAACACTGTTTCAAGGCTAGAGGGATCCTGAGGTCACTGTAGCAACACGAAAGAGCTCCGTGGACGAAAATCAACTCGAGATGAGAGGTTAGTGCCTGGCTTCGACTCCAGAAGAATACCACCTTACCAAAAGCACCTCAAGAGGAGGCTTCTCTCAGCTCTAGGTATGTGAGAGGGACCCTGAGTTTGCGGCCTCAAGTTCAATGGACACCGCGATGCCCTGACACGAAATAAGGCCGGATATCCCTGCAGTGACTTGAATGCAGGCTCGTCTTGCATCTCCCAAGACGAAAGGATGTCTGAATCCCCTGTGGAGACAACAGAGAAAGACCTAGTTCCCCACCTCATCGCGACCGGTGGCCTCACATCCTTTGAAAACTCCAGAGGTACGCGGAGATCAGTGCCTCCAAAGGAGACGATGCCTGACTCCTCATGAAACTTGATAGGAGTCCCAGAATTCCTGTGGCACGTGGAAAGGGACCCTTGGTCTCCCGCCTCAGCTGGAGAGGCGTCCCAATTGCCCTGCCAAGCCTCGAGGAGAATCCCGAGTAGTCGCTCGCAGCTATGCAGGAGTCCTGACGTCGCTGAAGAAACACGTGTGTGGAAGGGCCATCCCCGTCGTAACTCGAGAATATAGCCGAGGTTCCCGCCGCAACTCGAGAAAAACCATGAGACTTCCCCCTCGCCGCGAGATGAGGCCCGATTCCCCTGCACTGCGTGCAGAGCAATTCCGTGTTGCACATCACACATGAAAGGAGCCTTGATTTCTTTATGGCACTTCAGAGAAACCCCAAGAACACTGTTTCCAGGCTAGAGGGATCCTGAGGTCACTGTAGCAACACGAAAGAGCTCCGTGGACCAAAAATCAACTCGAGATGAGAGGTTATTCCCTGGCTTCAACTCCAGAGGAATACCACCTTACCACAAGCACCTCAAGAGGAGGCTTCTCTCAGCTCTAGGTATGTGAGAGGGACCCTGAGTTTGCGGCCTCAAGTGGAATGGACACTGCGATGCCCTGACGCGAAATAAGGCCGGATATCCCTGCAGTGACTTGAATGCAGGCTCGTCTTGCATCGCCCAAGACGAAAGGATGTCTGAATCCCCTGTGCAGACCACAGAGAAAGACCTAGTTCCCCACCTCATCGCGACCGGAGGCCTCACATCCTTTGAAAACTCCAGAGGGACACGGAGATCAGTGCCTCCAAAGGAGACGATGCCTGACTCCTCGTGAAACTTGATAGGAGTCCCAGGATTCCTGTGGCACGTGGAAAGGGACCCTTGGTCTCCCGCCTCAGCTGGAGAGGCGTCCCAATTGCCCTTTCCAAGCCTCGAGGAGAATCCCGAGTTGTCCCTCGCAACTAGGCAGGAGTCCTGCCGTCGCTGACCAAACACGTGGGTGGAAGGGCCATCCCCGTCGTAACTCGAGAATATACCCCAGGTTCCCGCCGCAACTCGAGAAAAACCATGAGCCTTCCCCCTCGCCGCGAGATGAGGCCCGATTCCCCTGCACTGCGTGCAGAGCAATTCCGTGTTGCACATCACACATGAAAAGAGCCTTGATTTCCTTGATGGCACTCCAGAGAAACCCCAAGAACACTGTTTCAAGGCTAGAGGGATGCTGAGGTCACTGTAGCAACACGAAAGAGCTCCGTGGACCAAAAATCAACTCGAGATGAGAGGTTAGTCCCTGGCTTCGACTCCAGAGGAATACCACCTAACCACAAGCACCTCAAGAGGAGGCTTCTCTCAGCTCTAGGTATGTGAGAGGGACCCTGAGTTTGCGGCCTCAAGTGGAATGGACACCGCGATGCCCTGACTGGAAATAAGGCCGGATATCCCTGCAGTGACTTGAACGCAGGCTCGTCTTGCATCTCCCAAGATGAAAGGATGTCTGAATCCCCTGTGGAGAATACATTGAAAGACCTAGATCACCACCTCATCGCGACCGGAGGCCTCACATACTTTGAAAACTTCAGAGGTATGCGGAGATAAGTGCCTCCAAAGGAGACGATGCCTGACTCCTCGTGAAACTTGATAGGAGTCCCAGGATTCCTGTGGCACGTGGAAAGGGACCCTTGTTCTCCCGCCTCAGCTGGAGAGGCGTCCCAATTGCCCTGCCAAGCCTCGAGGAGAATCCCGACTTGTCCCTCGCAACTAGACAGGAGTCCTGACGTCGCTGAACAAACAGGTGGATGGAAGGGCCATCCCCGTCGTAACTCGAGAATATACCCCAGGTTCCCGCCGCAACTCGAGAAAAACCATGAGACTTCCCCCTCGCCGCGAGATGAGGCCCGATTCCCCTGCACTGCGTGCAGAGCAATTCCATGTTGCACATTGCACATGAAAGGGGCCTTGATTTCCTTGATGGCACTCCAGAGAAACCCCAAGAACACTGTTTCAAGGCTAGAGGGATCCTGAGTTCACTGTAGCAACACGAAAGAGCTCCGTGGAACAAAAATCAACTCGAGATGAGAGGTTAGTCCCTGGCTTCGACTCCAGAGGAATACCACCTTACCACAAGCACCTCAAGAGGAGGCTTCTCTCAGCTCTAGCTATTTGAGAGGGACCCTGAGTTTGCGGCCTCAAGTGGAATGGACACCGCGATGCCCTGGCTCGAAATAAGGCCGGATATCCCTGCAGTGACTTGAATGCAGGCTCGTCTTGCATCGCCCAAGACGAAAGGATGTCTGAATCCCCTGTGGAGACCACGGAGGAAGACCTCGTTTCCCACCTCATCGCGACCGGAGGCCTCACATACTTTGAAAACTCCAGAGGTACGCGGAGATCAGTGCCTCCAAAGGAGACGATGCCTGACTCCTCGTGAAACTTGATAGGAGTCCCAGGATTCCTGTGGCACGTGGAAAGGGACCCTTGGTCTCCCGCCTCAGCTGGAGAGGCGTCCCAATTGCCCTGCCAAGCCTCGAGGAGAATCGCGAGTTGTCCCTCGCAACTAGGCAGGAGTCCTGCCGTCGCTGAACAAACACGTGGTTGGAAGGGCCATCCCCGTCATAACTCGAGAATATACCCCAGGTTCCCGCCGCAACTCGAGAAAAACCATGAGACTTCCCCCTCGCCGCGAGATGAGGCCCGATTCCCCTGCACTGCGTGCAGAGCAATTCCGTGTTGCACATCACACATAAAAGGAGCCTTGATTTCCTTGATGGCACTCCAGAGAAACCCCAAGAACACTGTTTCAAGGCTAGAGGGATCCTGAGGTCACTGTAGCAACACGAAAGAGCTCCGTGGACCAAAAATCAACTCGAGATGAGAGGTTAGTCCCTGGCTTCGACTCCAGAGGAATACCACCTTACCACAAGCACCTCAAGAGGAGGCTTCTCTCAGCTCTAGGTATGTGAGAGGGACCCTGAGTTTGCGGCCTCAAGTGGAATGGACACCGCGATGCCCTGGCTCGAAATAAGGCCGGATATCCCTGCAGTGACTTGAATGCAGGCTCGTCTTGCATCTCCCAAGTCGAAAGGATGTCTGAATCCCCTGTGGAGACCACAGAGAAAGACCTAGTTCCCCAACTCATGGCGACCGGAGGCCTCACATCCTTTGAAAACTCCAGAGGTACGCGGAGATCGGTGCCTCCAAAGGAGACGATTCGTGACTCCTCCTGAAACTTGATAGGAGTCCCAGGATTCCTGTGGCACGTGGAAAGGGACCCTTGGTCTCCTGCCTCAGCTGGAGAGGCGTCCCAATTACCCTGCCAAGCCTCGAGGAGAATCCCGAGTTGTCCCTCGCAACTAGGCAGGAGTCCTGCCGTCGCTGAACAAACACGTGTGTGGAAGGGCCATCCCCGTCGTAACTCGAGAATATACCCCAGGTTCCCGCCGCAACTCGAGAAAAATCATGAGACTTCCCCCTCGCCGCGAGATGAGGCCTGATTCCCCTGCACTGCGTGCAGAGCAATTCCGTGTTGCACATCACACAAGAAAGGAGCCTTGATTTCCTTGATGGCACTCCAGAGAAATCCCAAGAACACTGTTTCAAGGCTAGAGGGATCCTGAGGTCACTGTAGCAACACGAAAGGGCTCCGGGGACCAAAAATCAACTCGAGATGAGAGGTTAGTCCCTGGCTTCGACTCCAGAGGAATACCACCTTACCACAAGCACGTCAAGAGGAGGCTTCTCTCAGCTCTAGGTATGTGAGAGGGACCCTGAGTTTGTGGCCTCAAGTGGAATGGACACCGCGATGCCCTGACTCAAAATAAGGCTGGATATCCCTGCAGTGACTTGAATGCAGGATCGTCTTGCATCTCCCAAGACGAAAGGATGTCTGAATCCCCTGTGGAGACCACAGAGAAAGACCTAGTTCCCCACCTCATCGCGATCGTAGGCCTCACATCCTTTGAAAACTCCAGAGGTACGCGGAGATCAGTTCCTCCAAAGGAGACGATGCCTGACTCCTCATGAATCTTGATAGGAGTCCCAGGATTCCTGTGGCACGTGGAAAGGGACCCTTGGTCTCCCACCTCAGCTGGAGAGGCGTCCCAATTGCCCTGCCAAGCCTCGAGGAGAATCCCGAGTTGTCCCTCGCAACTAGGCAGGAGTCCTGCCGTCGCTGAACAAACACGTGTGTGGGAGGGCCATCCCCGTCGTAACTCGAGAATATACCCCAGGTTCCCGCCGCAACTCGTGAAAAACCATGAGACTTCCCCCTCGCCACGAGATGAGGCCTGATTCCCCTGCACTGCGTGCAGAACAATTCCGTGTTGCACATCACACATGAAAGGAGCTTTGATTTCCTTGATGGCACTCCAGAGAAACCCCAAGAACACTGTTTCAAGGCTAGCGGGATCCTGAGGTCACTGTAGCAACACGAAAGAGCTCCGTGGACGAAAAATCAACTCGAGATGAGAGGTTAGTCCCTGGTTTCGACTCCAGAGGAATACCACCTTACCACAAGCACCTCAAGAGAAGGCTTCTCTCAGCTCTAGTTATGTGAGAAGGACCCTGAGTATGCGGCCTCAAGTTCAATGGACACCGAGATGCCCTGACTCGAAATAAGGCCGGATATCCATGCAGTGACTTGAATGCAGGCTCGTCTTGCATCTCCCAAGACGAAAGGATGTCTGAATCCCCTGTGGCGACCACAGAGAAAGACCTAGTTCCCCACCTCATCGCGACTGGAGGCCTCACATCCTTTGAAAACTCCAGAGGTACGCGGAGATCAGTGCCTCCAAAGGAGACGATGCCTAACTCCTCGTGAAACTTGATAGGAGTCCCAGGATTCCTGTGGCACGTGGAAAGGGACCCTTGGTCTCCCGCCTCAGCTGGAGCGGCGTCCCAATTGCCCTGCCAAGCCTCGAGGAGAATCCCGAGTTGTCCCTCGCAACTAGGCAGGAGTCCTGCCGTCGCTGAACAAACACGTGGGTGGAAGGGCCATCCCCGTCGTAACTCGAGAATATACCCCAAGTTCCCGCCGCAACTCGAGAAAAACCATGAGACTTCCACTTCGTCTTGAGATGAGGCCCGATTCCCCTGCACTGCATGCAGAGCAATTCCGTGTTGCACATCACACATGAAAGGAGCCTTGATTTCCTTGATGGCACTCCAGAGAAACCCCAAGAACACTGTTTCAAGGCTAGAGGGATCCTGAGGTCACTGTAGCAACACGAAAGGGCTCCGTGGACGAAAAATCAACTCGAGATGAGAGGTTAGTCCCTGGCTTCGACTCCAGAAGAATACCACCTTACCAAAAGCACCTCAAGAGGAGGCTTCTCTCAGCTCTAGGTATGTGAGAGGGACCCTGAGTTTGCGGCCTCAAGTGGAATGACACCGCGATGCCCTGACTCGAAATAAGGCCGGATATCCCTGCAGTGACTTGAATGCAGGCTCGTCTTGCATCTCCCAAGACGAAAGGATGTCTGAATCCCCTGTGGAGACCACAGAGAAAGACCTAGTTCCCCACCTCATCGCGACCGGAGGACTCACATCCTTTGAATACTCCAGAGGTACGCGGAGATCAGTGCCTCCAAAGGAGACGATGCCTGACTCCTCGTGAAACTTGATAGGAGTCCCAGGATTCCTGTGGCACGTGGAAAGGGACCCTTGGTCTCCCGCCTCAGCTGGAGAGGCGTCCCAATTGCCCTTTCCAAGCCTCGAGGAGATTCCCGAGTTGTCCCTCGCAACTAGGCAGGAGTCCTGCCGTCGCTGACCAAACACGTGTGTAGAAGGGCCATCCCCGTCGTAACTCGAGAATATACCCCAGGTTCCCGCCGCAACTCGAGAACAACCATGAGCCTTCGCCCACGCCGCGAGATGAGGCCCGATTCCACTGCACTGCGTGCAGAGCAATTCCGTGTTGCACATCACACATGAAAAGAGCCTTGATTTCCTTGATGGCACTCCAGAGAAACTCCAAGAACACTGTTTCAAGGCTAGAGGGATCCTGAGGTCACCGTAGCAACACGAAAGAGCTCCGTGGACCAAAAATCAACTCGAGATGAGAGGTTAGTCCCTGACTTCGACTCTAGAGTAATACCACTAACCACAAGCACCTCAAGAGGAGGCTTCTCTCAGCTCTAGCTATGTGAGAGGTACCCTGAGTTTGCGGCCTCAAGTGGAATGGACACCGCGATGCCCTGACTCGAAATAAGGCCGGATATCCCTGCAGTGACTTGAATGCAGGCTCGTCTTGCATCTCCCAAGATGAAAGGATGTCTGAATCCCCTGTGGAGACCACAGAGAAAGACCTAGATCACCACCTCATCGCGACCGGAGGCCTCACATACTTTGAAAACTCCAGAGGTATGCGGAGATCAGTGCCTCCAAAGGAGACGATGCCTGACTCCTCGTGAAACTTGATAGGAGTCCCAGGATTCCTGTGGCACGTGGAAAGGGACCCTTGTTCTCCCGCCTCAGCTGGAGAGGCGTCCCAATTGCCCTGCCAAGCCTCGAGGAGAATCCCGACTTGTCCCTCGCAACTAGGCAGGAGTCCTGACGTCTCTGAACAAACACGTGAATGGAAGGGCCATCCCCGTCGTAACTCGAGAATATACCCCAGGTTCCCGCCGCAACTCGAGAAAAACCATGAGACTTCCCCCTCGCCGCGAGATGAGGCCCGATTCCCCTGCACTGCGTGCAGAGCAATTCCATGTTGCACATTACACATGAAAGGGGCCTTGATTTCCTTGATGGCACTCCAGAGAAACCCCAAGAACACTGTTTCAAGGCTAGAGGGATCCTGAGTTCACTGTAGCAACAAGAAAGAGCTCCGTGGACCAAAAATCAACTCGAGATGAGAGGTTAGTCCCTGGCTTCGACTCCAGAGGAATACCACCTTACCACAAGCACCTGAAGAGGAGGCTTCTCTCAGCTCTGGGTATGTGAGAGGGACCCTGAGTTTGCGGCCTCAAGTGGAATGGACACCGCGATGCCCTGGCTCGAAATAAGGCCGGATATCCCTGCAGTGACTTGAATGCAGGCTCGTCTTGCATCGCCCAGGACGAAAGGATGTCTGAATCCCCTGTGCAGACCACAGAGAAAGACCTAGTTCCCCACCTCATTGCGACCGGAGGCCTCACATCCTTTGAAAACTCCAGAGGTACGCGGAGATCAGTGCCTCCAAAGGAGACGATGCCTGACTCCTCGTGAAACTTGATAGGAGTCCCAGGATTCCTGTGGCACGTGGAAAGGGACCCTTGGTCTCCCGCCTCAGCTGGAGAGGCGTCCCAATTGCCCTTTCCAAGCCTCGAGGAGAATCTCGAGTTGTCCCTCGCAACTAGGCAGGAGTCCTGCCGTCGCTGACCAAACACGTGTGTAGAAGGGCCATCCCCGTCGTAACTCGAGAATATACCCCAGGTTCCCGCCGCAACTCGAGAACAACTATGAGCCTTCGCCCACGCCGCGAGATGAGGCCCGATTCCACTGCACTGCGTGCAGAGCAATTCCGTGTTGCACATCACACATGAAAAGAGCCTTGATTTCCTTGATGGCACTCCAGAGAAACTCCAAGAACACTGTTTCAAGGCTAGAGGGATCCTGAGGTCACCGTAGCAACACGAAAGAGCTCCGTGGACCAAAAATCAACTCGAGATGAGAGGTTAGTCCCTGGCTTCGACTCCAGAGGAATACCACTAACCACAAGCACCTCAAGAGGAGGCTTCTCTCAGCTCTAGGTATGTGAGAGGTACCCTGAGTTTGCGGCCTCAAGTGGAATGGACACCGCGATGCCCTGACTCGAAATAAGGCCGGATATCCCTGCAGTGACTTGAATGCAGGCTCGTCTTGCATCTCCCAAGACGAAAGGATGTGTGAATCCCCTGTGGAGACCACAGAGAAAGACCTAGTTCCCCACCTCATCCAGACCGGAGGCCTCACATCCTTTGAAAACTCCAGAGGTACGCGGAGATCAGTGCCTCCAAAGGAGACAATGCCTGACTTCTCATGAACCTTGATAGGACTCCCAGGATTCCTGTGGCACGTGGAAAGGGACCCTTGGTCTCCCGCCTCAGCTGGAGAGGCATCCCAATTGCCCTGCAAAGCCTCGAGGAGGATCCCGAGTTGTCCCTCGCAACTAGGGAGGAGTCCTGACGTAGCTGAACAAACACGTGTGTGGAAGGGCCATCCCCGTCGTAACTCGAGAATATAGCCGAGGTTCCCGCCGCAACTCGAGAAAAACCATGAGACTTCTCCCTCGCCGCGAGATGAGGCCCGATTCCCCTGCACTGCATGCAGAGCAATTCCGTGTTGCACATCACACATGAAAGGAGCCTTGATTTCCTTGATGGCACTCCAGAGAAACCCCAAGAACACTGTTTCAAGGCTAGAGGGATCCTGAGGTCACTGTAGCAACAAGAAAGAGCTCCGAGGACGAAAAATCAACTCGAGATGAGAGGTTAGTCCCTGGCTTCGACTCCAGAAGAATACCACCTTACCAAAAGCACCTCAAGAGGAGGCTTCTCTCAGCTCTAGGTATGTGAGAGGGACCCTGAGTTTGCGGCCTCAAGTGGAATGACACCGCGATGCCCTGACTCGAAATAAGGCCGGATATCCCTGCAGTGACTTGAATACAGGCTCGTCTTGCATCTCCCAAGACGAAAGGATGTCTGAATCCCCTGTGGAGACCACAGAGAAAGACCTAGTTCCCCAACTCATCGCGACCGGAGGACTCACATCCTTTGAATACTCCAGAGGTACGCGGAGATCAGTGCCTCCAAAGGAGACGATGCCTGACTACTCGTGAAACTTCTTAGGAGTCCCAGGATTCCTGTGGCACGTGGAAAGGGAGCCTTGGTCTCCCGCCTCAGCTGGAGAGGCGTCCCAATTGCCCTGCCAAGCCTCGAGGAGGATCCCGAGTAGTCGCTCGCAACTATGTAGGAGTCCTGACGTCGCTGAACAAACACGTGGGTGGAAGGGCCATCCCCGTCGTAACTCGAGAATATACCCCAGGTTGCCGCTGCAACTCGAGAAAAACCATGAGACTTCCCCCTCGACACGAGATGAGGCCCGATTCCCCTGCACTGCGTGCAGAGCAATTCCGTGTTGCACATCACACATGAAAGGAGCCTTGATTTCCTTGATGGCATTCCAGAGAAACCCCAAGAACACTGTTTCAAGGATAGAGGGATCCTGAGGTCACTGTAGCAACAAGAAAGAGCTCCGTGGACCAAAAATCAACTCGAGATAAGAGGTTAGTCCCTGGCTTCGACTCCAGAGGAATACCACCTTACCACAAGCACCTCAAGAGCAGGCTTCTCTCAGCTCTAGGTATGTGAGAGGGACCCTGATTTTGCGGCCTCAAGTGGAATGGACACCGCGATGCCCTGGCTCGAAATAAGGCCGGATATTCCTGCAGTGACTTGAATGCAGGCTCGTCTTGCATCTCCCAAGACGAAAGGATGTGTGAATCCCCTGTGGAGACCACAGAGAAAGACCTAGTTCCCCACCTCATGGCGACCGGAGGCCTCACATCCTTTGAAAACTCCAGAGGTACGCGGAGATCAGTGCCTCCAAAGGAGACGATGCCTGACTCCTCATGAACCTTGATAGGAGTCCCAGGATTGCTGTGGCAAGTGGAAAGGGACCCTTGGTCTCCCGCCTCAGCTGGAGAGGCATCCCAATTGCCCTCCCAAGCCTCGAGGAGAATCCCGAGTTGTCCCTCGCAACTAGGCAGGAGTCCTGACGTCGCTGAACAAACACGTGGGTGGAAGGGCCATCCCCGTCATAACTCGAGAATATAGCCGTGGTCCCGCCGCAACTCGAGAAAAACCATGAGACTTCCCCCTCGCCGCGAGATGAGGCCCGATTCCCCTGCACTGCATGCAGAGCAATTCCGTGTTGCACATCACACATGAAAGGAGCCTTGATTTCCTTGATGGCACTGCAGAGAAACCCCAAGAACACTGTTTCCAGGCTAGGGGGATCCTGAGGTCACTGTAGCAAAACGAAAGAGCTCCGTGGACGAAAAATCAACTCGAGATGAGAGGTTAGTGCCTGGCTTCGACTGCAGAGGAATACCACCTTACCACAAGCACCTCAAGAGGAGGCTTCTCTCAGCTCTAGCTATGTGAGAGGGACCCTGAGTTTGCGGCCTCAAGTGGAATGGACACCGCGATGCCCTGACTCGAAATAAGGCCGGATATCCCTGCAGTGACTTGAATGCAGGCTCGTCTTGCATCTCCCAAGACGAAAGGATGTCTGAATCCCCTGTGGAGACCACAGAGAAAAACCTAGTTCCCCACCTCATCGCGACCGGTGGCCTCACATCCTTTGAAAACTCCAGAGGTACGCGGAGATCAGTGCCTCCAAAGGAGACGATGCCTGACTCCTCGTGAAACTTGATAGGAGTCCCAGGATTCCTGTGGCACGTGGAAAGGGACCCTTGGTCTCCCGCCTCAGCTGGAGAGGCGTCCCAATTGCCCTTTCCAAGCCTCGAGGAGAATCTCGAGTTGTCCCTCGCAACTAGGCAGGAGTCCTGCCGTCGCTGACCAAACACGTGTGTAGAAGGGCCATCCCCGTCGTAACTCGAGAATATACCCCAGGTTCCCGCCGCAACTCGAGAACAACCATGAGCCTTCGCCCACGCCGCGAGATGAGGCCCGATTCCACTGCACTGCGTGCAGAGCAATTCCGTGTTGCACATCACACATGAAAAGAGCCTTGATTTCCTTGATGGCACTCCAGAGAAACTCCAAGAACACTGTTTCAAGGCTAGAGGGATCCTGAGGTCACCGTAGCAACACGAAAGAGCTCCGTGGACCAAAAATCAACTCGAGATGAGAGGTTAGTCCCTGGCTTCGACTCCAGAGGAATACCACAAACGACAAGCACCTCAAGAGGAGGCTTCTCTCAGCTCTAGCTATGTGAGAGGGACCCTGAGTTTGCGGCCTCAAGTGGAATGGACACCGCGATGCCCTGACTCGAAATAAGGCCGGATATCCCTGCAGTGACTTGAATGCAGGCTCGTCTTGCATCTCCCAAGACGAAAGGATGTCTGAATCCCCTGTGGAGACCACAGAGAAAGACCTAGTTCCCCACCTCATCCAGACCGGAGGCCTCACATCCTTTGAAAACTCCAGAGGTACGCGGAGATCAGTGCCTCCAAAGGAGACGATGCCTGACTCCTCGTGAAACTTGATAGGAGTCCCAGGATTCCTGTGGCACGTGGAAAGGGACCCTTGGTCTCCTGCCTCAGCTGGAGAGGCGTCCCAATTGCCCTGCCAAGCCTCGAGGAGAATCCCGAGTTGTCCCTCGCAACTAGGCAGGAGTCCTGCTGTCGCTGACCAAACACGTGGGTGGAAGGGCCATCCCCGTCGTAACTCGAGAATATACCCCAGGTTCCCGCCGCAACTCGAGAAAAACCATGAGCCTTCCCCCTCGCCGCGAGATGAGGCCCGATTTCCCTGCACTGCGTGCAGAGCAATTCCGTGTTGCACATCACACATGAAAGGAGCCTTGATTTCCTTGGTGGCATTCCAGAGAAAACCCAAGAACACTGTTTCAAGGCTAGAGGGATCCTGAGTTCACTGTAGCAACACGAAAGAGCTCCGTGGACCAAAAATCAACTCGAGATGAGAGGTTAGTCCCTGGCTTCGACTCCAGAGGAATACCACCTTACCACAAGCACCTCAAGAGGAGGCTTCTCTCAGCTCTGGGTATGTGAGAGGGACCCTGAGTTTGCGGCCTCAAGTGGAATGGACACCGCGATGCCCTGGCTCGAAATAAGGCCGGATATCCCTGCAGTGACTTGAATGCAGGCTCGTCTTGCATCTCCCAAGACGAAAGGATGTCTGAATCCCCTGTGCAGACCACAGAGAAAGACCTAGTTCCCCACCTCATCGCGACCGGAGGCCTCACATCCTTTGAAAACTCCAGAGGTACGCGGAGATCAGTGCCTCCAAAGGAGACGATGCCTGACTCCTCGTGAAACTTGATAGGAGTCCCAGGATTCCTGTGGCACGTGGAAAGGGACCCTTGGTCTCCCGCCTCAGCTGGAGAGGCGTCCCAATTGCCCTTTCCAAGCCTCGAGGAGAATCTCGAGTTGTCCCTCGCAACTAGGCAGGAGTCCTGCCATCGCTGACCAAACACGTGTGTAGAAGGGCCATCCCCGTCGTAACTCGAGAATATACCCCAGGTTCCCGCCGCAACTCGAGAACAACCATGAGCCTTCGCCCACGCCGCGAGATGAGGCCCGATTCCACTGCACTGCGTGCAGAGCAATTCCGTGTTGCACATCACACATGAAAAGAGCCTTGATTTCCTTGATGGCACTCCAGAGAAACTCCAAGAACACTGTTTCAAGGCTAGAGGGATCCTGAGGTAACCGTAGCAACACGAAAGAGCTCCGTGGACCAAAAATCAACTCGAGATGAGAGCTTAGTCCCTGGCTTCGACTCCAGAGGAATACCACTAACCACAAGCACCTCAAGAGGAGGCTTCTCTCAGCTCTAGGTATGTGAGAGGTACCCTGAGTTTGCGGCCTCAAGTGGAATGGACACCGCGATGCCCTGACTCGAAATAAGGCCGGATATCCCTGCAGTGACTTGAATGCAGGCTCGTCTTGCATCTCCCAAGACGAAAGGATGTCTGAATCCCCTGTGGAGACCACAGAGAAAGACCTAGTTCCCCACCTCATCCAGACCGGAGGCCTCACATCCTTTGAAACTCCAGAGGTACGCGGAGATCAGTGCCTCCAAAGGAGACGATGCCTGACTCCTCGTGATACTTGATAGGAGTCCCAGGATTCCTGTGGCACGTGGAAAGGGACCCTTGGTCTCCCGCCTCAGCTGGAGAGGCGTCCCAATTGCCCTGCCAAGCCTCGAGGAGAATCCCAAGTTGTCCCTCGCAACTAGGCAGGAGTCCTGCCGTCGCTGACCAAACACGTGGGTGGAAGGGCCATCCCCGTCGTAACTCGAGAATATACCCCAGGTTCCCGCCGCAACTCGAGAAAAACCATGAGCCTTACCCCTCGACGCGAGATGAGGCCTGATTCCCCTGCACTGCGTGCAGAGCAATTCCGTGTTGCACATCACACATGAAAAGAGCCTTGATTTCCTTGATGGCACTCCAGAGAAACCCCAAGAACACTGTTTCAAGGCTAGAGGGATGCTGAGGTCACTGTAGCAACACGAAAGAGCTCCGTGGACCAAAAATCAACTCGAGAAGAGAGGTTAGTCCCTGGCTTCGACTCCAGAGGAATAGCACCTTACCACAAGCACCTCAAGAGGAGGCTTCTCTCAGCTCTAGGTATGTGAGAGGGACCCTGAGTTTGCGGCCTCAAGTGGAATGGACACCGCGATGCCCTGACTGGAAATAAGGCCGGATATCCCTGCAGTGACTTGAACGCAGGCTCGTCTTGCATCTCCCAAGATGAAAGGATGTCTGAATCCCCTGTGGAGAATACATTGAAAGACCTAGATCACCACCTCATCGGGACCGGAGGCCTCACATACTTTGAAAACTCCAGAGGTATGCGGAGATCAGTGCCTCCAAAGGAGACGATGCCTGACTCCTCGTGAAACTTGATAGGAGTCCCAGGATTCCTGTGGCACGTGGAAAGGGACCCTTGGTCTCCCGCCTCAGCTGGAGCGGCGTCCCAATTTCCCTGCCAAGCCTCGAGGAGAATCCCGACTTGTCCCTCGCAACTAGGCACGAGTCCTGACGTCGCTGAACAAACACGTGGATGGAAGGGCCATCCCCGTCGTAACTCGAGAATATACCCCAGGTTCCCGCCGCAACTCGAGAAAAACCATGAGACTTCCCCCTCGCCGCGAGATGAGGCCCGATTCCCCTGCACTGCGTGCAGAGCAATTCCGTGTTGCACATTACACATGAAAGGGGCCTTGATTTCCTTGATGGCACTCCAGAGAAACCCCAAGGACACTGTTTCAAGGCTAGAGGGATCCTGAGTTCACTGTAGCAACACGAAAGAGCTCCGTGGACCAAAAATCAACTCGAGATGAGAGGTTATTCCCTGGCTTCGACTCCAGAGGAATACCACCTTACCACAAGCACCTCAAGAGGAGGCTTCTCTCAGCTCTGGGTATGTGAGAGGGACCCTGAGTTTGCGGCCTCAAGTGGAATGGACACCGCGATACCCTGGCTCGAAATAAGGCCGGATATCCCTGCAGTGACTTGAATGCAGGCTCGTCTTGCATCGCCCAAGATGAAAGGATGTCTGAATCCCCTGTGGAGACCACGGAGAAAGACCTCGTTTCCCACCTCATCGCGACCGGAGGCCTCACATCCTTTGAAAACTCCAGAGGTACGCGGAGATCAGTGCCTCCAAAGGAGACGATGCCTGACTCCTCGTGAAACTTGATAGGAGTCCCAGGATTCCTGTGGCACGTGGAAAGGGACCCTTGGTCTCCCGCCTCAGCTGGAGAGGCCTCCCAATTGCCCTGCCAAGCCTCGAGGAGAATCGCGAGTTGTCCCTCGCAACTAGGCAGGAGTCCTGACGTCGCTGACCAAACACGTGGGTGGAAGGGCCATCCCCGTCATAACTCGAGAATATACCCCAGGTTCCCGCCGCAACTCGAGAAAAACCATGAGACTTCCCCCTCGCCGCCAGATGAGGCCCGATTCCCCTGCACTGCGTGCAGAGCAATTCCGTGTTGCACATCACACATGAAAGGAGCCTTGATTTCCTTGATGGCACTCCAGAGAAACCCCAAGAACACTGTTTCAAGGCTAGAGGGATCCTGAGGTCACTGTAGCAACACGAAAGAGCTCCGTGGACGAAAAATCAACTCGAGATGAGAGGTTAGTCCCTGGCTTCGACTCCAGAGGAATACCACCTTACCACAAGCACCTCAAGAGGAGGCTTCTCTCAGCTCTAGGTATGTGAGAGGGACCCTGAGTTTGCGGCCTCAAGTGGAATGGACACCGCGATGCCCTGGCTCGAAATAAGGCCGGATATCCCTGCAGTGACTTGAATGCAGGCTTGTCTTGCATCTCCCAAGACGAAAGGATGTCTGAATCCCCTGTGGAGACCACAGAGAAAGACCTAGTTCCCCAACTCATGGCGACCGGAGGCCTCACATCCTTTGAAAACTCCAGAGGTACGCGGAGATCGGTGCCTCCAAAGGAGACGATTCGTGACTCCTCCTGAAACTTGATAGGAGTCCCAGGATTGCTGTGGCACGTGGAAAGGGACCCTTGGTCTCCTGCCTCAGCTGGAGAGGCGTCCCAATTGCCCTGCTAAGCCTCGAGGAGAATCCCGACTTGTCCCTCGCAACTAGGCAGGAGTCCTGACGTCGCTGAACAAACACGTGTGTGGCAGGGCCATCCCCGTCGTAACTCGAGAATATACCCCAGGTTCCCGCCGCAACTCGAGAAAAACCATGAGACTTCCCCCTCGCCGCGAGATGAGGCCTGATTCCCCTGCACTGCGTGCAGAGCAATTCCGTGTTGCACATCACACATGAAAGGAGCCTTGATTTCCTTGATGGCACTCCACAGAAACCCCAAGAACACTGTTTCAAGGCTAGAGGGATCCTGAGATCACTGTAGCAACACGAAAGGGCTCCGGGGACCAAAAATCAACTCGAGATGAGAGGTTAGTCCCTGGCTTCGACTCCAGAGGAATACCACCTTACCACAAGCACGTCAAGAGGAGGCTTCTCTCAGCTCTAGGTATGTGAGAGGGACCCTGAGTTTGCGGCCTCAAGTGGAATGGACACCGCGATGCCCTGACTCGAAATAAGGCCGGATATCCCTGCAGTGACTTGAATGCAGGCTTGTCTTGCATCTCCCAAGACGAAAGGATGTCTGAATCCCCTGTGGAGACCACAGAGAAAGACCTAGTTCCCCAACTCATGGCGACCGGAGGCCTCACATCCTTTGAAAACTTCAGAGGTACGCGGAGATCAGTTCCTCCAAAGGAGACGATGCCTGACTCCTCATGAACCTTGATAGGAGTCCCAGGATTCCTGTGGCACGTGGAAAGGGACCCTTGGTCTCCCGCCTCAGCTGGAGAGGCGTCCCAATTGCCCTGCCAAGCCTCGAGGAGAATCCCGAGTTGTCCCTCGCAACTAGGCAGGAGTCCTGCCGTCGCTGAACAAACACGTGTGTGGGAGGGCCATCCCCGTCGTAACTCGAGAATATACCCCAGGTTCCCGCCGCAACTCGTGAAAAACCATGAGACTTCCCCCTCGCCGCGAGATGAGGCCTGATTCCCCTGCACTGCGTGCAGAACAATTCCGTGTTGCACATCACACATGAAAGGAGCTTTGATTTCCTTGATGGCACTCCAGAGAAACCCCAAGAACACTGTTTCAAGGCTAGCGGGATCCTGAGGTCACTGTAGCAACACGAAAGAGCTCCGTGGACCAAAAATCAACTCGAGATGAGAGGTTAGTCCCTGGTTTCGACTCCAGAGGAATACCACCTTACCACAAGCACCTCAAGAGGAGGCTTCTCTCAGCTCTAGCTATGTGAGAAGGACCCTGAGTATGCGGCCTCAAGTTCAATGGACACCGCGATGCCCTGACTCGAAATAAGGCCGGATATCCATGCAGTGACTTGAATGCAGGCTCGTCTTTCATCTCCCAAGACGAAAGGATGTCTGAATCCCCTGTGGCGACCACAGAGAAAGACCTAGTTCCCCACCTCATCGCGACCGGAGGCCTCACATCCTTTGAAAACTCCAGAGGTACACGGAGATCAGTGCCTCCAAAGGAGACGATGCCTAACTCCTCGTGAAACTTGATAGGAGTCCCAGGATTCCTGTGGCACGTGGAAAGGGACCCTTGGTCTCCTGCCTCAGCTGGAGCGGCGTCCCAATTGCCCTGCCAAGCCTCGAGGAGAATCCCGAGTTGTCCCTCGCAACTAGGCAGGAGTCCTGACGTCGCTGAACAAACACGTGGGTGGAAGGGCCATCCCCGTCGTAACTCGAGAATATGCCCCAGGTTCCCGCTGCAACTCGAGAAAAGCCATGAGACTTCCCGCTCGCCGCGAGATGAGGCCCGACTCCCCTGCACTGCGTGCAGAGCAATTCCGTGTTGCACATCACACATTAAAGGAGCCTTGATTTCCTTGATGGCACTCCAGAGAAACCCCAAGAACACGGTTTCAAGGCTAGAGGGATCCAGAGGTCACTGTAGCAACACAAAAGAGCTCCGTGGACCAAGAATTAACTCGAGATGAGAGGTTAGTCCCTGGCTTCGACTCCAGAGGAATACCACTTTACCACAAGCACGTCAAGAGGAGGCTTCTCTCAGCTCTAGCTATGTGAGAGGGACCCTGAGTTTGCGGCCTCAAGTGGAATGGACACCGCGATGCCCTGGCTCGTATAAGGCCGGATATCCCTGCAGTGACTTGAATGGAGGCTCGTCTTGCATCTCCCAAGACGAAAGGATGTCTGAATCCCCTGTGGAGACCACAGAGAAAGACCTAGTTCCCCACCTCATGGCGACCGGAGGCCTCACATCCTTTGAAAACTCCAGAGGTACGCGAAGATCAGTGCCTCCAAAGGAGATGATGCCTGACTCTTCGTGAAACTTGATAGGAGTCCCAGGATTCCTGTGGCACGTGGAAAGGGACCCTTGGTCTCCCGCCTCAGCTGGAGAGGCATCCCAATTGCCCTGCCAAGCCTCGAGGAGAATCCCGAGTTGTCCCTCCCAACTAGGCAGGAGTCCTGACGTCGCTGAACAAACACGTGGGTGGAAGGGTCATCCCCGTCGTAACTCGAGAATATACCCCAAGTTCCCGCCGCAACTCGAGAAAAACCATGAGACTTCCACTTCGTCTTGAGATGAGGCCCGATTCCCCTGCACTGCATGCAGAGTAATTCCGTGTTGCACATCAAACATGAAAGGAGCCTTGATTTCCTTGATGGCACTCCAGAGAAACCCCAAGAACACTGTTTCAAGGCTAGAGGGATCCGGAGGTCACTGTAGCAACATGAAAGAGCTCCGTGGACGAAAAATCAACTCGAGATGAGAGGTTAGTCCCTGGCTTCGACTCCAGAGGAATACCACCTTACCACAAGCACCTCAAGAGGAGGCTTCTCTCAGCTCTAGCTATTTGAGAGGGACCCTGAGTTTGCGGCCTCAACTGGAATGGACACCGCGATGCCCTGACTTGAAATAAGGCCGGATATCCCTGCAGTGACTTGAATGCAGGCTCGTCTTGCATCTCCCAAGATGAAAGGATGTCTGAATCCCCTGTGGAGACCACAGAGAAAGACCTCCTTCCCCACCTCATGGCGACCGGAGGCCTCACATCCTTTGAAAACTCCAGAGGTACGCGGAGATCAGTGCCTCCAAAGGAGACGATACCTGACTCCTCGTGAAACTTGATAGGAGTCCCAGGATTCCTGTGGCACGTGGAAAGGGACCCTTGGTCTCCCGCCTCAGCTGGAGAGGCGTCCCAATTGCCCTGCCAAGCCTCGAGGAGAATCCCGAGATGTCCCTCGCAACTAGGCAGTAGTCCTGCCGTCGCTGAACAAACACGTGTGTGGCAGGGCCATCCCCGTCATAACTCGAGAATATACCCCAGGTTCCCGCCGCAACTCGAGAAAAACCATGAGACTTCCCCCTCGCCGCGAGATGAGGCCCGATTCCCCTGCACTGCGTGCAGAGCAATTCCATGTTGCACATCACACATGAAAGGAGCCTTGATTTCCTTGATGGCACTCCAGAGAAACCCCAAGAACACTGTTTCAAGGCTAGAGGGATCCTGAGGGCACTGTAGCAACACGAAAGAGCTCCGTGTACCAAAAATCAACTCGAGATGAGAGCTTAGTCCCTGGCTTCGACTCCAGAGGAATACCACTAACCACAAGCACCTCAAGAGGAGGCTTCTCTCAGCTCTAGGTATGTGAGAGGTACCCTGAGTTTGCGGCCTCAAGTGGAATGGACACCGCGATGCCCTGACTCGAAATAAGGCCGGATATCCCTGCAGTGACTTGAATGCAGGCTCGTCTTGCATCTCCCAAGACGAAAGGATGTCTGAATCCCCTGTGGAGACCACAGAGAAAGACCTAGTTCCCCACCTCATCCAGACCGGAGGCCTCACATCCTTTGAAACTCCAGAGGTACGCGGAGATCAGTGCCTCCAAAGGAGACGATGCCTGACTCCTCGTGAAACTTGATAGGAGTCCCAGGATTCCTGTGGCACGTGGAAAGGGACCCTTGGTCTCCCGCCTCAGCTGGAGAGGCGTCCCAATTGCCCTGCCAAGCCTCGAGGAGAATCCCAAGTTGTCCCTCGCAACTAGGCAGGAGTCCTGCCGTCGCTGACCAAACACGTGGGTGGAAGGGCCATCCCCGTCGTAACTCGAGAATATACCCCAGGTTCCCGCCGCAACTCGAGAAAAACCATGAGCCTTCCCCCTCGCCGCGAGATGAGGCCCGATTCCCCTGCACTGCGTGCAGAGCAATTCCGTGTTGCACATCACACATGAAAAGAGCCTTGATTTCCTTGATGGCACTCCAGAGAAACCCCAAGAACACTGTTTCAAGGCTAGAGGGATGCTGAGGTCACTGTAGCAACACGAAAGAGCTCCGTGGACCAAAAATCAACTCGAGATGAGAGGTTAGTCCCTGGCTTCGACTCCAGAGGAATAGCACCTTACCACAAGCACCTCAAGAGGAGGCTTCTCTCAGCTCTAGGTATGTGAGAGGGACACTGAGTTTGCGGCCTCAAGTGGAATGGACACCGCGATGCCCTGACTGGAAATAAGGCCGGATATCCCTGCAGTGACTTGAACGCAGGCTCGTCTTGCATCTCCCAAGATGAAAGGATGTCTGAATCCCCTGTGGAGAATACATTGAAAGACCTAGATCACCACCTCATCGGGACCGGAGGCCTCACATACTTTGAAAACTCCAGAGGTATGCGGAGATCAGTGCCTCCAAAGGAGACGATGCCTGACTCCTCGTGAAACTTGATAGGAGTCCCAGGATTCCTGTGGCACGTGGAAAGGGACCCTTGGTCTCCCGCCTCAGCTGGAGCGGCGTCCCAATTTCCCTGCCAAGCCTCGAGGAGAATCCCGACTTGTCCCTCGCAACTAGGCACGAGTCCTGACGTCGCTGAACAAACACGTGGATGGAAGGGCCATCCCCGTCGTAACTCGAGAATATACCCCAGGTTCCCGCCGCAACTCGAGAAAAACCATGAGACTTCCCCCTCGCCGCGAGATGAGGCCCGATTCCCCTGCACTGCGTGCAGAGCAATTCCATGTTGCACATTACACATGAAAGGGGCCTTGATTTCCTTGATGGCACTCCAGAGAAACCCCAAGGACACTGTTTCAAGGCTAGAGGGATCCTGAGTTCACTGTAGCAACACGAAAGAGCTCCGTGGACCAAAAATCAACTCGAGATGAGAGGTTATTCCCTGGCTTCGACTCCAGAGGAATACCACCTTACCACAAGCACCTCAAGAGGAGGCTTCTCTCAGCTCTGGGTATGTGAGAGGGACCCTGAGTTTGCGGCCTCAAGTGGAATGGACACCGCGATACCCTGGCTCGAAATAAGGCCGGATATCCCTGCAGTGACTTGAATGCAGGCTCGTCTTGCATCGCCCAAGACGAAAGGATGTCTGAATCCCCTGTGGAGACCACGGAGAAAGACCTCGTTTCCCACCTCATCGCGACCGGAGGCCTCACATACTTTGAAAACTCCAGAGGTACGCGGAGATCAGTGCCTCCAAAGGAGACGATGCCTGACTCCTCGTGAAACTTGATAGGAGTCCCAGGATTCCTGTGGCACGTGGAAAGGGACCCTTGGTCTCCCGCCTCAGCTGGAGAGGCGTCCCAATTGCCCTGCCAAGCCTCGAGGAGAATCGCGAGTTGTCCCTCGCAACTAGGCAGGAGTCCTGACGTCGCTGACCAAACACGTGGGTGGAAGGGCCATCCCCGTCATAACTCGAGAATATACCCCAGGTTCCCGCCGCAACTCGAGAAAAACCATGAGACTTCCCCCTCGCCGCCAGATGAGGCCCGATTCCCCTGCACTGCGTGCAGAGCAATTCCGTGTTGCACATCACACATGAAAGGAGCCTTGATTTCCTTGATGGCACTCCAGAGAAACCCCAAGAACACTGTTTCAAGGCTAGAGGGATCCTGAGGTCACTGTAGCAACACGAAAGAGCTCCGTGGACGAAAAATCAACTCGAGATGAGAGGTTAGTCCCTGGCTTCGACTCCAGAGGAATACCACCTTACCACAAGCACCTCAAGAGGAGGCTTCTCTCAGCTCTAGGTATGTGAGAGGGACCCTGAGTTTGCGGCCTCAAGTGGAATGGACACCGCGATGCCCTGGCTCGAAATAAGGCCGGATATCCCTGCAGTGACTTGAATGCAGGCTTGTCTTGCATCTTCCAAGACGAAAGGATGTCTGAATCCCCTGTGGAGACCACAGAGAAAGACCTAGTTCCCCAACTCATGGCGACCGGAGGCCTCACATCCTTTGAAAACTCCAGAGGTACGCGGAGATCGGTGCCTCCAAAGGAGACGATTCGTGACTCCTCCTGAAACTTGATAGGAGTCCCAGGATTGCTGTGGCACGTGGAAAGGGACCCTTGGTCTCCTGCCTCAGCTGGAGAGGCGTCCCAATTGCCCTGCTAAGCCTCGAGGAGAATCCCGACTTGTCCCTCGCAACTAGGCAGGAGTCCTGACGTCGCTGAACAAACACGTGTGTGGCAGGGCCATCCCCGTCGTAACTCGAGAATATACCCCAGGTTCCCGCCGCAACTCGAGAAAAACCATGAGACTTCCCCCTCGCCGCGAGATGAGGCCTGATTCCCCTGCACTGCGTGCAGAGCAATTCCGTGTTGCACATCACACAAGAAAGGAGCCTTGATTTCCTTGATGGCACTCCACAGAAACCCCAAGAACACTGTTTCAAGGCTAGAGGGATCCTGAGATCACTGTAGCAACACGAAAGGGCTCCGGGGACCAAAAATCAACTCGAGATGAGAGGTTAGTCCCTGGCTTCGACTCCAGAGTAATACCACCTTACCACAAGCACGTCAAGAGGAGGCTTCTCTCAGCTCTAGGTATGTGAGAGGGACCCTGAGTTTGCGGCCTCAAGTGGAATGGACACCGCGATGCCCTGACTCGAAATAAGGCTGGATATCCCTGCAGTGACTTGAATGCAGGCTCGTCTTGCATCTCCCAAGACGAAAGGATGTCTGAATCCCCTGTGGAGACCACAGAGAAAGACCTAGTTCCCCACCTCATCGCGATCGTAGGCCTCACATCCTTTGAAAACTCCAGAGGTACGCGGAGATCAGTTCCTCCAAAGGAGACGATGCCTGACTCCTCATGAACCTTGATAGGAGTCCCAGGATTCCTGTGGCACGTGGAAAGGGACCCTTGGTCTCCCGCCTCAGCTGGAGAGGCGTCCCAATTGCCCTGTCAAGCCTCGAGGAGAATCCCGAGTTGTCCCTCGCAACTAGGCAGGAGTCCTGCCGTCGCTGAACAAACACGTGTGTGGGAGGGCCATCCCCGTCGTAACTCGAGAATATACCCCAGGTTCCCGCCGCAACTCGTGAAAAACCATGAGACTTCCCCCTCGCCGCGAGATGAGGCCTGATTCCCCTGCACTGCGTGCAGAACAATTCCGTGTTGCACATCACACATGAAAGGAGCTTTGATTTCCTTGATGGCACTCCAGAGAAACCCCAAGAACACTGTTTCAAGGCTAGCGGGATCCTGAGGTCACTGTAGCAACACGAAAGAGCTCCGTGGACCAAAAATCAACTCGAGATGAGAGGTTAGTCCCTGGTTTCGACTCCAGAGGAATACCACCTTACCACAAGCACCTCAAGAGGAGGCTTCTCTCAGCTCTAGCTATGTGAGAAGGACCCTGAGTATGCGGCCTCAAGTTCAATGGACACCGCGATGCCCTGACTCGAAATAAGGCCGGATATCCATGCAGTGACTTGAATGCAGGCTCGTCTTTCATCTCCCAAGACGAAAGGATGTCTGAATCCCCTGTGGCGACCACAGAGAAAGACCTAGTTCCCCACCTCATCGCGACCGGAGGCCTCACATCCTTTGAAAACTCCAGAGGTACACGGAGATCAGTGCCTCCAAAGGAGACGATGCCTAACTCCTCGTGAAACTTGATAGGAGTCCCAGGATTCCTGTGGCACGTGGAAAGGGACCCTTGGTCTCCTGCCTCAGCTGGAGAGGCGTCCCAATTGCCCTGCCAAGCCTCGAGGAGAATCCCGAGTTGTCCCTCGCAACTAGGCAGGAGTCGTGCCGTCGCTGAACAAACACGTGTGTGGAAGGGCCATCCCCGTCGTAACTCGAGAATATACCCCAGGTTCCCGCCGCAACTCGAGAAAAACCATGAGTCTTCCCCCTAGCCGCGAGATGAGGCCCGATTCCCCTGCACTGCGTGCAGAGCAATTCCGTGTTGCACATCACACATGAAAGGAGCCTTGATTTCCTTGATGGCATTCCAGAGAAAACCCAAGAACACTGTTTCAAGGCTAGAGGGATCCTGAGGTCACTGTAGCAACACGAAAGGGCTCCGGGGATCAAAAATCAACTCGAGATGAGAGGTTAGTCCCTGGCTTCGACTCCAGATGAATATCACCTTACCACAAGCACGTCAAGAAGAGGCTTCTCTCAGCTCTGGGTATGTGAGAGGGACCCTGAGTATGCGGCCTCAAGTTCAATGGACACCGCGATGCCCTGACTCGAAATAAGGCCGGATATCCATGCAGTGACTTGAATGCAGGCTCGTCTTGCATCTCCCAAGACGAAAGGATGTCTGAATCCCCTGTGGAGACCACAGAGAAAGACCTAGTTCCCCACCTCATCGCGACCGGAGGCCTCACATCCTTTGAAAACTCCAGAGGTACGCGGAGATCAGTGCCTCCAAAGGAGACGATGCCTGACTCCTCGTGAAACTTGATAGGAGTCCCAGGATTCCTGTGGCACGTGTCAAGGGAACCTTGGTCTCCTGCCTCAGCTGGATAGGCGTCCCAATTGCCCTGCCAAGCCTCGAGGAGAATCCCGAGTAGTCGCTCGCAACTATGCAGGAGTCCTGACGTCGCTGAAGAAACACGTGGGTGGACGGGCCATCCCCGGCGTAACTTGACAATATATCCCAGGTTCCCGCCGCAACTCGAGAAAAACCATGAGACTTTCCCCTCGCCGCGAGATGAGGCCCGATTCACCTGCACTGCGTGCAGAGCAATTTCGTGTTGCACATCACACATGAAAGGAGTCTTGATTTCCTTGATGGCACTCCAGAGAAACCCCAAGAACACTGTTTCAAGGCTAGAGGGATCCTGAGGTCACTGTAGCAACACGAAAGAGCTCCGTGGACCAAAAATCAACTCGAGATGAGAGGTTAGTCCCTGGCTTCGACTCCAGAGGAATACCACCTTACCACAAGCACCTCAAGAGGAGGCTTCTTTCAGCTCTAGGTATGTGAGAGGGACCCTGAGTTTGCGGCCTCAAGTGGAATGGACACTGCGATGCCCTGACGCGAAATAAGGCCGGATATCCCTGCAGTGACTTGAATGCAGGCTCGTCTTGCATCGCCCAAGACGAAAGGATGTCTGAATCCCCTGTGGAGACCACGGAGAAAGACCTCGTTTCCCACCTCATCGCGACCGGAGGCCTCACATACTTTGAAAACTCCAGAGGTACGCGGAGATCAGTGCCTCCAAAGGAGACGATGCCTGACTCCTCGTGAAACTTGATAGGAGTCCCAGGATTCCTGTGGCACGTGGAAAGGGACCCTTGGTCTCCCGCCTCAGCTGGAGAGGCGTCCCAATTGCCCTGCCAAGCCTCGAGGAGAATCCCGAGTTGTCCCTCGCAACTAGGCAGGAGTCCTGACGTCGCTGACCAAACACGTGGGTGGAAGGGCCATCCCCGTCATAACTCGAGAATATACCCCAGGTTCCCGCCGCAACTCGAGAAAAACCATGAGACTTCCCCCTCGCCGCCAGATGAGGCCCGATTCCCCTGCACTGCGTGCAGAGCAATTCCGTGTTGCACATCACACATGAAAGGAGCCTTGATTTCCTTGATGGCACTCCAGAGAAACCCCAAGAACACTGTTTCAAGGCTAGAGGGATCCTGAGGTCACTGTAGCAACACGAAAGAGCTCCGTGGACGAAAAATCAACTCGAGATGAGAGGTTAG
This sequence comes from Cervus elaphus, assembly GCF_910594005.1. NCBI lineage: Eukaryota > Metazoa > Chordata > Mammalia > Artiodactyla > Cervidae > Cervus > Cervus elaphus. The sequence goes on along the minus strand of NC_057838.1, from coordinate 10,768,681 downwards.
TCCCTGGCTTCGACTCCAGAGGAATACCACCTTACCACAAGCACCTCAAGAGGAGGCTTCTCTCAGCTCTAGGTATGTGAGAGGGACCCTGAGTTTGCGGCCTCAAGTGGAATGGACACCGCGATGCCCTGGCTCGAAATAAGGCCGGATATCCCTGCAGTGACTTGAATGCAGGCTTGTCTTGCATCTCCCAAGACGAAAGGATGTCTGATTCCCCTGTGGAGACCACAGAGAAAGACCTAGTTCCCCAACTCATGGCGACCGGAGGCCTCACATCCTTTGAAAACTCCAGAGGTACGCGGAGATCGGTGCCTCCAAAGGAGACGATTCGTGACTCCTCCTGAAACTTGATAGGAGTCCCAGGATTGCTGTGGCACGTGGAAAGGGACCCTTGGTCTCCTGCCTCAGCTGGAGAGGCGTCCCAATTGCCCTGCCAAGCCTCGAGGAGAATCCCGACTTGTCCCTCGCAACTAGGCAGGAGTCCTGACGTCGCTGAACAAACACGTGTGTGGAAGGGCCATCCCCGTCGTAACTCGAGAATATACCCCAGGTTCCCGCCGCAACTCGAGAAAAACCATGAGACTTACCCCTCGCCGCGAGATGAGGCCTGATTCCCCTGCACTGCGTGCAGAGCAATTCCGTGTTGCACATCACACATTAAAGGAGCCTTGATTTCCTTGATGGCACTCCAGAGAAACCCCAAGAACACGGTTTCAAGGCTAGAGGGATCCAGAGGTCACTGTAGCAACACAAAAGAGCTCCGTGGACCAAGAATCAACTCGAGATGAGAGGTTAGTCCCTGGCTTCGACTCCAGAGGAATACCACTTTACCACAAGCACGTCAAGAGGAGGCTTCTCTCAGCTCTAGCTATGTGAGAGGGACCCTGAGTTTGCGGCCTCAAGTGGAATGGACACCGCGATGCCCTGGCTCGTATAAGGCCGGATATCCCTGCAGTGACTTGAATGCAGGCTCGTCTTGCATCTCCCAAGACGAAAGGATGTCTGAATCCCCTGTGGAGACCACAGAGAAAGACCTAGTTCCCCACCTCATGGCGACCGGAGGCCTCACATCCTTTGAAAACTCCAGAGGTACGCGAAGATCAGTGCCTCCAAAGGAGATGATGCCTGACTCTTCGTGAAACTTGATAGGAGTCCCAGGATTCCTGTGGCACGTGGAAAGGGACCCTTGGTCACCCGCCTCAGCTGGAGAGGCATCCCAATTGCCCTGCCAAGCCTCGAGGAGAATCCCGAGTAGTCGCTCGCAACTATGCAGGAGTCCTGACGTCGCTGAAGAAACACGTGGGTGGACGGGCCATCCCCGGCGTAACTTGACAATATATACCAGGTTCCCGCCGCAACTCGAGAAAAACCATGAGACTTCCCCCTCGCCGCGAGATGAGGCCCGATTCCCCTGCACTGCGTGCAGAGCAATTTCGTGTTGCACATCACACATGAAAGGAGTCTTGATTTCCTTGATGGCACTCCAGAGAAACCCCAAGAACACTGTTTCAAGGCTAGAGGGATCCTGAGGTCACTGTAGCAACACGAAAGAGCTCCGGGGATCAAAAATCAACTCGAGATGAGAGGTTAGTCCCTGGCTTCGACTCCAGAGGAATACCACCTTACCACAAGCACCTCAAGAGGAGGCTTCTCTAAGCTCTAGGTATGTGAGAGGGACCCTGAGTTTGCGGCCTCAAGTGGAATGGACACTGCGATGCCCTGACGCGAAATAAGGCCGGATATCCCTGCAGTGACTTGAATGCAGGCTCGTCTTGCATCGCCCAAGACGAAAGGATGTCTGAATCCCCTGTGGAGACCACAGGGAAAGACCTAGTTCCCCAGCTCATCGCGACCGGAGGCCTCACATCCTTTGAAAACTCCAGAGGTATGCGGAGATCAGTGCCTCCAAAGGAGACGATGCCTGACTCCTCGTGAAACTTGATAGGAGACCCAGGATTCCTGTGGCACGTGGAAAGGGACCCTTGGTCTCCCGCCTCAGCTGGAGAGGCATCCCAATTGCCCTGCCAAGCCTCGAGGAGAATTGCGAGTTGTCCCTCGCTACTAGGCAGGAGTCCTGACGTCGCTGAACAAACACGTGGGTGGAAGGGCCATCCCCGACATAACTCCAGAATATACCCCAGGTTCCCGCTGCAACTCGAGAAAAATCATGAGACTTCCCCCTCGCTGCAAGATGAGGCCCGATTCCCCTGCACTGCATGCAGAGCAATTCCGTGTTGCACATCAAACATGAAAGGAGCCTTGATTTCCTTGATGGCACTCCAGAGAAACCCCAAGAACACTGTTTCAAGGCTAGAGGGATCCGGAGGTCACTGTAGCAACACGAAAGAGCTCCGTGGACGAAAAATTAACTCGAGATGAGAGGTTAGTCCCTGGCTTCGACTCCAGAGGAATACCACCTTACCACAAGCACCTCAAGAGGAGGCTTCTCTCAGCTCTAGCCATTTGAGAGGGACCCTGAGTTTGTGGCCTCAACTGGAATGGACACCGCGATGCCCTGACTTGAAATAAGGCCGGATATCCCTGCAGTGACTTGAATGCAGGCTCGTCTTGCATCTCCCAAGATGAAAGGATGTCTGAATCCCCTGTGGAGACCACAGAGAAAGACCTCGTTCCCCACCTCATGGCGACCGGAGGCCTCACATCCTTTGAAAACTCCAGAGGTAGGCGGAGATCAGTGCCTCCAAAGGAGACGATGCCTGACTCCTCGTGAAACTTGATAGGAGTCCCAGGATTCCTGTGGCACGTGGAAAGGGACCCTTGGTCTCCCGCCTCAGCTGGAGAGGCGTCCCAATTGCCCTGCCAAGCCTCTAGGAGAATCCCGAGATGTCCCTCGCAACTAGGCAGTAGTCCTGCCGTCGCTGAACAAACACGTGTGTGGCAGGGCCATCCCCGTCATAACTCGAGAATATCGCCCAGGTTTCCGCCGCAACTCGAGAAAAACCATGAGACTTCCCCCTCGCCGCGAGATGAGGCCTGATTCCCCTGCACTGCGTGCAGAGCAATTCCGTGTTGCACATCACACATGAAAGGAGCCTTGATTTCCTTGATGGCACTCCAGAGAAACCCCAAGAACACTGTTTCAAGGCTAGAGGGATCCTGAGGGCACTGTAGCAAAACGAAAGAGCTCCGTGTACCAAAAATCAACTCGAGATGAGAGGTTAGTCCCTGGCTTCGACTCCAGAGGAATACCACCTTACCACATGCACCTCAAGAGGAGGCTTCTCTCAGCTATAGGTATGTGAGAGGGACCCTGAGTTTGCGGCCTCAAGTGGAATGGACACCGCGATGCCCTGGCTCGAAATAAGGTCGGACATCCCTGCAGTGACTTGAATGCAGGCTCGTCTTGCATCTCCCAAGACGAAAGGATGTCTGAATCCCCTGTGGAGACCACAGAGAAAGACCTAGTTCCCCAACTCATCGCGACCGGAGGCCTCACATCCTTTGAAAACTCCAGAGGTACGCGGAGATCAGTGCCTCCAAAGGAGACGATTCGTGACTCCTCCTGAAACTTGATAGGAGTCCCAGGATTCCTGTGGCACGTGGAAAGGGACCCTTGGTCTCCTGCCTCAGCTGGAGAGGCGTCCCAATTGCCCTGCCAAGCCTCGAGGAGAATCCCGAGTTGTCCCTCGCAACTAGGCAGGAGTCCTGCCGTCGCTGAACAAACACGTGTGTGGAAGGGCCATCCCCGTCGTAACTCGAGAATATACCCCAGGTTCCCGCCGCAACTCGAGAAAAACCATGAGTCTTCCCCCTAGCCGCGAGATGAGGCCCGATTCCCCTGCACTGCGTGCAGAGCAATTCCGTGTTGCACATCACACAAGAAAGGAGCCTTGATTTCCTTGATGGCATTCCAGAGAAAACCCAAGAACACTGTTTCAAGGCTAGAGGGATCCTGAGGTCACTGTAGCAACACGAAAGGGCTCCGGGGACCAAAAATCAACTCGAGATGAGAGGTTAGTCCCTGGCTTCGACTCCAGATGAATATCACCTTACCACAAGCACGTCAAGAAGAGGCTTCTCTCAGCTCTGGGTATGTGAGAGGGACCCTGAGTATGCGGCCTCAAGTGGAATGGACACCGCGATGCCCTGACTCGAAATAAGGCCGGATATCCATGCAGTGACTTGAATGCAGGCTCGTCTTGCATCTCCCAAGACGAAAGGATGTCTGAATCCCCTGTGGAGACCACAGAGAAAGACCTAGTTCCCCACCTCATCGCGACCGGAGGCCTCACATCCTTTGAAAACTCCAGAGGTACGCGGAGATCAGTGCCTCCAAAGGAGACGATGCCTGACTCCTCGTGAAACTTGATAGGAGTCCCAGGATTCCTGTGGCACGTGTCAAGGGAACCTTGGTCTCCTGCCTCAGCTGGATAGGCGTCCCAATTGCCCTGCCAAGCCTCGAGGAGAATCCCGAGTAGTCGCTCGCAACTATGCAGGAGTCCTGACGTCGCTGAAGAAACACGTGGGTGGACGGGCCATCCCCGGCGTAACTTGACAATATATCCCAGGTTCCCGCCGCAACTCGAGAAAAACCATGAGACTTCCCCCTCGCCGCGAGATGAGGCCCGATTCCCCTGCACTGCGTGCAGAGCAATTTCGTGTTGCACATCACACATGAAAGGAGTCTTGATTTCCTTGATGGCACTCCAGAGAAACCCCAAGAACACTGTTTCCAGGCTACAGGGATCCTGAGGTCACTGTAGCAACACGAAAGAGCTCCGTGGACCAAAAATCAACTCGAGATGAGAGGTTAGTCCCTGGCTTCGACTCCAGAGGAATACCACCTTACCACAAGCACCTCAAGAGGAGGCTTCTCTAAGCTCTAGGTATATGAGAGGGACCCTGAGTTTGCGGCCTCAAGTGGAATGGACACTGCGATGCCCTGACGCGAAATAAGGCCGGATATCCCTGCAGTGACTTGAATGCAGGCTCGTCTTGCATCTCCCAGGACGAAAGGATGTCTGAATCCCCTGTGGAGACCACAGAGAAAGACCTAGTTCCCCAGCTCATCGCGACCGGAGGCCTCACATCCTTTGAAAACTCCAGAGGTATGCGGAGATCAGTGCCTCCAAAGGAGACGATGCCTGACTCCTCGTGAAACTTGATAGGAGACCCAGGATTCCTGTGGCACGTGGAAAGGGACCCTTGGTCTCCCGCCTCAGCTGGAGAGGCATCCCAATTGCCCTGCCAAGCCTCGAGGAGAATTGCGAGTTGTCCCTCGCTACTAGGCAGGAGTCCTGACGTCGCTGAACAAACACGTGGGTGGAAGGGCCATCCCCGACATAACTCCAGAATATACCCCAGGTTCCCGCCGCAACTCGAGAAAAACCATGAGTCTTCCCCCTAGCCGCGAGATGAGGCCCGATTCCCCTGCACTGCGTGCAGAGCAATTCCGTGTTGCACATCACACAAGAAAGGAGCCTTGATTTCCTTGATGGCATTCCAGAGAAAACCCAAGAACACTGTTTCAAGGCTAGAGGGATCCTGAGGTCACTGTAGCAACACGAAAGGGCTCCGGGGACCAAAAATCAACTCGAGATGAGAGGTTAGTCCCTGGCTTCGACTCCAGATGAATATCACCTTACCACAAGCACGTCAAGAAGAGGCTTCTCTCAGCTCTGGGTATGTGAGAGGGACCCTGAGTATGCGGCCTCAAGTGGAATGGACACCGCGATGCCCTGACTCGAAATAAGGCCGGATATCCATGCAGTGACTTGAATGCAGGCTCGTCTTGCATCTCCCAAGACGAAAGGATGTCTGAATCCCCTGTGGAGACCACAGAGAAAGACCTAGTTCCCCACCTCATCGCGACCGGAGGCCTCACATCCTTTGAAAACTCCAGAGGTACGCGGAGATCAGTGCCTCCAAAGGAGACGATGCCTGACTCCTCGTGAAACTTGATAGGAGACCCAGGATTCCTGTGGCACGTGGAAAGGGACCCTTGGTCTCCCGCCTCAGCTGGAGAGGCATCCCAATTGCCCTGCCAAGCCTCGAGGAGAATTGCGAGTTGTCCCTCGCTACTAGGCAGGAGTCCTGACGTCGCTGAACAAACACGTGGGTGGAAGGGCCATCCCCGACATAACTCCAGAATATACCCCAGGTTCCCGCCGCAACTCGAGAAAAATCATGAGACTTCCCCCTCGCCGCAAGATGAGGCCCGATTCCCCTGCACTGCGTGCAGAGCAATTCCGTGTTGCACATCACACATGAAAGGAGCCTTGATTTCCTTGATGGCACTCCAGAGAAACCCCAAGAACACGGTTTCAAGGCTAGAGGGATCCAGAGGTCACTGTAGCAACACAAAAGAGCTCCGTGGACCAAGAATCAACTCGAGATGAGAGGTTAGTCCCTGGCTTCGACTCCAGAGGAATACCACCTTACCACAAGCAGGTCAAGAGGAGGCTTCTCTCAGCTCTAGGTATGTGAGAGGGACCCTGAGTTTGCGGCCTCAAGTGGAATGGACACCGCGATGCCCTGGCTCGTATAAGGCCGGATATCCCTGCAGTGACTTGAATGCAGGCTCCTCTTGCATCTCCCAAGAGGAAAGGATGTCTGAATCCCCTGTGGAGACCACAGAGAAAGACCTAGTTCCCCACCTCATGGCGACCGGAGGCCTCACATCCTTTGAAAACTCCAGAGGTACCCGAAGATCAGTGCCTCCAAAGGAGATGATGCCTGACTCTTCGTGAAACTTGATAGGAGTCCCAGGATTCCTGTGGCACCTGGAAAGTGAGTCTTGGTCTCCCGCCTCAGCTGGAGAGGCATCCCAATTCCCCTGCCAAGCCTCGAGGAGAATCCCGAGTTGTCCCTCGCAACTAGGCAGTAGTCCTGCCGTCGCTGAACAAACACGTGTGTGGCAGGGCCATCCCCGTCATAACTCGAGAATATAGCCCAGGTTTCAGCCGCAACTCGAGAAAAACCATGAGACTTCCCCCTCGCCGCGAGATGAGGCCCCATTCCCCTGCACTGCGTGCAGAGCAATTCCGTGTTGCACATCACACATGAAAGGAGCCTTGATTTCCTTGATGGCATTCCAGAGAAACCCCAAGAACACTGTTTCAAGGCTAGAGGGATCCTGAGGGCACTGTTGCAACACGAAAGAGCTCCGTGTACCAAAAATCAACTCGAGATGAGAGGTTAGTCCCTGGCTTCGACTCCAGAGGAATACCACCTTACCACATGCACCTCAAGAGGAGGCTTCTCTCAGCTCTAGGTATGTGAGAGGGACCCTGAGTTTGCGGCCTCAAGTGGAATGGACACCGCGATGCCCTGGCTCGAAATAAGGTCAGATATCCCTGCAGTGACTTGAATGCAGGCTCGTCTTGCATCTCCCAAGACGAAAGGTTGTCTGAATCCCCTGTGGAGACCACAGAGAAAGACCTAGTTCCCCAACTCATCGCGACCGGAGGCCTCACATCCTTTGAAAACTCCAGAGGTACGCGGAGATCAGTGCCTCCAAAGGAGACGATGCCTGACTCCTCGTGAAACTTGATAGGAGTCCCAGGATTCCTGTGGCACGTGGCAAGGGAATCTTGGTCTCCTGCTTCAGCTGGATAGGCGTCCCAATTGCCCTGCCAAGCCTCGAGGAGAATCCCGAGTAGTCGCTCGCAACTATGCAGGAGTCCTGACGTCGCTGAAGAAACACGTGGGTGGACGGGCCATCCCCGGCGTAACTTGATAATATATCCCAGGTTCCCGCCGCAACTCGAGAAAAACCATGAGACTTCCCCCTCGCCGCGAGATGAGACCCGATTCCCCTGCACTGCGTGCAGAGCAATTCCGTGTTGCACATCACACATGAAAGGAGTCTTGATTTCCTTGATGGCACTCCAGAGAAACCCCAAGAACACTGTTTCCAGGCTACAGGGATCCTGAGGTCACTGTAGCAACACGAAAGAGCTCCGTGGACCAAAAATCAACTCGAGATGAGAGGTTAGTCCCTGGCTTCGACTCCAGAGGAATACCACCTTACCACAAGCACCTCAAGAGGAGGCTTCTCTAAGCTCTAGGTATGTGAGAGGGACCCTGAGTTTGCGGCCTCAAGTGGAATGGACACTGCGATGCCCTGACGCGAAATTAGGCCGGATATCCCTGCAGTGACTTGAATGCAGGCTCGTCTTGCATCGCCCAAGACGAAAGGATGTCTGAATCCCCTGTGGAGACCACAGAGAAAGACCTAGTTCCCCAGCTCATCGCGACCGGAGGCCTCACATCCTTTGAAAACTCCAGAGGTATGTGGAGATCAGTGCCTCCAAAGGAGACGATGCCTGACTCCTCGTGAAACTTGATAGTAGACCCAGGATTCCTGTGGCACGTGGAAAGGGACCCTTGGTCTCCCGCCTCAGCTGGAGAGGCGTCCCAATTGCCCTGCCAAGCCTCGAGGAGAATCCCGAGTTGTCCCTCGCAACTAGGCAGGAGTCCTGCCGTCGCTGAACAAACACGTGGGTGGAAGGGCCATCCCCGTCGTAACTCGAGAATATACCCCAGGTTCCCGCCGCAACTCGAGAAAAACCATGAGACTTCCCCCTCGCCGCGAGATGAGGCCTGATTCCCCTGCACTGCGTGCGGAACAATTCCATGTTGCACATCACACATGAAAGGAGCTTTGATTTCCTTGATGGCACTCCAGAGAAACCCCAAGAACACTGTTTCAAGGCTAGCGGGATCCTGAGGTCACTGTAGCAACACAAAAGAGCTCCGTGGACCAAAAATCAACTCGAGATGAGAGGTTAGTCCCTGGCTTCGACTCCAGAGGAATACCACCTTACCACAAGCACCTCAAGAGGAGGCTTCTCTCAGCTCTAGGTATGTGAGAGGGACCCTGAGTTTGCGGCCTCAAGTGGAATGGACACTGCGATGCCCTGACTCGAAATAAGGCCGGATATCCCTGCAGTGACTTGAATGCAGGCTCGTCTTGCATCTTCCAATAGGAAAGGATGTCTGAATCCCCTGTGGAGACCACAGAGAAAGACCTCGTTCCCCACCTCATGGCGACCGGAGGCCTCACATCCTTTGAATACTCCAGAGGTACACGGAGATCAGTGCCTCCAAAGGAGACGATGCCTGACTCCTCGTGAATCTTGATAGGAGTCCCAGGATTCCTGTGGCACGTGGAAAGGGACCCTTGGTCTCCCGCCTCAGCTGGAGAGGCGTCCCAATTGCCCTGCCAAGCCTCGAGGAGAATCCCGAGTTGTCCCTCGCAACTGGGCAGGAGTCCTGACGTCCCTGAACAAACACGAGGGTGGAGGGGCCATCCCCGTCGTAACTCGAGAATATACCCCAGGTTCCCGCCGCAACTCGAGAAAAACCATGAGACTTCCCCCTCGCCGCGAGATGAACCCCGATTCCCCTGCACTGCGTGCAGAGCAATTCCGTGTTGCACATTACACATGAAAGGAGCCTTGATTTCCTTGATGGCACTCCAGAGAAACCCCAAGAACACTGTTTCAAGGCTAGAGGGATCCTGAGGTCACTGTAGCAACACGAAAGAGCTCCGTGGACCAAGAATCAACTCGAGATGAGAGGTTAGTCCCTGGCTTCGACTCCAGAGGAATACCACCTTACCACAAGCACCTCAAGAGGAGGCTTCTCTCAGCTCTAGGTATGTGAGAGGGACCCTGAGTGTGCGGCCTCAAGTGGAATGGACACTGCGATGCCCTGACGCGAAATAAGGCCGGATATCCCTGCAGTGACTTGAATGCAGGCTCGTCTTGCATCTCCCAAGACGAAAGGATGTCTGAATCCCCTGTGGAGACCACAGAGAAAGACCGAGATGCCCACCTCATCACGCCCGGAGGCCTCACATCCTTTGAAAACTCCAGAGGTACGCGGAGATCAGTGCCTCCAAAGGAGACGATGCCTGACTCCTCGTGAAACTTGATAGGAGTCCCAGGATTCCTGTGGCACGTGGAAAGGGACCCTTGGTCTCCCGCCTCAGCTGGAGAGGCGTCCCAATTGCCCTGCCAAGCCTCGAGGAGAATCCCGAGTTGTCCCTCGCAACTAGGCAGGAGTCCTGACGTCGCTGAACAAACACGTGGGTGGAAGGGCCATCCCCGTCTTAACTCGAGAATATACCCCAGGTTCCCGCCGCAACTTGAGAAAAACCATGAGACTTCCCCCTCGCCGCGAGATGAGGCCCGATTCCCCTGCACTGCGTGCAGAGCAATTCCGTGTTGCACATCACACATGAAAGGAGCCTTGGTTTCCTTGATGGCACTCCAGAGAAACCCCACGAACACTGTTTCAAGGATAGAGGGATCCTGAGGTCACTGTAGCAACACGAAAGAGCTCCGTGGACCAAAAATCAACTCGAGATGAGAGGTTAGTCCCTAACTTCGACTCCAGAGGAATACCACCTTACCACAAGCACCTCAAGAGGAGGCTTCTCTCAGCTCTAGGTATGTGAGAGTGATCCTGATTTTGCAACCTCAAGTGGAATGGACACTGTGATGCCCTGACGCGAAATAAGGCCGGATATCCCTGCAGTGACTTGAATGCAGGCTCGTCTTGCATCTCCCAAGACGAAAGGATGTCTGAATCCCCTGTGGAGGCCACAGAGAAAGACCTAGTTCCCCACCTCATCGCGACCGGAGGCCTCACATCCTTTGAAAACTCCAGAGGTACGCGGAGATCAGTGCCTCCAAAGGAGACGATGCCTGACTCCTCGTGAAACTTGATAGGAGTCCCAGGATTCCTGTGGCACGTGGAAAGGGACCCTTGGTCTCCCGCCTCAGCTGTAGAGGCGTCCCAATTGCCCTGCCAAGCCTCGAGGAGAATCCCGAGTTGTCCCTCGCAACTAGGCAAGAGTCCTGACGTCGCTGAACAAACACGTGGGTGGAGGGGCCATCCCCGTCTTAACTCGAGAATATACCCCAGGTTCCCGCCGCAACTTGAGAAAAACCATGAGACTTCCCCCTCGCCGCGAGATGAGGCCCGATTCCCCTGCACTGGGTGCAGAGCAATTCCATGTTGCACATCACACATGAAAGGAGCCTTGATTTCCTTGATGGCACTCCAGAGAAACCCCAAGAACACTGTTTCAAGACTAGAGGGATCCTGAGGTCACTGTAGCAACACGAAAGAGCTCCGTGGACCAAGAATTAACTCGAGATGAGAGGTTAGTTCCTGGCTTCGACTCCAGAGGAATACCACCTTACCACAAGCACCTCAAGAGGAGGCTTCTCTCAGCTCTAGGTATGTGAGAGGAACCCTGAGTTTGCGGCCTCAAGTGGAATGGACACTGCGATGCCCTGACGCGAAATAAGGCCGGATATCCCGGCAGTGACTTGAATGCAGGCTCGTCTTGAATGTCTCAAGACGAAAGGATGTCTGAATCGCCTGTGGAGACCACAGCTAAAGACCGAGTTCCCCACCTCATCACGACCGGAGGCCTCACATCCTTTGAAAACTCCAGAGGTACGCGGAGATCAGTGCCTCCAAAGGAGACGATGCCTGACTCCTCGTCAAACTTGATAGGAGTCCCAGGATTCCTGTGGCACGTGGAAAGGGACACTTGGTCTCCCGCCTCAGCTGGAGAGGCGTCCCAATTGCCCTGCCAAGCCTCGAGGAGAATCCCGAGTTGTCCCTCGCAACTAGGCAGGAGTCCTGACGTCCCTGAACAAACACGTGGGTGGAGGGGCCATCCCCGTCGTAACTCGAGAATATACCCCAGGTTCCCGCCGCAACTCGAGAAAAACCATGAGACTTCCCCCTCACCGCGAGATGAGGCCCGATTCCCCTGCACTGCGTGCAGAGCAATTCCGTGTTGCACATCACACATGAAAGGAGCCTTGATTTCCTTGATGGCACTCCAGAGAAACCCCAAGAACACTCTTTCAAGGCTAGAGGGATCCTGAGGTCACTGTAGCAACACGAAAGAGCTCCGTGGACCAAGAATCAACTCGAGATGAGAGGTTAGTCCCTGGCTTCGACTCCAGAGGAATACCACCTTACCACAAGCACCTCAAGAGGAGGCTTCTCTCAGCTCTAGGTATGTGAGAGGGACCCTGAGTGTGCGGCCTCAAGTGGAATGGACACTGCGATGCCCTGACGCGAAATAAGGCCGGATATCCCTGCAGTGACTTGAATGCAGGCTCGTCTTGCATTTCCCAAGACGAAAGGATGTCTGAATCCCCTGTGGAGACCACAGAGAAAGACCGAGTTGCCCACCTCATCGCGCCCGGAGGCCTCACATCCTTTGAAAACTCCAGAGGTACGCGGAGATCAGTGCCTCCAAAGGAGACGATGCCTGACTCCTCGTGAAACTTGATAGGAGTCCCAGGATTCCTGTGGCACGTGGAAAGGGACCCTTGGTCTCCCGCCTCAGCTGGAGAGGCGTCCCAATTGCCCTGCCAAGCCTCGAGGAGAATCCCGAGTTGTCCCTCGCAACTAGGCAGGAGTTCTGACGTCGCTGAACAAACACGTGGGTGGAAGGGCCATCCCCGTCTTAACTCGAGAATATACCCCAGGTTCCCGCCGCAACTTGAGAAAAACCATGAGACTTCCCCCTCGCCGCGAGATGAGGCCCGATTGCCCTGCACTGCGTGCAGAGCAATTCCGTGTTGCAAATCACACATGAAAGGAGCCTTGATTTCCTTGATGGCACTCCAGAGAAACCCCAAGAACACTGTTTCAAGTCTAGAGGGATCCTGAGGTCACTGTAGCAACACGAAAGAGCTCCGTGGACCAAGAATGAACACGAAATGAGAGGTTACTCCCTGGCTTCGACTCCAGAGGAATACCACCTTACCACAAGCACCTCAAGAGGAGGCTTCTCTCAGCTCTAAGTATGTTTGAGGGACCCTGATTTTGCGGCCTCAAGTGCAAAGGACACTGCGATGCCCTGACGCGAAATAAGGCCGGATATCCTTGCAGTGACTTGAATGCAGGCTCGTCTTGCATCTCCCAAGACGAAAGGATGTCTGAATCCCCTGTGGAGACCACAGAGAAAGACCTAGTTTCCCACCTCATCCCGACCGGAGGCCTCACATCCTTTGAAAACTCCAGAGGTACGCGGAGATCAGTGCCTCCAAAGGAGACGATGCCTGACTCCTCGTGAAACTTGATAGGAGTCCCAGGATTCCTGTGGCACATGAAAAGGGACACTTGGTCTCCCGCCTCAGCTGGAGAGGCGTCCCAATTGCCCTGCCAAGCCTCGAGGAGAATCCCGAGTTGTCCCTCGCAACTAGGCAAGAGTCCTGACGTCGCTGAACAAACACGTGGGTGGAGGGGCCATCCCCGTCTTAACTCGAGAATATACCCCAGGTTCCCGCCGCAACTTGAGAAAAACCATGAGACTTCCCCCTCGCCGCGAGATGAGGCCCGATTCCCCTGCACTGGGTGCAGAGCAATTCCATGTTGCACATCACACATGAAAGGAGCCTTGATTTCCTTGATGGCACTCCAGAGAAACCCCAAGAACACTGTTTCAAGACTAGAGGGATCCTGAGGTCACTGTAGCAACACGAAAGAGCTCCGTGGACCAAGAATCAACTCGAGATGAGAGGTTAGTTCCTGGCTTCGACTCCAGAGGAATACCACCTTACCACAAGCACCTCAAGAGGAGGCTTCTCTCAGCTCTAGGTATGTGAGAGGGACCCTGAGTTTGCGGCCTCAAGTGGAATGGACACTGCGATGCCCTGACGCGAAATAAGGCCGGATATCCCGGCAGTGACTTGAATGCAGGCTCGTCTTTCATGTCCCAAGACGAAAGGATGTCTGAATCGCCTGTGGAGACCACAGCTAAAGACCGAGTTCCCCACCTCATCGCGACCGGAGGCCTCACATCCTTTGAAAACTCCAGAGGTACGCGGAGATCAGTGCCTCCAAAGGAGACGATGCCTGACTCCTCGTGAAACTTGATAGGAGTCCCAGGATTCCTGTGGCACGTGGAAAGGGACCCTTGGTCTCCCGCCTCAGCTGGAGAGGCGTCCCAATTGCCCTGCCAAGCCTCGAGGAGAATCCCGAGTTCTCCTTCGCAACTAGGCAGGAGTCCTGCCGTCGCTGAACAAACACGTGGGTGGAAGGGCCATCCCCGTCGTAACTCGAGAATATACCCCAGGTTCCCGCCGCAACTCGAGAAAAACCATGAGACTTCCCCCTCGCCGCGAGATGAGGCCCGATTCCCTTGCATTGCGTGCAGAGCAATTCCGTGTTGCACATCACACATGAAAGGAGCCTTGACTTCCTAGATGGCACTCCAGACAAACCCCAAGAACACTGTTTCAAGGCTAGAGGGATCCTGAGGTCACTGTAGCAACACGAAAGAGCTCCGTGGACCAAAAATCAACTCGAGATGAGAGGTTAGTCCCTGGCTTCGACTCCAGAGGAATACCACCTAACCACAAGCACCTCAAGAGGAGGCTTCTCTCAGCTCTAGGTATGTGACAGGGACACTGAGTTTGCAGCCTCAAGTGGAATGGACACTGCGATGCCCTGACTCGAAATAAGGCCGGATATCCCTGCAGTGACTTGAATGCAGGCTCGTCTTGCATCTCCCAAGACGAAAGGATGTCTGAATCCCCTGTGGAGACCACAGAGAAAGACCTAGTTCCCCACCTCATGGCGACCGGAGGCCTCACATCCTTTGAAAACTCCAGAGGTACGCAGAGATCAGTGCCTCCAAAGGAGACGATGCCTGACCTCTCGTGAAACTTGATAGGAGTACCAGGATTCCTGTGGCACGTGGAAAGGGACACTTGGTCTCCCGCCTCAGCTGGAGAGGCGTCCCAATTGCCCTGCCAATCCTCGAGGAGAATCCCAAGTTGTCCCTCGCAACTAGGCAGGAGTCCTGACGTCGCTGAACAAACACGTGGGTGGAAGGGCCATCCCCGTCGTAACTCGAGAATATACCCCAGGTTCCCGCCGCAACTCGAGAAAAACCATGAAACTTACTCCTCCCTGCGAGATGAGGCCCGATTCCCCTGCACTGCGTGCAGAGCAATTCCGTGTTGCACATCACACATGAAAGGAGCCTTGACTTCCTTGATGGCACTCCAGAGAAACCCCAAGATCACTGTTTCAAGGCTAGAGGGATCCTGAGGTCACTGTAGCAACACGAAAGAGCTCCGTGGACCAAGAATCAACTCGAGATGAGAGGTTAGTCCCTGGCTTCGACTCCAGAGGAATACCACCTTTCCACAAGCACCTCAAGAGGAGGCTTCTCTCAGCTCTAGGTATGTGAGAGGAACCGTGAGTTTGCGGCCTCAGGTGGAATGGACACTGCGATGCCCTGACTCGAAATAAGGCCGGATATCCCTGCAGTGACTGGAATGCAGGCTCGTCTTGCATCTCCCAAGACGAAAGGATGTCTGAATCGCCTGTGGAGACCACAGAGAAAGACCGAGTTCCCCACCTCATCGCGACCGGAGGCCTCACATCCTTTGAAAACTCCAGAGGTACGCGGAGATCAGTGCCTCCAAAGGAGACGATGCCTGACTCCTCGTGAAACTTGATAGGAGTCCCAGGATTCCTGTGGCACGTGGAAAGGGACCCTTGGTCTCCCGCCTCAGCTGGAGAGGCGTCCCAATTGCCCTGCCAAGCCTCGAGGAGAATCCCGAGTTGTCCCTCGCAACTAGGCAGGAGTCCTGACGTCGCTGAACAAACACGTGGGTGGAAGGGCCATCCCCGTCTTAACTCGAGAATATTCCCCAGGTTCCCCCTGCAACTTGAGAAAAACCATGAGACTTCTCCCTCGCCGCGAGATGAGGCCCGATTCCCCTGCACTGGGTGCAGAGCAATTCCGTGTTGCACATCACACATGAAAGGAGCCTTGGTTTCCTTGATGGCACTACAGAGAAACCCCAAGAACACTGTTTCAAGTCTAGAGGGATCGTGAGGTCACTGTAGCAACACGAAAGAACTCCGTGGACCAAGAATCAACTCGAAATGAGAGGTTACTCCCTGGCTTCGACCCCAGAGGAATACCACCTTACCACAAGCACCTCAAGAGGAGGCTTCTCTCAGCTCTAAGTATGTCTAAGGGACCCTGATTTTGCAACCTCAAGTGGAATGGACACTGTGATGCCCTGACGCGAAATAAGGCCGGATATCCCTGCAATGACTTGAATGCAGGCTCTTCTTGCATCTCCCAAGACGAAAGGATGTCTGAATCCCCTGTGGAGGCCACAGAGAAAGACCTAGTTCCCCACCTCATGGCGACCGGAGGCCTCACATCCTTTGAAAACTCCAGAGGTACGCGGAGATCAGTGCCTCCAAAGGAGACGATGCCTGACTCCTCGTGAAACTTGATAGGAGTCCCAGGATTCCTGTGGAACGTGGAAAGGGACACTTGGTCTCCCGTCTCAGCTGGACAGGCGTCCCAATTGCCCTGCCAAGCCTCGAGGAGAATCGCGAGTTGTCCCTCGCAACTAGGCAAGAGTCCTGCCGTCGCTGAACAAACACGTGGGTGGAGGGGCCATCCCCGTCTTAACTCGAGAATATACCCCAGGTTCCCGCCGCAACTTGAGAAAAACCATGAGACTTCCCCCTTGCCGCGAGATGAGGCCCGATTCCCCTGCACTGGGTGCAGAGCAATTCCATGTTGCACATCACACATGAAAGGAGCCTTGATTTCCTTGATGGCACTCCAGAGAAACCCCAAGAACACTGTTTCAAGACTAGAGGGATCCTGAGGTCACTGTAGCAACACGAAAGAGCTCCGTGGACCAAGAATTAACACGAGATGAGAGGTTAGTTCCTGGCTTCGACTCCAGAGGAATACCACCTTACCACAAGCACCTCAAAAGGAGGCTTCTCTCAGCTCTAGGTATGTGAGAGGGACCCTGAGTTTGCGGCCTCAAGTGGAATGGACACTGCGATGCTCTGACGCGAAATAAGGCCGGATATCCCGGCAGTGAATTGAATGCAGGCTCGTCTTGCATGTCCCAAGACGAAAGGATGTCTGAATCGCCTGTGGAGACCACAGCTAAAGACCGAGTTCCCCACCTCATCGCGACCGGAGGCCTCACATCGTTTGAAAATTCCAGAGGTACGCGGAGATCAGTGCCTCCAAAGGAGACGATGC
Organism: Cervus elaphus; assembly: GCF_910594005.1. NCBI lineage: Eukaryota > Metazoa > Chordata > Mammalia > Artiodactyla > Cervidae > Cervus > Cervus elaphus. The sequence continues at coordinate 10,751,637 of NC_057838.1, read as the reverse complement.
CTGACTCCTCGTGAAACTTGATAGGAGTCCCAGGATTCCTGTGGCACGTGTAAAGGGACCCTTGGTCTCCCGCCTCAGCTGGAGAGGCGTCCCAATTGCCCTGCCAAGCCTCGAGGAGAATCCCGAGTTGTCCCTCGCAACTAGGCAGGAGTCCTGCCGTCGCTGAACAAACACGTGGGTGGAAGGGCCATCCCCGTCGTAACTCGAGAATATACCCCAGGTTCCCGCCGCAACTCGAGAAAAACCATGAGACTTCCCCCTCGCCGCGAGATGAGGCCCGATTCCCTTGCATTGCGTGCAGAGCAATTCCGTGTTGCACATCACACATGAAAGGAGCCTTGACTTCCTTGATGGCACTCCAGAGAAACCCCAAGAACACTGTTTCAAGGCTAGAGGGATCCTGAGGTCACTGTAGCAACACGAAAGAGCTCCGTGGACCAAAAATCAACTCGAGATGACAGCTTAGTCCCTGGCTTCGACTCCAAAGGAATACCACCTAACCACAAGCACCTCAAGAGGAGGCTTCTCTCAGCTCTAGGTATGTGACAGGGACACTGAGTTTGCAGCCTCAAGTGGAATGGACACTGCGATGCCCTGACTCGAAATAAGGCCGGATATCCCTGCAGTGACTTGAATGCAGGCTCGTCTTGCATCTCCCAAGACGAAAGGATGTCTGAATCCCCTGTGGAGACCACAGAGAAAGACCTAGTTCCCCACCTCATCGCGACCGGAGGCCTCACATCCTTTGAAAACTCCAGAGGTACGCGGAGATCAGTGCCTCCAAAGGAGACGATGCCTGACTCCTCGTGAAACTTGATAGGAGTCCCAGGATTGCTGTGGCACGTGGAAAGGGACCCTTGGTCTCCCGCCTCAGCTGGAGAGGCGTCCCAATTGCCCTGCCAAGCCTCGAGGAGAATCCCGAGTTCTCCTTCGCAACTAGGCAGGAGTCCTGCCGTCGCTGAACAAACACGTGGGTGGAAGGGCCATCCCCGTCGTAACTCGAGAATATACCCCAGGTTCCCGCCGCAACTCGAGAAAAACCATGAGACTTGCCCCTCGCCGCGAGATGAGGCCCGATTCCCCTGCACTTCGTGCAGCGCAATTACGTGTTGCACATCACACATGAAAGGAGCCTTGATTTCCTTGATGGCAATACAGAGAAACCCCAAGAACACTGTTTCAATGCTAGAGGGATCCTGACGTCACTGTAGCAACACGAAAGAGCTCCGTGGACCAAAAATCAACTCGAGATGAGAGGTTAGTCTCTGGCTTCGAATCCAGAGGAATACCACCTTACCACAAGCACCTCAAGAGGAGGCTTCTCTCAGCTCTAGGTATGTGAGAGGGACCCTGAGTTTGCGGCCTCAAGTGGAATGGACACCGCGATGCCCTGACACGAAGTAAGGCCGTATATCCCTGCAGTGACTTGAATGCAGGCTCGTCTTGCATCTCCCAAGACGAAAGGATGTCTGAATCCCCTGTGGAGACCACAGAGAAAGACCTAGTTCCCCACCTTATCGCGACCGGAGGCCTCACTTCCTTTGAAAACTCCAGAGGTATGCGGAGATCAGTGCCTCCAAAGGAGACGATGCCTGACTCCTCGTGAAACTTGATAGGAGTCCCAGGATTCCTGTGGCAGGTGGAAAGGGACCCTTGGTCTCCCGCCTCAGCTGGAGAGGCGTCCCAATTGCCCTGCCAAGCCTCGAGGAGAATCCCGAGTTGTCCCTCGCAACTAGGCAGGAGTCCTGACGTCGCTGAACAAACACGTGGGTGGAGGGGCCATCCCCGTCTTAACTCGAGAATATACCCCAGGTTCCCACCGCAACTTGAGAAAAACCATGAGACTTCCCCCTCGCCGCGAGATGAGGCCCGATTCCCCTGCACTGCGTGCAGAGCAATTCCATGTTGCACATCACACATGAAAGAAGCCTTGATTTCCTTGATGGCACTGCAGAGAAACCCCAAGAACACTCTTTCAAGGCTAGAGGGATCCTGAGGTCACTGTAGCAACACGAAAGAGCTCCGTGGACCAAGAATCAACTCGAGATGAGAGGTTAGTTCCTGACTTCGTCTCCAGAGGAATACCACCTTACCACAAGCACCTCAAGAGGAGGCTTCTCTCAGCTCTAGGTATGTGACAGGGACCCTGAGTTTGCGGCCTCAGGTGGAATGGACACTGCGATGCCCTGACGCGAAATAAGGCCGGATATCCCTGCAGTAACTTGAATGCAGGCTCGTCTTGCATCTCCCAAGACGAAAGGATGTCTGTATCGCCTGTGGAGACCACAGAGAAAGACCGAGTTCCCCACCTAATCGCGACCGGAGGCCTCACATCCTTTGAAAACTCCAAAGGTACGCGGAGATCAGTGCCTCCAAAGGAGACGATGCCTGACTCCTCGTGAAACTTGATAGGAGTCCCAGGATTCCTGTGGCACGTGGAAAGGGACCCTTGGTCTCCCGCCTCAGCTGGAGAGGCGTCCCAATTGCCCTGCCAAGCCTCGAGGAGAATCCCGAGTTGTCCCTCGCAACTAGGCAGGAGTCCTGCCGTCGCTGAACAAACACGTGTGTGGAAGGGCCATCCCCGTCGTAACTCGAGAATATACCCCAGGTTACCGCCGCAACTCGAGAAAAACCATGAGACTTCCCCCTCGCCGCGAGATGAGGCCCGATTCCCCTGCACTGCGTGCAGAGCAATTCCGTGTTGCACATCACACATGAAAGGAGCCTTGACTTCCTTGATGGCACTCCAGAGAAACCCCAAGAACACTGTTTCCAGGCTACAGGGATCCTGAGGTCACTGTAGCAACACGAAAGAGCTCCGTGGACCAAGAATCAACTCGAAATGAGAGGTTACTCCCTGGCTTCGACCCCAGAGGAATACCACCTTACCACAAGCACCTCAAGAGGAGGCTTCTCTCAGCTCTAGGTATGTGAGATTGACCCTGATTTTGCAACCTCAAGTGGAATGGACACTGTGATGCCCTGACGCGAAATAAGGCCGGATATCCCTGCAGTGACTTGAATGCAGGCTCGTCTTGCATCTCCCAAGATGAAAGGATGTCTGAATCCCCTGTGGAGACCACAGAGAAAGACCTAGTTCCCCACCTCATGGCGACCGGAGGCCTCACATCCTTTGAAAACTCCCCAGGTACGCGGAGATCAGTGCCTCCAAAGGAGACGATGCCTGACACCTCGTGAAACTTGATAGGAGTCCCAGGATTCCTGTGGCACGTGGAATGGGACCCTTAGTCTCCCGCCTCAGCTGGAGAGGCGTCCCAATTGCCCTGCCAAGCCTCGAGGAGAATCCCGAGTTGTCCCTGGCAACTAGGCAGAAGTCCTGACATCGCTGAACAAACACGCGTGTGGAAGGGCCATCCCCGTCGTAACTCTAGAATATACCCCAGGTTCCCGCCGCAACTTGAGAAAAACCACGAGACTTCCCCCTCGCCGCGAGATGAGGCCCGATTGCCCTTCACTGCGTGCAGAGCAATTCCGTGTTGCACATCACACATGAAAGGAGCCTTGATTTCCTTGATGGCACTCCAGAGAAACCCCAAGAACACTGTTTCAAGTCTAGAGGGATCCTGAGGTCACTGTAGCAACACGAAAGAGCTCCGTGGACCAAGAATCAACTCGAAATGAGAGGTTACTCCCTGGCTTCGACCCCAGAGGAATACCACCTTACCACAAGCACCTCAAGAGGAGGCTTCTCTCAGCTCTAAGTATGTCTGAGGGACCCTGATTTTGCGGCCTCACGTGCAAAGGACACTGCGATGCCCTGACGCGAAATAAGGCCGGATATCCCTGCAGTGACTTGAATGCAGGCTCTTCTTGCATCTCCCAAGACGAAAGGATGTCTGAATCCCCTGTGGAGGCCACAGAGAAAGACCTAGTTCCCCACCTCATGGCGACCGGAGGCCTCACATCCTTTGAAAACTCCAGAGGTACGCGGAGATCAGTGCCTCCAAAGGAGACGATGCCTGACTCCTCGTGAAACTTGATAGGAGTCCCAGGATTCCTGTGGAACGTGGAAAGGGACACTTGGTCTCCCGCCTCAGCTGGAGAGGCGTCCCAATTGCCCTGCCAAGCCTCGAGGAGAATCGCGAGTTGTCCCTCGCAACTAGGCAAGAGTCCTGACGTCGCTGAACAAACACGTGGGTGGAGGGGCCATCCCCGTCTTAACTCGAGAATATACCCCAGGTTCCCGCCGCAACTTGAGAAAAACCATGAGACTTCCCCCTTGCCGCGAGATGAGGCCCGATTCCCCTGCACTGGGTGCAGAGCAATTCCATGTTGCACATCACACATGAAAGGAGCCTTGATTTCCTTGATGGCACTCCAGAGAAACCCCAAGAACACTGTTTCAAGACTAGAGGGATCCTGAGGTCACTGTAGCAACACGAAAGAGCTCCGTGGACCAAGAATTAACACGAGATGAGAGGTTAGTTCCTGGCTTCGACTCCAGAGGAATACCACCTTACCACAAGCACCTCAAGAGGAGGCTTCTCTCAGCTCTAGGTATGTGAGAGGGACCCTGAGTTTGCGGCCTCAAGTGGAATGGACACTGCGATGCCCTGACGCGAAATAAGGCCGGATATCCCTGCAGTGACTTGAATGCAGGCTCGTCTTGCATGTCCCAAGACGAAAGGATGTCTGAATCGCCTGTGGAGACCACAGCTAAACACCGAGTTCCCCACCTCATCGCGACCGGAGGCCTCACATCATTTGAAAACTCCAGAGGTACGCGGAGATCAGTGCCTCCAAAGGAGACGATGCCTGACTCCTCGTGAAACTTGATAGGAGTCCCAGGATTCCTGTGGCACGTGTAAAGGGACCCTTGGTCTCCCGCCTCAGCTGGAGAGGCGTCCCAATTGCCCTGCCAAGCCGCGAGGAGAATCCCGAGTTGTCCCTCGCAACTAGGCAGGAGTCCTGACGTCGCTGAACAAACACGTGGGTGGAAGGGCCATCCCCGTCGTAACTCGAGAATATACCCCAGGTTCCCGCCGCAACTCGAGAAAAACCATGAGACTTCCCCCTCGCCGCGAGATGAGGCCCGATTCCCCTGCACTGCGTGCAGAGCAATTCCGTGTTGCACATCACACATGAAAGGAGCCTTGATTTCCTTGGTGGCACTCCAGAGAAACCCCAAGAACACTGTTTCAAGGCTAGAGGGATCCTGAGGTGACTGTAGCAACACAAAAGAGCTCCGTGGACCAAAAATCAACTCGAGAGGAGAGGTTAGTCCCTTGCTTCGACTCCAGAGGAATACCACCTTACCACAAGCACCTCAAGAGGAGGCTTCTCTCAGCTCTAGGTATGTGAGAGGTACCCTGAGTTTGCGGCCTCAAGTGGAATGGACACCGCGATGCCCTGATTCTAAATAAGGCCGGATATCCCTGCAGTGACTTGAATGCAGGCTCGTCTTGCATCTCCCAAGATGAAAGGATGTCTGAATCCCCTGTGGAGACCACAGAGAAAGACCTAGTTCCCCACCTCATCGCGACCCGAGGCCTCACATCCTTTGAAAACTCCAAAGGTACGCGGAGATCAGTGCCTCCAAAGGAGACGATGCCTGACTCCTCGTGAAACTTGATAGGAGTCCCAGGATTCCTGTGGCACGTGGAAAGGGACCCTTGGTCTCCCGCCTCAGCTGGAGAGGCGTCCCAATTGCCCTGCCAAGCCTCGAGGAGAATCCCGAGTTGTCCCTCGCAACTAGGCAGTAGTCCTGACGTCGCTGAACAAACACGTGGGTGGAAGGGCCATCCTCGTCTTAACTCGAGAATATACCCCAGGTTCCCGCCGCAACTCGAGAAAAACCATGAGACTTCCCCCTCGCCGCGAGATGAGGCCCGATTCCCCTGCACTGCGTGCAGCGCAATTCCGTGTTGCACATCACATAAGAAAGGAGCCTTGATTTCCTTGATGGCACTCCAGAGAAACCCCAAGAACACTGTTTCAAGTCTAGAGGGATCCTGAGGTCACTGTACAACACGAAAGAGCTCCGTGGACCAAAAATCAACTCGAGATGAGAGGTTAGTCCCTAACTTCGACTCCAGAGGAATACCACCTTACCACAAGCACCTCAAGAGGAGGCTTCTCTCAGCTCTAGGTATGTGAGAGGGACCCTGAGTTTGCGGCCTCAAGTGGAATGGACACTGCGATGCCCTGACGCGAAATAAGGCCGGATATCCCTGCAGTGACTTGAATGCAGGCTCGTCTTGCATCTCCCAAGACGAAAGGATGTCTGAATCCCCTGTGGAGACCACAGAGAAAGACCTAGTTCCCCACATCATGGCGACCGGAGGCCTCACATCCTTTGAAAACTCCAGAGGTACGCGGAGATCAGTGCCTCCAAAGGAGATGATGCCTGACTCCTCGTGAAACTTGATAGGAGTCCCAGGATTCCTGTGGCACGTGGAAAGGGACACTTGGTCTCCCGCCTCAGCTGGAGAGGCGTCCCAATTGCCCTGCCGAGCCTCGAGGAGAATCCCGAGTTGTCCCTCGCAACTAGGCAGGAGTCCTGACGTCGCTGAACAAACACGGGGGTGGAGGGGCCATCCCCGTCTTAACTCGAGAATATACCCCAGGTTCCCGCCGCAACTCGAGAAAAACCATGAGACTTCCCCCTCGCCGCGAGATGAGGCCCGATTCCCCTGCACTGCGTGCAGCGCAATTCCGTGTTGCACATCACACATGAAAGGAGCCTTGATTTCCTTGATGGCACTCCAGAGAAACCCCAAGAACACTGTTTCAAGGCTAGAGGCATCCTGAGGTCACTGTAGCAACACAAAAGAGCTCCGTGGACCAAAAATCAACTCGAGATGAGAGGTTAGTCCCTGACTTCGACTCCAGAGGAATACCACCTTATCACAAGCACCTCAAGAGGAGGCTTCTCTCAGCTCTAGGTATGTGAGAGGGACCCTGAGTTTGCAGCCTCAAGTGGAATGGACACTGCGATGCCCTGACTCGAAATAAGGCCGGATATCCCTGCAGTGACTTGAATGCAGGCTCGTCTTGCATCTCCCAAGACGAAAGGATGTCTGAATCCCCTGTGGAGACCACAGAGAAAGACCTAGTTCCCGACATCATGGCGACCGGAGGCCTCACATCCTTTGAAAACTCCAGAGGTACGCGGAGATCAGTGCCTCCAAAGGAGACGATGCCTGACTCCTCGTGAAACTTGATAGGAGTCCCAGGATTCCTGTGGCTCGTGGAAAGGGACTCTTGGTCTCGCGCCTCAGCTGGAGAGGCGTCCCAATTGCCCTGCCAAGCCTCGAGAAGAATCGCGAGTTGTCCCTCGCAACTAGGCAGGAGTCCTGACGTCGCTGAACAAACACGTGGGTGGAAGGGCCATCCTCGTCGTAACTCGAGATTATACCCCAGGTTCCCGCCGCAACTCGAGAAAAACCATGAGACTTCCCCCTCGCCGCGAGATGAGGCCCGATTCCCCTGCACTGCGTGCAGCGCAATTCCGTGTTGCACATCACATATGAAAGGAGCCTTAATTTCCTTGATGGCACTCCAGAGAAACCTCAAGAACAATGTTTCAAGGCTAGAGGGATCCTGAGGTCACTGTAGCAACACGAAAGAGCTCCGTGGACCAAAAATCAACTCGAGATGAGAGGTTAGTCCCTAACTTCGACTCCAGAGGAATACCACCTTACCACAAGCACCTCAAGAGGAGGCTTCTCTCAGCTCTAGGTATGTGAGAGGGACCTTGATTTTGCGGCCTCAAGTGGAATGGACACTGCGATGCCCTGACACGAAATAAGGCCGGATATCCCTGCAGTGACTTGAATGCAGGCTCGTCTTGCATCTCCCAAGACGAAAGGATGTCTGAATCACCTGTCTAGACCACAGAGAAAGACCTAGTTCCCCACCTTATCGCGACCGGAGGCCTCACTTCCTTTGAAAACTCCAGAGGGACGCGGAGATCAGTGCCTCCAAAGGAGACGATGCCTGACTCCTCGTGAAACTTGATAGGAGTCCCAGGATTCCTGTGGCACTTGGAAAGGGACCCTTGATCTCCCGCCTCAGCTGGAGAGGCGTCCCAATTGCCCTGCCAAGCCTCGAGGAGAATCGCGAGTTGTCCCTCGCAACTAGGCAGGAGTCCTGACGTCGCTGAACAAACACGAGGGTGGAAGGGCCATCCCCGTCGTAACTCGAGAATATACCCCAGGTTCCCGCCGCAACTCGAGAAAAACCATGAGACTTCCCCCTCGCCGCGAGATGAAGCCCGATTCCCCTGCACTGCGTGCAGCGCAATTCCGTGTTGCACATCACATATGAAAGGAGCCTTGATTTCCTTGGTGGCACTCCAGAGAAACCCCAAGAACACTGTTTCAAGGCTAGAGGGATGCTGAGGTCACTGTAGCAACACGAAAGAGCTCTGTGGACCAAAAATCAACTCGAGATGAGTGGTTAGTCCCTGACTTCGACTCCAGAGGAATACCACCTTACCACACGCACCTCAAGAGGAGGCTTCTCTCAGCTCTAGCTATGTGAGAGGGACCCTGAGTTTGCGGCCTCAAGTGGAATGGACACTGCGATGCCCTGACACGAAATAAGGCCGTATATCCCTGCAGTGACTTGAATGCAGGCTCGTCTTGCATCTCCCAAGATGAAAGGATGTCTGAATCCCCTGTGGAGACCACAGAGAAAGACCTAGTTCCCCACATCATGGCGACCGGAGGCCTCACATCCTTTGAAAACTCCAGACGTACGCGGAGATCAGTGCCTCCAAAGGAGACGATGCCTGACTCCTCGTGAAACTTGATAGGAGTCCCAGGATTCCTGTGGCACGTGGAAAGGGACCCTTGGTCTCGCGACTCAGCTGGAGAGGCGTCCCAATTGCCCTGCCAAGCCTCGAGGAGAATCGCGAGTTGTCCCTCGCAACTAGGCAGGAGTCCTGACGTCGCTGAACAAACACGTGGGTAGAAGGGCCATCCCCGTCGTAAATCGAGAATATACCCCAGGTTCCCGCCGCAACTCGAGAAAAACCATGAGACTTCCCCCTCGCCGCGAGATGAGGCCCAATTCCCCTCCACTGCGTGCAGCGCAATTCCGTGTTGCACATCACATATGAAAGGAGCCTTGATTTCCTAGATGGCACTCCAGAGAAACCCCAAGAACACTGTTTCAAGGCTAGAGGGATCCTGAGGTCACTGTAGCAACACGAAAGAGGTCCGTGGACCGAAAATCAACTCGAGATGAGAGGTTAGTCCCTGACTTCGACTCCAGAGGAATACCACCTTACCACAAGCACCTCAAGAGGAGGCTTCTCTCAGCTCTAGCTATGTGAGAGGGACCCTGAGTTTGCGGCCTCAAGTGGAATGGACACCGAGATGCCCTGACACGAAATAAGGACGGATAACCCTGCAGTGACTTGAATGCAGGCTCGTCTTGCATCTCCCAAGAGGAAAGGATGACTGAATCCCCTGTGGAGACCACAGAGAAAGACCTAGTTCCCCACCTCATCGCGACCGGAGGCCTCACATCCTTTGAAAACTCCAGAGGTATGCGGAGATCAGTGCCTCCAAAGGAGACGATGCCTGACTCCTCGTGAAACTTGATAGGAGTCCCAGGATTCCTGTGGCACGTGGAAAGGGACCCTTGGTCTCCCGCCTCAGCTGGAGAGGCATCCCAATTGCCCTGCCAAGCCTCGAGGAGAATCGCGAGTTGTCCCTCGCAACTAGGCAGAGGTCCTGACGGCGCTGAACAAACACGTGGGTGGAGGGGCCATCCCCGTCTTCACTCGAGAATATACCCCAGGTTCCCGCCGCAACTCGAGAAAAACCATGAGACTTCCCCCTCGCCGCGAGATGAGGCCCGATTCCCCTGCACTGCGTGCAGAGCAATTCCGTGTTGCAAATCACACATGAAAGTAGCCTTGATTTCCTTGATGGCAATCCAGAGAAAACGCAAGAACACTGTTTCAAGTCTAGAGGGATCCTGAGGTCACTGTAGCAACACGAAAGACCTCCGTGGACCAAGAATCAACTCGAGATGAGAGGTTAGTCCCTAGCTTCGACTCCAGAGGATTACCACCTTACCACAAGCACCTCAAGAGGAGGCTTCTCTCAGCTCTAGGTATGTCTGAGGGACTCTGATTTTGCGGCCTCAAGTGGAATGGACACTGCGATGCCCTGACGCGAAATAAGGCCGGATATCCCTGCAGTGACTTGAATGCAGGCTCGTCTTTCATCTCCCAAGACGAAAGGATGTCTGAATCCCCTGTGGAGACCACAGAGAAAGACCGAGTTCCCCACCTCATCGCGCCCGGAGGCCTCACATCATTTGAAAACTCCAGAGGTACGCGGAGATCAGTGCCTCCAAAGGAGACGATGCCTGACTCCTCTTGAAAATTGATAGGAGTCCCAGGATTCCTGTGGCACGTGGAAAGGGACCCTTGGTCTCCCGCCTCAGCTGGAGAGGCGTCTCAATTGCCCTGCCAAGCCTCGAGGAGAATCCCGAGTTGTCCCTCGCAACTAGGCAGGAGTCCTGACGTCGCGGAACAAACACGTGTGTGGAAGGGCCATCCCCGTCGTAACTCGAGAATATACCCCAGGTTCCCGCCGCCACTCGAGAAAAACCATGAGACTTCCCCCTCGCCGCGAGATGAGGCCCGATTCCCCTGCACTGCGTGCAGAGCAATTCCGTGTTGCACATCACACATGAAAGGAGCCTTGATTTCCTTGGTGGCACTCCAGAGAAACCCCAAGAACACTGTTTCAAGGCTAGAGGGATCCTGAGGTAACTGTAGCAACACGAAAGAGCTCCGTGGACCAAAAATCAACTCGAGATGAGAGGTTAGTCCCTGGCTTCGACTCCAGAGGAATACCACCTTACCACAAGCACCTCAAGAGGAGGCTTCTCTCAGCTCTAGGTATGTGAGAGGGACCCTGAGTTTGCAGCCTCAAGTGGAATGGACACTGCGATTCCCTGACTCGAAATAAGGCCGGATATCCCTGCAGTGACTTGAATGCAGGCTCGACTTGCATCTCCCAAGACGAAAGGATGTCTGAATCCCCTGTGGAGACCACAGAGAAAGACCTAGTTCCCCACATCATGGCGACCGGAGGCCTCACATCCTTTGAAAACTCCAGAGGTACGCGGAGATCAGTGCCTCCAAAGGAGACGATGCCTGACTCCTCGTGAAACTTGATAGGAGTCCCAGGATTCCTGTGGCACGTGGAAAGGGACTCTTGGTCTCGCGCCTCAGCTGGAGAGGCGTCCCAATTGCCCTGCCAAGCCTCGAGAAGAATCGCGAGTTGTCCCTCGCAACAAGGCAGGAGTCCTGACGTCGCTGAACAAACACGTGGGTGGAAGGGCCATCCCCGTCGTAACTCGAGAATATACCCCAGTTTCCCGCCGCAACTCGAGAAAAACCATGAGACTTCCCCCTCGCCGCGAGATGAGGCCCGATTCCCCTGCACTGCGTGCAGCGCAATCCCGTGTTGCACATCACATATGAAAGGAGCCTTGATTTCCTTGATGGCACTCCAGAGAAACCCCAAGAACACTGTTTCAAGGCTAGAGGGATCCTGAGGTCACTGTAGCAAAACGAAAGAGCTCCGTGCACCAAAAATCAACTCGAGATGAGAGGTTAGTCCCTAACTTCGACTCCAGAGGAATACCACCTTACCACAAGCACCTCAAGAGGAGGCTTCTCTCAGCTCTAGGTATGTGAGAGGGACCCTGAGTTTGCAGCCTCAAGTGGAATGGACACTGCGATGCCCTGACGCGAAATAAGGCCGGATATCCCTGCAGTGACTTCAATGCAGGCTCGTCTTGCATCTCCCAAGACGAAAGGATGTCTGAATCCCCTGTGGAGACCACAGAGAAAGACCTAGTTCCCCACCTCATCGCGACCGGAGGCCTCACATCCTTTGAAAACTTAAGAGGTATGCGGAGATCAGTGCCTCCAAAGGAGACGATGCCTGACTCCTCGTGAAACTTGATAGGAGTCCCAGGATTCCTGTGGCACGTGGAAAGGGACTCTTGGTCTCCCGCCTCAGGTGGAGAGGCGTCCCAATTGCCCTGCCAAGCCTCGAGGAGAATCCCGAGTTGTCCCTCGCAACTAGGCAGGAGTCCGGACGTCGCTGAACAAACACGTGGGTGGAGGGGCCATCCCCGTCTTAACTCGAGAATATACCCCAGCTTCCCGCCGCAACTTGAGAAAAACCATGAGACTTCCCCCTCGGCGCGAGATGAGGCCCGATTTCCCTGCACTGCGTGCAGAGCAATTCCGTGTTGCACATCACACATGAAAGGAGCCTTGACTTCCTTGATGGCACTCCAGAGAAACCCCAAGAACACTGTTTCAAGGCTAGAGGGATCCTGAGGTCACTGTAGCAACACGAAAGAGCTCCGTGGACCAAGAATCAACTCGAGATGAGAGGTTAGTCCCTGGCTTCGACTCCAGAGGAATACCACCTTACCACAAGCACCTCAAGAGGAGGCTTCTCTCAGCTCTAGGTATGTCAGAGGGACCCTGAGTTTGCGGCCTCAAGTGGAATGAACACCGCGATGCCCTGACTCGAAATAAGTCCGGATATCCCTGCAGTGACTTGAATGCAGGCTCGTCTTGCATCTCCCAAGACGAAAGGATGTCTGAATCCTCTGTGGAGAGCACAGAGAAAGACCTAGTTCACCACCTCATCACGACCGGAAGCCTCACATCCTTTGAAAACTCCAGAGGTACGCGGAGATCAGTGCCTCCAAAGGAGACGATGCCTGACTCCTCGTGAAACTTGATAGGAGTCCCAGGATTCCTGTGGCACGTGGAAAGGGACCCTTGGTCTCCCGCCTCAGCTGGAGAGGCGTCCCAATTGCCCTGCCAAGCCTCGAGGAGAATCGCGAGTTGTCCCTCGCAACTAGGCAGGAGTCCTGACGTCGCTGAACAAACACGTGGGTGGAAGGGCCATCCCCGTTGTAACTCGAGAATATACCCCAGGTTCCCGCCGCAACTCGAGAAAAAACATGAGACTTCCCCCTCGACACGAGATGAGGACCGATTCCCCTGCACTGCGTGCTGACCAATTCCGTGTTGCACATCACACATGAAAGGAGCCTTGATTTCCTTGATGGCAATACAGAGAAACCCCAAGAACACTGTTTCAAGGCTAGAGGGATCCTGAGGTCACTGTAGCAACACGAAAGAGCTCCGTGGACCAAAAATAAACTCGAGATGAGAGGTTAGTCCCTAACTTCGACTCCAGAGGAATACCACCTTACCACAAGCACCTCAAGAGGAGGCTTCTCTCAGCTCTAGGTATGTGAGAGGGACCCTGAGTTTGTGGCCTCAAGTGGAATGGACACCGCGATGCCCTGACTCAAAATAAGGCTGGATATCCCTGCAGTGACTTGAATGCAGGATCGTCTTGCATCTCCCAAGACGAAAGGATGTCTGAATCCCCTGTGGAGACCACAGAGAAAGACCTAGTTCCCCACCTCATCGCGATCGTAGGCCTCACATCCTTTGAAAACTCCAGAGGTACGCGGAGATCAGTTCCTCCAAAGGAGACGATGCCTGACTCCTCATGAATCTTGATAGGAGTCCCAGGATTCCTGTGGCACGTGGAAAGGGACCCTTGGTCTCCCACCTCAGCTGGAGAGGCGTCCCAATTGCCCTGCCAAGCCTCGAGGAGAATCCCGAGTTGTCCCTCGCAACTAGGCAGGAGTCCTGCCGTCGCTGAACAAACACGTGTGTGGGAGGGCCATCCCCGTCGTAACTCGAGAATATACCCCAGGTTCCCGCCGCAACTCGTGAAAAACCATGAGACTTCCCCCTCGCCACGAGATGAGGCCTGATTCCCCTGCACTGCGTGCAGAACAATTCCGTGTTGCACATCACACATGAAAGGAGCTTTGATTTCCTTGATGGCACTCCAGAGAAACCCCAAGAACACTGTTTCAAGGCTAGCGGGATCCTGAGGTCACTGTAGCAACACGAAAGAGCTCCGTGGACGAAAAATCAACTCGAGATGAGAGGTTAGTCCCTGGTTTCGACTCCAGAGGAATACCACCTTACCACAAGCACCTCAAGAGAAGGCTTCTCTCAGCTCTAGTTATGTGAGAAGGACCCTGAGTATGCGGCCTCAAGTTCAATGGACACCGAGATGCCCTGACTCGAAATAAGGCCGGATATCCATGCAGTGACTTGAATGCAGGCTCGTCTTGCATCTCCCAAGACGAAAGGATGTCTGAATCCCCTGTGGCGACCACAGAGAAAGACCTAGTTCCCCACCTCATCGCGACTGGAGGCCTCACATCCTTTGAAAACTCCAGAGGTACGCGGAGATCAGTGCCTCCAAAGGAGACGATGCCTAACTCCTCGTGAAACTTGATAGGAGTCCCAGGATTCCTGTGGCACGTGGAAAGGGACCCTTGGTCTCCCGCCTCAGCTGGAGCGGCGTCCCAATTGCCCTGCCAAGCCTCGAGGAGAATCCCGAGTTGTCCCTCGCAACTAGGCAGGAGTCCTGCCGTCGCTGAACAAACACGTGGGTGGAAGGGCCATCCCCGTCGTAACTCGAGAATATACCCCAAGTTCCCGCCGCAACTCGAGAAAAACCATGAGACTTCCACTTCGTCTTGAGATGAGGCCCGATTCCCCTGCACTGCATGCAGAGCAATTCCGTGTTGCACATCACACATGAAAGGAGCCTTGATTTCCTTGATGGCACTCCAGAGAAACCCCAAGAACACTGTTTCAAGGCTAGAGGGATCCTGAGGTCACTGTAGCAACACGAAAGGGCTCCGTGGACGAAAAATCAACTCGAGATGAGAGGTTAGTCCCTGGCTTCGACTCCAGAAGAATACCACCTTACCAAAAGCACCTCAAGAGGAGGCTTCTCTCAGCTCTAGGTATGTGAGAGGGACCCTGAGTTTGCGGCCTCAAGTGGAATGACACCGCGATGCCCTGACTCGAAATAAGGCCGGATATCCCTGCAGTGACTTGAATGCAGGCTCGTCTTGCATCTCCCAAGACGAAAGGATGTCTGAATCCCCTGTGGAGACCACAGAGAAAGACCTAGTTCCCCACCTCATCGCGACCGGAGGACTCACATCCTTTGAATACTCCAGAGGTACGCGGAGATCAGTGCCTCCAAAGGAGACGATGCCTGACTCCTCGTGAAACTTGATAGGAGTCCCAGGATTCCTGTGGCACGTGGAAAGGGACCCTTGGTCTCCCGCCTCAGCTGGAGAGGCGTCCCAATTGCCCTTTCCAAGCCTCGAGGAGATTCCCGAGTTGTCCCTCGCAACTAGGCAGGAGTCCTGCCGTCGCTGACCAAACACGTGTGTAGAAGGGCCATCCCCGTCGTAACTCGAGAATATACCCCAGGTTCCCGCCGCAACTCGAGAACAACCATGAGCCTTCGCCCACGCCGCGAGATGAGGCCCGATTCCACTGCACTGCGTGCAGAGCAATTCCGTGTTGCACATCACACATGAAAAGAGCCTTGATTTCCTTGATGGCACTCCAGAGAAACTCCAAGAACACTGTTTCAAGGCTAGAGGGATCCTGAGGTCACCGTAGCAACACGAAAGAGCTCCGTGGACCAAAAATCAACTCGAGATGAGAGGTTAGTCCCTGACTTCGACTCTAGAGTAATACCACTAACCACAAGCACCTCAAGAGGAGGCTTCTCTCAGCTCTAGCTATGTGAGAGGTACCCTGAGTTTGCGGCCTCAAGTGGAATGGACACCGCGATGCCCTGACTCGAAATAAGGCCGGATATCCCTGCAGTGACTTGAATGCAGGCTCGTCTTGCATCTCCCAAGATGAAAGGATGTCTGAATCCCCTGTGGAGACCACAGAGAAAGACCTAGATCACCACCTCATCGCGACCGGAGGCCTCACATACTTTGAAAACTCCAGAGGTATGCGGAGATCAGTGCCTCCAAAGGAGACGATGCCTGACTCCTCGTGAAACTTGATAGGAGTCCCAGGATTCCTGTGGCACGTGGAAAGGGACCCTTGTTCTCCCGCCTCAGCTGGAGAGGCGTCCCAATTGCCCTGCCAAGCCTCGAGGAGAATCCCGACTTGTCCCTCGCAACTAGGCAGGAGTCCTGACGTCTCTGAACAAACACGTGAATGGAAGGGCCATCCCCGTCGTAACTCGAGAATATACCCCAGGTTCCCGCCGCAACTCGAGAAAAACCATGAGACTTCCCCCTCGCCGCGAGATGAGGCCCGATTCCCCTGCACTGCGTGCAGAGCAATTCCATGTTGCACATTACACATGAAAGGGGCCTTGATTTCCTTGATGGCACTCCAGAGAAACCCCAAGAACACTGTTTCAAGGCTAGAGGGATCCTGAGTTCACTGTAGCAACAAGAAAGAGCTCCGTGGACCAAAAATCAACTCGAGATGAGAGGTTAGTCCCTGGCTTCGACTCCAGAGGAATACCACCTTACCACAAGCACCTGAAGAGGAGGCTTCTCTCAGCTCTGGGTATGTGAGAGGGACCCTGAGTTTGCGGCCTCAAGTGGAATGGACACCGCGATGCCCTGGCTCGAAATAAGGCCGGATATCCCTGCAGTGACTTGAATGCAGGCTCGTCTTGCATCGCCCAGGACGAAAGGATGTCTGAATCCCCTGTGCAGACCACAGAGAAAGACCTAGTTCCCCACCTCATTGCGACCGGAGGCCTCACATCCTTTGAAAACTCCAGAGGTACGCGGAGATCAGTGCCTCCAAAGGAGACGATGCCTGACTCCTCGTGAAACTTGATAGGAGTCCCAGGATTCCTGTGGCACGTGGAAAGGGACCCTTGGTCTCCCGCCTCAGCTGGAGAGGCGTCCCAATTGCCCTTTCCAAGCCTCGAGGAGAATCTCGAGTTGTCCCTCGCAACTAGGCAGGAGTCCTGCCGTCGCTGACCAAACACGTGTGTAGAAGGGCCATCCCCGTCGTAACTCGAGAATATACCCCAGGTTCCCGCCGCAACTCGAGAACAACTATGAGCCTTCGCCCACGCCGCGAGATGAGGCCCGATTCCACTGCACTGCGTGCAGAGCAATTCCGTGTTGCACATCACACATGAAAAGAGCCTTGATTTCCTTGATGGCACTCCAGAGAAACTCCAAGAACACTGTTTCAAGGCTAGAGGGATCCTGAGGTCACCGTAGCAACACGAAAGAGCTCCGTGGACCAAAAATCAACTCGAGATGAGAGGTTAGTCCCTGGCTTCGACTCCAGAGGAATACCACTAACCACAAGCACCTCAAGAGGAGGCTTCTCTCAGCTCTAGGTATGTGAGAGGTACCCTGAGTTTGCGGCCTCAAGTGGAATGGACACCGCGATGCCCTGACTCGAAATAAGGCCGGATATCCCTGCAGTGACTTGAATGCAGGCTCGTCTTGCATCTCCCAAGACGAAAGGATGTGTGAATCCCCTGTGGAGACCACAGAGAAAGACCTAGTTCCCCACCTCATCCAGACCGGAGGCCTCACATCCTTTGAAAACTCCAGAGGTACGCGGAGATCAGTGCCTCCAAAGGAGACAATGCCTGACTTCTCATGAACCTTGATAGGACTCCCAGGATTCCTGTGGCACGTGGAAAGGGACCCTTGGTCTCCCGCCTCAGCTGGAGAGGCATCCCAATTGCCCTGCAAAGCCTCGAGGAGGATCCCGAGTTGTCCCTCGCAACTAGGGAGGAGTCCTGACGTAGCTGAACAAACACGTGTGTGGAAGGGCCATCCCCGTCGTAACTCGAGAATATAGCCGAGGTTCCCGCCGCAACTCGAGAAAAACCATGAGACTTCTCCCTCGCCGCGAGATGAGGCCCGATTCCCCTGCACTGCATGCAGAGCAATTCCGTGTTGCACATCACACATGAAAGGAGCCTTGATTTCCTTGATGGCACTCCAGAGAAACCCCAAGAACACTGTTTCAAGGCTAGAGGGATCCTGAGGTCACTGTAGCAACAAGAAAGAGCTCCGAGGACGAAAAATCAACTCGAGATGAGAGGTTAGTCCCTGGCTTCGACTCCAGAAGAATACCACCTTACCAAAAGCACCTCAAGAGGAGGCTTCTCTCAGCTCTAGGTATGTGAGAGGGACCCTGAGTTTGCGGCCTCAAGTGGAATGACACCGCGATGCCCTGACTCGAAATAAGGCCGGATATCCCTGCAGTGACTTGAATACAGGCTCGTCTTGCATCTCCCAAGACGAAAGGATGTCTGAATCCCCTGTGGAGACCACAGAGAAAGACCTAGTTCCCCAACTCATCGCGACCGGAGGACTCACATCCTTTGAATACTCCAGAGGTACGCGGAGATCAGTGCCTCCAAAGGAGACGATGCCTGACTACTCGTGAAACTTCTTAGGAGTCCCAGGATTCCTGTGGCACGTGGAAAGGGAGCCTTGGTCTCCCGCCTCAGCTGGAGAGGCGTCCCAATTGCCCTGCCAAGCCTCGAGGAGGATCCCGAGTAGTCGCTCGCAACTATGTAGGAGTCCTGACGTCGCTGAACAAACACGTGGGTGGAAGGGCCATCCCCGTCGTAACTCGAGAATATACCCCAGGTTGCCGCTGCAACTCGAGAAAAACCATGAGACTTCCCCCTCGACACGAGATGAGGCCCGATTCCCCTGCACTGCGTGCAGAGCAATTCCGTGTTGCACATCACACATGAAAGGAGCCTTGATTTCCTTGATGGCATTCCAGAGAAACCCCAAGAACACTGTTTCAAGGATAGAGGGATCCTGAGGTCACTGTAGCAACAAGAAAGAGCTCCGTGGACCAAAAATCAACTCGAGATAAGAGGTTAGTCCCTGGCTTCGACTCCAGAGGAATACCACCTTACCACAAGCACCTCAAGAGCAGGCTTCTCTCAGCTCTAGGTATGTGAGAGGGACCCTGATTTTGCGGCCTCAAGTGGAATGGACACCGCGATGCCCTGGCTCGAAATAAGGCCGGATATTCCTGCAGTGACTTGAATGCAGGCTCGTCTTGCATCTCCCAAGACGAAAGGATGTGTGAATCCCCTGTGGAGACCACAGAGAAAGACCTAGTTCCCCACCTCATGGCGACCGGAGGCCTCACATCCTTTGAAAACTCCAGAGGTACGCGGAGATCAGTGCCTCCAAAGGAGACGATGCCTGACTCCTCATGAACCTTGATAGGAGTCCCAGGATTGCTGTGGCAAGTGGAAAGGGACCCTTGGTCTCCCGCCTCAGCTGGAGAGGCATCCCAATTGCCCTCCCAAGCCTCGAGGAGAATCCCGAGTTGTCCCTCGCAACTAGGCAGGAGTCCTGACGTCGCTGAACAAACACGTGGGTGGAAGGGCCATCCCCGTCATAACTCGAGAATATAGCCGTGGTCCCGCCGCAACTCGAGAAAAACCATGAGACTTCCCCCTCGCCGCGAGATGAGGCCCGATTCCCCTGCACTGCATGCAGAGCAATTCCGTGTTGCACATCACACATGAAAGGAGCCTTGATTTCCTTGATGGCACTGCAGAGAAACCCCAAGAACACTGTTTCCAGGCTAGGGGGATCCTGAGGTCACTGTAGCAAAACGAAAGAGCTCCGTGGACGAAAAATCAACTCGAGATGAGAGGTTAGTGCCTGGCTTCGACTGCAGAGGAATACCACCTTACCACAAGCACCTCAAGAGGAGGCTTCTCTCAGCTCTAGCTATGTGAGAGGGACCCTGAGTTTGCGGCCTCAAGTGGAATGGACACCGCGATGCCCTGACTCGAAATAAGGCCGGATATCCCTGCAGTGACTTGAATGCAGGCTCGTCTTGCATCTCCCAAGACGAAAGGATGTCTGAATCCCCTGTGGAGACCACAGAGAAAAACCTAGTTCCCCACCTCATCGCGACCGGTGGCCTCACATCCTTTGAAAACTCCAGAGGTACGCGGAGATCAGTGCCTCCAAAGGAGACGATGCCTGACTCCTCGTGAAACTTGATAGGAGTCCCAGGATTCCTGTGGCACGTGGAAAGGGACCCTTGGTCTCCCGCCTCAGCTGGAGAGGCGTCCCAATTGCCCTTTCCAAGCCTCGAGGAGAATCTCGAGTTGTCCCTCGCAACTAGGCAGGAGTCCTGCCGTCGCTGACCAAACACGTGTGTAGAAGGGCCATCCCCGTCGTAACTCGAGAATATACCCCAGGTTCCCGCCGCAACTCGAGAACAACCATGAGCCTTCGCCCACGCCGCGAGATGAGGCCCGAATCCACTGCACTGCGTGCAGAGCAATTCCGTGTTGCACATCACACATGAAAAGAGCCTTGATTTCCTTGATGGCACTCCAGAGAAACTCCAAGAACACTGTTTCAAGGCTAGAGGGATCCTGAGGTCACCGTAGCAACACGAAAGAGCTCCGTGGACCAAAAATCAACTCGAGATGAGAGGTTAGTCCCTGGCTTCGACTCCAGAGGAATACCACAAACGACAAGCACCTCAAGAGGAGGCTTCTCTCAGCTCTAGCTATGTGAGAGGGACCCTGAGTTTGCGGCCTCAAGTGGAATGGACACCGCGATGCCCTGACTCGAAATAAGGCCGGATATCCCTGCAGTGACTTGAATGCAGGCTCGTCTTGCATCTCCCAAGACGAAAGGATGTCTGAATCCCCTGTGGAGACCACAGAGAAAGACCTAGTTCCCCACCTCATCCAGACCGGAGGCCTCACATGCTTTGAAAACTCCAGAGGTACGCGGAGATCAGTGCCTCCAAAGGAGACGATGCCTGACTCCTCGTGAAACTTGATAGGAGTCCCAGGATTCCTGTGGCACGTGGAAAGGGACCCTTGGTCTCCTGCCTCAGCTGGAGAGGCGTCCCAATTGCCCTGCCAAGCCTCGAGGAGAATCCCGAGTTGTCCCTCGCAACTAGGCAGGAGTCCTGCTGTCGCTGACCAAACACGTGGGTGGAAGGGCCATCCCCGTCGTAACTCGAGAATATACCCCAGGTTCCCGCCGCAACTCGAGAAAAACCATGAGCCTTCCCCCTCGCCGCGAGATGAGGCCCGATTTCCCTGCACTGCGTGCAGAGCAATTCCGTGTTGCACATCACACATGAAAGGAGCCTTGATTTCCTTGGTGGCATTCCAGAGAAAACCCAAGAACACTGTTTCAAGGCTAGAGGGATCCTGAGTTCACTGTAGCAACACGAAAGAGCTCCGTGGACCAAAAATCAACTCGAGATGAGAGGTTAGTCCCTGGCTTCGACTCCAGAGGAATACCACCTTACCACAAGCACCTCAAGAGGAGGCTTCTCTCAGCTCTGGGTATGTGAGAGGGACCCTGAGTTTGCGGCCTCAAGTGGAATGGACACCGCGATGCCCTGGCTCGAAATAAGGCCGGATATCCCTGCAGTGACTTGAATGCAGGCTCGTCTTGCATCTCCCAAGACGAAAGGATGTCTGAATCCCCTGTGCAGACCACAGAGAAAGACCTAGTTCCCCACCTCATCGCGACCGGAGGCCTCACATCCTTTGAAAACTCCAGAGGTACGCGGAGATCAGTGCCTCCAAAGGAGACGATGCCTGACTCCTCGTGAAACTTGATAGGAGTCCCAGGATTCCTGTGGCACGTGGAAAGGGACCCTTGGTCTCCCGCCTCAGCTGGAGAGGCGTCCCAATTGCCCTTTCCAAGCCTCGAGGAGAATCTCGAGTTGTCCCTCGCAACTAGGCAGGAGTCCTGCCATCGCTGACCAAACACGTGTGTAGAAGGGCCATCCCCGTCGTAACTCGAGAATATACCCCAGGTTCCCGCCGCAACTCGAGAACAACCATGAGCCTTCGCCCACGCCGCGAGATGAGGCCCGATTCCACTGCACTGCGTGCAGAGCAATTCCGTGTTGCACATCACACATGAAAAGAGCCTTGATTTCCTTGATGGCACTCCAGAGAAACTCCAAGAACACTGTTTCAAGGCTAGAGGGATCCTGAGGTAACCGTAGCAACACGAAAGAGCTCCGTGGACCAAAAATCAACTCGAGATGAGAGCTTAGTCCCTGGCTTCGACTCCAGAGGAATACCACTAACCACAAGCACCTCAAGAGGAGGCTTCTCTCAGCTCTAGGTATGTGAGAGGTACCCTGAGTTTGCGGCCTCAAGTGGAATGGACACCGCGATGCCCTGACTCGAAATAAGGCCGGATATCCCTGCAGTGACTTGAATGCAGGCTCGTCTTGCATCTCCCAAGACGAAAGGATGTCTGAATCCCCTGTGGAGACCACAGAGAAAGACCTAGTTCCCCACCTCATCCAGACCGGAGGCCTCACATCCTTTGAAACTCCAGAGGTACGCGGAGATCAGTGCCTCCAAAGGAGACGATGCCTGACTCCTCGTGATACTTGATAGGAGTCCCAGGATTCCTGTGGCACGTGGAAAGGGACCCTTGGTCTCCCGCCTCAGCTGGAGAGGCGTCCCAATTGCCCTGCCAAGCCTCGAGGAGAATCCCAAGTTGTCCCTCGCAACTAGGCAGGAGTCCTGCCGTCGCTGACCAAACACGTGGGTGGAAGGGCCATCCCCGTCGTAACTCGAGAATATACCCCAGGTTCCCGCCGCAACTCGAGAAAAACCATGAGCCTTACCCCTCGACGCGAGATGAGGCCTGATTCCCCTGCACTGCGTGCAGAGCAATTCCGTGTTGCACATCACACATGAAAAGAGCCTTGATTTCCTTGATGGCACTCCAGAGAAACCCCAAGAACACTGTTTCAAGGCTAGAGGGATGCTGAGGTCACTGTAGCAACACGAAAGAGCTCCGTGGACCAAAAATCAACTCGAGATGAGAGGTTAGTCCCTGGCTTCGACTCCAGAGGAATAGCACCTTACCACAAGCACCTCAAGAGGAGGCTTCTCTCAGCTCTAGGTATGTGAGAGGGACCCTGAGTTTGCGGCCTCAAGTGGAATGGACACCGCGATGCCCTGACTGGAAATAAGGCCGGATATCCCTGCAGTGACTTGAACGCAGGCTCGTCTTGCATCTCCCAAGATGAAAGGATGTCTGAATCCCCTGTGGAGAATACATTGAAAGACCTAGATCACCACCTCATCGGGACCGGAGGCCTCACATACTTTGAAAACTCCAGAGGTATGCGGAGATCAGTGCCTCCAAAGGAGACGATGCCTGACTCCTCGTGAAACTTGATAGGAGTCCCAGGATTCCTGTGGCACGTGGAAAGGGACCCTTGGTCTCCCGCCTCAGCTGGAGCGGCGTCCCAATTTCCCTGCCAAGCCTCGAGGAGAATCCCGACTTGTCCCTCGCAACTAGGCACGAGTCCTGACGTCGCTGAACAAACACGTGGATGGAAGGGCCATCCCCGTCGTAACTCGAGAATATACCCCAGGTTCCCGCCGCAACTCGAGAAAAACCATGAGACTTCCCCCTCGCCGCGAGATGAGGCCCGATTCCCCTGCACTGCGTGCAGAGCAATTCCGTGTTGCACATTACACATGAAAGGGGCCTTGATTTCCTTGATGGCACTCCAGAGAAACCCCAAGGACACTGTTTCAAGGCTAGAGGGATCCTGAGTTCACTGTAGCAACACGAAAGAGCTCCGTGGACCAAAAATCAACTCGAGATGAGAGGTTATTCCCTGGCTTCGACTCCAGAGGAATACCACCTTACCACAAGCACCTCAAGAGGAGGCTTCTCTCAGCTCTGGGTATGTGAGAGGGACCCTGAGTTTGCGGCCTCAAGTGGAATGGACACCGCGATACCCTGGCTCGAAATAAGGCCGGATATCCCTGCAGTGACTTGAATGCAGGCTCGTCTTGCATCGCCCAAGATGAAAGGATGTCTGAATCCCCTGTGGAGACCACGGAGAAAGACCTCGTTTCCCACCTCATCGCGACCGGAGGCCTCACATCCTTTGAAAACTCCAGAGGTACGCGGAGATCAGTGCCTCCAAAGGAGACGATGCCTGACTCCTCGTGAAACTTGATAGGAGTCCCAGGATTCCTGTGGCACGTGGAAAGGGACCCTTGGTCTCCCGCCTCAGCTGGAGAGGCCTCCCAATTGCCCTGCCAAGCCTCGAGGAGAATCGCGAGTTGTCCCTCGCAACTAGGCAGGAGTCCTGACGTCGCTGACCAAACACGTGGGTGGAAGGGCCATCCCCGTCATAACTCGAGAATATACCCCAGGTTCCCGCCGCAACTCGAGAAAAACCATGAGACTTCCCCCTCGCCGCCAGATGAGGCCCGATTCCCCTGCACTGCGTGCAGAGCAATTCCGTGTTGCACATCACACATGAAAGGAGCCTTGATTTCCTTGATGGCACTCCAGAGAAACCCCAAGAACACTGTTTCAAGGCTAGAGGGATCCTGAGGTCACTGTAGCAACACGAAAGAGCTCCGTGGACGAAAAATCAACTCGAGATGAGAGGTTAGTCCCTGGCTTCGACTCCAGAGGAATACCACCTTACCACAAGCACCTCAAGAGGAGGCTTCTCTCAGCTCTAGGTATGTGAGAGGGACCCTGAGTTTGCGGCCTCAAGTGGAATGGACACCGCGATGCCCTGGCTCGAAATAAGGCCGGATATCCCTGCAGTGACTTGAATGCAGGCTTGTCTTGCATCTCCCAAGACGAAAGGATGTCTGAATCCCCTGTGGAGACCACAGAGAAAGACCTAGTTCCCCAACTCATGGCGACCGGAGGCCTCACATCCTTTGAAAACTCCAGAGGTACGCGGAGATCGGTGCCTCCAAAGGAGACGATTCGTGACTCCTCCTGAAACTTGATAGGAGTCCCAGGATTGCTGTGGCACGTGGAAAGGGACCCTTGGTCTCCTGCCTCAGCTGGAGAGGCGTCCCAATTGCCCTGCTAAGCCTCGAGGAGAATCCCGACTTGTCCCTCGCAACTAGGCAGGAGTCCTGACGTCGCTGAACAAACACGTGTGTGGCAGGGCCATCCCCGTCGTAACTCGAGAATATACCCCAGGTTCCCGCCGCAACTCGAGAAAAACCATGAGACTTCCCCCTCGCCGCGAGATGAGGCCTGATTCCCCTGCACTGCGTGCAGAGCAATTCCGTGTTGCACATCACACATGAAAGGAGCCTTGATTTCCTTGATGGCACTCCACAGAAACCCCAAGAACACTGTTTCAAGGCTAGAGGGATCCTGAGATCACTGTAGCAACACGAAAGGGCTCCGGGGACCAAAAATCAACTCGAGATGAGAGGTTAGTCCCTGGCTTCGACTCCAGAGGAATACCACCTTACCACAAGCACGTCAAGAGGAGGCTTCTCTCAGCTCTAGGTATGTGAGAGGGACCCTGAGTTTGCGGCCTCAAGTGGAATGGACACCGCGATGCCCTGACTCGAAATAAGGCTGCATATCCCTGCAGTGACTTGAATGCAGGCTCGTCTTGCATCTCCCAAGACGAAAGGATGTCTGAATCCCCTGTGGAGACCACAGAGAAAGACCTAGTTCCCCACCTCATCGCGATCGTAGGCCTCACATCCTTTGAAAACTCCAGAGGTACGCGGAGATCAGTTCCTCCAAAGGAGACGATGCCTGACTCCTCATGAACCTTGATAGGAGTCCCAGGATTCCTGTGGCACGTGGAAAGGGACCCTTGGTCTCCCGCCTCAGCTGGAGAGGCGTCCCAATTGCCCTGCCAAGCCTCGAGGAGAATCCCGAGTTGTCCCTCGCAACTAGGCAGGAGTCCTGCCGTCGCTGAACAAACACGTGTGTGGGAGGGCCATCCCCGTCGTAACTCGAGAATATACCCCAGGTTCCCGCCGCAACTCGTGAAAAACCATGAGACTTCCCCCTCGCCGCGAGATGAGGCCTGATTCCCCTGCACTGCGTGCAGAACAATTCCGTGTTGCACATCACACATGAAAGGAGCTTTGATTTCCTTGATGGCACTCCAGAGAAACCCCAAGAACACTGTTTCAAGGCTAGCGGGATCCTGAGGTCACTGTAGCAACACGAAAGAGCTCCGTGGACCAAAAATCAACTCGAGATGAGAGGTTAGTCCCTGGTTTCGACTCCAGAGGAATACCACCTTACCACAAGCACCTCAAGAGGAGGCTTCTCTCAGCTCTAGCTATGTGAGAAGGACCCTGAGTATGCGGCCTCAAGTTCAATGGACACCGCGATGCCCTGACTCGAAATAAGGCCGGATATCCATGCAGTGACTTGAATGCAGGCTCGTCTTTCATCTCCCAAGACGAAAGGATGTCTGAATCCCCTGTGGCGACCACAGAGAAAGACCTAGTTCCCCACCTCATCGCGACCGGAGGCCTCACATCCTTTGAAAACTCCAGAGGTACACGGAGATCAGTGCCTCCAAAGGAGACGATGCCTAACTCCTCGTGAAACTTGATAGGAGTCCCAGGATTCCTGTGGCACGTGGAAAGGGACCCTTGGTCTCCTGCCTCAGCTGGAGCGGCGTCCCAATTGCCCTGCCAAGCCTCGAGGAGAATCCCGAGTTGTCCCTCGCAACTAGGCAGGAGTCCTGACGTCGCTGAACAAACACGTGGGTGGAAGGGCCATCCCCGTCGTAACTCGAGAATATGCCCCAGGTTCCCGCTGCAACTCGAGAAAAGCCATGAGACTTCCCGCTCGCCGCGAGATGAGGCCCGACTCCCCTGCACTGCGTGCAGAGCAATTCCGTGTTGCACATCACACATTAAAGGAGCCTTGATTTCCTTGATGGCACTCCAGAGAAACCCCAAGAACACGGTTTCAAGGCTAGAGGGATCCAGAGGTCACTGTAGCAACACAAAAGAGCTCCGTGGACCAAGAATTAACTCGAGATGAGAGGTTAGTCCCTGGCTTCGACTCCAGAGGAATACCACTTTACCACAAGCACGTCAAGAGGAGGCTTCTCTCAGCTCTAGCTATGTGAGAGGGACCCTGAGTTTGCGGCCTCAAGTGGAATGGACACCGCGATGCCCTGGCTCGTATAAGGCCGGATATCCCTGCAGTGACTTGAATGCAGGCTCGTCTTGCATCTCCCAAGACGAAAGGATGTCTGAATCCCCTGTGGAGACCACAGAGAAAGACCTAGTTCCCCACCTCATGGCGACCGGAGGCCTCACATCCTTTGAAAACTCCAGAGGTACGCGAAGATCAGTGCCTCCAAAGGAGATGATGCCTGACTCTTCGTGAAACTTGATAGGAGTCCCAGGATTCCTGTGGCACGTGGAAAGGGACCCTTGGTCTCCCGCCTCAGCTGGAGAGGCATCCCAATTGCCCTGCCAAGCCTCGAGGAGAATCCCGAGTTGTCCCTCCCAACTAGGCAGGAGTCCTGACGTCGCTGAACAAACACGTGGGTGGAAGGGTCATCCCCGTCGTAACTCGAGAATATACCCCAAGTTCCCGCCGCAACTCGAGAAAAACCATGAGACTTCCACTTCGTCTTGAGATGAGGCCCGATTCCCCTGCACTGCATGCAGAGTAATTCCGTGTTGCACATCAAACATGAAAGGAGCCTTGATTTCCTTGATGGCACTCCAGAGAAACCCCAAGAACACTGTTTCAAGGCTAGAGGGATCCGGAGGTCACTGTAGCAACATGAAAGAGCTCCGTGGACGAAAAATCAACTCGAGATGAGAGGTTAGTCCCTGGCTTCGACTCCAGAGGAATACCACCTTACCACAAGCACCTCAAGAGGAGGCTTCTCTCAGCTCTAGCTATTTGAGAGGGACCCTGAGTTTGCGGCCTCAACTGGAATGGACACCGCGATGCCCTGACTTGAAATAAGGCCGGATATCCCTGCAGTGACTTGAATGCAGGCTCGTCTTGCATCTCCCAAGATGAAAGGATGTCTGAATCCCCTGTGGAGACCACAGAGAAAGACCTCCTTCCCCACCTCATGGCGACCGGAGGCCTCACATCCTTTGAAAACTCCAGAGGTACGCGGAGATCAGTGCCTCCAAAGGAGACGATACCTGACTCCTCGTGAAACTTGATAGGAGTCCCAGGATTCCTGTGGCACGTGGAAAGGGACCCTTGGTCTCCCGCCTCAGCTGGAGAGGCGTCCCAATTGCCCTGCCAAGCCTCGAGGAGAATCCCGAGATGTCCCTCGCAACTAGGCAGTAGTCCTGCCGTCGCTGAACAAACACGTGTGTGGCAGGGCCATCCCCGTCATAACTCGAGAATATACCCCAGGTTCCCGCCGCAACTCGAGAAAAACCATGAGACTTCCCCCTCGCCGCGAGATGAGGCCCGATTCCCCTGCACTGCGTGCAGAGCAATTCCATGTTGCACATCACACATGAAAGGAGCCTTGATTTCCTTGATGGCACTCCAGAGAAACCCCAAGAACACTGTTTCAAGGCTAGAGGGATCCTGAGGGCACTGTAGCAACACGAAAGAGCTCCGTGTACCAAAAATCAACTCGAGATGAGAGCTTAGTCCCTGGCTTCGACTCCAGAGGAATACCACTAACCACAAGCACCTCAAGAGGAGGCTTCTCTCAGCTCTAGGTATGTGAGAGGTACCCTGAGTTTGCGGCCTCAAGTGGAATGGACACCGCGATGCCCTGACTCGAAATAAGGCCGGATATCCCTGCAGTGACTTGAATGCAGGCTCGTCTTGCATCTCCCAAGACGAAAGGATGTCTGAATCCCCTGTGGAGACCACAGAGAAAGACCTAGTTCCCCACCTCATCCAGACCGGAGGCCTCACATCCTTTGAAACTCCAGAGGTACGCGGAGATCAGTGCCTCCAAAGGAGACGATGCCTGACTCCTCGTGAAACTTGATAGGAGTCCCAGGATTCCTGTGGCACGTGGAAAGGGACCCTTGGTCTCCCGCCTCAGCTGGAGAGGCGTCCCAATTGCCCTGCCAAGCCTCGAGGAGAATCCCAAGTTGTCCCTCGCAACTAGGCAGGAGTCCTGCCGTCGCTGACCAAACACGTGGGTGGAAGGGCCATCCCCGTCGTAACTCGAGAATATACCCCAGGTTCCCGCCGCAACTCGAGAAAAACCATGAGCCTTCCCCCTCGCCGCGAGATGAGGCCCGATTCCCCTGCACTGCGTGCAGAGCAATTCCGTGTTGCACATCACACATGAAAAGAGCCTTGATTTCCTTGATGGCACTCCAGAGAAACCCCAAGAACACTGTTTCAAGGCTAGAGGGATGCTGAGGTCACTGTAGCAACACGAAAGAGCTCCGTGGACCAAAAATCAACTCGAGATGAGAGGTTAGTCCCTGGCTTCGACTCCAGAGGAATAGCACCTTACCACAAGCACCTCAAGAGGAGGCTTCTCTCAGCTCTAGGTATGTGAGAGGGACACTGAGTTTGCGGCCTCAAGTGGAATGGACACCGCGATGCCCTGACTGGAAATAAGGCCGGATATCCCTGCAGTGACTTGAACGCAGGCTCGTCTTGCATCTCCCAAGATGAAAGGATGTCTGAATCCCCTGTGGAGAATACATTGAAAGACCTAGATCACCACCTCATCGGGACCGGAGGCCTCACATACTTTGAAAACTCCAGAGGTATGCGGAGATCAGTGCCTCCAAAGGAGACGATGCCTGACTCCTCGTGAAACTTGATAGGAGTCCCAGGATTCCTGTGGCACGTGGAAAGGGACCCTTGGTCTCCCGCCTCAGCTGGAGCGGCGTCCCAATTTCCCTGCCAAGCCTCGAGGAGAATCCCGACTTGTCCCTCGCAACTAGGCACGAGTCCTGACGTCGCTGAACAAACACGTGGATGGAAGGGCCATCCCCGTCGTAACTCGAGAATATACCCCAGGTTCCCGCCGCAACTCGAGAAAAACCATGAGACTTCCCCCTCGCCGCGAGATGAGGCCCGATTCCCCTGCACTGCGTGCAGAGCAATTCCATGTTGCACATTACACATGAAAGGGGCCTTGATTTCCTTGATGGCACTCCAGAGAAACCCCAAGGACACTGTTTCAAGGCTAGAGGGATCCTGAGTTCACTGTAGCAACACGAAAGAGCTCCGTGGACCAAAAATCAACTCGAGATGAGAGGTTATTCCCTGGCTTCGACTCCAGAGGAATACCACCTTACCACAAGCACCTCAAGAGGAGGCTTCTCTCAGCTCTGGGTATGTGAGAGGGACCCTGAGTTTGCGGCCTCAAGTGGAATGGACACCGCGATACCCTGGCTCGAAATAAGGCCGGATATCCCTGCAGTGACTTGAATGCAGGCTCGTCTTGCATCGCCCAAGACGAAAGGATGTCTGAATCCCCTGTGGAGACCACGGAGAAAGACCTCGTTTCCCACCTCATCGCGACCGGAGGCCTCACATACTTTGAAAACTCCAGAGGTACGCGGAGATCAGTGCCTCCAAAGGAGACGATGCCTGACTCCTCGTGAAACTTGATAGGAGTCCCAGGATTCCTGTGGCACGTGGAAAGGGACCCTTGGTCTCCCGCCTCAGCTGGAGAGGCGTCCCAATTGCCCTGCCAAGCCTCGAGGAGAATCGCGAGTTGTCCCTCGCAACTAGGCAGGAGTCCTGACGTCGCTGACCAAACACGTGGGTGGAAGGGCCATCCCCGTCATAACTCGAGAATATACCCCAGGTTCCCGCCGCAACTCGAGAAAAACCATGAGACTTCCCCCTCGCCGCCAGATGAGGCCCGATTCCCCTGCACTGCGTGCAGAGCAATTCCGTGTTGCACATCACACATGAAAGGAGCCTTGATTTCCTTGATGGCACTCCAGAGAAACCCCAAGAACACTGTTTCAAGGCTAGAGGGATCCTGAGGTCACTGTAGCAACACGAAAGAGCTCCGTGGACGAAAAATCAACTCGAGATGAGAGGTTAGTCCCTGGCTTCGACTCCAGAGGAATACCACCTTACCACAAGCACCTCAAGAGGAGGCTTCTCTCAGCTCTAGGTATGTGAGAGGGACCCTGAGTTTGCGGCCTCAAGTGGAATGGACACCGCGATGCCCTGGCTCGAAATAAGGCCGGATATCCCTGCAGTGACTTGAATGCAGGCTTGTCTTGCATCTTCCAAGACGAAAGGATGTCTGAATCCCCTGTGGAGACCACAGAGAAAGACCTAGTTCCCCAACTCATGGCGACCGGAGGCCTCACATCCTTTGAAAACTCCAGAGGTACGCGGAGATCGGTGCCTCCAAAGGAGACGATTCGTGACTCCTCCTGAAACTTGATAGGAGTCCCAGGATTGCTGTGGCACGTGGAAAGGGACCCTTGGTCTCCTGCCTCAGCTGGAGAGGCGTCCCAATTGCCCTGCTAAGCCTCGAGGAGAATCCCGACTTGTCCCTCGCAACTAGGCAGGAGTCCTGACGTCGCTGAACAAACACGTGTGTGGCAGGGCCATCCCCGTCGTAACTCGAGAATATACCCCAGGTTCCCGCCGCAACTCGAGAAAAACCATGAGACTTCCCCCTCGCCGCGAGATGAGGCCTGATTCCCCTGCACTGCGTGCAGAGCAATTCCGTGTTGCACATCACACAAGAAAGGAGCCTTGATTTCCTTGATGGCACTCCACAGAAACCCCAAGAACACTGTTTCAAGGCTAGAGGGATCCTGAGATCACTGTAGCAACACGAAAGGGCTCCGGGGACCAAAAATCAACTCGAGATGAGAGGTTAGTCCCTGGCTTCGACTCCAGAGTAATACCACCTTACCACAAGCACGTCAAGAGGAGGCTTCTCTCAGCTCTAGGTATGTGAGAGGGACCCTGAGTTTGCGGCCTCAAGTGGAATGGACACCGCGATGCCCTGACTCGAAATAAGGCTGGATATCCCTGCAGTGACTTGAATGCAGGCTCGTCTTGCATCTCCCAAGACGAAAGGATGTCTGAATCCCCTGTGGAGACCACAGAGAAAGACCTAGTTCCCCACCTCATCGCGATCGTAGGCCTCACATCCTTTGAAAACTCCAGAGGTACGCGGAGATCAGTTCCTCCAAAGGAGACGATGCCTGACTCCTCATGAACCTTGATAGGAGTCCCAGGATTCCTGTGGCACGTGGAAAGGGACCCTTGGTCTCCCGCCTCAGCTGGAGAGGCGTCCCAATTGCCCTGTCAAGCCTCGAGGAGAATCCCGAGTTGTCCCTCGGAACTAGGCAGGAGTCCTGCCGTCGCTGAACAAACACGTGTGTGGGAGGGCCATCCCCGTCGTAACTCGAGAATATACCCCAGGTTCCCGCCGCAACTCGTGAAAAACCATGAGACTTCCCCCTCGCCGCGAGATGAGGCCTGATTCCCCTGCACTGCGTGCAGAACAATTCCGTGTTGCACATCACACATGAAAGGAGCTTTGATTTCCTTGATGGCACTCCAGAGAAACCCCAAGAACACTGTTTCAAGGCTAGCGGGATCCTGAGGTCACTGTAGCAACACGAAAGAGCTCCGTGGACCAAAAATCAACTCGAGATGAGAGGTTAGTCCCTGGTTTCGACTCCAGAGGAATACCACCTTACCACAAGCACCTCAAGAGGAGGCTTCTCTCAGCTCTAGCTATGTGAGAAGGACCCTGAGTATGCGGCCTCAAGTTCAATGGACACCGCGATGCCCTGACTCGAAATAAGGCCGGATATCCATGCAGTGACTTGAATGCAGGCTCGTCTTTCATCTCCCAAGACGAAAGGATGTCTGAATCCCCTGTGGCGACCACAGAGAAAGACCTAGTTCCCCACCTCATCGCGACCGGAGGCCTCACATCCTTTGAAAACTCCAGAGGTACACGGAGATCAGTGCCTCCAAAGGAGACGATGCCTAACTCCTCGTGAAACTTGATAGGAGTCCCAGGATTCCTGTGGCACGTGGAAAGGGACCCTTGGTCTCCTGCCTCAGCTGGAGAGGCGTCCCAATTGCCCTGCCAAGCCTCGAGGAGAATCCCGAGTTGTCCCTCGCAACTAGGCAGGAGTCGTGCCGTCGCTGAACAAACACGTGTGTGGAAGGGCCATCCCCGTCGTAACTCGAGAATATACCCCAGGTTCCCGCCGCAACTCGAGAAAAACCATGAGTCTTCCCCCTAGCCGCGAGATGAGGCCCGATTCCCCTGCACTGCGTGCAGAGCAATTCCGTGTTGCACATCACACATGAAAGGAGCCTTGATTTCCTTGATGGCATTCCAGAGAAAACCCAAGAACACTGTTTCAAGGCTAGAGGGATCCTGAGGTCACTGTAGCAACACGAAAGGGCTCCGGGGATCAAAAATCAACTCGAGATGAGAGGTTAGTCCCTGGCTTCGACTCCAGATGAATATCACCTTACCACAAGCACGTCAAGAAGAGGCTTCTCTCAGCTCTGGGTATGTGAGAGGGACCCTGAGTATGCGGCCTCAAGTTCAATGGACACCGCGATGCCCTGACTCGAAATAAGGCCGGATATCCATGCAGTGACTTGAATGCAGGCTCGTCTTGCATCTCCCAAGACGAAAGGATGTCTGAATCCCCTGTGGAGACCACAGAGAAAGACCTAGTTCCCCACCTCATCGCGACCGGAGGCCTCACATCCTTTGAAAACTCCAGAGGTACGCGGAGATCAGTGCCTCCAAAGGAGACGATGCCTGACTCCTCGTGAAACTTGATAGGAGTCCCAGGATTCCTGTGGCACGTGTCAAGGGAACCTTGGTCTCCTGCCTCAGCTGGATAGGCGTCCCAATTGCCCTGCCAAGCCTCGAGGAGAATCCCGAGTAGTCGCTCGCAACTATGCAGGAGTCCTGACGTCGCTGAAGAAACACGTGGGTGGACGGGCCATCCCCGGCGTAACTTGACAATATATCCCAGGTTCCCGCCGCAACTCGAGAAAAACCATGAGACTTTCCCCTCGCCGCGAGATGAGGCCCGATTCACCTGCACTGCGTGCAGAGCAATTTCGTGTTGCACATCACACATGAAAGGAGTCTTGATTTCCTTGATGGCACTCCAGAGAAACCCCAAGAACACTGTTTCAAGGCTAGAGGGATCCTGAGGTCACTGTAGCAACACGAAAGAGCTCCGTGGACCAAAAATCAACTCGAGATGAGAGGTTAGTCCCTGGCTTCGACTCCAGAGGAATACCACCTTACCACAAGCACCTCAAGAGGAGGCTTCTTTCAGCTCTAGGTATGTGAGAGGGACCCTGAGTTTGCGGCCTCAAGTGGAATGGACACTGCGATGCCCTGACGCGAAATAAGGCCGGATATCCCTGCAGTGACTTGAATGCAGGCTCGTCTTGCATCGCCCAAGACGAAAGGATGTCTGAATCCCCTGTGGAGACCACGGAGAAAGACCTCGTTTCCCACCTCATCGCGACCGGAGGCCTCACATACTTTGAAAACTCCAGAGGTACGCGGAGATCAGTGCCTCCAAAGGAGACGATGCCTGACTCCTCGTGAAACTTGATAGGAGTCCCAGGATTCCTGTGGCACGTGGAAAGGGACCCTTGGTCTCCCGCCTCAGCTGGAGAGGCGTCCCAATTGCCCTGCCAAGCCTCGAGGAGAATCCCGAGTTGTCCCTCGCAACTAGGCAGGAGTCCTGACGTCGCTGACCAAACACGTGGGTGGAAGGGCCATCCCCGTCATAACTCGAGAATATACCCCAGGTTCCCGCCGCAACTCGAGAAAAACCATGAGACTTCCCCCTCGCCGCCAGATGAGGCCCGATTCCCCTGCACTGCGTGCAGAGCAATTCCGTGTTGCACATCACACATGAAAGGAGCCTTGATTTCCTTGATGGCACTCCAGAGAAACCCCAAGAACACTGTTTCAAGGCTAGAGGGATCCTGAGGTCACTGTAGCAACACGAAAGAGCTCCGTGGACGAAAAATCAACTCGAGATGAGAGGTTAGTCCCTGGCTTCGACTCCAGAGGAATACCACCTTACCACAAGCACCTCAAGAGGAGGCTTCTCTCAGCTCTAGGTATGTGAGAGGGACCCTGAGTTTGCGGCCTCAAGTGGAATGGACACCGCGATGCCCTGGCTCGAAATAAGGCCGGATATCCCTGCAGTGACTTGAATGCAGGCTTGTCTTGCATCTCCCAAGACGAAAGGATGTCTGATTCCCCTGTGGAGACCACAGAGAAAGACCTAGTTCCCCAACTCATGGCGACCGGAGGCCTCACATCCTTTGAAAACTCCAGAGGTACGCGGAGATCGGTGCCTCCAAAGGAGACGATTCGTGACTCCTCCTGAAACTTGATAGGAGTCCCAGGATTGCTGTGGCACGTGGAAAGGGACCCTTGGTCTCCTGCCTCAGCTGGAGAGGCGTCCCAATTGCCCTGCCAAGCCTCGAGGAGAATCCCGACTTGTCCCTCGCAACTAGGCAGGAGTCCTGACGTCGCTGAACAAACACGTGTGTGGAAGGGCCATCCCCGTCGTAACTCGAGAATATACCCCAGGTTCCCGCCGCAACTCGAGAAAAACCATGAGACTTACCCCTCGCCGCGAGATGAGGCCTGATTCCCCTGCACTGCGTGCAGAGCAATTCCGTGTTGCACATCACACATTAAAGGAGCCTTGATTTCCTTGATGGCACTCCAGAGAAACCCCAAGAACACGGTTTCAAGGCTAGAGGGATCCAGAGGTCACTGTAGCAACACAAAAGAGCTCCGTGGACCAAGAATCAACTCGAGATGAGAGGTTAGTCCCTGGCTTCGACTCCAGAGGAATACCACTTTACCACAAGCACGTCAAGAGGAGGCTTCTCTCAGCTCTAGCTATGTGAGAGGGACCCTGAGTTTGCGGCCTCAAGTGGAATGGACACCGCGATGCCCTGGCTCGTATAAGGCCGGATATCCCTGCAGTGACTTGAATGCAGGCTCGTCTTGCATCTCCCAAGACGAAAGGATGTCTGAATCCCCTGTGGAGACCACAGAGAAAGACCTAGTTCCCCACCTCATGGCGACCGGAGGCCTCACATCCTTTGAAAACTCCAGAGGTACGCGAAGATCAGTGCCTCCAAAGGAGATGATGCCTGACTCTTCGTGAAACTTGATAGGAGTCCCAGGATTCCTGTGGCACGTGGAAAGGGACCCTTGGTCACCCGCCTCAGCTGGAGAGGCATCCCAATTGCCCT
This sequence comes from Cervus elaphus, assembly GCF_910594005.1. Taxonomy (NCBI): domain Eukaryota; kingdom Metazoa; phylum Chordata; class Mammalia; order Artiodactyla; family Cervidae; genus Cervus; species Cervus elaphus. The sequence continues at coordinate 10,715,724 of NC_057838.1, read as the reverse complement.
GCCAAGCCTCGAGGAGAATCCCGAGTAGTCGCTCGCAACTATGCAGGAGTCCTGACGTCGCTGAAGAAACACGTGGGTGGACGGGCCATCCCCGGCGTAACTTGACAATATATACCAGGTTCCCGCCGCAACTCGAGAAAAACCATGAGACTTCCCCCTCGCCGCGAGATGAGGCCCGATTCCCCTGCACTGCGTGCAGAGCAATTTCGTGTTGCACATCACACATGAAAGGAGTCTTGATTTCCTTGATGGCACTCCAGAGAAACCCCAAGAACACTGTTTCAAGGCTAGAGGGATCCTGAGGTCACTGTAGCAACACGAAAGAGCTCCGGGGATCAAAAATCAACTCGAGATGAGAGGTTAGTCCCTGGCTTCGACTCCAGAGGAATACCACCTTACCACAAGCACCTCAAGAGGAGGCTTCTCTAAGCTCTAGGTATGTGAGAGGGACCCTGAGTTTGCGGCCTCAAGTGGAATGGACACTGCGATGCCCTGACGCGAAATAAGGCCGGATATCCCTGCAGTGACTTGAATGCAGGCTCGTCTTGCATCGCCCAAGACGAAAGGATGTCTGAATCCCCTGTGGAGACCACAGGGAAAGACCTAGTTCCCCAGCTCATCGCGACCGGAGGCCTCACATCCTTTGAAAACTCCAGAGGTATGCGGAGATCAGTGCCTCCAAAGGAGACGATGCCTGACTCCTCGTGAAACTTGATAGGAGACCCAGGATTCCTGTGGCACGTGGAAAGGGACCCTTGGTCTCCCGCCTCAGCTGGAGAGGCATCCCAATTGCCCTGCCAAGCCTCGAGGAGAATTGCGAGTTGTCCCTCGCTACTAGGCAGGAGTCCTGACGTCGCTGAACAAACACGTGGGTGGAAGGGCCATCCCCGACATAACTCCAGAATATACCCCAGGTTCCCGCTGCAACTCGAGAAAAATCATGAGACTTCCCCCTCGCTGCAAGATGAGGCCCGATTCCCCTGCACTGCATGCAGAGCAATTCCGTGTTGCACATCAAACATGAAAGGAGCCTTGATTTCCTTGATGGCACTCCAGAGAAACCCCAAGAACACTGTTTCAAGGCTAGAGGGATCCGGAGGTCACTGTAGCAACACGAAAGAGCTCCGTGGACGAAAAATTAACTCGAGATGAGAGGTTAGTCCCTGGCTTCGACTCCAGAGGAATACCACCTTACCACAAGCACCTCAAGAGGAGGCTTCTCTCAGCTCTAGCCATTTGAGAGGGACCCTGAGTTTGTGGCCTCAACTGGAATGGACACCGCGATGCCCTGACTTGAAATAAGGCCGGATATCCCTGCAGTGACTTGAATGCAGGCTCGTCTTGCATCTCCCAAGATGAAAGGATGTCTGAATCCCCTGTGGAGACCACAGAGAAAGACCTCGTTCCCCACCTCATGGCGACCGGAGGCCTCACATCCTTTGAAAACTCCAGAGGTAGGCGGAGATCAGTGCCTCCAAAGGAGACGATGCCTGACTCCTCGTGAAACTTGATAGGAGTCCCAGGATTCCTGTGGCACGTGGAAAGGGACCCTTGGTCTCCCGCCTCAGCTGGAGAGGCGTCCCAATTGCCCTGCCAAGCCTCTAGGAGAATCCCGAGATGTCCCTCGCAACTAGGCAGTAGTCCTGCCGTCGCTGAACAAACACGTGTGTGGCAGGGCCATCCCCGTCATAACTCGAGAATATCGCCCAGGTTTCCGCCGCAACTCGAGAAAAACCATGAGACTTCCCCCTCGCCGCGAGATGAGGCCTGATTCCCCTGCACTGCGTGCAGAGCAATTCCGTGTTGCACATCACACATGAAAGGAGCCTTGATTTCCTTGATGGCACTCCAGAGAAACCCCAAGAACACTGTTTCAAGGCTAGAGGGATCCTGAGGGCACTGTAGCAAAACGAAAGAGCTCCGTGTACCAAAAATCAACTCGAGATGAGAGGTTAGTCCCTGGCTTCGACTCCAGAGGAATACCACCTTACCACATGCACCTCAAGAGGAGGCTTCTCTCAGCTATAGGTATGTGAGAGGGACCCTGAGTTTGCGGCCTCAAGTGGAATGGACACCGCGATGCCCTGGCTCGAAATAAGGTCGGACATCCCTGCAGTGACTTGAATGCAGGCTCGTCTTGCATCTCCCAAGACGAAAGGATGTCTGAATCCCCTGTGGAGACCACAGAGAAAGACCTAGTTCCCCAACTCATCGCGACCGGAGGCCTCACATCCTTTGAAAACTCCAGAGGTACGCGGAGATCAGTGCCTCCAAAGGAGACGATTCGTGACTCCTCCTGAAACTTGATAGGAGTCCCAGGATTCCTGTGGCACGTGGAAAGGGACCCTTGGTCTCCTGCCTCAGCTGGAGAGGCGTCCCAATTGCCCTGCCAAGCCTCGAGGAGAATCCCGAGTTGTCCCTCGCAACTAGGCAGGAGTCCTGCCGTCGCTGAACAAACACGTGTGTGGAAGGGCCATCCCCGTCGTAACTCGAGAATATACCCCAGGTTCCCGCCGCAACTCGAGAAAAACCATGAGTCTTCCCCCTAGCCGCGAGATGAGGCCCGATTCCCCTGCACTGCGTGCAGAGCAATTCCGTGTTGCACATCACACAAGAAAGGAGCCTTGATTTCCTTGATGGCATTCCAGAGAAAACCCAAGAACACTGTTTCAAGGCTAGAGGGATCCTGAGGTCACTGTAGCAACACGAAAGGGCTCCGGGGACCAAAAATCAACTCGAGATGAGAGGTTAGTCCCTGGCTTCGACTCCAGATGAATATCACCTTACCACAAGCACGTCAAGAAGAGGCTTCTCTCAGCTCTGGGTATGTGAGAGGGACCCTGAGTATGCGGCCTCAAGTGGAATGGACACCGCGATGCCCTGACTCGAAATAAGGCCGGATATCCATGCAGTGACTTGAATGCAGGCTCGTCTTGCATCTCCCAAGACGAAAGGATGTCTGAATCCCCTGTGGAGACCACAGAGAAAGACCTAGTTCCCCACCTCATCGCGACCGGAGGCCTCACATCCTTTGAAAACTCCAGAGGTACGCGGAGATCAGTGCCTCCAAAGGAGACGATGCCTGACTCCTCGTGAAACTTGATAGGAGTCCCAGGATTCCTGTGGCACGTGTCAAGGGAACCTTGGTCTCCTGCCTCAGCTGGATAGGCGTCCCAATTGCCCTGCCAAGCCTCGAGGAGAATCCCGAGTAGTCGCTCGCAACTATGCAGGAGTCCTGACGTCGCTGAAGAAACACGTGGGTGGACGGGCCATCCCCGGCGTAACTTGACAATATATCCCAGGTTCCCGCCGCAACTCGAGAAAAACCATGAGACTTCCCCCTCGCCGCGAGATGAGGCCCGATTCCCCTGCACTGCGTGCAGAGCAATTTCGTGTTGCACATCACACATGAAAGGAGTCTTGATTTCCTTGATGGCACTCCAGAGAAACCCCAAGAACACTGTTTCCAGGCTACAGGGATCCTGAGGTCACTGTAGCAACACGAAAGAGCTCCGTGGACCAAAAATCAACTCGAGATGAGAGGTTAGTCCCTGGCTTCGACTCCAGAGGAATACCACCTTACCACAAGCACCTCAAGAGGAGGCTTCTCTAAGCTCTAGGTATATGAGAGGGACCCTGAGTTTGCGGCCTCAAGTGGAATGGACACTGCGATGCCCTGACGCGAAATAAGGCCGGATATCCCTGCAGTGACTTGAATGCAGGCTCGTCTTGCATCTCCCAGGACGAAAGGATGTCTGAATCCCCTGTGGAGACCACAGAGAAAGACCTAGTTCCCCAGCTCATCGCGACCGGAGGCCTCACATCCTTTGAAAACTCCAGAGGTATGCGGAGATCAGTGCCACCAAAGGAGACGATGCCTGACTCCTCGTGAAACTTGATAGGAGACCCAGGATTCCTGTGGCACGTGGAAAGGGACCCTTGGTCTCCCGCCTCAGCTGGAGAGGCATCCCAATTGCCCTGCCAAGCCTCGAGGAGAATTGCGAGTTGTCCCTCGCTACTAGGCAGGAGTCCTGACGTCGCTGAACAAACACGTGGGTGGAAGGGCCATCCCCGACATAACTCCAGAATATACCCCAGGTTCCCGCCGCAACTCGAGAAAAACCATGAGTCTTCCCCCTAGCCGCGAGATGAGGCCCGATTCCCCTGCACTGCGTGCAGAGCAATTCCGTGTTGCACATCACACAAGAAAGGAGCCTTGATTTCCTTGATGGCATTCCAGAGAAAACCCAAGAACACTGTTTCAAGGCTAGAGGGATCCTGAGGTCACTGTAGCAACACGAAAGGGCTCCGGGGACCAAAAATCAACTCGAGATGAGAGGTTAGTCCCTGGCTTCGACTCCAGATGAATATCACCTTACCACAAGCACGTCAAGAAGAGGCTTCTCTCAGCTCTGGGTATGTGAGAGGGACCCTGAGTATGCGGCCTCAAGTGGAATGGACACCGCGATGCCCTGACTCGAAATAAGGCCGGATATCCATGCAGTGACTTGAATGCAGGCTCGTCTTGCATCTCCCAAGACGAAAGGATGTCTGAATCCCCTGTGGAGACCACAGAGAAAGACCTAGTTCCCCACCTCATCGCGACCGGAGGCCTCACATCCTTTGAAAACTCCAGAGGTACGCGGAGATCAGTGCCTCCAAAGGAGACGATGCCTGACTCCTCGTGAAACTTGATAGGAGACCCAGGATTCCTGTGGCACGTGGAAAGGGACCCTTGGTCTCCCGCCTCAGCTGGAGAGGCATCCCAATTGCCCTGCCAAGCCTCGAGGAGAATTGCGAGTTGTCCCTCGCTACTAGGCAGGAGTCCTGACGTCGCTGAACAAACACGTGGGTGGAAGGGCCATCCCCGACATAACTCCAGAATATACCCCAGGTTCCCGCCGCAACTCGAGAAAAATCATGAGACTTCCCCCTCGCCGCAAGATGAGGCCCGATTCCCCTGCACTGCGTGCAGAGCAATTCCGTGTTGCACATCACACATGAAAGGAGCCTTGATTTCCTTGATGGCACTCCAGAGAAACCCCAAGAACACGGTTTCAAGGCTAGAGGGATCCAGAGGTCACTGTAGCAACACAAAAGAGCTCCGTGGACCAAGAATCAACTCGAGATGAGAGGTTAGTCCCTGGCTTCGACTCCAGAGGAATACCACCTTACCACAAGCAGGTCAAGAGGAGGCTTCTCTCAGCTCTAGGTATGTGAGAGGGACCCTGAGTTTGCGGCCTCAAGTGGAATGGACACCGCGATGCCCTGGCTCGTATAAGGCCGGATATCCCTGCAGTGACTTGAATGCAGGCTCCTCTTGCATCTCCCAAGAGGAAAGGATGTCTGAATCCCCTGTGGAGACCACAGAGAAAGACCTAGTTCCCCACCTCATGGCGACCGGAGGCCTCACATCCTTTGAAAACTCCAGAGGTACCCGAAGATCAGTGCCTCCAAAGGAGATGATGCCTGACTCTTCGTGAAACTTGATAGGAGTCCCAGGATTCCTGTGGCACCTGGAAAGTGAGTCTTGGTCTCCCGCCTCAGCTGGAGAGGCATCCCAATTCCCCTGCCAAGCCTCGAGGAGAATCCCGAGTTGTCCCTCGCAACTAGGCAGTAGTCCTGCCGTCGCTGAACAAACACGTGTGTGGCAGGGCCATCCCCGTCATAACTCGAGAATATAGCCCAGGTTTCAGCCGCAACTCGAGAAAAACCATGAGACTTCCCCCTCGCCGCGAGATGAGGCCCCATTCCCCTGCACTGCGTGCAGAGCAATTCCGTGTTGCACATCACACATGAAAGGAGCCTTGATTTCCTTGATGGCATTCCAGAGAAACCCCAAGAACACTGTTTCAAGGCTAGAGGGATCCTGAGGGCACTGTTGCAACACGAAAGAGCTCCGTGTACCAAAAATCAACTCGAGATGAGAGGTTAGTCCCTGGCTTCGACTCCAGAGGAATACCACCTTACCACATGCACCTCAAGAGGAGGCTTCTCTCAGCTCTAGGTATGTGAGAGGGACCCTGAGTTTGCGGCCTCAAGTGGAATGGACACCGCGATGCCCTGGCTCGAAATAAGGTCAGATATCCCTGCAGTGACTTGAATGCAGGCTCGTCTTGCATCTCCCAAGACGAAAGGTTGTCTGAATCCCCTGTGGAGACCACAGAGAAAGACCTAGTTCCCCAACTCATCGCGACCGGAGGCCTCACATCCTTTGAAAACTCCAGAGGTACGCGGAGATCAGTGCCTCCAAAGGAGACGATGCCTGACTCCTCGTGAAACTTGATAGGAGTCCCAGGATTCCTGTGGCACGTGGCAAGGGAATCTTGGTCTCCTGCTTCAGCTGGATAGGCGTCCCAATTGCCCTGCCAAGCCTCGAGGAGAATCCCGAGTAGTCGCTCGCAACTATGCAGGAGTCCTGACGTCGCTGAAGAAACACGTGGGTGGACGGGCCATCCCCGGCGTAACTTGATAATATATCCCAGGTTCCCGCCGCAACTCGAGAAAAACCATGAGACTTCCCCCTCGCCGCGAGATGAGACCCGATTCCCCTGCACTGCGTGCAGAGCAATTCCGTGTTGCACATCACACATGAAAGGAGTCTTGATTTCCTTGATGGCACTCCAGAGAAACCCCAAGAACACTGTTTCCAGGCTACAGGGATCCTGAGGTCACTGTAGCAACACGAAAGAGCTCCGTGGACCAAAAATCAACTCGAGATGAGAGGTTAGTCCCTGGCTTCGACTCCAGAGGAATACCACCTTACCACAAGCACCTCAAGAGGAGGCTTCTCTAAGCTCTAGGTATGTGAGAGGGACCCTGAGTTTGCGGCCTCAAGTGGAATGGACACTGCGATGCCCTGACGCGAAATTAGGCCGGATATCCCTGCAGTGACTTGAATGCAGGCTCGTCTTGCATCGCCCAAGACGAAAGGATGTCTGAATCCCCTGTGGAGACCACAGAGAAAGACCTAGTTCCCCAGCTCATCGCGACCGGAGGCCTCACATCCTTTGAAAACTCCAGAGGTATGTGGAGATCAGTGCCTCCAAAGGAGACGATGCCTGACTCCTCGTGAAACTTGATAGTAGACCCAGGATTCCTGTGGCACGTGGAAAGGGACCCTTGGTCTCCCGCCTCAGCTGGAGAGGCGTCCCAATTGCCCTGCCAAGCCTCGAGGAGAATCCCGAGTTGTCCCTCGCAACTAGGCAGGAGTCCTGCCGTCGCTGAACAAACACGTGGGTGGAAGGGCCATCCCCGTCGTAACTCGAGAATATACCCCAGGTTCCCGCCGCAACTCGAGAAAAACCATGAGACTTCCCCCTCGCCGCGAGATGAGGCCTGATTCCCCTGCACTGCGTGCGGAACAATTCCATGTTGCACATCACACATGAAAGGAGCTTTGATTTCCTTGATGGCACTCCAGAGAAACCCCAAGAACACTGTTTCAAGGCTAGCGGGATCCTGAGGTCACTGTAGCAACACAAAAGAGCTCCGTGGACCAAAAATCAACTCGAGATGAGAGGTTAGTCCCTGGCTTCGACTCCAGAGGAATACCACCTTACCACAAGCACCTCAAGAGGAGGCTTCTCTCAGCTCTAGGTATGTGAGAGGGACCCTGAGTTTGCGGCCTCAAGTGGAATGGACACTGCGATGCCCTGACTCGAAATAAGGCCGGATATCCCTGCAGTGACTTGAATGCAGGCTCGTCTTGCATCTTCCAATAGGAAAGGATGTCTGAATCCCCTGTGGAGACCACAGAGAAAGACCTCGTTCCCCACCTCATGGCGACCGGAGGCCTCACATCCTTTGAATACTCCAGAGGTACACGGAGATCAGTGCCTCCAAAGGAGACGATGCCTGACTCCTCGTGAATCTTGATAGGAGTCCCAGGATTCCTGTGGCACGTGGAAAGGGACCCTTGGTCTCCCGCCTCAGCTGGAGAGGCGTCCCAATTGCCCTGCCAAGCCTCGAGGAGAATCCCGAGTTGTCCCTCGCAACTGGGCAGGAGTCCTGACGTCCCTGAACAAACACGAGGGTGGAGGGGCCATCCCCGTCGTAACTCGAGAATATACCCCAGGTTCCCGCCGCAACTCGAGAAAAACCATGAGACTTCCCCCTCGCCGCGAGATGAACCCCGATTCCCCTGCACTGCGTGCAGAGCAATTCCGTGTTGCACATTACACATGAAAGGAGCCTTGATTTCCTTGATGGCACTCCAGAGAAACCCCAAGAACACTGTTTCAAGGCTAGAGGGATCCTGAGGTCACTGTAGCAACACGAAAGAGCTCCGTGGACCAAGAATCAACTCGAGATGAGAGGTTAGTCCCTGGCTTCGACTCCAGAGGAATACCACCTTACCACAAGCACCTCAAGAGGAGGCTTCTCTCAGCTCTAGGTATGTGAGAGGGACCCTGAGTGTGCGGCCTCAAGTGGAATGGACACTGCGATGCCCTGACGCGAAATAAGGCCGGATATCCCTGCAGTGACTTGAATGCAGGCTCGTCTTGCATCTCCCAAGACGAAAGGATGTCTGAATCCCCTGTGGAGACCACAGAGAAAGACCGAGATGCCCACCTCATCACGCCCGGAGGCCTCACATCCTTTGAAAACTCCAGAGGTACGCGGAGATCAGTGCCTCCAAAGGAGACGATGCCTGACTCCTCGTGAAACTTGATAGGAGTCCCAGGATTCCTGTGGCACGTGGAAAGGGACCCTTGGTCTCCCGCCTCAGCTGGAGAGGCGTCCCAATTGCCCTGCCAAGCCTCGAGGAGAATCCCGAGTTGTCCCTCGCAACTAGGCAGGAGTCCTGACGTCGCTGAACAAACACGTGGGTGGAAGGGCCATCCCCGTCTTAACTCGAGAATATACCCCAGGTTCCCGCCGCAACTTGAGAAAAACCATGAGACTTCCCCCTCGCCGCGAGATGAGGCCCGATTCCCCTGCACTGCGTGCAGAGCAATTCCGTGTTGCACATCACACATGAAAGGAGCCTTGGTTTCCTTGATGGCACTCCAGAGAAACCCCACGAACACTGTTTCAAGGATAGAGGGATCCTGAGGTCACTGTAGCAACACGAAAGAGCTCCGTGGACCAAAAATCAACTCGAGATGAGAGGTTAGTCCCTAACTTCGACTCCAGAGGAATACCACCTTACCACAAGCACCTCAAGAGGAGGCTTCTCTCAGCTCTAGGTATGTGAGAGTGATCCTGATTTTGCAACCTCAAGTGGAATGGACACTGTGATGCCCTGACGCGAAATAAGGCCGGATATCCCTGCAGTGACTTGAATGCAGGCTCGTCTTGCATCTCCCAAGACGAAAGGATGTCTGAATCCCCTGTGGAGGCCACAGAGAAAGACCTAGTTCCCCACCTCATCGCGACCGGAGGCCTCACATCCTTTGAAAACTCCAGAGGTACGCGGAGATCAGTGCCTCCAAAGGAGACGATGCCTGACTCCTCGTGAAACTTGATAGGAGTCCCAGGATTCCTGTGGCACGTGGAAAGGGACCCTTGGTCTCCCGCCTCAGCTGTAGAGGCGTCCCAATTGCCCTGCCAAGCCTCGAGGAGAATCCCGAGTTGTCCCTCGCAACTAGGCAAGAGTCCTGACGTCGCTGAACAAACACGTGGGTGGAGGGGCCATCCCCGTCTTAACTCGAGAATATACCCCAGGTTCCCGCCGCAACTTGAGAAAAACCATGAGACTTCCCCCTCGCCGCGAGATGAGGCCCGATTCCCCTGCACTGGGTGCAGAGCAATTCCATGTTGCACATCACACATGAAAGGAGCCTTGATTTCCTTGATGGCACTCCAGAGAAACCCCAAGAACACTGTTTCAAGACTAGAGGGATCCTGAGGTCACTGTAGCAACACGAAAGAGCTCCGTGGACCAAGAATTAACTCGAGATGAGAGGTTAGTTCCTGGCTTCGACTCCAGAGGAATACCACCTTACCACAAGCACCTCAAGAGGAGGCTTCTCTCAGCTCTAGGTATGTGAGAGGAACCCTGAGTTTGCGGCCTCAAGTGGAATGGACACTGCGATGCCCTGACGCGAAATAAGGCCGGATATCCCGGCAGTGACTTGAATGCAGGCTCGTCTTGAATGTCTCAAGACGAAAGGATGTCTGAATCGCCTGTGGAGACCACAGCTAAAGACCGAGTTCCCCACCTCATCACGACCGGAGGCCTCACATCCTTTGAAAACTCCAGAGGTACGCGGAGATCAGTGCCTCCAAAGGAGACGATGCCTGACTCCTCGTCAAACTTGATAGGAGTCCCAGGATTCCTGTGGCACGTGGAAAGGGACACTTGGTCTCCCGCCTCAGCTGGAGAGGCGTCCCAATTGCCCTGCCAAGCCTCGAGGAGAATCCCGAGTTGTCCCTCGCAACTAGGCAGGAGTCCTGACGTCCCTGAACAAACACGTGGGTGGAGGGGCCATCCCCGTCGTAACTCGAGAATATACCCCAGGTTCCCGCCGCAACTCGAGAAAAACCATGAGACTTCCCCCTCACCGCGAGATGAGGCCCGATTCCCCTGCACTGCGTGCAGAGCAATTCCGTGTTGCACATCACACATGAAAGGAGCCTTGATTTCCTTGATGGCACTCCAGAGAAACCCCAAGAACACTCTTTCAAGGCTAGAGGGATCCTGAGGTCACTGTAGCAACACGAAAGAGCTCCGTGGACCAAGAATCAACTCGAGATGAGAGGTTAGTCCCTGGCTTCGACTCCAGAGGAATACCACCTTACCACAAGCACCTCAAGAGGAGGCTTCTCTCAGCTCTAGGTATGTGAGAGGGACCCTGAGTGTGCGGCCTCAAGTGGAATGGACACTGCGATGCCCTGACGCGAAATAAGGCCGGATATCCCTGCAGTGACTTGAATGCAGGCTCGTCTTGCATTTCCCAAGACGAAAGGATGTCTGAATCCCCTGTGGAGACCACAGAGAAAGACCGAGTTGCCCACCTCATCGCGCCCGGAGGCCTCACATCCTTTGAAAACTCCAGAGGTACGCGGAGATCAGTGCCTCCAAAGGAGACGATGCCTGACTCCTCGTGAAACTTGATAGGAGTCCCAGGATTCCTGTGGCACGTGGAAAGGGACCCTTGGTCTCCCGCCTCAGCTGGAGAGGCGTCCCAATTGCCCTGCCAAGCCTCGAGGAGAATCCCGAGTTGTCCCTCGCAACTAGGCAGGAGTTCTGACGTCGCTGAACAAACACGTGGGTGGAAGGGCCATCCCCGTCTTAACTCGAGAATATACCCCAGGTTCCCGCCGCAACTTGAGAAAAACCATGAGACTTCCCCCTCGCCGCGAGATGAGGCCCGATTGCCCTGCACTGCGTGCAGAGCAATTCCGTGTTGCAAATCACACATGAAAGGAGCCTTGATTTCCTTGATGGCACTCCAGAGAAACCCCAAGAACACTGTTTCAAGTCTAGAGGGATCCTGAGGTCACTGTAGCAACACGAAAGAGCTCCGTGGACCAAGAATGAACACGAAATGAGAGGTTACTCCCTGGCTTCGACTCCAGAGGAATACCACCTTACCACAAGCACCTCAAGAGGAGGCTTCTCTCAGCTCTAAGTATGTTTGAGGGACCCTGATTTTGCGGCCTCAAGTGCAAAGGACACTGCGATGCCCTGACGCGAAATAAGGCCGGATATCCTTGCAGTGACTTGAATGCAGGCTCGTCTTGCATCTCCCAAGACGAAAGGATGTCTGAATCCCCTGTGGAGACCACAGAGAAAGACCTAGTTTCCCACCTCATCCCGACCGGAGGCCTCACATCCTTTGAAAACTCCAGAGGTACGCGGAGATCAGTGCCTCCAAAGGAGACGATGCCTGACTCCTCGTGAAACTTGATAGGAGTCCCAGGATTCCTGTGGCACATGAAAAGGGACACTTGGTCTCCCGCCTCAGCTGGAGAGGCGTCCCAATTGCCCTGCCAAGCCTCGAGGAGAATCCCGAGTTGTCCCTCGCAACTAGGCAAGAGTCCTGACGTCGCTGAACAAACACGTGGGTGGAGGGGCCATCCCCGTCTTAACTCGAGAATATACCCCAGGTTCCCGCCGCAACTTGAGAAAAACCATGAGACTTCCCCCTCGCCGCGAGATGAGGCCCGATTCCCCTGCACTGGGTGCAGAGCAATTCCATGTTGCACATCACACATGAAAGGAGCCTTGATTTCCTTGATGGCACTCCAGAGAAACCCCAAGAACACTGTTTCAAGACTAGAGGGATCCTGAGGTCACTGTAGCAACACGAAAGAGCTCCGTGGACCAAGAATCAACTCGAGATGAGAGGTTAGTTCCTGGCTTCGACTCCAGAGGAATACCACCTTACCACAAGCACCTCAAGAGGAGGCTTCTCTCAGCTCTAGGTATGTGAGAGGGACCCTGAGTTTGCGGCCTCAAGTGGAATGGACACTGCGATGCCCTGACGCGAAATAAGGCCGGATATCCCGGCAGTGACTTGAATGCAGGCTCGTCTTTCATGTCCCAAGACGAAAGGATGTCTGAATCGCCTGTGGAGACCACAGCTAAAGACCGAGTTCCCCACCTCATCGCGACCGGAGGCCTCACATCCTTTGAAAACTCCAGAGGTACGCGGAGATCAGTGCCTCCAAAGGAGACGATGCCTGACTCCTCGTGAAACTTGATAGGAGTCCCAGGATTCCTGTGGCACGTGGAAAGGGACCCTTGGTCTCCCGCCTCAGCTGGAGAGGCGTCCCAATTGCCCTGCCAAGCCTCGAGGAGAATCCCGAGTTCTCCTTCGCAACTAGGCAGGAGTCCTGCCGTCGCTGAACAAACACGTGGGTGGAAGGGCCATCCCCGTCGTAACTCGAGAATATACCCCAGGTTCCCGCCGCAACTCGAGAAAAACCATGAGACTTCCCCCTCGCCGCGAGATGAGGCCCGATTCCCTTGCATTGCGTGCAGAGCAATTCCGTGTTGCACATCACACATGAAAGGAGCCTTGACTTCCTAGATGGCACTCCAGACAAACCCCAAGAACACTGTTTCAAGGCTAGAGGGATCCTGAGGTCACTGTAGCAACACGAAAGAGCTCCGTGGACCAAAAATCAACTCGAGATGAGAGGTTAGTCCCTGGCTTCGACTCCAGAGGAATACCACCTAACCACAAGCACCTCAAGAGGAGGCTTCTCTCAGCTCTAGGTATGTGACAGGGACACTGAGTTTGCAGCCTCAAGTGGAATGGACACTGCGATGCCCTGACTCGAAATAAGGCCGGATATCCCTGCAGTGACTTGAATGCAGGCTCGTCTTGCATCTCCCAAGACGAAAGGATGTCTGAATCCCCTGTGGAGACCACAGAGAAAGACCTAGTTCCCCACCTCATGGCGACCGGAGGCCTCACATCCTTTGAAAACTCCAGAGGTACGCAGAGATCAGTGCCTCCAAAGGAGACGATGCCTGACCTCTCGTGAAACTTGATAGGAGTACCAGGATTCCTGTGGCACGTGGAAAGGGACACTTGGTCTCCCGCCTCAGCTGGAGAGGCGTCCCAATTGCCCTGCCAATCCTCGAGGAGAATCCCAAGTTGTCCCTCGCAACTAGGCAGGAGTCCTGACGTCGCTGAACAAACACGTGGGTGGAAGGGCCATCCCCGTCGTAACTCGAGAATATACCCCAGGTTCCCGCCGCAACTCGAGAAAAACCATGAAACTTACTCCTCCCTGCGAGATGAGGCCCGATTCCCCTGCACTGCGTGCAGAGCAATTCCGTGTTGCACATCACACATGAAAGGAGCCTTGACTTCCTTGATGGCACTCCAGAGAAACCCCAAGATCACTGTTTCAAGGCTAGAGGGATCCTGAGGTCACTGTAGCAACACGAAAGAGCTCCGTGGACCAAGAATCAACTCGAGATGAGAGGTTAGTCCCTGGCTTCGACTCCAGAGGAATACCACCTTTCCACAAGCACCTCAAGAGGAGGCTTCTCTCAGCTCTAGGTATGTGAGAGGAACCGTGAGTTTGCGGCCTCAGGTGGAATGGACACTGCGATGCCCTGACTCGAAATAAGGCCGGATATCCCTGCAGTGACTGGAATGCAGGCTCGTCTTGCATCTCCCAAGACGAAAGGATGTCTGAATCGCCTGTGGAGACCACAGAGAAAGACCGAGTTCCCCACCTCATCGCGACCGGAGGCCTCACATCCTTTGAAAACTCCAGAGGTACGCGGAGATCAGTGCCTCCAAAGGAGACGATGCCTGACTCCTCGTGAAACTTGATAGGAGTCCCAGGATTCCTGTGGCACGTGGAAAGGGACCCTTGGTCTCCCGCCTCAGCTGGAGAGGCGTCCCAATTGCCCTGCCAAGCCTCGAGGAGAATCCCGAGTTGTCCCTCGCAACTAGGCAGGAGTCCTGACGTCGCTGAACAAACACGTGGGTGGAAGGGCCATCCCCGTCTTAACTCGAGAATATTCCCCAGGTTCCCCCTGCAACTTGAGAAAAACCATGAGACTTCTCCCTCGCCGCGAGATGAGGCCCGATTCCCCTGCACTGGGTGCAGAGCAATTCCGTGTTGCACATCACACATGAAAGGAGCCTTGGTTTCCTTGATGGCACTACAGAGAAACCCCAAGAACACTGTTTCAAGTCTAGAGGGATCGTGAGGTCACTGTAGCAACACGAAAGAACTCCGTGGACCAAGAATCAACTCGAAATGAGAGGTTACTCCCTGGCTTCGACCCCAGAGGAATACCACCTTACCACAAGCACCTCAAGAGGAGGCTTCTCTCAGCTCTAAGTATGTCTAAGGGACCCTGATTTTGCAACCTCAAGTGGAATGGACACTGTGATGCCCTGACGCGAAATAAGGCCGGATATCCCTGCAATGACTTGAATGCAGGCTCTTCTTGCATCTCCCAAGACGAAAGGATGTCTGAATCCCCTGTGGAGGCCACAGAGAAAGACCTAGTTCCCCACCTCATGGCGACCGGAGGCCTCACATCCTTTGAAAACTCCAGAGGTACGCGGAGATCAGTGCCTCCAAAGGAGACGATGCCTGACTCCTCGTGAAACTTGATAGGAGTCCCAGGATTCCTGTGGAACGTGGAAAGGGACACTTGGTCTCCCGTCTCAGCTGGACAGGCGTCCCAATTGCCCTGCCAAGCCTCGAGGAGAATCGCGAGTTGTCCCTCGCAACTAGGCAAGAGTCCTGCCGTCGCTGAACAAACACGTGGGTGGAGGGGCCATCCCCGTCTTAACTCGAGAATATACCCCAGGTTCCCGCCGCAACTTGAGAAAAACCATGAGACTTCCCCCTTGCCGCGAGATGAGGCCCGATTCCCCTGCACTGGGTGCAGAGCAATTCCATGTTGCACATCACACATGAAAGGAGCCTTGATTTCCTTGATGGCACTCCAGAGAAACCCCAAGAACACTGTTTCAAGACTAGAGGGATCCTGAGGTCACTGTAGCAACACGAAAGAGCTCCGTGGACCAAGAATTAACACGAGATGAGAGGTTAGTTCCTGGCTTCGACTCCAGAGGAATACCACCTTACCACAAGCACCTCAAAAGGAGGCTTCTCTCAGCTCTAGGTATGTGAGAGGGACCCTGAGTTTGCGGCCTCAAGTGGAATGGACACTGCGATGCTCTGACGCGAAATAAGGCCGGATATCCCGGCAGTGAATTGAATGCAGGCTCGTCTTGCATGTCCCAAGACGAAAGGATGTCTGAATCGCCTGTGGAGACCACAGCTAAAGACCGAGTTCCCCACCTCATCGCGACCGGAGGCCTCACATCGTTTGAAAATTCCAGAGGTACGCGGAGATCAGTGCCTCCAAAGGAGACGATGCCTGACTCCTCGTGAAACTTGATAGGAGTCCCAGGATTCCTGTGGCACGTGTAAAGGGACCCTTGGTCTCCCGCCTCAGCTGGAGAGGCGTCCCAATTGCCCTGCCAAGCCTCGAGGAGAATCCCGAGTTGTCCCTCGCAACTAGGCAGGAGTCCTGCCGTCGCTGAACAAACACGTGGGTGGAAGGGCCATCCCCGTCGTAACTCGAGAATATACCCCAGGTTCCCGCCGCAACTCGAGAAAAACCATGAGACTTCCCCCTCGCCGCGAGATGAGGCCCGATTCCCTTGCATTGCGTGCAGAGCAATTCCGTGTTGCACATCACACATGAAAGGAGCCTTGACTTCCTTGATGGCACTCCAGAGAAACCCCAAGAACACTGTTTCAAGGCTAGAGGGATCCTGAGGTCACTGTAGCAACACGAAAGAGCTCCGTGGACCAAAAATCAACTCGAGATGACAGCTTAGTCCCTGGCTTCGACTCCAAAGGAATACCACCTAACCACAAGCACCTCAAGAGGAGGCTTCTCTCAGCTCTAGGTATGTGACAGGGACACTGAGTTTGCAGCCTCAAGTGGAATGGACACTGCGATGCCCTGACTCGAAATAAGGCCGGATATCCCTGCAGTGACTTGAATGCAGGCTCGTCTTGCATCTCCCAAGACGAAAGGATGTCTGAATCCCCTGTGGAGACCACAGAGAAAGACCTAGTTCCCCACCTCATCGCGACCGGAGGCCTCACATCCTTTGAAAACTCCAGAGGTACGCGGAGATCAGTGCCTCCAAAGGAGACGATGCCTGACTCCTCGTGAAACTTGATAGGAGTCCCAGGATTGCTGTGGCACGTGGAAAGGGACCCTTGGTCTCCCGCCTCAGCTGGAGAGGCGTCCCAATTGCCCTGCCAAGCCTCGAGGAGAATCCCGAGTTCTCCTTCGCAACTAGGCAGGAGTCCTGCCGTCGCTGAACAAACACGTGGGTGGAAGGGCCATCCCCGTCGTAACTCGAGAATATACCCCAGGTTCCCGCCGCAACTCGAGAAAAACCATGAGACTTGCCCCTCGCCGCGAGATGAGGCCCGATTCCCCTGCACTTCGTGCAGCGCAATTACGTGTTGCACATCACACATGAAAGGAGCCTTGATTTCCTTGATGGCAATACAGAGAAACCCCAAGAACACTGTTTCAATGCTAGAGGGATCCTGACGTCACTGTAGCAACACGAAAGAGCTCCGTGGACCAAAAATCAACTCGAGATGAGAGGTTAGTCTCTGGCTTCGAATCCAGAGGAATACCACCTTACCACAAGCACCTCAAGAGGAGGCTTCTCTCAGCTCTAGGTATGTGAGAGGGACCCTGAGTTTGCGGCCTCAAGTGGAATGGACACCGCGATGCCCTGACACGAAGTAAGGCCGTATATCCCTGCAGTGACTTGAATGCAGGCTCGTCTTGCATCTCCCAAGACGAAAGGATGTCTGAATCCCCTGTGGAGACCACAGAGAAAGACCTAGTTCCCCACCTTATCGCGACCGGAGGCCTCACTTCCTTTGAAAACTCCAGAGGTATGCGGAGATCAGTGCCTCCAAAGGAGACGATGCCTGACTCCTCGTGAAACTTGATAGGAGTCCCAGGATTCCTGTGGCAGGTGGAAAGGGACCCTTGGTCTCCCGCCTCAGCTGGAGAGGCGTCCCAATTGCCCTGCCAAGCCTCGAGGAGAATCCCGAGTTGTCCCTCGCAACTAGGCAGGAGTCCTGACGTCGCTGAACAAACACGTGGGTGGAGGGGCCATCCCCGTCTTAACTCGAGAATATACCCCAGGTTCCCACCGCAACTTGAGAAAAACCATGAGACTTCCCCCTCGCCGCGAGATGAGGCCCGATTCCCCTGCACTGCGTGCAGAGCAATTCCATGTTGCACATCACACATGAAAGAAGCCTTGATTTCCTTGATGGCACTGCAGAGAAACCCCAAGAACACTCTTTCAAGGCTAGAGGGATCCTGAGGTCACTGTAGCAACACGAAAGAGCTCCGTGGACCAAGAATCAACTCGAGATGAGAGGTTAGTTCCTGACTTCGTCTCCAGAGGAATACCACCTTACCACAAGCACCTCAAGAGGAGGCTTCTCTCAGCTCTAGGTATGTGACAGGGACCCTGAGTTTGCGGCCTCAGGTGGAATGGACACTGCGATGCCCTGACGCGAAATAAGGCCGGATATCCCTGCAGTAACTTGAATGCAGGCTCGTCTTGCATCTCCCAAGACGAAAGGATGTCTGTATCGCCTGTGGAGACCACAGAGAAAGACCGAGTTCCCCACCTAATCGCGACCGGAGGCCTCACATCCTTTGAAAACTCCAAAGGTACGCGGAGATCAGTGCCTCCAAAGGAGACGATGCCTGACTCCTCGTGAAACTTGATAGGAGTCCCAGGATTCCTGTGGCACGTGGAAAGGGACCCTTGGTCTCCCGCCTCAGCTGGAGAGGCGTCCCAATTGCCCTGCCAAGCCTCGAGGAGAATCCCGAGTTGTCCCTCGCAACTAGGCAGGAGTCCTGCCGTCGCTGAACAAACACGTGTGTGGAAGGGCCATCCCCGTCGTAACTCGAGAATATACCCCAGGTTACCGCCGCAACTCGAGAAAAACCATGAGACTTCCCCCTCGCCGCGAGATGAGGCCCGATTCCCCTGCACTGCGTGCAGAGCAATTCCGTGTTGCACATCACACATGAAAGGAGCCTTGACTTCCTTGATGGCACTCCAGAGAAACCCCAAGAACACTGTTTCCAGGCTACAGGGATCCTGAGGTCACTGTAGCAACACGAAAGAGCTCCGTGGACCAAGAATCAACTCGAAATGAGAGGTTACTCCCTGGCTTCGACCCCAGAGGAATACCACCTTACCACAAGCACCTCAAGAGGAGGCTTCTCTCAGCTCTAGGTATGTGAGATTGACCCTGATTTTGCAACCTCAAGTGGAATGGACACTGTGATGCCCTGACGCGAAATAAGGCCGGATATCCCTGCAGTGACTTGAATGCAGGCTCGTCTTGCATCTCCCAAGATGAAAGGATGTCTGAATCCCCTGTGGAGACCACAGAGAAAGACCTAGTTCCCCACCTCATGGCGACCGGAGGCCTCACATCCTTTGAAAACTCCCCAGGTACGCGGAGATCAGTGCCTCCAAAGGAGACGATGCCTGACACCTCGTGAAACTTGATAGGAGTCCCAGGATTCCTGTGGCACGTGGAATGGGACCCTTAGTCTCCCGCCTCAGCTGGAGAGGCGTCCCAATTGCCCTGCCAAGCCTCGAGGAGAATCCCGAGTTGTCCCTGGCAACTAGGCAGAAGTCCTGACATCGCTGAACAAACACGCGTGTGGAAGGGCCATCCCCGTCGTAACTCTAGAATATACCCCAGGTTCCCGCCGCAACTTGAGAAAAACCACGAGACTTCCCCCTCGCCGCGAGATGAGGCCCGATTGCCCTTCACTGCGTGCAGAGCAATTCCGTGTTGCACATCACACATGAAAGGAGCCTTGATTTCCTTGATGGCACTCCAGAGAAACCCCAAGAACACTGTTTCAAGTCTAGAGGGATCCTGAGGTCACTGTAGCAACACGAAAGAGCTCCGTGGACCAAGAATCAACTCGAAATGAGAGGTTACTCCCTGGCTTCGACCCCAGAGGAATACCACCTTACCACAAGCACCTCAAGAGGAGGCTTCTCTCAGCTCTAAGTATGTCTGAGGGACCCTGATTTTGCGGCCTCACGTGCAAAGGACACTGCGATGCCCTGACGCGAAATAAGGCCGGATATCCCTGCAGTGACTTGAATGCAGGCTCTTCTTGCATCTCCCAAGACGAAAGGATGTCTGAATCCCCTGTGGAGGCCACAGAGAAAGACCTAGTTCCCCACCTCATGGCGACCGGAGGCCTCACATCCTTTGAAAACTCCAGAGGTACGCGGAGATCAGTGCCTCCAAAGGAGACGATGCCTGACTCCTCGTGAAACTTGATAGGAGTCCCAGGATTCCTGTGGAACGTGGAAAGGGACACTTGGTCTCCCGCCTCAGCTGGAGAGGCGTCCCAATTGCCCTGCCAAGCCTCGAGGAGAATCGCGAGTTGTCCCTCGCAACTAGGCAAGAGTCCTGACGTCGCTGAACAAACACGTGGGTGGAGGGGCCATCCCCGTCTTAACTCGAGAATATACCCCAGGTTCCCGCCGCAACTTGAGAAAAACCATGAGACTTCCCCCTTGCCGCGAGATGAGGCCCGATTCCCCTGCACTGGGTGCAGAGCAATTCCATGTTGCACATCACACATGAAAGGAGCCTTGATTTCCTTGATGGCACTCCAGAGAAACCCCAAGAACACTGTTTCAAGACTAGAGGGATCCTGAGGTCACTGTAGCAACACGAAAGAGCTCCGTGGACCAAGAATTAACACGAGATGAGAGGTTAGTTCCTGGCTTCGACTCCAGAGGAATACCACCTTACCACAAGCACCTCAAGAGGAGGCTTCTCTCAGCTCTAGGTATGTGAGAGGGACCCTGAGTTTGCGGCCTCAAGTGGAATGGACACTGCGATGCCCTGACGCGAAATAAGGCCGGATATCCCTGCAGTGACTTGAATGCAGGCTCGTCTTGCATGTCCCAAGACGAAAGGATGTCTGAATCGCCTGTGGAGACCACAGCTAAACACCGAGTTCCCCACCTCATCGCGACCGGAGGCCTCACATCATTTGAAAACTCCAGAGGTACGCGGAGATCAGTGCCTCCAAAGGAGACGATGCCTGACTCCTCGTGAAACTTGATAGGAGTCCCAGGATTCCTGTGGCACGTGTAAAGGGACCCTTGGTCTCCCGCCTCAGCTGGAGAGGCGTCCCAATTGCCCTGCCAAGCCGCGAGGAGAATCCCGAGTTGTCCCTCGCAACTAGGCAGGAGTCCTGACGTCGCTGAACAAACACGTGGGTGGAAGGGCCATCCCCGTCGTAACTCGAGAATATACCCCAGGTTCCCGCCGCAACTCGAGAAAAACCATGAGACTTCCCCCTCGCCGCGAGATGAGGCCCGATTCCCCTGCACTGCGTGCAGAGCAATTCCGTGTTGCACATCACACATGAAAGGAGCCTTGATTTCCTTGGTGGCACTCCAGAGAAACCCCAAGAACACTGTTTCAAGGCTAGAGGGATCCTGAGGTGACTGTAGCAACACAAAAGAGCTCCGTGGACCAAAAATCAACTCGAGAGGAGAGGTTAGTCCCTTGCTTCGACTCCAGAGGAATACCACCTTACCACAAGCACCTCAAGAGGAGGCTTCTCTCAGCTCTAGGTATGTGAGAGGTACCCTGAGTTTGCGGCCTCAAGTGGAATGGACACCGCGATGCCCTGATTCTAAATAAGGCCGGATATCCCTGCAGTGACTTGAATGCAGGCTCGTCTTGCATCTCCCAAGATGAAAGGATGTCTGAATCCCCTGTGGAGACCACAGAGAAAGACCTAGTTCCCCACCTCATCGCGACCCGAGGCCTCACATCCTTTGAAAACTCCAAAGGTACGCGGAGATCAGTGCCTCCAAAGGAGACGATGCCTGACTCCTCGTGAAACTTGATAGGAGTCCCAGGATTCCTGTGGCACGTGGAAAGGGACCCTTGGTCTCCCGCCTCAGCTGGAGAGGCGTCCCAATTGCCCTGCCAAGCCTCGAGGAGAATCCCGAGTTGTCCCTCGCAACTAGGCAGTAGTCCTGACGTCGCTGAACAAACACGTGGGTGGAAGGGCCATCCTCGTCTTAACTCGAGAATATACCCCAGGTTCCCGCCGCAACTCGAGAAAAACCATGAGACTTCCCCCTCGCCGCGAGATGAGGCCCGATTCCCCTGCACTGCGTGCAGCGCAATTCCGTGTTGCACATCACATAAGAAAGGAGCCTTGATTTCCTTGATGGCACTCCAGAGAAACCCCAAGAACACTGTTTCAAGTCTAGAGGGATCCTGAGGTCACTGTACAACACGAAAGAGCTCCGTGGACCAAAAATCAACTCGAGATGAGAGGTTAGTCCCTAACTTCGACTCCAGAGGAATACCACCTTACCACAAGCACCTCAAGAGGAGGCTTCTCTCAGCTCTAGGTATGTGAGAGGGACCCTGAGTTTGCGGCCTCAAGTGGAATGGACACTGCGATGCCCTGACGCGAAATAAGGCCGGATATCCCTGCAGTGACTTGAATGCAGGCTCGTCTTGCATCTCCCAAGACGAAAGGATGTCTGAATCCCCTGTGGAGACCACAGAGAAAGACCTAGTTCCCCACATCATGGCGACCGGAGGCCTCACATCCTTTGAAAACTCCAGAGGTACGCGGAGATCAGTGCCTCCAAAGGAGATGATGCCTGACTCCTCGTGAAACTTGATAGGAGTCCCAGGATTCCTGTGGCACGTGGAAAGGGACACTTGGTCTCCCGCCTCAGCTGGAGAGGCGTCCCAATTGCCCTGCCGAGCCTCGAGGAGAATCCCGAGTTGTCCCTCGCAACTAGGCAGGAGTCCTGACGTCGCTGAACAAACACGGGGGTGGAGGGGCCATCCCCGTCTTAACTCGAGAATATACCCCAGGTTCCCGCCGCAACTCGAGAAAAACCATGAGACTTCCCCCTCGCCGCGAGATGAGGCCCGATTCCCCTGCACTGCGTGCAGCGCAATTCCGTGTTGCACATCACACATGAAAGGAGCCTTGATTTCCTTGATGGCACTCCAGAGAAACCCCAAGAACACTGTTTCAAGGCTAGAGGCATCCTGAGGTCACTGTAGCAACACAAAAGAGCTCCGTGGACCAAAAATCAACTCGAGATGAGAGGTTAGTCCCTGACTTCGACTCCAGAGGAATACCACCTTATCACAAGCACCTCAAGAGGAGGCTTCTCTCAGCTCTAGGTATGTGAGAGGGACCCTGAGTTTGCAGCCTCAAGTGGAATGGACACTGCGATGCCCTGACTCGAAATAAGGCCGGATATCCCTGCAGTGACTTGAATGCAGGCTCGTCTTGCATCTCCCAAGACGAAAGGATGTCTGAATCCCCTGTGGAGACCACAGAGAAAGACCTAGTTCCCGACATCATGGCGACCGGAGGCCTCACATCCTTTGAAAACTCCAGAGGTACGCGGAGATCAGTGCCTCCAAAGGAGACGATGCCTGACTCCTCGTGAAACTTGATAGGAGTCCCAGGATTCCTGTGGCTCGTGGAAAGGGACTCTTGGTCTCGCGCCTCAGCTGGAGAGGCGTCCCAATTGCCCTGCCAAGCCTCGAGAAGAATCGCGAGTTGTCCCTCGCAACTAGGCAGGAGTCCTGACGTCGCTGAACAAACACGTGGGTGGAAGGGCCATCCTCGTCGTAACTCGAGATTATACCCCAGGTTCCCGCCGCAACTCGAGAAAAACCATGAGACTTCCCCCTCGCCGCGAGATGAGGCCCGATTCCCCTGCACTGCGTGCAGCGCAATTCCGTGTTGCACATCACATATGAAAGGAGCCTTAATTTCCTTGATGGCACTCCAGAGAAACCTCAAGAACAATGTTTCAAGGCTAGAGGGATCCTGAGGTCACTGTAGCAACACGAAAGAGCTCCGTGGACCAAAAATCAACTCGAGATGAGAGGTTAGTCCCTAACTTCGACTCCAGAGGAATACCACCTTACCACAAGCACCTCAAGAGGAGGCTTCTCTCAGCTCTAGGTATGTGAGAGGGACCT
Organism: Cervus elaphus; assembly: GCF_910594005.1. Taxonomy (NCBI): domain Eukaryota; kingdom Metazoa; phylum Chordata; class Mammalia; order Artiodactyla; family Cervidae; genus Cervus; species Cervus elaphus. The sequence continues at coordinate 10,692,189 of NC_057838.1, read as the reverse complement.
TGATTTTGCGGCCTCAAGTGGAATGGACACTGCGATGCCCTGACACGAAATAAGGCCGGATATCCCTGCAGTGACTTGAATGCAGGCTCGTCTTGCATCTCCCAAGACGAAAGGATGTCTGAATCACCTGTCTAGACCACAGAGAAAGACCTAGTTCCCCACCTTATCGCGACCGGAGGCCTCACTTCCTTTGAAAACTCCAGAGGGACGCGGAGATCAGTGCCTCCAAAGGAGACGATGCCTGACTCCTCGTGAAACTTGATAGGAGTCCCAGGATTCCTGTGGCACTTGGAAAGGGACCCTTGATCTCCCGCCTCAGCTGGAGAGGCGTCCCAATTGCCCTGCCAAGCCTCGAGGAGAATCGCGAGTTGTCCCTCGCAACTAGGCAGGAGTCCTGACGTCGCTGAACAAACACGAGGGTGGAAGGGCCATCCCCGTCGTAACTCGAGAATATACCCCAGGTTCCCGCCGCAACTCGAGAAAAACCATGAGACTTCCCCCTCGCCGCGAGATGAAGCCCGATTCCCCTGCACTGCGTGCAGCGCAATTCCGTGTTGCACATCACATATGAAAGGAGCCTTGATTTCCTTGGTGGCACTCCAGAGAAACCCCAAGAACACTGTTTCAAGGCTAGAGGGATGCTGAGGTCACTGTAGCAACACGAAAGAGCTCTGTGGACCAAAAATCAACTCGAGATGAGTGGTTAGTCCCTGACTTCGACTCCAGAGGAATACCACCTTACCACACGCACCTCAAGAGGAGGCTTCTCTCAGCTCTAGCTATGTGAGAGGGACCCTGAGTTTGCGGCCTCAAGTGGAATGGACACTGCGATGCCCTGACACGAAATAAGGCCGTATATCCCTGCAGTGACTTGAATGCAGGCTCGTCTTGCATCTCCCAAGATGAAAGGATGTCTGAATCCCCTGTGGAGACCACAGAGAAAGACCTAGTTCCCCACATCATGGCGACCGGAGGCCTCACATCCTTTGAAAACTCCAGACGTACGCGGAGATCAGTGCCTCCAAAGGAGACGATGCCTGACTCCTCGTGAAACTTGATAGGAGTCCCAGGATTCCTGTGGCACGTGGAAAGGGACCCTTGGTCTCGCGACTCAGCTGGAGAGGCGTCCCAATTGCCCTGCCAAGCCTCGAGGAGAATCGCGAGTTGTCCCTCGCAACTAGGCAGGAGTCCTGACGTCGCTGAACAAACACGTGGGTAGAAGGGCCATCCCCGTCGTAAATCGAGAATATACCCCAGGTTCCCGCCGCAACTCGAGAAAAACCATGAGACTTCCCCCTCGCCGCGAGATGAGGCCCAATTCCCCTCCACTGCGTGCAGCGCAATTCCGTGTTGCACATCACATATGAAAGGAGCCTTGATTTCCTAGATGGCACTCCAGAGAAACCCCAAGAACACTGTTTCAAGGCTAGAGGGATCCTGAGGTCACTGTAGCAACACGAAAGAGGTCCGTGGACCGAAAATCAACTCGAGATGAGAGGTTAGTCCCTGACTTCGACTCCAGAGGAATACCACCTTACCACAAGCACCTCAAGAGGAGGCTTCTCTCAGCTCTAGCTATGTGAGAGGGACCCTGAGTTTGCGGCCTCAAGTGGAATGGACACCGAGATGCCCTGACACGAAATAAGGACGGATAACCCTGCAGTGACTTGAATGCAGGCTCGTCTTGCATCTCCCAAGAGGAAAGGATGACTGAATCCCCTGTGGAGACCACAGAGAAAGACCTAGTTCCCCACCTCATCGCGACCGGAGGCCTCACATCCTTTGAAAACTCCAGAGGTATGCGGAGATCAGTGCCTCCAAAGGAGACGATGCCTGACTCCTCGTGAAACTTGATAGGAGTCCCAGGATTCCTGTGGCACGTGGAAAGGGACCCTTGGTCTCCCGCCTCAGCTGGAGAGGCATCCCAATTGCCCTGCCAAGCCTCGAGGAGAATCGCGAGTTGTCCCTCGCAACTAGGCAGAGGTCCTGACGGCGCTGAACAAACACGTGGGTGGAGGGGCCATCCCCGTCTTCACTCGAGAATATACCCCAGGTTCCCGCCGCAACTCGAGAAAAACCATGAGACTTCCCCCTCGCCGCGAGATGAGGCCCGATTCCCCTGCACTGCGTGCAGAGCAATTCCGTGTTGCAAATCACACATGAAAGTAGCCTTGATTTCCTTGATGGCAATCCAGAGAAAACGCAAGAACACTGTTTCAAGTCTAGAGGGATCCTGAGGTCACTGTAGCAACACGAAAGACCTCCGTGGACCAAGAATCAACTCGAGATGAGAGGTTAGTCCCTAGCTTCGACTCCAGAGGATTACCACCTTACCACAAGCACCTCAAGAGGAGGCTTCTCTCAGCTCTAGGTATGTCTGAGGGACTCTGATTTTGCGGCCTCAAGTGGAATGGACACTGCGATGCCCTGACGCGAAATAAGGCCGGATATCCCTGCAGTGACTTGAATGCAGGCTCGTCTTTCATCTCCCAAGACGAAAGGATGTCTGAATCCCCTGTGGAGACCACAGAGAAAGACCGAGTTCCCCACCTCATCGCGCCCGGAGGCCTCACATCATTTGAAAACTCCAGAGGTACGCGGAGATCAGTGCCTCCAAAGGAGACGATGCCTGACTCCTCTTGAAAATTGATAGGAGTCCCAGGATTCCTGTGGCACGTGGAAAGGGACCCTTGGTCTCCCGCCTCAGCTGGAGAGGCGTCTCAATTGCCCTGCCAAGCCTCGAGGAGAATCCCGAGTTGTCCCTCGCAACTAGGCAGGAGTCCTGACGTCGCGGAACAAACACGTGTGTGGAAGGGCCATCCCCGTCGTAACTCGAGAATATACCCCAGGTTCCCGCCGCCACTCGAGAAAAACCATGAGACTTCCCCCTCGCCGCGAGATGAGGCCCGATTCCCCTGCACTGCGTGCAGAGCAATTCCGTGTTGCACATCACACATGAAAGGAGCCTTGATTTCCTTGGTGGCACTCCAGAGAAACCCCAAGAACACTGTTTCAAGGCTAGAGGGATCCTGAGGTAACTGTAGCAACACGAAAGAGCTCCGTGGACCAAAAATCAACTCGAGATGAGAGGTTAGTCCCTGGCTTCGACTCCAGAGGAATACCACCTTACCACAAGCACCTCAAGAGGAGGCTTCTCTCAGCTCTAGGTATGTGAGAGGGACCCTGAGTTTGCAGCCTCAAGTGGAATGGACACTGCGATTCCCTGACTCGAAATAAGGCCGGATATCCCTGCAGTGACTTGAATGCAGGCTCGACTTGCATCTCCCAAGACGAAAGGATGTCTGAATCCCCTGTGGAGACCACAGAGAAAGACCTAGTTCCCCACATCATGGCGACCGGAGGCCTCACATCCTTTGAAAACTCCAGAGGTACGCGGAGATCAGTGCCTCCAAAGGAGACGATGCCTGACTCCTCGTGAAACTTGATAGGAGTCCCAGGATTCCTGTGGCACGTGGAAAGGGACTCTTGGTCTCGCGCCTCAGCTGGAGAGGCGTCCCAATTGCCCTGCCAAGCCTCGAGAAGAATCGCGAGTTGTCCCTCGCAACAAGGCAGGAGTCCTGACGTCGCTGAACAAACACGTGGGTGGAAGGGCCATCCCCGTCGTAACTCGAGAATATACCCCAGTTTCCCGCCGCAACTCGAGAAAAACCATGAGACTTCCCCCTCGCCGCGAGATGAGGCCCGATTCCCCTGCACTGCGTGCAGCGCAATCCCGTGTTGCACATCACATATGAAAGGAGCCTTGATTTCCTTGATGGCACTCCAGAGAAACCCCAAGAACACTGTTTCAAGGCTAGAGGGATCCTGAGGTCACTGTAGCAAAACGAAAGAGCTCCGTGCACCAAAAATCAACTCGAGATGAGAGGTTAGTCCCTAACTTCGACTCCAGAGGAATACCACCTTACCACAAGCACCTCAAGAGGAGGCTTCTCTCAGCTCTAGGTATGTGAGAGGGACCCTGAGTTTGCAGCCTCAAGTGGAATGGACACTGCGATGCCCTGACGCGAAATAAGGCCGGATATCCCTGCAGTGACTTCAATGCAGGCTCGTCTTGCATCTCCCAAGACGAAAGGATGTCTGAATCCCCTGTGGAGACCACAGAGAAAGACCTAGTTCCCCACCTCATCGCGACCGGAGGCCTCACATCCTTTGAAAACTCCAGAGATACCCGGAGATCATTGCCTCCAAAGGAGACGATGCCTGACTCCTCGTGAAACTTGATAGGAGTCCCAGGATTCCTGTGGCACGTGGAAAGGGACTCTTGGTCTCCCGCCTCAGGTGGAGAGGCGTCCCAATTGCCCTGCCAAGCCTCGAGGAGAATCCCGAGTTGTCCCTCGCAACTAGGCAGGAGTCCGGACGTCGCTGAACAAACACGTGGGTGGAGGGGCCATCCCCGTCTTAACTCGAGAATATACCCCAGCTTCCCGCCGCAACTTGAGAAAAACCATGAGACTTCCCCCTCGGCGCGAGATGAGGCCCGATTTCCCTGCACTGCGTGCAGAGCAATTCCGTGTTGCACATCACACATGAAAGGAGCCTTGACTTCCTTGATGGCACTCCAGAGAAACCCCAAGAACACTGTTTCAAGGCTAGAGGGATCCTGAGGTCACTGTAGCAACACGAAAGAGCTCCGTGGACCAAGAATCAACTCGAGATGAGAGGTTAGTCCCTGGCTTCGACTCCAGAGGAATACCACCTTACCACAAGCACCTCAAGAGGAGGCTTCTCTCAGCTCTAGGTATGTCAGAGGGACCCTGAGTTTGCGGCCTCAAGTGGAATGAACACCGCGATGCCCTGACTCGAAATAAGTCCGGATATCCCTGCAGTGACTTGAATGCAGGCTCGTCTTGCATCTCCCAAGACGAAAGGATGTCTGAATCCTCTGTGGAGAGCACAGAGAAAGACCTAGTTCACCACCTCATCACGACCGGAAGCCTCACATCCTTTGAAAACTCCAGAGGTACGCGGAGATCAGTGCCTCCAAAGGAGACGATGCCTGACTCCTCGTGAAACTTGATAGGAGTCCCAGGATTCCTGTGGCACGTGGAAAGGGACCCTTGGTCTCCCGCCTCAGCTGGAGAGGCGTCCCAATTGCCCTGCCAAGCCTCGAGGAGAATCGCGAGTTGTCCCTCGCAACTAGGCAGGAGTCCTGACGTCGCTGAACAAACACGTGGGTGGAAGGGCCATCCCCGTTGTAACTCGAGAATATACCCCAGGTTCCCGCCGCAACTCGAGAAAAAACATGAGACTTCCCCCTCGACACGAGATGAGGACCGATTCCCCTGCACTGCGTGCTGACCAATTCCGTGTTGCACATCACACATGAAAGGAGCCTTGATTTCCTTGATGGCAATACAGAGAAACCCCAAGAACACTGTTTCAAGGCTAGAGGGATCCTGAGGTCACTGTAGCAACACGAAAGAGCTCCGTGGACCAAAAATAAACTCGAGATGAGAGGTTAGTCCCTAACTTCGACTCCAGAGGAATACCACCTTACCACAAGCACCTCAAGAGGAGGCTTCTCTCAGCTCTAGGTATGTGAGAGGGACCCTGAGTTTGCAACCTCAAGTGGAATGGACACTGCGATGCCCTGACGCGAAATAAGGCCGGATATCCCTGCAGTGACTTGAATGCAGGCTCGTCTTGCATCTCCCAAGACGAAAGGATGTCTGAATTCCCTGTGGAGACCACAGAGAAAAACCTATTTCCCCACATCATGGCGACCGGAGGCCTCACATCCTTTGAAAACTCCAGAGGTACGCGGAGATCAGTGCCTCCAAAGGAGACGATGCCTGACTCCTCGTGAAACTTGATAGGAGTCCCAGGATTCCTGTGGCACGTGGAAAGGGACCCTTGGTCTCCCGCCTCAGCTGGAGCGGCGTCCCAATTGCCCTGCCTAGCCTCGAGGAGAATCCCGAGTTGTGCCTCGCAACTAGGCAGGAGTCCTGACGTCGCTGAACAAACACGTGGGTGGAGGGGCCATCCCCGTCTTAACTCGAGAATATACCCCAGGTTCCCGCCGCAACTTGAGAAAATCCATGAGACTTCCCCCTCGCCGCGAGATTAGGCCCGATTCCCCTGCACTGCGTGCAGAGCAATTCCGTGTTGCACATCCCACATGAAAGGAGCCTTGATTTCCTTGATGGCACTCCAGAGAAACCCCAAGAACACTGTTTCAAGGCTAGAGGCATCCTGAGGTCACTGTAGCAATACGAAAGAGCTCCATGAACCAAAAATCACCTCGAGATGAGAGGTTAGTCCCAGGCTTCGACTCCAGAGGAATACCACCTTACCACAAGCACCTCAAGAGGAGGCTTCTCTCAGCTCTAGGTATGTGAGAGGGACCCTGATTTTGCGGCCTCAATTGAAATGGACAATTCGATACCCTGACGCGAAATAAGGCCGGATATCCCTGCAGTGACTTGAATGCAGGCTCGTCTTGCATCTCCCAAGACGAAAGGATGTCTGAATCCCCTGTGGAGACCACAGAGAAAGACCTAGTTCCCCACCTCATCGCGACCGGAGGCCTCACATCCTTTGAAAACTCCAGAGGTACGCGGAGATCAGTGCCTCCAAAGGAGACGATGCCTGACTCCTCGTGAAACTTGATAGGAGTCCCAGGATTCCTGTGGCACGTGGAAAGGGACCCTTGGTCTCCCGCCTCAGCTGGAGAGGCGTCCCAATTGCCCTGCCAAGCCTCGAGGAGAATCCCGAGTTGTCCCTCTCAACTAGGCAGGAGTCCTGACGTCGCTGAATAAACACGTGGGTGGAAGGGCCATCCCCGTCGTAACTCGAGAATATACCCCAGGTTCCCGCCGCAACTCGAGAAAAACTATGAGACTTCCCCCTCGCCGCGAGATGAGGCCCGATTCCCTTGCACTGCGTGCAGAGCAATTCCGTGTTGCACATCACACATGAAAGGAGCCTTGATTTCCTTGATGGCACTCCAGAGAAACCCCAAGAACACTGTTTCAAGGCTAGAGGGATCCTGAGGTCACTGTAGCAACACGAAAGAGCTCCGTGGACCAAAAATCAACTCGAGATGAGAGGTTAGTCCCTAAATTCGACTCCAGAGGAATACCACCTTACCACAAGCACCTCAAGAGGAGGCTTCTCTCAGCTCTAGGTATGTGAGAGGGACCCTGATTTTGCGGCCTCAAGTGGAATGGACACTGCGATGCCCTGAGGCGAAATAAGGCCGGATATCCCTGCAGTGACTTGAATGCAGGCTCGTCTTGCATCTCCCAAGACGAAAGGATGTCTGAATCCCCTGTGGAGACCACAGAGAAAGACCTAGTTCCCCACCTCATCGCGACCGGAGGCCTCACATCCTTTGAAAACTCCAGAGGTACGCGGAGATCAGTGCCTCCAAAGGAGACGATGCCTGACTCCTCGAGAAACTTGATAGGAGTCCCAGGATTCCTGTGGCACGTGGAAAGGGACCCTTGGTCTCCCGCCTCAGCTGGAGCGGCGTCCCAATTGCCCTGCCAAGCCTAGAGGAGAATCCCGAGTTGTCCCTCGCAACTAGGCAGGAGTCCTGACGTCACTGAACAAACACGTGGGTGGAGGGGCCATCCCCGTGTTAACTCGAGAATATACCCCAGGTTCCCGCCGCAACTCGAGAAAAACCATGAGACTTCCCCCTCGCCCCGAGATGAGGCCCGATTCCCCTGCACTGCGTGCAGAGCAATTCCGTGTTGCACATCACACATGAAAGGAGCCTTGATGTCCTTGATGGCACTCCAGAGAAACGGCAAGAACACTGTTTCAAGTCTAGAGGTATCCTGAGGTCACTGTAGCAACTCGAAAGACCTCCGTGGACCAAGAATCAACTCGAGATGAGAGGTTAGTCCCTAGCTTCGACTCCAGAGGAATACCACCTTACCACAAGCACCTCAAGAGGAGGCTTCTTTCAGCTCTAGGTATGTCTGAGGGACTCTGATTTTGCGGCCTCAAGTGGAATGGACACTGCGATGCCCTGACGCGAAATAAGGCCGGATATCCCTGCAGTGACTTGAATGCAGGCTCGTCTTGCATCTCCCAAGACGAAAGGATGTCTGAATCCCCTGTGGAGACCACAGAGAAAGACCGAGTTGCCCACCTCATCGCGCCCGGAGGCCTCACATCCTTTGAAAACTCCAGAGGTACGCGGAGATCAGTGCCTCCAAAGGAGACGATGCCTGACTCCTCGTGAAACTTGATAGGAGTCCCAGGATTCCTGTGGCACGTGGAAAGGGACACTTGGTCTCCCGCCTCAGCTGGAGAGGCGTCCCAATTGCCCTGCCAAGCCTCGAGGGGAATCCCGAGTTGTCCCTCGCAACTAGGCAGGAGTCCTGACGTCGCTGAATAAACACGTGGGTGGAAGGGCCATCCCCGTCGTAACTCGAGAATATACCCCAGGTTCCTGCCGCAACTCGAGAAAAACTATGAGACTTCCCCCTCGCCGCGAGATGAGGCCCGATTCCCTTGCACTGCGTGCAGAGCAATTCCGTGTTGCACATCACACATGAAAGGAGCCTTGATTTCCTTGATGGCACTCCAGAGAAACCCCAAGAACACTGTTTCAAGGCTAGAGGGATCCTGAGGTCACTGTAGCAACACGAAAGAGCTCCGTGGACCAAAAATCAACTCGAAATGTGAGGGTAGTCCCTAACTTCGACTCCAGAGGAATACCACCTTACCACAAGCACCTCAAGAGGAGGCTTCTCTCAGCTCTAGGTATGTGAGAGGGACCCTGATTTTGCGGCCTCAAGTGGAATGGACACTGCGATGCCCTGAGGCGAAATAAGGCCGGATATCCCTGCAGTGACTTGAATGCAGGCTCGTCTTGCATCTCCCAAGACGAAAGGATGTCTGAATCCCCTGTGGAGACCACAGAGAAAGACCTAGTTCCCCACCTCATCGCGACCGGAGGCCTCACATCCTTTGAAAACTCCAGAGGTACGCGGAGATCAGTGCCTCCAAAGGAGACGGTGCCTGACTCCTCGTGAAACTTGATAGGAGTCCCAGGATTCCTGTGGCACCTGGAAAGGGACCCTTGTTCACCCGCCTCAGCTGGAGCGGCGTCCCAATTGCCCTGCCAAGCCTCGAGGAGAATCCCGAGTTGTCCCTCGCAACTAGGCAGGAGTCCTGACGTCACTGAACAAACACGTGGGTGGAGGGGCCATCCCCGTGTTAACTCGAGAATATACCCCAGGTTCCCGCCGCAACTTGAGAAAAACCATGAGACTTCCCCCTCGCCCCGAGATGAGGCCCGATTCCCCTGCACTGCATGCAGAGCAATTCCGTGTTGCACATCACACATGAAAGGAGCCTTGATGTCCTTGATGGCACTCCAGAGAAACGGCAAGAACACTGTTTTAAGTCTAGAGGGATCCTGAGGTCACTGTAGCAACACGAAAGACCTCCGTGGACCAAGAATCAACTCGAGATGAGAGGTTAGTCCCTAGCTTCGACTCCAGAGGAATACCACCTTACCACAAGCACCTCAAGAGGAGGCTTCTTTCAGCTCTAGGTATGTCTGAGGGACTCTGATTTTGCGGCCTCAAGTGGAATGGACACTGCGATGCCCTGACGCGAAATAAGGCCGGATATCCCTGCAGTGACTTGAATGCAGGCTCGTCTTGCATCTCCCAAGACGAAAGGATGTCTGAATCCCCTGTGGAGACCACAGAGAAAGACCGAGTTGCCCACCTCATCGCGCCCGGAGGCCTCACATCCTTTGAAAACTCCAGAGGTACGCGGAGATCAGTGCCTCCAAAGGAGACGATGCCTGACTCCTCGTGAAACTTGATAGGAGTCCCAGGATTCCTGTGGCACGTGGAAAGGGACCCTTGGTCTCCCGCCTCAGCTGGAGAGGCGTCCCAATTGCCCTGCCAAGCCTCGAGGAGAATCCCGAGTTGTCCCTCGCAACTAGGCAGGAGTCCTGACGTCGCTGAACAAACACGTGGATGGAAGGGCCATCCCCGTCGTAACTCGAGAATATACCCCAGGTTCCCGCCGCAACTCGAGAAAAACCATGAGACTTCCCCCTCGCCGCGAGATGAGGCCCGATTCCCCTGCACTGCGTGCAGAGCAATTCCGTGTTGCACATCACATATGAAAGGAGCCTTGATTTCCTTGATGGCACTCCAGAGAAACCCCAAGAACCCTGTTTCAAGGCTAGAGGGATCCTGAGGTCACTGTAGCCACACGAAAGAGCTCCGTGGACCAAAAATCAACTCGAGATGAGAGGTTAGTCCCTAGCTTCGACTCCAGAGGAATACCACCTTACCACAAGCACCTCAAGAGGAGGCTTCTCTCAGCTCTAGGTATGTGAGAGGGACCCTGAGTTTGCGGCCTCAAGTGGAATGGACACCGCGATGCCCTGACTCTAAATAAGGCCGGATATCCCTGCAGTGACTTGAATGCAGGCTCGTCTTGCATCTCCCAAGACGAAAGGATGTCTGAATCCCCTGTGGAGACCACAGAGAAAGACGTAGTTCCCCACCTCATTGCGACCGGAGGCCTCACATCATTTGAAAACTCCAGAGGTATGCGGAGATCAGTGCCTCCAAAGGAGACGATGCCTGACTCCTCGTGAAACTTGATAGGAGTCCCAGGATTCCTGTGGCACGTGGAAAGGGACCCTTGGTCTCCCGCCTCAGGTGGAGAGGCGTCCCAATTGCCCTGCCAAGCCTCGAGGAGAATCCCGAGTTGTCCCTCGCAACTAGGCAGGAGTCCTGACGTCGCTGAACAAACACGTGGGTGGAGGGGCCATCCCCGTCTTAACTCGAGAATATACCCCAGGTTCCCGGCGCAACTTGAGAAAATCCATGAGACTTCCCCCTCGCCGCGAGATGAGGCCCGATTCCCCTGCACTGCGTGCAGAGCAATTCCGTGTTGCAAATCACACATGAAAGGAGCCTTGATTTCCTTGATAGCACTCCAGAGAAACCGCAAGAACACTGTTTCAAGTCTAGAGGGATCCTAAGGTCACTGTAGCAACACGAAAGAGCTCCGTGGACCAAGAATCAACTCGAAATGAGAGGTTAGTCCCTGGCTTCGACTCCAGAGGAATACCACCTTACCACAAGCACCTAAAGAGGAGGCTTCTCTCAGCTCTAGGTATGTCTGAGGGACTCCGATTTTGCGGCCTCAAGTGGAATGGACACTGCGATGCCCTGAGGCGAAATAAGGCCGGATATCCCTGCAGTGACTTGAATGCAGGCTCGTCTTGCATCTCCCAAGATGAAAGAATGTTTGAATCCCCTGTGGAGACCACAGAGAAAAACCTAGTTTCCTACCTCATGGCGACCGGAGGCCTCACATCCTTTGAAAACTCCAGAGGTACGCAGAAATCAGTGCCTCCAAAGGAGACGATGCCTGACTCCTCGTGAAACTTGATAGGAGTCCCAGGATTCCTGTGGCACGTGGAAAGGGACCCTTGGTCTCGCGCCTCAGCTGGAGAGGCGTCCCAATTGCCCTGCCAAGCCTCGAGGAGAATCGCGAGTTGTCCCTCGCAACTAGGCAGGAGTCCTGACGTCGCTGAATAAACACGTTGGTGGAAGGGCCATCCCCGTCGTAACTCGAGAATATACCCCAGGTTCCCGCCGCAACTCGAGAAAAACCATGAGACTTCCCCCTCGCCGCGAGATGAGGCCCGATTCCCCTGCACTGCGTGCAGAGCAATTCCGTGTTGCACATCACACATGAAAGGAGCCTTGATTTCCTTGGTGGCACTCCAGAGAAACCCCAAGAACACTGTTTCAAGGCTAGAGGGATCCTGAGGTCACTGTAGCAACACGAAAGAGCTCCGTGGACCAAAAATCAACTCGAGATGAGAGGTTAGTCCCTGGCTTCGACTCCAGAGGAATACCACCTTACCACAAGCACCTCAAGAGGAGGCTTCTCTCAGCTCTAGGTATGTGAGAGGGACCCTGAGTTGCGGCCTCAAGTGGAATGGATACTGCGATGCCCTGACGCGATATAAGGCCGGATATCCCTGCAGTGACTTGAATGCAGGCTCGTCTTGCATCTCCCAAGATGAAAGAATGTCTGAATCCCCTGTGGAGACCACAGAGAAAGACCTAGTTTCCTACCTCATGGCGACCGGAGGCCTCACATCATTTGAAAACTCCAGAGGTACGCAGAAATCAGTGCCTCCAAAGGAGACGATGCCTGACTCCTCGTGAAACTTGATAGGAGTCCCAGGATTCCTGTGGCACGTGGAAAGGGACCCTTGGTCCCCCGCCTCAGCTGGAGAGGCGTCCCAATTGCCCTGCCAAGCCTCGAGGAGAATCCCGAGTTGTCCCTCGCAACTAGGCAGGAGTCCTGCCATTGCTGAACAAACACGTGGGTGGAAGGGCCATCCCCGTCGTAACTCGAGAATATACCCCAGGTTCCCGCCGCAACTCGAGAAAAACTATGAGACTTCCCCCTCGCCGCGAGATGAGGCCCGATTCCCTTGCACTGCGTGCAGAGCAATTCCGTGTTGCACATCACACATGAAAGGAGCCTTGATTTCCTTGATGGCCCTCCAGCGAAACCCCAAGAACACTGTTTCAAGGCTAGAGGGATCCTGAGGTCACTGTAGCAACACGAAAGAGCTCCGTGGACCAAAAATCAACTCGAGATGAGAGGTTAGTCCCTAACGTCGACTCCAGAGGAATACTACCTTACCACAAGCACCTCAAGAGGAGGCTTCTCTCAGCTCTAGGTATGTGAGAGGGACCCTGAGTTTGCGGCCTCAAGTGGAATGGACACTGCGATGCCCTGACGCGAAATAAGGCCGGATATCCCTGCAGTGACTTGAATGCAGGCTCGTCTTGCATCTCCCAAGATGAAAAGATGTCTGAATCCCCTGTGGAGACCACAGAGAAAGAACAAGTTCCCCACCTCATACCGACCGGAGGCCTCACATCCTTTGAAAACTCCAGAGGTACGCGGAGATCAGTGCCTCCAAAGGAGACGATGCCTGACTCCTCGTGAAACTTGATAGGAGTCCCAGGATTCCTGTGGCACGTGGAAAGGGACCCTTGGTCTCCCGCCTCAGCTGGAGAGGCGTCCCAATTGCCCTGCCAAGCCTCGAGGAGAATCCCGAGTTGTCCCTCGCAACTAGGCAGGAGTACTGACTTCGCTGAACAAACACGTGTGTAGAAGGGCCATCCCCGTCGTTACTCGAGAATATACCCCAGGTTCCCGCCGCAACTCGAGATAAACCATTAGACTTCCCCTTCGCCGCGAGATGAGGCCCGATTCCCCTGCACTGCGTGCAGAGCAATTCCGTGTTGCACATCACACATGAAAGGAGCCTTGATTTCCTTGATGGCACTCCAGAGAAACCCCAAGAACACTGTTTCAAGGCTAGAGGGATCCTGAGGTCACTGTAGCAACACGAAAGAGCTCCGTGGACCAAAAATCAACTCGAGATGAGAGGTTAGTCCCTGGCTTCGACTCCAGAGGAATACCACCTTACCACAAGCACCTAAAGAGGAGGCTTCTCTCAGCTCTAGGTATGTGAGAGGGACCCTGAGTTTGCGGCCTCAAGTGGAATGGACACCGCGATGCCCTGGCTCTAAATAAGGCCGGATATCCCTGCAGTGACTTGAATGCAGGCTCGTCTTGCATCTCCCAAGACGAAAGGATGTCTGAATCCCCTGTGGAGACCACAGAGAAAGACCTACTTCCCCACCTCATCGCGACCGGAGGCCTCACATCCTTTGAAAACTCCAGAGGTAGGCGGAGATCAGTGCCTCCAAAGGAGACGATGCCTGACTCCTCGTGAAACTTGATAGGAGTCCCAGGATTCCTGTGGCACGTGGAAAGGGACCCTTGGTCTCCCGCCTCAGCTGGAGAGGCGTCCCAATTGCCCTGCCAAGCCTCGAGGAGAATCCCGAGTTGTCCCTCGCAACTAGGCAGGAGTCCTGACGTCGCTGAACAAACACGTGGGTCGAAGGGCCATCCCCGTCGTAACTCGAGAATATACCCCAGGTTCCCGCCGCAACTCGAGAAAAACCATGAGACTTCCCACTCGCCGCGAGATGAGGCCCGATTCCCCTGCACTGCGTGCAGAGCAATTCCGTGTTGCACATCACACATGAAAGGAGCCTTGATTTCCTTGGTGGCACTCCAGAGAAACCCCAAGAACACTGTTTCAAGGCTAGAGGGATCCTGAGGTCACTGTAGCAACACGAAAGAGCTCCGTGGACCAAAAATCAACTCGAGATGAGAGGTTAGTCCCTTGCTTCGACTCCAGAGGAATACCACCTTACCACAAGCACCTCAAGAGGAGGCCTCTCTCAGCTCTAGGTATGTGAGAGGGACCCTGAGTTTGCGGCCTCAAGTGGAATGGACACTGCGATGCCCTGACGCGATATAAGGCCGGATATCCCTGCAGTGACTTGAATGCAGGCTCGTCTTGCATCTCCCAAGATGAAAGAATGTCTGAATCCCCTGTGGAGACCACAGAGAAAGACCTAGTTCCCCATCTCATGGCGACCGGAGGCTTCACATCATTTGAAAACTCCAGAGGGACACGGAGATCAGTGCCTCCAAAGGAGACGATGCCTGACTCCTCGTGAAACTTGATAGGAGTCCCAGGATTCCTGTGACACATGGAAAGGGACCCTTGGTCTCCCGCCTCAGCTGGAGAGGCGTCCCAATTGCCCTGCCAAGCCTCGAGGAGAATCCCGAGTTGTCCCTCGCAACTAGGCAGGAGTCCTGACGTCGCTGAACAAACACGTGGATGGAAGGGCCATCCCCGTCGTAACTCGAGAATATACCTCAGGTTTCCGCCGCAACTCGAGAAAAACCATGAGACTTCCCCCTCGCCGCGAGATGAGGCCCGATTCCCCTGCACTGCGTGCAGAGAAATTCCGTGTTGCACAACACACATGAAAGGAGCCTTGATTTCCTTGATGGCACTCCAGAGAAACCCCAAGAACACTGTTTCAAGGCTAGAGGGATCCTGGGGTCACTGTAGCAACACGAAAGAGCTCCGTGGACCAAAAATCAACTCGAGATGAGAGGTTAGTCCCTGGCTTCGACTCCAGAGGAATACCACCTTACCACAAGCACCTCAAGAGGAGGCTTCTCTCAGCTCTAGGTATGTGAGAGGGACCCTGAGTTTGCGGCCTCAAGTGGAATGGACACCGCGATGCCCTGACTCGAAATAAGGCCGGATATCCCTGCAGTGACTTGAATGCAGGCTCGTCTTGCATCTCCCAAGACGAAAGGATGTCTGAATCCCCTGTGGAGACCACAGAGAAAGACGTAGTTCCCCACCTCATTGCGACCGGAGGCCTCACATTCTTTGAAAACTCCAGAGGTACGCGGAGATAAGTGCCTCCAAAGGAGACGATGCCTGACTCCTCGTGAAACTTGATAGGAGTCCCAGGATTCCTGTGGCACGTGGAAAGGGACCCTTGGTCTCCCGCCTCAGCTGGAGAGGCGTCCCAATTGCCCTGCCAAGCCTCGAGGAGAATCCCGAGTTGTCCCTCGCAACTAGGCAGGAGTCCTGACGTCGCTGAACAAACACGTGGGTCGAAGGGCCATCCCCGTCGTAACTCGAGAATATACCCCAGGTTCCCGCCGCAACTCGAGAAAAACCATGAGACTTCCCCCTCGCCGCGAGATGAGGCCCGATTCCCCTGCACTGCGTGCAGAGCAATTCCGTGTTGCACATCACACATGAAAGGAGCCTTGATTTCCTTGGTGGCACTCCAGAGAAACCCCAAGAACACTGTTTCAAGGCTAGAGGGATCCTGAGGTCACTGTAGCAACACGAAAGAGCTCCGTGGACCAAAAATCAACTCGAGATGAGAGGTTAGTCCCTGGTTTCGACTCCAGAGGAATACCACCTTACCACAAGCACCTCAAGAGGAGGCTTCTCTCAGCTCTAGGTATGTGAGAGGGACCCTGAGTTTGCGGCCTCAAGTGGAATGGACACTGCGATTCCCTGACGCGATATAAGGCCGGATATCCCTGCAGTGACTTGAATGCAGGCTCGTCTTGCATCTCCCAAGATGAAAGAATGTCTGAATCCCCTGTGGAGACCACAGAGAAAGACCTAGTTTCCTACCTCATGGCGACCGGAGGCCTCACATCCTTTGAAAACTCCAGAGGTACGCAGAAATCAGTGCCTCCAAAGGAGACGATGCCTGACTCCTCGTGAAACTTGATAGGAGTCCCAGGATTCCTGTGGCAAGTGGAAAGGGACCCTTGGTCCACTGCCTCAGCTGGAGAGGCGACCCAATTGCCCTGCTAAGCCTCGAGGAGAATCCCGAGTTGTCCCTCGCAACTAGGCAGGAGTCCTGCCATCGCTGAACAAACACGTGGGTGGAAGGGCCATCCCCGTCGTAACTCGAGAATATACCCCAGGTTCCCGCCGCAACTCGAGAAAAACTATGAGACTTCCCCCTCGCCGCGAGATGAGGCCCGATTCCCTTGCACTGCGTGCAGAGCAATTCCGTGTTGCACATCACACATGAAAGGAGCCTTGATTTCCTTGATGGCCCTCCAGCGAAACCCCAAGAACACTGTTTCAAGGCTAGAGGGATCCTGAGGTCACTGTAGCAACACGAAAGAGCTCCGTGGACCAAAAATCAACTCGAGATGAGAGGTTAGTCCCTAACGTCGACTCCAGAGGAATACCACCTTACCACAAGCACCTCAAGAGGAGGCTTCTCTCAGCTCTAGGTATGTGAGGGGGACCCTGAATTTGCGGCCTCAAGTGGAAGGGACCCTGCGATGCCCTGGCTCGAAATAAGGCCGGATATCCCTGCAGTGACTTGAATGCAGGCTCGTCTTGCATCTCCCAAGACGAAAGGATGTCTGAATCCCCTGTGGAGACCACAGAGAAAGACCTAGTTCCCCATCTCATGGCGACCGGAGGCCTCACATCATTTGAAAACTCCAGAGGGACACGGAGATCAGTGCCTCCAAAGGAGACGATGCCTGACTCCTCGTGAAACTTGATAGGAGTCCCAGGATTCCTGTGACACATGGAAAGGGACCCTTGGTCTCCCGCCTCAGCTGGAGAGGCGTCCCAATTGCCCTGCCAAGCCTCGAGGAGAATCCCGAGTTGTCCCTCGCAACTAGGCAGGAGTCCTGACGTCGCTGAACAAACACGTGGATGGAAGGGCCATCCCCGTCGTAACTCGAGAATATACCTCAGGTTTCCGCCGCAACTCGAGAAAAACCATGAGACTTCCCCCTCGCCGCGAGATGAGGCCCGATTCCCCTGCACTGCGTGCAGAGAAATTCCGTGTTGCACAACACACATGAAAGGAGCCTTGATTTCCTTGATGGCACTCCAGAGAAACCCCAAGAACACTGTTTCAAGGCTAGAGGGATCCTGGGGTCACTGTAGCAACACGAAAGAGCTCCGTGGACCAAAAATCAACTCGAGATGAGAGGTTAGTCCCTGGCTTCGACTCCAGAGGAATACCACCTTACCACAAGCACCTCAAGAGGAGGCTTCTCTCAGCTCTAGCTATGTGAGAGGGACCCTGAGTTTGCGGCCTCAAGTGGAATGGACACCGCGATGCCCTGACTCGAAATAAGGCCGGATATCCCTGCAGTGACTTGAATGCAGGCTCGTCTTGCATCTCCCAAGACGAAAGGATGTCTGAATCCCCTGTGGAGACCACAGAGAAAGACGTAGTTCTCCACCTCATCGCGACCGGAAGCCTTACATTCTTTGAAAACTCCAGAGGTACGCGGAGATCAGTGCCTCCAAAGGAGACGATGCCTGACTACTCGTGAAACTTGATAGGAGTCCCAGGATTCCTGTGGCACGTGGAAAGGGACCCTTGGTCTCCCGCCTCAGCTGGAGAGGCGTCCCAATTGCCCTGCCAAGCCTCGAGGAGAATCCCGAGTTGTCCCTCGCAACTAGGCAGGAGTCCTGACGTCGCTGAACAAACACGTGGGTCGAAGGGCCATCCCCGTCGTAACTCGAGAATATACCCCAGGTTCCCGCCGCAACTCGAGAAAAACCATGAGACTTCCCCCTCGCCGCGAGATGAGGCCCGATTCCCCTGCACTGCGTGCAGAGCAATTCCGTGTTGCACATCACACATGAAAGGAGCCTTGATTTCCTTGGTGGCACTCCAGAGAAACCCCAAGAACACTGTTTCAAGGCTAGAGGGATCCTGAGGTCACTGTAGCAACACGAAAGAGCTCCGTGGACCAAAAATCAACTCGAGATGAGAGGTTAGTCCCTGGTTTCGACTCCAGAGGAATACCACCTTACCACAAGCACCTCAAGAGGAGGCTTCTCTCAGCTCTAGGTATGTGAGAGGGACCCTGAGTTTGCGGCCTCAAGTGGAATGGACACTGCGATTCCCTGACGCGATATAAGGCCGGATATCCCTGCAGTGACTTGAATGCAGGCTCGTCTTGCATCTCCCAAGATGAAAGAATGTCTGAATCCCCTGTGGAGACCACAGAGAAAGACCTAGTTTCCTACCTCATGGCGACCGGAGGCCTCACATCCTTTGAAAACTCCAGAGGTACGCAGAAATCAGTGCCTCCAAAGGAGACGATGCCTGACTCCTCGTGAAACTTGATAGGAGTCCCAGGATTCCTGTGGCAAGTGGAAAGGGACCCTTGGTCCACTGCCTCAGCTGGAGAGGCGACCCAATTGCCCTGCTAAGCCTCGAGGAGAATCCCGAGTTGTCCCTCACAACTAGGCAGGAGTCCTGCCATCGCTGAACAAACACGTGGGTGGAAGGGCCATCCCCGTCGTAACTCGAGAATATACCCCAGGTTCCCGCCGCAACTCGAGAAAAACTATGAGACTTCCCCCTCGCCGCGAGATGAGGCCCGATTCCCTTGCACTGCGTGCAGAGCAATTCCGTGTTGCACATCACACATGAAAGGAGCCTTGATTTCCTTGATGGCCCTCCAGCGAAACCCCAAGAACACTGTTTCAAGGCTAGAGGGATCCTGAGGTCACTGTAGCAACACGAAAGAGCTCCGTGGACCAAAAATCAACTCGAGATGAGAGGTTAGTCCCTAACGTCGACTCCAGAGGAATACCACCTTACCACAAGCACCTCAAGAGGAGGCTTCTCTCAGCTCTAGGTATGTGAGGGGGACCCTGAATTTGCGGCCTCAAGTGGAAGGGACCCTGCGATGCCCTGGCTCGAAATAAGGCCGGATATCCCTGCAGTGACTTGAATGCAGGCTCGTCTTGCATCTCCCAAGACGAAAGGATGTCTGAATCCCCTGTGGAGACCACAGAGAAAGACCTAGTTCCCCATCTCATGGCGACCGGAGGCCTCACATCATTTGAAAACTCCAGAGGGACACGGAGATCAGTGCCTCCAAAGGAGACGATGCCTGACTCCTCGTGAAACTTGATAGGAGTCCCAGGATTCCTGTGACACATGGAAAGGGACCCTTGGTCTCCCGCCTCAGCTGGAGAGGCGTCCCAATTGCCCTGCCAAGCCTCGAGGAGAATCCCGAGTTGTCCCTCGCAACTAGGCAGGAGTCCTGACGTCGCTGAACAAACACGTGGATGGAAGGGCCATCCCCGTCGTAACTCGAGAATATACCTCAGGTTTCCGCCGCAACTCGAGAAAAACCATGAGACTTCCCCCTCGCCGCGAGATGAGGCCCGATTCCCCTGCACTGCGTGCAGAGCAATTCCGTGTTGCACATCACACATGAAAGGAGCCTTGATTTCCTTGATGGCACTCCAGAGAAACCCCAAGAACACTGTTTCAAGGCTAGAGGGATCCTGGGGTCACTGTAGCAACACGAAAGAGCTCCGTGGACCAAAAATCAACTCGAGATGAGAGGTTAGTCCCTGGCTTCGACTCCAGAGGAATACCACCTTACCACAAGCACCTAAAGAGGAGGCTTCTCTCAGCTCTAGGTATGTGAGAGGGACCTTGAGTTTGCGGCCTCAAGTGGAATGGACACCGCGATGCCCTGACTCGAAATAAGGCCGGATATCCCTGCAGTGACTTGAATGCAGGCTCGTCTTGCATCTCCCAAGACGAAAGGATGTCTGAATCCCCTGTGGAGACCACAGAGAAAGACGTAGTTCCCCACCTCATTGCGACCGGAGGCCTCACATTCTTTGAAAACTCCAGAGGTACGCGGAGATCAGTGCCTCCAAAGGAGACGATGCCTGACTACTCGTGAAACTTGATAGGAGTCCCAGGATTCCTGTGGCACGTGGAAAGGGACCCTTGGTCTCCCGCCTCAGCTGGAGAGGCGTCCCAATTGCCCTGCCAAGCCTCGAGGAGAATCCCGAGTTGTCCCTCGCAACTAGGCAGGAGTCCTGACGTCACTGAACAAACACGTGGGTGGAAGGGCCATCCCCGTCGTAACTCGAGAATATACCCCA
This sequence comes from Cervus elaphus, assembly GCF_910594005.1. Lineage (NCBI taxonomy): Eukaryota > Metazoa > Chordata > Mammalia > Artiodactyla > Cervidae > Cervus > Cervus elaphus. The sequence continues at coordinate 10,671,830 of NC_057838.1, read as the reverse complement.
TGTTCCCGCCGCAACTCGAGAAAAACCATGAGACTTCCCCCTCGCCGCGAGATGAGGCCAGATTCTCTTGCACTGCGTGCAGAGCAATTCCGTGTTGCACATCACACATGAAAGGAGCCTTGATTTCCTTGATGGCATTCCAGAGAAACCCCAAGAACACTGTTTCAAGGTTAGAGGTATCCTGAGGTCACTGTAGCAACACGAAAGAGCTCCGTGGACCAAAAATCAACTCGAGATGAGAGGTTCGTCCCTGGCTTCGACTCCAGAGGAATACCACCTTACCACAAGCACCTCAAGAGGAGGCTTCTCTCAGCTCTAGGTATGTGAGAGGGACCCTGATTTTGCGGCCTCAAGTGGAATGGACACTGCGATGCCCTGACGCGAAATAAGGCCGGATATCCCTGCAGTGACTTGAATGCAGGCTCGTCTTGCATCTCCCAAGATGAAAGAATGTCTGAATCCCCTGTGGAGACCACAGAGAAAGACCTAGTTCCCCACCTCATCGCGACCGGAGGCCTCACATCCTTTGAAAACTCCAGAGGTACGCGGAGATTAGTGCCTTCAAAGGAGACGATGCCTGACTCCTCGTGAAACTTGATAGGAGTCCCAGGATTCCTGTGGCACGTGGAAAGGGACCCTTGGTCTCCCGCCTCAGCTGGAGAGGCGTCCCAATTGCCCTGCCAAGCCTCGAGGAGAATCCCGAGTTGTCCCTCACAACTAGGCAGGAGTCCTGCCATCGCTGAACAAACACGTGTGTAGAAGGGCCATCCCCGTTGTAACTCGAGAATATACCCCAGGTTCCCGCCGCAACTCGAGATAAACCATGAGACTTCACCCTCGTCGTGAGATGAGGCCTGATTCCCCTGCACTGCGTGCAGAGCAATTCCGTGTTGCACATCACACATGAAAGGAGCCTTGATTTCCTTGATGGCACTCCAGAGAAACCCCAAGAACACTGTTTCAAGGCTAGAGGGATCCTGAGGTCACTGTAGCCACACGAAAGAGCTCCGTGGACCAAAAATCAACTCGAGATGAGAGGTTAGTCCCTGGCTTCGCCTCCAGAGGAATACCACCTTACCACAAGCACCTCAAGAGGAGGCTTCTCTCAGCTCTAGGTATGTGAGAGGGACCCTGATTTTGCGGCCTCAAGTGGAATGGACACCGCGATGCCCTGACTCGAAATAAGGCCGGATATCCCTGCAGTGACTTGAATGCAGGCTCGTCTTGCATAACCCAAGACGAGAGGATGTCTGAATCCCCTGTGGAGACCACAGAGAAAGACCTAGTTCCCCACCTCATCGTGACCGGAAGCCTCACATCCTTTGAAAACTCCAGAGGTACGCGGAGACAGAGCCTCCAAAGGAGACGATGCCTGACTCCTCGTGATACTTTATAGGAATCCCAGGATTCCTGTGGCACGTGGAAAGGGACCCTTGGTCTCCCGCCTCAGCTGGAGAGGCGTCCCAATTGCCCTGCATAGCCTCGAGGAGAATCACGAGTTGTCCCTCGCAACTAGGCAGGAGTCCTGACGTCGCTGAACAAACACGTGAGTGGAAGGGCCATCCCCGTCGTAATTCGAGAATATACCCAAGGTTCCCGCCGCAACTCGAGAAAAACCATGAGACTTCCCCCTCGCCGCGAGATGAGGCACGATTCCCCTGCACTGCGTGCAGAGCAATTCCGTGTTGCACATCACACATGAAAGGAGCCTTGATTTCCTTGATGGCATTCCAGAGAAACCCCAAGAACACTGTTTCAAAGCTAGAGGGATCCTGAGGTCACTGTAGTAACACGAAAGAGCTCCGTGGACCAAAAATTAACTCGAGATGAGAGGTTAGTCCCTGGCTTCGACTCCAGAGGAATACCACCTTACCACAAGCACCTCAAGAGGAGGCTTCTCTCAGCACTAGTATGTGAGAGGGACCCTGAGTTTGCGGCCTCAAGTGGAATGGACACTGCGATGCCCTGACTCGAAATAAGGCCGGATATCCCTGCAGTGACTTCAATGCAGGCTCGTCTTGCATCTTCCAAGATGAAACGATGTCTGAATCCCCTGTGGAGACCACAGAGAAAGACCTAGTTCCCCAACTCATCGGGACCGGAGGCCTCACATCCTTTGAAAACTCCAGAGGTACGCAGAGATCAGTGCCTCCAAAGGAGACGATGCCTGACTCCTCGTGATACTTTTAGGAGTCCCAGGATTCCGGTGGCACGTGGAAAGGGACCCTTGGTCTCCCGCCTCAGCTGGAGAGGCGTCCCAATTGCCCTGCCAAGCCTCGAGGAGAATCGCGAGTTGTCCCTCGCAACTAGGCAGGAGTCCTGCCGTCGCTGAACAAACACGTGGGTGGAAGGGACATGCCCGTCGTTACTCGAGAATATACCCCAGGTTCCCGCCGCAACTCGAGAAAAACCATGAGACTTCCCCCTCGCCGCGAGATGAGGCCCGATTCCCCTGCACTTCGTGCAGAGCAATTCCGTGTTGCACATCACACATGAAAGGAGCCTTGATTTCCTTGGTGGCACTCCAGAGAAACCCCAAGAACACTGTTTCAAGGCTAGAGGGATCCTGAGGTCACTGTAGCAACATGAAAGAGCTCCTTGGACCAAAAATCAACTCGAGATGAGAGGTTAGTCCCTCGCTTCGACTCCAGAGGAATACCACCTTACCACAAGCACCTCAAGAGGAGGCTTCTCTCAGCTCTAGGTATGTGAGAGGGACCCTGAGTTTGCGGCCTCAAGTGGAATGGACACCGCGATGCCCTGGCTCTAAAAAAGGCCGGATATCCCTGCAGTGACTTGAATGCAGCCTCGTCTTGCATCTTCCAAGATGAAAGGATGTCTGAATCCCCTGTGGAGACTACAGAGAAAGACCTAGTTCCCCACCTCATCGCGACCGGAGGCCTCACATCCTTTGAAAACTCCAGAGGTACGCGGAGATCAGTGCCTCCAAAGGAGACGATGCCTGACTCCTCGTGAAACTTGATAGGAGTCCCAGGATTCCTGTGGCACGTGGAAAGGGACCCTTGGTCTCCCGCCTCAGCTGGAGAGGCGTCCCAATTGCCCTGCCAAGCCTCGAGGAGAATCCCGAGTTGTCCGTCGCAACTAGGCAGGAGTCCTGCCGTCGCTGAACAAACACGTGTTTGGAAGGGCCATCCCCGTCGTAACTCGAGAATATACCCCAGGTTCCCGCGGCAACTCCAGAAAAACCATGAGACTTCCCACTCGCCGTGAGATGAGGCCCGATTCCCCTGCACTGCATGCAGAGCAATTCCGTGTTGCACATCACACATGAAAGGAGCCTTGATTTCCTTGGTGCCACTCCAGAGAAAACCCAAGAACACTGCTTCAAGGCTAGAGGGATCCTGAGGTCACTGTAGCAACACGAAAGAGCTCCGTGGACCAAAAATCAACTCGAGATGAGAGGTTAGTCCCTGGCTTCGACTCCAGAGGAATACCACCTTACTACAAGCACCTCAAGAGGAGGCTTCTCTCAGCTCTAGGTATGTGAGAGGGACCCTGATTTTGCGGCTTCAAGTGGATAGGACACCGCGATGTCTGACTCGAAATAAGGCCGGATATCCCTGCAGTGACTGGAATGCAGGCTCGTCTTGCAACTCCCAAGATGAAAGGATGTCTGAATCACCTGTGTAGACCACAGAGAAAGACCTAGTTCCCCACCTCATCGCGACCGGAGGCCTCACATCCTTTGAAAACTCCAGAGGTACGCGGAGATCAGTGCCTCCAAAGGAAACGATGGCTGACTCCTCGTGAAACTTTATAGGAGCCCCAGGATTCCTGTGGCACGTGGAAAGGGACCCTTAGTCTCCCGCCTCAGCTGGAGAGGCGTCCCAATTGCCCTGCCAAGCCTCGAGGAGAATCGCGAGTTGTCCCTCGCAACTAGGCAGGAGTCCTGACGTCGCTGAACAAACACGTGGGTGGAAGGGCCATCCCCGTCGTAACTCGAGAATATACCCCAGGTTCCCGCCGCAACTCGAGAAAAACCATGAGACTTCCCCCTCGCCGCGAGATGAGGCCCGATTCCCCTGCACTGCGTGCAGAGCAATTCCGTGTTGCACATCACATATGAAAGGAGCCTTGATTTCCTTGATGGCACTCCAGAGAAACCCCAAGAACACTGTTTCAAGGTTAGAGGTATCCTGAGGTCACTGTAGCAACAGGAAAGAGCTCCGTGGACCAAAAATCAACTCGAGATGAGAGGTTCGTCCCTGGCTTCGACTCCAGAGGAATACCACCTTACCACAAGCACCTCAAGAGGAGGCTTCTCTCAGCTCTAGGTATGTGAGAGGGACCCTGATTTTGCGGCCTCAAGTGGAATGGACCCTGCGATGCCCTGACGCGAAATAAGGCCGGATATCCCTGCAGTGACTTGAATGCAGGCTCGTCTTGCATCTCCCAAGATGAAAGGATGTCTGAATCCCCTGTGGAGTCCACAGAGAAAGACCTAGTTCCCCACCTCATGGCGACCGGAGGCCTCACATCCTTTGAAAACTTCAGAGGTACGCGGAGATTAGTGCCTTCAAAGGAGACGATGTCTGACTCCTCGTGAAACTATATAGGAGTCCCAGGATTCCTGTGGCACGTGGAAAGGGACCCTTGGTCTCCCGCCTCAGCTGGAGAGGCGTCCCAATTGCCCTGCCAAGCCTCGAGGAGAATCCCGAGTTGTCCCTCGCAACTAGGCAGGAGTCCTGCCATCGCTGAACAAACACGTGTGTAGAAGGGCCATCCCCGTTGTAACTCGAGAATATACCCCAGGTTCCCGCCGCAACTCGAGATAAACCATGAGACTTCACCCTCGTCGTGAGATGAGGCCTGATTCCCCTGCACTGCGTGCAGAGCAATTCCGTGTTGCACATCACACATGAAAGGAGCCTTGATTTCCTTGGTGGCACTCCAGAGAAACCCCAAGAACACTGTTTCAAGGCTAGAGGGATCCTGAGGTCACTGTAGCCACACGAAAGAGCTCCGTGGACCAAAAATCAACTCGAGATGAGAGGTTAGTCCCTGGCTTCGCCTCCAGAGGAATACCACCTTACCACAAGCACCTCAAGAGGAGGCTTCTCTCAGCTTTAGGTATGTGAGAGGGACCCTGATTTTGCGGCCTCAAGTGGAATGGACACCGCGATGCCCTGACTCGAAATAAGGCCGGATATCCCTGCAGTGACTTGAATGCAGGCACGTCTTGCATAACCCAAGACGAGAGGATGTCTGAATCCCCTGTGGAGACCACAGAGAAAGACCTAGTTCCCCACCTCATCGCGACCGGAGGCCTCACATCCTTTGAAAACTCCAGAGGTACGCGGAGACAGAGCCTCCAAAGGAGACGATGCCTGACTCCTCGTGATACTTTATAGGAATCCCAGGATTCCTGTGGCACGTGGAAAGGGACCCTTGGTCTCCCGCCTCAGCTGGAGAGGCGTCCCAATTGCCCTGCAAAGCCTCGAGGAGAATCACGAGTTGTCCCTCGCAACTAGGCAAGAGTCCTGACGTCGCTGAACAAACACGTGTGTGGAAGGGCCATCCCCGTCGTAATTCGAGAATATACCCCAGGTTCCCGCCGCAACTCGAGAAAAACCATGAGACTTCCCCCTCGCCGCGAAATGAGGCCCGATTCCCCTGCACTGCGTGCAGAGCAATTCCGTGTTGCACATCACACATGAAAGGAGCCTTGGTTTCCTTGATGGCACTCCAGAGAAACCCCAAGAACACTGTTTCAAAGCTAGAGGGATCCTGAGGTCACTGTAGTAACACGAAAGAGCTCCTTGGACCAAAAATCAACTCGAGATGAGAGGTTAGTCCCTCGCTTCGACTCCAGAGGAATACCACCTTACCACAAGCACCTCAAGAGGAGGCTTCTCTCAGCACTAGGTATGTGAGAGGGACCCTGAGTTTGCGGCCTCAAGTGGAATGGACACTACGATGCCCTGACGCGAAATAAGGCCGGATATCCCTGCAGTGACTTGAATGCAGGCTCGTCTTGCATCTTCCAAGATGAAAGGATGTCTGAATCCCCTGTGGAGACCACAGAGAAAGACCTAGTTCCCCACCTCATCGGGACCGGAGGCCTCACATCCTTTGAAAACTCCAGAGGTACGCGGAGATCAGTGCCTCCAAAGGAGACGATGCCTGACTCCTCGTGATACTTTATAGGAGTCCCAGGATTCCTGTGGCACGTGGAAAGGGACCCTTGGTCTCCTGCCTCAGCTGGAGAGGAGTCCCAATTGTCCTGCCAAGCCTCGAGGAGAATCGCGAGTTGTCCCTCGCAACTAGGCAGGACTCCTGCCGTCGCTGAACAAACACGTGGGTGGAAGGGCCATCCCCGTCGTAACTCGAGAATATACCCCAGGTTCCCGCCGCAACTCGAGAAAAACCATGAGACTTCCCCCTCGCCGCGAAATGAGGCCCGATTCCCCTGCACTGCGTGCAGAGCAATTCCGTGTTGCACATCACACATGAAAGGAGCCTTGATTTCCTTGGTGGCACTCCAGAGAAACCCCAAGAACACTGTTTCAAGGCTAGAGGGATCCTGAGGTCACTGTAGCAACACGAAAGAGCTCCTTGGACCAAAAATCAACTCGAGATGAGAGGTTAGTCCCTGGCTTCGACTCCAGAGGAATACCACCTTACCACAAGCACCTCAAGAGGAGGCTTCTCTCAGCTCTAGGTATGTGAGAGGGACCCTGAGTTTGCAGCCTCAAGCGGAATGGACACTGCGATGCCCTGACGCGAAATAAGGCCGGATATCCCTGCAGTGACTTGAATGCAGGCTCGTCTTGCTTTTCCCAAGATGAAAGAATGTCTGAATCCCCTGTGGAGACCACAGAGAAAGACCTAGTTTCCTACCTCATGGCAACCGGAGGCCTCACATCCTTTGAAAACTCCAGAGGTACGCAGAAATCAGTGCCTCCAAAGGAGACGATGCCTGACTCCTCGTGAAACTTGATAGGAGTCCCAGGATTCCTGTGGCACGTGGAAAGGGACCCTTGGTCTCCCGCCTCAGCTGGAGAGGCGTCCCAATTGCCCTGCCAAGCCTCGAGGAGAATCCCGAGTTGTCCCTCGCAACTAGGCAGGAGGCCTGACGTCGCTGAACAAACACGTGGGTGGAAGGGCAATCCCCGTCGTAACTCGAGAATATACCCCAGGTTCCCGCCGCAACTCGAGAAAAACCATGAGACTTCCCCCTCGCCGCGAGATGAGGCCAGATTCTCTTGCACTGCGTGCAGAGCAATTCCGTGTTGCACATCACACATGAAAGGAGCCTTGATTTCCTTGATGGCACTCCAGAGAAACCCCAAGAACACTGTTTCAAGGCTAGAGGGATCCTGAGGTCACTGTAGCAACACGAAAGAGCTCCGTGGACCAAAAATCAACTCGAGATGAGAGGTTAGTCCCTAACTTCGACTCCAGAGGAATACCACCTTACCACAAGCACCTCAAAAGGAGGCTTCTCTCAGCTCTAGGTATGTGAGAGGGACCCTGAGTTTGCGGCCTCAAGTGGAATGGACACCGCGATGCCCTGGCTCTAAATAAGGCCGGATATCCCTGCAGTGACTTGAATGCAGGCTCGTCTTGCATCTTCCAAGATGAAAGGATGTCTGAATCCCCTGTGGAGACTACAGAGAAAGACCTAGTTCCCCACCTCATCGCGACCGGAGGCCTCACATCCTTTGAAAACTCCAGAGGTACGCGGAGATCAGTGCCTCCAAAGGAGACGATGCCTGACTCCTCGTGAAACTTGATAGGAGTCCCAGGATTCCTGTGGCACGTGGAAAGGGACCCTTGGTCTCCCGCCTCAGCTGGAGAGGCGTCCCAATTGCCCTGCCAAGCCTCGAGGAGAATCCCGAGTTGTCCCTCGCAACTAGGCAGGAGTCCTGCCGTCGCTGAACAAACACGTGTTTGGAAGGGCCATCCCCGTCGTAACTCGAGAATATACCCCAGGTTCCCGCGGCAACTCCAGAAAAACCATGAGACTTCCCACTCGCCGTGAGATGAGGCCCGATTCCCCTGCACTGCATGCAGAGCAATTCCGAGTTGCACATCACACATGAAAGGAGCCTTGATTTCCTTGGTGCCACTCCAGAGAAACCCCAAGAACACTGCTTCAAGGCTAGAGGGATCCTGAGGTCACTGTAGCAACACGAAAGAGCTCCGTGGACCAAAAATCAACTCGAGATGAGAGGTTAGTCCCTGGCTTCGACTCCAGAGGAATACCACCTTACTACAAGCACCTCAAGAGGAGGCTTCTCTCAGCTCTAGGTATGTGAGAGGGACCCTGATTTTGCGGCTTCAAGTGGATAGGACACCGCGATGTCTGACTCGAAATAAGGCCGGATATCCCTGCAGTGACTTTAATGCAGGCTCGTCTTGCAACTCCCAAGACGAAAGGATGTCTGAATCACCTGTGTAGACCACAGAGAAAGACCTAGTTCCCCACCTCATCGCGACCGGAGGCCTCACATCCTTTGAAAACTCCAGAGGTACGCGGAGATCAGTGCCTCCAAAGGAAACGATGGCTGACTCCTCGTGAAACTTTATAGGAGCCCCAGGATTCCTGTGGCACGTGGAAAGGGACCCTTGGTCTCCCGCCTCAGCTGGAGAGGCGTCCCAATTGCCCTGCCAAGCCTCGAGGAGAATCGCGAGTTGTCCCTCGCAACTAGGCAGGAGTCCTGACGTCGCTGAACAAACACGTGGGTGGAAGGGCCATCCCCGTCGTAACTCGAGAATATACCCCAGGTTCCCGCCGCAACTCGAGAAAAACCATGAGACTTCCCCCTCGCCGCGAGATGAGGCCCGATTCCCCTGCACTGCGTGCAGAGCAATTCCGTGTTGCACATCACATATGAAAGGAGCCTTGATTTCCTTGATGGCACTCCAGAGAAACCCCAAGAACACTGTTTCAAGGTTAGAGGTATCCTGAGGTCACTGTAGCAACAGGAAAGAGCTCCGTGGACCAAAAATCAACTCGAGATGAGAGGTTCGTCCCTGGCTTCGACTCCAGAGGAATACCACCTTACCACAAGCACCTCAAGAGGAGGCTTCTCTCAGCTCTAGGTATGTGAGAGGGACCCTGATTTTGCGGCCTCAAGTGGAATGGACCCTGCGATGCCCTGACGCGAAATAAGGCCGGATATCCCTGCAGTGACTTGAATGCAGGCTCGTCTTGCATCTCCCAAGATGAAAGGATGTCTGAATCCCCTGTGGAGACCACAGAGAAAGACCTAGTTCCCCACCTCATGGCGACCGGAGGCCTCACATCCTTTGAAAACTCCAGAGGTACGCGGAGATTAGTGCCTTCAAAGGAGACGATGCCTGACTCCTCGTGAAACTATATAGGAGTCCCAGGATTCCTGTGGCACGTGGAAAGGGACCCTTGGTCTCCCGCCTCAGCTGGAGAGGCGTCCCAATTGCCCTGCCAAGCCTCGAGGAGAATCCCGAGTTGTCCCTCGCAACTAGGCAGGAGTCCTGCCATCGCTGAACAAACACGTGTGTAGAAGGGCCATCCCCGTTGTAACTCGAGAATATACCCCAGGTTCCCGCCGCAACTCGAGATAAACCATGAGACTTCACCCTCGTCGTGAGATGAGGCCTGATTCCCCTGCACTGCGTGCACAGCAATTCCGTGTTGCACATCACACATGAAAGGAGCCTTGATTTCCTTGGTGGCACTCCAGAGAAACCCCAAGAACACTGTTTCAAGGCTAGAGGGATCCTGAGGTCACTGTAGCCACACGAAAGAGCTCCGTGGACCAAAAATCAACTCGAGATGAGAGGTTAGTCCCTGGCTTCGCCTCCAGAGGAATACCACCTTACCACAAGCACCTCAAGAGGAGGCTTCTCTCAGCTCTAGGTATGTGAGAGGGACCCTGATTTTGCGGCCTCAAGTGGAATGGACACCGCGATGCCCTGACTCGAAATAAGGCCGGATATCCCTGCAGTGACTTGAATGCAGGCACGTCTTGCATAACCCAAGACGAGAGGATGTCTGAATCCCCTGTGGAGACCACAGAGAAAGACCTAGTTCCCCACCTCATCGCGACCGGAGGCCTCACATCCTTTGAAAACTCCAGAGGTACGCGGAGACAGAGCCTCCAAAGGAGACGATGCCTGACTCCTCGTGATACTTTATAGGAATCCCAGGATTCCTGTGGCACGTGGAAAGGGACCCTTGGTCTACCGCCTCAGCTGGAGAGGCGTCCCAATTGCCCTGCAAAGCCTCGAGGAGAATCGCGAGTTGTCCCTCGCAACTAGGCAGGAGTCCTGCCGTCGCTGAACAAACACGTGGGTGGAAGGGCCATCCCCGTCGTAACTCGAGAATATACCCCAGGTTCCCGCCGCAACTCGAGAAAAACCATGAGACTTCCCCCTCGCCGCGAAATGAGGCCCGATTCCCCTGCACTGCGTGCAGAGCAATTCCGTGTTGCACATCACACATGAAAGGAGCCTTGATTTCCTTGGTGGCACTCCAGAGAAACCCCAAGAACACTGTTTCAAGGCTAGAGGGATCCTGAGGTCACTGTAGCAACACGAAAGAGCTCCTTGGACCAAAAATCAACTCGAGATGAGAGGTTAGTCCCTGGCTACGACTCCAGAGGAATACCACCTTACCACAAGCACCTCAAGAGGAGGCTTCTCTCAGCTCTAGGTATGTGAGAGGGACCCTGAGTTTGCAGCCTCAAGCGGAATGGACACTGCGATGCCCTGACTCGAAATAAGGCCGGATATCCCTGCAGTGACTTGAATGCAGGCTCGTCTTGCATTTCCCAAGATGAAAGGATGTCTGAATCCCCTGTGGAGACCACAGAGAAAGACCTAGTTTCCTACCTCATGGCGACCGGAGGCCTCACATCCTTTGAAAACTCCAGAGGTATGCAGAAATCAGTGCCTCCAAAGGAGACGATGCCTGACTCCTCGTGAAACTTGATAGGAGTCCCAGGATTCCTGTGGCACGTGGAAAGGGACCCTTGGTCTCCCGCCTCAGCTGGAGAGGCGTCCCAATTGCCCTGCCAAGCCTCGAGGAGAATCCCGAGTTATCCCTCGCAACTAGGCAGGAGTCCTGACGTCGCTGAACAAACACGTGGGTGGAAGGGCCATCCCCGTCGTAACTCGAGAATATACCCCATGTTCCCGCCGCAACTCGAGAAAAACCATGAGACTTCCCCCTCGCCGCGAGATGAGGCCAGATTCTCTTGCACTGCGTGCAGAGCAATTCCGTGTTGCACATCACACATGAAAGGAACCTTGATTTCCTTGATGGCACTCCAGAGAAACCCCAAGAACACTGTTTCAAGGCTAGAGGGATCCTGAGGTCACTGTAGCAACAAGAAAGAGCTCCGTGGACCAAAAATCAACTCGAGATGAGAGGTTAGTCCCTAACTTCGACTCCAGAGGAATACCACCTTACCACAAGCACCTCAAAAGGAGGCTTCTCTCAGCTCTAGGTATGTGAGAGGGACCCTGAGTTTGCGGCCTCAAGTGGAATGGACACCGCGATGCCCTGGCTCTAAATAAGGCCGGATATCCCTGCAGTGACTTGAATGCAGGCTCGTCTTGCATCTCCCAAGAAGAAAGGATGTCTGAATCCCCTGTGGAGACCACAGTGAAAGACGTAGTTCCCCACCTCATCGCGACCGGAGGCCTCACATCCTTTGAAAACTCCAGAGGTAAGCGGAGATCAGTGCCTCCAAAGGAGACGATGCCTGACTCCTCGTGAAACATGATAGGAGTCCCAGGATTCCTGTGGCACGTGGAAAGGGACCCTTGGTCTCCCGCCTCAACTGGAGAGGCGTCCCAATTGCCCTGCCAAGCCTCGAGGAGAATCGCGAGTTGTCCCTCGCAACTAGGCAGGAGTCCTGACGTCGCTGAACAAACACGTGGGTGGAAGGGCCATCACCGTCGTAACTCGAGAATATACCCCAGGTTGCCGCCGCAACTCGAGAAAAACCATGAGACTTCCCCCTCGCCGCGAATTGAGGCCCGATTCCCCTGCACTGCGTGCAGAGCAATTCCGTGTTGCACATCACATATGAAAGGAGCCTTGATTTCCTTGATGGTACTCCAGAGAAACCCCAAGAACACTGTTTCAAGGTTAGAGGTATCCTGAGGTCACTGTAGCAACAGGAAAGAGCTCCGTGGACCAAAAATCAACTCGAGATGAGAGGTTCGTCCCTGGCTTCGACTCCAGAGGAATACCACCTTACCACAAGCACCTCAAGAGGAGGCTTCTCTCAGCTCTAGGTATGTGAGAGGGACCCTGATTTTGCGGCCTCAAGTGGAATGGACACTGCGATGCCCTGACGCGAAATAAGGCCGGATATCCCTGCAGTGACTTGAATGCAGGCTCGTCTTGCATCTCCCTAGATGAAAGAATGTCTGAATCCCCTGTGGAGACCACAGAAAAAGACCTAGTTCCCCACCTCATCGCGACCGGAGGCCTCACATCCTTTGAAAACTCCAGAGGTACGCGGAGATTAGTGCCTTCAAAGGAGACGATGCCTGACTCCTCGTGAAACTTGATAGGAGTCCCAGGATTCCTGTGGCACGTGGAAAGGGACCCTTGGTCTCCCGCCTCAGCTGGAGAGGCGTCCCAATTGCCCTGCCAAGCCTCGAGGAGAATCCCGAGTTGTCCCTCGCAACTAGGCAGGAGTCCTGCCATCGCTGAACAAACACGTGTGTAGAAGGGCCATCCCCGTTGTAACTCGAGAATATACCCCAGGTTCCCGCCGCAACTCGAGATAAACCATGAGACTTCACCCTCGTCGTGAGATGAGGCCTGATTCCCCTGCACTGCGTGCAGAGCAATTCCGTGTTGCACATCACACATGAAAGGAGCCTTGATTTCCTTGATGGCACTCCAGAGAAACCCCAAGAACACTGTTTCAAGGCTAGAGGGATCCTGAGGTCACTGTAGCCACACGAAAGAGCTCCGTGGACCAAAAATCAACTCGAGATGAGAGGTTAGTCCATGGCTTCGCCTCCAGAGGAATACCACCTTACCACAAGCACCTCAAGAGGAGGCTTCTCTCAGCTCTAGGTATGTGAGAGGGACCCTGATTTTGCGGCCTCAAGTGGAATGGACACCGCGATGCCCTGACTCGAAATAAGGCCGGATATCCCTGCAGTGACTTGAATGCAGGCTCGTCTTACATAACCCAAGACGAGAGGATGTCTGAATCCCCTGGGGAGACCACAGAGAAAGACCAAGTTCCCCACCTCATCGTGACCGGAGGCCTCACATCCTTTGAAAACTCCAGAGGTACGTGGAGACAGAGCCTCCAAAGGAGACGATGCCTGACTCCTCGTGATACTTTATAGGAATCCCAGGATTCCTGTGGCACGTGGAAAGGGACCCTTGGTCTCCCGCCTCAGCTGGAGAGGCGTCCCAATTGCCCTGCAAAGCCTCGAGGAGAATCACGAGTTGTCCCTCGCAACTAGGCAGGAGTCCTGACGTCGCTGAACAAACACGTGAGTGGAAGGGCCATCCCCGTCGTAATTCGAGAATATACCCAAGGTTCCCGCCGCAACTCGAGAAAAACCATGAGACTTCCCCCTCGCCGCGAGATGAGGCACGATTCCCCTGCACTGCGTGCAGAGCAATTCCGTGTTGCACATCACACATGAAAGGAGCCTTGATTTCCTTGATGGCATTCCAGAGAAACCCCAAGAACACTGTTTCAAAGCTAGAGGGATCCTGAGGTCACTGTAGTAACACGAAAGAGCTCCGTGGACCAAAAATTAACTCGAGATGAGAGGTTAGTCCCTGGCTTCGACTCCAGAGGAATACCACCTTACCACAAGCACCTCAAGAGGAGGCTTCTCTCAGCACTAGGTATGTGAGAGGGACCCTGAGTTTGCGGCCTCAAGTGGAATGGACACTGCGATGCCCTGACTCGAAATAAGGCCGGATATCCCTGCAGTGACTTGAATGCAGGCTCGTCTTGCATCTTCCAAGATGAAACGATGTCTGAATCCCCTGTGGAGACCACAGAGAAAGACCTAGTTCCCCACCTCATCGGGACCGGAGGCCTCACATCCTTTGAAAACTCCAGAGGTACGCGGAGATCAGTGCCTCCAAAGGAGACGATGCCTGACTCCTCATGATACTTTTAGGAGTCCCAGGATTCCGGTGGCACGTGGAAAGGGACCCTTGGTCTCCTGCCTCAGCTGGAGAGGCGTCCCAATTGCCCTGCCAAGCCTCGAGGAGAATCGCGAGTTGTCCCTCGCAACTAGGCAGGAGTCCTGCCGTCGCTGAACAAACACGTGGGTGGAAGGGACATGCCCGTCGTTACTCGAGAATATACTCCAGGTTCCCGCCGCAACTCGAGAAAAACCATGAGACTTCCCCCTCGCCGCGAGATGAGGCCCGATTCCCCTGCACTTCGTGCAGAGCAATTCCGTGTTGCACATCACACATGAAAGGAGCCTTGATTTCCTTGGTGGCACTCCAGAGAAACCCCAAGAACACTGTTTCAAGGCTAGAGGGATCCTGAGGTCACTGTAGCAACACGAAAGAGCTCCTTGGACCAAAAATCAACTCGAGATGAAAGGTTAGTCCCTCGCTTCGACTCCAGAGGAATACCACCTTACCACAAGCACCTCAAGAGGAGGCTTCTCTCAGCTCTAGGTATGTGAGAGGGACCCTGAGTTTGCAGCCTCAAGCGGAATGGACACTGCGATGCCCTGACGCGAAATAAGGCCGGATATCCCTGCAGTGACTTGAATGCAGGCTCGTCTTGCTTTTCCCAAGATGAAAGAATGTCTGAATCCCCTGTGGAGACCACAGAGAAAGACCTAGTTTCCTACCTCATGGCAACCGGAGGCCTCACATCCTTTGAAAACTCCAGAGGTACGCAGAAATCAGTGCCTCCAAAGGAGACGATGCCTGACTCCTCGTGAAACTTGATAGGAGTCCCAGGATTCCTGTGGCACGTGGAAAGGGACCCTTGGTCTCCCGCCTCAGCTGGAGAGGCGTCCCAATTGCCCTGCCAAGCCTCGAGGAGAATCCCGAGTTGTCCCTCGCAACTAGGCAGGAGTCCTGACGTCGCTGAACAAACACGTGGGTGGAAGGGCAATCCCCGTCGTAACTCGAGAATATACCCCATGTTCCCGCCGCAACTCGAGAAAAACCATGAGACTTCCCCCTCGCCGCGAGATGAGGCCAGATTCTCTTGCACTGCGTGCAGAGCAATTCCGTGTTGCACATCACACATGAATGGAGCCTTGATTTCCTTGATGGCACTCCAGAGAAACCCCAAGAACACTGTTTCAAGGCTAGAGGGATCCTGAGGTCACTGTAGCAACACGAAAGAGCTCCGTGGACCAAAAATCAACTCGAGATGAGAGGTTAGTCCCTAACTTCGACTCCAGAGGAATACCACCTTACCACAAGCACCTCAAAAGGAGGCTTCTCTCAGCTCTAGGTATGTGAGAGGGACCCTGAGTTTGCGGCCTCAAGTGGAATGGACACCGCGATGCCCTGGCTGTAAATAAGGCCGGATATCCCTGCAGTGACTTGAATGCAGGCTCGTCTTGCATCTTCCAAGATGAAAGGATGTCTGAATCCCCTGTGGAGACTACAGAGAAAGACCTAGTTCCCCACCTCATCGCGACCGGAGGCCTCACATCCTTTGAAAACTCCAGAGGTACGCGGAGATCAGTGCCTCCAAAGGAGACGATGCCTGACTCCTCGTGAAACTTGATAGGAGTCCCAGGATTCCTGTGGCACGTGGAAAGGGACACTTGGTCTCCCGCCTCAGCTGGAGAGGCGTCCCAATTGCCCTGCCAAGCCTCGAGGAGAATCCCGAGTTGTCCCTCGCAACTAGGCAGGAGTCCTGCCGTCGCTGAACAAACACGTGTTTGGAAGGGCCATCCCCGTCGTAACTCGAGAATATACCCCAGGTTCCCGCGGCAACTCGAGAAAAACCATGAGACTTCCCACTCGCCGTGAGATGAGGCCCGATTCCCCTGCACTGCATGCAGAGCAATTCCGTGTTGCACATCACACATGAAAGGAGCCTTGATTTCCTTGGTACCACTCCAGAGAAAACCCAAGAACACTGCTTCAAGGCTAGAGGGATCCTGAGGTCACTGTAGCAACACGAAAGAGCTCCGTGGACCAAAAATCAACTCGAGATGAGAGGTTAGTCCCTGGCTTCGACTCCAGAGGAATACCACCTTACTACAAGCACCTCAAGAGGAGGCTTCTCTCAGCTCTAGGTATGTGAGAGGGACCCTGATTTTGCGGCCTCAAGTGGAATGGACACTGCGATGCCCTGACGTGAAATAAGGCCGGATATCCCTGCAGTGACTGGAATGCAGGCTCGTCTTGCAACTCCCAAGACGAAAGGATGTCTGAATCACCTGTGTAGACCACAGAGAAAGACCTAGTTCCCCACCTCATCGCGACCGGAGGCCTCACATCCTTTGAAAACTCCAGAGGTACGCGGAGATCAGTGCCTCCAAAGGAAACGATGGCTGACTCCTCGTGAAAAATTATAGGAGCCCCAGGATTCCTGTGGCACGTGGAAAGGGACCCTTGGTCTCCCGCCTCAGCTGGAGAGGCGTCCCAATTGCCCTGCCAAGCCTCGAGGAGAATCGCGAGTTGTCCCTCGCAACTAGGCAGGAGTCCTGACGTCGCTGAACAAACACGTGGGTGGAAGGGCCATCCCCGTCGTAACTCGAGAATATACCCCAGGTTCCCGCCGCAACTTGAGATAAACCATGAGACTTCACCCTCGTCGTGAGATGAGGCCTGATTCCCCTGCACTGCGTGCAGAGCAATTCCGTGTTGCACATCACACATGAAAGGAGCCTTGATTTCCTTGATGGCACTCCAGAGAAACCCCAAGAACACTGTTTCAAGGCTAGAGGGATCCTGAGGTCACTGTAGCCACACGAAAGAGCTCTGTGGACCAAAAATCAACTCGAGATGAGAGGTTAGTCCATGGCTTCGCCTCCAGAGGAATACCACCTTACCACAAGCACCTCAAGAGGAGGCTTCTCTCAGCTCTAGGTATGTGAGAGGGACCCTGATTTTGCGGCGTCAAGTGGAATGGACACCGCGATGCCCTGACTCGAAATAAGGCCGGATATCCCTGCAGTGACTTGAATGCAGGCTCGTCTTACATAACCCAAGACGAGAGGATGTCTGAATCCCCTGGGGAGACCACAGAGAAAGACCAAGTTCCCCACCTCATCGTGACCGGAGGCCTCACATCCTTTGAAAACTCCAGAGGTACGTGGAGACAGAGCCTCCAAAGGAGACGATGCCTGACTCCTCGTGATACTTTATAGGAATCCCAGGATTCCTGTGGCACGTGGAAAGGGACCCTTGGTCTCCCGCCTCAGCTGGAGAGGCGTCCCAATTGCCCTGCAAAGCCTCGAGGAGAATCACGAGTTGTCCCTCGCAACTAGGCAGGAGTCCTGACGTCGCTGAACAAACACGTGAGTGGAAGGGCCATCCCCGTCGTAATTCGAGAATATACCCAAGGTTCCCGCCGCAACTCGAGAAAAACCATGAGACTTCCCCCTCGCCGCGAGATGAGGCACGATTCCCCTGCACTGCGTGCAGAGCAATTCCGTGTTGCACATCACACATGAAAGGAGCCTTGATTTCCTTGATGGCATTCCAGAGAAACCCCAAGAACACTGTTTCAAAGCTAGAGGGATCCTGAGGTCACTGTAGTAACACGAAAGAGCTCCGTGGACCAAAAATTAACTCGAGATGAGAGGTTAGTCCCTGGCTTCGACTCCAGAGGAATACCACCTTACCACAAGCACCTCAAGAGGAGGCTTCTCTCAGCACTAGGTATGTGAGAGGGACCCTGAGTTTGCGGCCTCAAGTGGAATGGACACTGCGATGCCCTGACTCGAAATAAGGCCGGATATCCCTGCAGTGACTTGAATGCAGGCTCGTCTTGCATCTTCCAAGATGAAACGATGTCTGAATCCCCTGTGGAGACCACAGAGAAAGACCTAGTTCCCCACCTCATCGGGACCGGAGGCCTCACATCCTTTGAAAACTCCAGAGGTACGCGGAGATCAGTGCCTCCAAAGGAGACGATGCCTGACTCCTCATGATACTTTTAGGAGTCCCAGGATTCCTGTGGCACGTGGAAAGGGACCCTTGGTCTCCCGCCTCAGCTGGAGAGGCGTCCCAATTGCCCTGCCAAGCCTCGAGGAGAATCGCGAGTTGTCCCTCGCAACTAGGCAGGAGTCCTGCCGTCGCTGAACAAACACGTGGGTGGAAGGGACATGCCCGTCGTTACTCGAGAATATACTCCAGGTTCCCGCCGCAACTCGAGAAAAACCATGAGACTTCCCCCTCGCCGCGAGATGAGGCCCGATTCCCCTGCACTTCGTGCAGAGCAATTCCGTGTTGCACATCACACATGAAAGGAGCCTTGATTTCCTTGGTGGCACTCCAGAGAAACCCCAAGAACACTGTTTCAAGGCTAGAGGGATCCTGAGGTCACTGTAGCAACACGAAAGAGCTCCTTGGACCAAAAATCAACTCGAGATGAAAGGTTAGTCCCTCGCTTCGACTCCAGAGGAATACCACCTTACCACAAGCACCTCAAGAGGAGGCTTCTCTCAGCTCTAGGTATGTGAGAGGGACCCTGAGTTTGCAGCCTCAAGCGGAATGGACACTGCGATGCCCTGACGCGAAATAAGGCCGGATATCCCTGCAGTGACTTGAATGCAGGCTCGTCTTGCTTTTCCCAAGATGAAAGAATGTCTGAATCCCCTGTGGAGACCACAGAGAAAGACCTAGTTTCCTACCTCATGGCAACCGGAGGCCTCACATCCTTTGAAAACTCCAGAGGTACGCGGAGATTAGTGCCTTCAAAGGAGACGATGCCTGACTCCTCGTGAAACTATATAGGAGTCCCAGGATTCCTGTGGCACGTGGAAAGGGACCCTTGGTCTCCCGCCTCAGCTGGAGAGGCGTCCCAATTGCCCTGCCAAGCCTCGAGGAGAATCCCGAGTTGTCCCTCGCAACTAGGCAGGAGTCCTGCCATCGCTGAACAAACACGTGTGTAGAAGGGCCATCCCCGTTGTAACTCGAGAATATACCCCAGGTTCCCGCCGCAACTCGAGATAAACCATGAGACTTCACCCTCGTCGTGAGATGAGGCCTGATTCCCCTGCACTGCGTGCAGAGCAATTCCGTGTTGCACATCACACATGAAAGGAGCCTTGATTTCCTTGGTGGCACTCCAGAGAAACCCCAAGAACACTGTTTCAAGGCTAGAGGGATCCTGAGGTCACTGTAGCCACACGAAAGAGCTCCGTGGACCAAAAATCAACTCGAGATGAGAGGTTAGTCCCTGGCTTCGCCTCCAGAGGAATACCACCTTACCAAAAGCACCTCAAGAGGAGGCTTCTCTCAGCTCTAGGTATGTGAGAGGGACCCTGATTTTGCGGCCTCAAGTGGAATGGACACCGCGATGCCCTGACTCGAAATAAGGCCGGATATCCCTGCAGTGACTTGAATGCAGGCACGTCTTGCATAACCCAAGACGAGAGGATGTCTGAATCCCCTGTGGAGACCACAGAGAAAGACCTAGTTCCCCACCTCATCGCGACCGGAGGCCTCACATCCTTTGAAAACTCCAGAGGTACGCGGAGACAGAGCCTCCAAAGGAGACGATGCCTGACTCCTCGTGATACTTTATAGGAATCCCAGGATTCCTGTGGCACGTGGAAAGGGACCCTTGGTCTCCCGCCTCAGCTGGAGAGGCGTCCCAATTGCCCTGCAAAGCCTCGAGGAGAATCACGAGTTGTCCCTCGCAACTAGGCAGGAGTCCTGACGTCGCTGAACAAACACGTGTGTGGAAGGGCCATCCCCGTCGTAATTCGAGAATATACCCCAGGTTCCCGCCGCAACTCGAGAAAAACCATGAGACTTCCCCCTCGCCGCGAGATGAGGCCCGATTCCCCTGCACTGCGTGCAGAGCAATTCCGTGTTGCACATCACACATGAAAGGAGCCTTGATTTCCTTGATGGCACTCCAGAGAAACCCCAAGAACACTGTTTCAAAGCTAGAGGGATCCTGAGGTCACTGTAGTAACACGAAAGAGCTCCTTGGACCAAAAATCAACTCGAGATGAGAGGTTAGTCCCTGGCTTCGACTCCAGAGGAATACCACCTTACCACAAGCACCTCAAGAGGAGGCTTCTCTCAGCACTAGGTATGTGAGAGGGACCCTGAGTTTGCGGCCTCAAGTGGAATGGACACTACGATGCCCTGACGCGAAATAAGGCCGGATATCCCTGCAGTGACTTGAATGCAGGCTCGTCTTGCATCTTCCAAGATGAAAGGATGTCTGAATCCCCTGTGGAGACCACAGAGAAAGACCTAGTTCCCCACCTCATCGGGACCGGAGGCCTCACATCCTTTGAAAACTCCAGAGATACGCGGAGATCAGTGCCTCCAAAGGAGACGATGCCTGACTCCACGTGATACTTTATAGGAGTCCCAGGATTCCTGTGGCACGTGGAAAGGGACCCTTGGTCTCCTGCCTCAGCTGGAGAGGCGTCCCAATTGTCCTGCCAAGCCTCGAGGAGAATCGCGAGTTGTCCCTCGCAACTAGGCAGGAGTCCTGCCGTCGCTGAACAAACACGTGGGTGGAAGGGCCATCCCCGTCGTAACTCGAGAAGATACCCCAGGTTCCCGCCGCAACTCGAGAAAAACCATGAGACTTCCCCCTCGCCGCGAAATGAGGCCCGATTCCCCTGCACTGCGGGCAGAGCAATTCCGTGTTGCACATCACACATGAAAGGAGCCTTGATTTCCTTGGTGGCACTCCAGAGAAACCCCAAGAACACTGTTTCAAGGCTAGAGGGATCCTGAGGTCACTGTAGCAACACGAAAGAGCTCCTTGGACCAAAAATCAACTCGAGATGAGAGGTTAGTCCCTGGCTTCGACTCCAGAGGAATACCACCTTACCACAAGCACCTCAAGAGGAGGCTTCTCTCAGCTCTAGGTATGTGAGAGGGACCCTGAGTTTGCAGCCTCAAGCGGAATGGACACTGCGATGCCCTGACGCGAAATAAGGCCGGATATCCCTGCAGTGACTTGAATGCAGGCTCGTCTTGCATTTCCCAAAATGAAAGAATGTCTGAATCCCCTGTGGAGACCACAGAGAAAGACCTAGTTTCCTACCTCATGGCGACCGGAGGCCTCACATCCTTTGAAAACTCCAGAGGTATGCAGAAATCAGTGCCTCCAAAGGAGACGATGCCTGACTCCTCGTGAAACTTGATAGGAGTCCCAGGATTCCTGTGGCACGTGGAAAGGGACCCTTGGTCTCCCGCCTCAGCTGGAGAGGCGTCCCAATTGCCCTGCCAAGCCTCGAGGAGAATCGCGAGTTGTCCCTCGCAACTAGGCAGGAGTCCTGACGTCACTGAACAAAAACGAGGGTGGAAGGGCCATCCCCGTCGTAACTCGAGAATATACCCCAGGTTCCCGCCGCAACTCGAGAAAAACCATGAGACTTCCCATTCGCCGTGAGATGAGGCCCGATTCCCCTGCACTGCATGCAGAGGAATTCCGTGTTGCACATCACACATGAAAGGAGCCTTGATTTCCTTGGTGCCACTCCAGAGAAAACCCAAGAACACTGCTTCAAGGCTAGAGGGATCCTGAGGTCACTGTAGCAACACGAAAGAGCTCCGTGGACCAAAAATCAACTCGAGATGAGAGGTTAGTCCCTGGCTTCGACTCCAGAGGACTACCACCTTAACACAAGCACCTCAAGAGGAGGCTTCTCTCAGCTCTAGGTATGTGAGAGGGACCCTGATTTTGCGGCTTCAAGTGGATAGGACACCGCGATGTCTGACTCGAAATAAGGCCGGATATCCCTGCAGTGACTGGAATGCAGGCTCGTCTTGCAACTCCCAAGACGAAAGGATGTCTGAATCACCTGTGTAGACCACAGAGAAAGACCTAGTTCCCCACCTCATCGCGACCGGAGGCCTCACATCCTTTGAAAACTCCAGAGGTACGCGGAGATCAGTGCCTCCAAAGGAAACTTTGGCTGACTCCTCGTGAAACTTTATAGGAACCCCAGGATTACTGTGGCACGTGGAAAGGGACCCTTGGTCTCCCGCCTCAGCTGGAGAGGCGTCCCAATTGCCCTGCCAAGCCTCGAGGAGAATCCCGAGTTGTCCCTCGCAACTAGGCAGGAGTCCTGCCATCGCTGAACAAACACGTGGGTGGAAGGGCCATCCCCGTTGTAACTCGAGAATATACACCAGGTTCCCGCCGCAACTCGAGATAAACCATGAGACTTCACCCTCGTCGTGAGATGAGGCCTGATTCCCCTGCACTGCGTGCAGAGCAATTCCGTGTTGCACATCACACATGAAAGGAGCCTTGATTTCCTTGGTGGCACTCCAGAGAAACCCCAAGAACACTGTTTCAAGGCTAGAGGGATCCTGAGGTCACTGTAGCCACACGAAAGAGCTCCGTGGACCAAAAATCAACTCGAGATGAGAGGTTAGTCCCTAACTTCGACTCCAGAGGAATACCACCTTACCACAAGCACCTCAAAAGGAGGCTTCTCTCAGCTCTAGGTATGTGAGAGGGACCCTGAGTTTGCGGCCTCAAGTGGAATGGACACCGCGATGCCCTGGCTCTAAATAAGGCCGGATATCCCTGCAGTGACTTGAATGCAGGCTCGTCTTGCATCTCCCAAGACGAAAGGATGTCTGAATCCCCTGTGGAGACCACAGTGAAAGACGTAGTTCCCCACCTCATTGCGACCGGAGGCCTCACATCCTTTGAAAACTCCAGAGGTAAGCGGAGATCAGTGCCTCCAAAGGAGACGATGCCTGACTCCTCGTGAAACTTGATAGGAGTCCCAGGATTCCTGTGGCAGGTGGAAAGGGACCCTTGGTCTCCCGCCTCAGCTGGAGAGGCGTCCCAATTTCCCTGCCAAGCCTCGAGGAGAATCCCGAGTTGTCCCTCGCAACTAGGCAGGAGTCCTGACGTCGCTGAACAAACACGTGGGTGGAAGGGCCATCCCCGTCGTAACTCGAGAATATACCCCAGGTTCCCGCCGCAACTCGAGAAAAACCATGAGACTTCCCACTCGCCGTGAGATGAGGCCCGATTCCCCTGCACTGCATGCAGAGCAATTCCGTGTTGCACATCACACATGAAAGGAGCCTTGATTTCCTTGGTGCCACTCCAGAGAAACCCCAAGAACACTGCTTCAAGGCTAGAGGGATCCTGAGGTCACTGTAGCAACACGAAAGAGCTCCGTGGACCAAAAATCAACTCGAGATGAGAGGTTAGTCCCTGGCTTCGACTCCAGAGGAATACCACCTTACCACAAGCACCTCAAGAGGAGGCTTCTCTCAGCTCTAGGTATGTGAGAGGGACCCTGATTTTGCGGCTTCAAGTGGAATGGACACCGCGATGTCTGACTCGAAATAAGGCCGGATATCCCTGCAGTGACTGGAATGCAGGCTCGTCTTGCATCTCCCAAGACGAAAGGATGTCTGAATCACCTGTGTAGACCACAGAGAAAGACCTAGTTCCCCACCTCATCGCGACCGGAGGCCTTACATCCTTTGAAAATTCCAGAGGTACGCGGAGATCAGTGCCTCCAAAGGAGCCGATGCCTGACTCCTCGTGAAACTTGATAGGAGCCCCAGGATTCCTGTGGCACGTGGAAAGGGACCCTTGGTCTCCCGCCTCAGGTGGAGAGGCGTTCCAATTGCCCTGCCAAGCCTCGAGGAGAATCGCGAGTTGTCCCTCGCAACTAGACAGGAGTCCTGACGTCGCTGAACAAACACGTGGGTGGAAGGACCATCCCCGTCGTAACTCGAGAATATACCCCAGGTTCCCGCCGCAACTCGAGAAAAACCTTGAGACTTCCCCCTCGCCGCGAGATGAGGCCCGATTCCCCTGCACTGCGTGCAGCGCAATTCCGTGTTGCACATCACACATGAAAGGAGCCTTGATTTCCTTGATGGCACTCCAGAGAAACCCCAAGAACACTGTTTCAAGGTTAGAGGTATCCTGAGGTCACTGTAGCAACACGAAAGAGCTCCGTGGACCAAAAATCAACTCGAGATGAGAGGTTCGTCCCTGGCTTCACCTCCAGAGGAATACCACCTTACCACAAGCACCTCAAGAGGAGGCTTCTCTCAGCTCTAGGTATGTGAGAGGGACCCTGAGTTTGCGGCCTCAAGTGGAATGGACACCGCGATGCCCTGACTCGAAATAAGGCTGGATATCCCTGCAGTGACTTGAATGCAGGCTCGTCTTGCATAACCCAAGACGACAGGATGTCTGAATCCCCTGTGGAGACCACAGAGAAACACCTAGTTCCCCACCTCATCGCGACCGGAGGCCTCACATCCTTTGAAAACTCCAGAGGTACGCGGAGATCAGTGCCTCCAAAGGAGACGATGCCTGACTCCTCGTGAAACTTGATAGGAGTCCCAGGATTCCTGTGGCAGGTGGAAAGGGACCCTTGGTCTCCCGCCTCAGCTGGAGAGGCGTCCCAATTGCCCTGCCAAGCCTCGAGGAGAATCCCGAGTTGTCCCTCGCAACTAGGCAGGAGTCCTGCCGTCGCGGAACAAACACGTGTGTGGAAGGGCCATCCCCGTCGTAACTCGAGAATATACCCCAGGTTCCCGCCGCAACTCGAGAAAAACCATGAGACTTCCCACTCGCCGTGAGATGAGGCCCGATTCCCCTGCACTGCGTGCAGAGCAATTCCGTGTTGCACATCACACATGAAAGGAGCCTTGATTTCCTTGGTGCCACTCCAGAGAAAACCCAAGAACACTGTTTCAAGGTTAGAGGGATCCTGAGGTCACTGTAGCAACACGAAAGAGCTCCATGGACCAAAAATCAACTCGAGATGAGAGGTTAGTCCCTGGCTTCGACTCCAGAGGAATACCACCTTACCACAAGCACCTCAAGAGGAGGCTTCTCTCAGCTCTAGGTATGTGAGAGGGACCCTGATTTTGCGGCTTCAAGTGGATAGGACACCGCGATGTCTGACTCGAAATAAGGCCGGATATCCCTGCAGTGACTTGAATGCCGGCTCGTCTTGCATTTCCCAAGATGAAAGAATGTCTGAATCCCCTGTGGAGACCACAGAGAAAGACCTAGTTTCCTACCTCATGGCGACCGGAGGCCTCACATCCTTTGAAAACTCCAGAGGTACGCAGAAATCAGTGCCTCCAAAGGAGACGATGTCTGACTCCTCGTGAAACTTGATAGGAGTCCCAGGATTCCTGTGGCACGTGGAAAGGGACCCTTGGGCTCCCGCCTCAGCTGGAGAGGCGTCCCAGTGGCCCTGCCAAGCCTCGAGGATAATCCCGAGTTGTCCCTCGCAACTAGGCAGGAGTCCTGACGTCGCTGAAAAAACACGTGTGTGGGAGGTCCATCCCCATCGTAACTCAAGAATATACCCCAAGTTCCCACCGCAACACGAGAAAAACCATGACACTTCCCTCTCGCTGCGAGATGAGGACCGATTCCCCTGCACTGTGTGCAGAGCAATGCCGTGTTGCACATCACAAAGGAAAGGAGCCTTGATTTCCTTGATGGCACTCCAGAGAAACCCCAAGAACACTGCTTCAAGGCTATAGGGATTGTGAGGTCACTGTAGCAACACAAAAGAGCTCCGTGGACCAAAGATCAACTCAAGATGAGAGGTTAGTCCCTGACTTCGGCTCCAGAGGAATACCACCTTACCACAAGCACCTCAAGAGGAGGCTTCTCTCAGCTCTAGGTATGTAAGAGGGAGCCTGAGTTTGCGGGCTCAAGTGGAATGGACACCGCGATGCCCTTACTCGAAATAAGGCCGGATATCCCTGCAGTGACTTGAATGCAGGCTTGTCTTGCATCTCCCAAGACGAAAGGATGCCTGAATCCCCTGTGGAGACCACAGAGAAAGACCTAGTTCGCCACCTCATGGCGAAGGGAGGCCTCACATCCTTTGAAAACTCCAGAGGGACGCGGAGATCAGTGCCTCAAAAGGAGACGATGCCTGACTCCTCGTGAATCTTGATAGGAGTCCCAGGATTCCTGTGGCACGTGGAAAGGGACCCTTGGTCTCCCGCCTCAGCTGGAGAGGCGTCCCAGTTGCCCTGCCAAGCCTCGAGGAGAATCCCGAGTTGTCCCTCGCAACTAGGCAGGAGTCCTGACGTCGCTGAACAAACACGTGTGTGGAAGGGCCATCCACATCGTAACTCGAGAATATACCCCAGGTTCCCGCCACAACTCGAGAAAAACCACGAGACTTCCCCCTCGCCGCGAGATGAGGCCCGATTCTCCTGCACTGCGTGCAAAGCAATGCCGTGTTGCACATCACACAGGAAAGGAGCCTTGATTTCCTTGATGGTACTCCAGAGAAATCCCAAGAACACTGTTTCAAGGCTAGAGGGATCCTGAGGTCACTGTAGCAACACGAAAGAGCTCCGTGGACCAAAAATCAACTCGAGATGAGAGGTTAGTCCCTGGCTTCGACTCCAGAGGAATACCACCTTACCACAAGCACCTCAAGAGGAGGCTTCTCTCAGCTCTAGGTATGTGAGAGGGACCCTGAGTTTGCGGCCTCAAGTGGAATGAACACTGCGATGCCCTGACGCGAAATAAGGCCGGATATCCCTGCAGTGACTTGAATGCAGGCTCGTCTTGCATTTCCCAAGATGAAAGAATGTCTGAATCCCCTGTGGAGACCACAGAGAAAGACCTAGTTTCCTACCTCATGGCAACCGGAGGCCTCACATCCTTTGAAAACTCCAGAGGTACGCGGAGATCAGTGCCTCCAAAGGAGACGATGCCTGACTCCTCGTGAAACTTGATAGGAGTCCCAGGATTCCTGTGGCACGTGGAAAGGGACCCTTGGTCTCCCGCCTCAGCTGGAGAGGCGTCCCAATTGCCCTCCCAAGCCTCGAGGAGAATCCCGAGTTGTCCCTCGCAACTAGGCAGGAGTCCTGACGTCGCTGAACAAACACGTGGGTGGAAGGGCCATCCCCGTCGTAACTCGAGAATATAGCCCAGGTTCCCGCCGCAACTCGAGAAAAACCATGAGACTTCCCCCTCGCCGCGAAATGAGGCCCGATTCCCCTGCACTGCCTACAGAGCAATTCCGTGTTGCACATCACACATGAAAGGAGCATTGATTTCCTTGATGGCACTCCAGAGAAACCCCAAGAACACTGTTTCAAGGCTAGAGGGATCCTGAGGTCACTGTAGCAACACGAAAGAGCTCCGTGGACCAAAAATCAACTCGAGATGAGAGGTTAGTCCCTAACTTCGACTCCAGAGGAAGACCACCTTACCACAAGCAACTAAAGAGGAGGCTTCTCTCAGCTCTAGGTATGTGAGAGGGACCCTGAGTTTGCGGCTTCAAGTGGAATGGACACCGCGATGCCCTGGCTCTAAATAAGGCCGGATATCCCTGCAGTGACTTGAATGCAGGCTCGTCTTGCATCTCCCAAGACGAAAGGATGTCTGAATCCCCTGTGGAGACCACAGAGAAAGACGTAGTTCCCCACCTCATCGCGACCGGAGGCCTCACATCCTTTGAAAACTCCAGAGGTACGCGGAGATCAGTGCCTCCAAAGGAGAGGATGCCTGACTCCTCGTGAAACTTGATAGGAGTCCCAGGATTCCTGTGGCACGTGGAAAGGGACCCTTGGTCTCCCGCCTCAGCTGGAGAGGCGTCCCAATTGCCCTGCCAAGCCTCGAGGAGAATCGCGAGTTGTCCCTCGCAACTAGGCAGGAGTCCTGACGTCGCTGAACAAACACGTGGGTGGAAGGGCCATCCCCGTCGTAACTCGAGAATATACCCCAGGTTCCCGCCGCAACTCGAGAAAAACCATGAGACTTCCCCCTCGCCGCGAGATGAGGCTCGATTCCCCTGCACTGCGTGCAGAGCAATTCCGTGTTGCACATCACACATGAAAGGAGCCTTGATTTCCTTGGTGCCACTCCAGAGAAAACCCAAGAACACTGCTTCAAGGCTAGAGGGATCCTGAGGTCACTGTAGCAACACGAAAGAGCTCCGTGGACCAAAAATCAACTCGAGATGAGAGGTTAGTCCCTGGCTTCGACTCCAGAGGAATACCACCTTACCACAAGCACCTCAAGAGGAGGCTTCTCTCAGCTCTAGGTATGTGAGAGGGACCCTGATTTTGCGGCTTCAAGTGGAATGGACACCGCGATGTCTGACTCGAAATAAGGCCGGATATCCCTGCAGTGACTGGAATGCAGGCTCGTCTTGCATCTCCCAAGACGAAAGGATGTCTGAATCACCTGTGTAGACCACAGAGAAAGACCTAGTTCCCCACCTCATCGCGACCGGAGGCCTTACATCCTTTGAAAATTCCAGAGGTACGCGGAGATCAGTGCCTCCAAAGGAGCCGATGCCTGACTCCTCGTGAAACTTGATAGGAGCCCCAGGATTCCTGTGGCACGTGGAAAGGGACCCTTGGTCTCCCGCCTCAGCTGGAGAGGCGTTCCAATTGCCCTGCCAAGCCTCGAGGAGAATCGCGAGTTGTCCCTCGCAACTAGACAGGAGTCCTGACGTCGCTGAACAAACACGTGGGTGGAAGGACCATCCCCGTCGTAACTCGAGAATATACCCCAGGTTCCCGCCGCAACTCGAGAAAAACCTTGAGACTTCCCCCTCGCCGCGAGATGAGGCCCGATTCCCCTGCACTGCGTGCAGCGCAATTCCGTGTTGCACATCACACATGAAAGGAGCCTTGATTTCCTTGATGGCACTCCAGAGAAACCCCAAGAACACTGTTTCAAGGTTAGAGGTATCCTGAGGTCACTGTAGCAACACGAAAGAGCTCCGTGGACCAAAAATCAACTCGAGATGAGAGGTTCGTCCCTGGCTTCACCTCCAGAGGAATACCACCTTACCACAAGCACCTCAAGAGGAGGCTTCTCTCAGCTCTAGGTATGTGAGAGGGACCCTGAGTTTGCGGCCTCAAGTGGAATGGACACCGCGATGCCCTGACTCGAAATAAGGCTGGATATCCCTGCAGTGACTTGAATGCAGGCTCGTCTTGCATAACTCAAGACGAGAGGATGTCTGAATCCCCTGTGGAGACCACAGAGAAACACCTAGTTCCCCACCTCATCGCGACCGGAGGCCTCACATCCTTTGAAAACTCCAGAGGTACGCGGAGATCAGTGCCTCCAAAGGAGACGATGCCTGACTCCTCGTGAAACTTGATAGGAGTCCCAGGATTCCTGTGGCACGTGGAAAGGGACACTTGGTCTCCCGCCTCAGCTGGAGAGGCGTCCCAATTGCCCTGCCAAGCCTCGAGGAGAATCCCGAGTTGTCCCTCGCAACTAGGCAGGAGTCCTGCCATCGCTGAACAAACACGTGTGTAGAAGGGCCATCCCCGTTGTAACTCGAGAATATACCCCAGGTTCGCGCCGCAACTCGAGATAAACCATTAGACTTCCCCCTCGCCGCGAGATGAGTCCCGATTCCCCTGCACTGCGTGCAGAGCAATTCCGTGTTGCACATCACACATGAAAGGAGCCTTGATTTCCTTGATGGCACTCCAGAGAAACCCCAAGAACACTGTTTAAAGGCTAGAGGGATCCTGAGGTCACTGTAGCAACACGAAAGAGCTCCGTGGACCAAAAATCAACTCGAGATGAGAGGTTAGTCCCTGGCTTCGCCTCCAGAGGAATACCACCTTACCACAAGCACCTCAAGAGGAGGCTTCTCTCAGCTCTAGGTATGTGAGAGGGACCCTGAGTTTGCGGCCTCAAGTGGAATGGACACCGCGATGCCCTGACTCGAAATAAGGCCGGATATCCCTCCAGTGACTTGAATGCAGGCTCGTCTTGCATCTCCCAAGACGAAAGGATGTCTGAATCACCTGTGGAGACCACAGAGAAAGACCTAGTTCCCCACCTCATCGCGACCGGAGGCCTCACATCCTTTGAAAACTCCAGAGGTACACGGAGATAAGTGCCTCCAAAGGAGACGATGCCTGACTCCTCGTGAAACTTGATAGGAGTCCCAGGATTCCTGTGGCACGTGGAAAGGGACCCTTGGTCTCCCGCCTCAGCTGGAGAGGCGTCCCAATTGCCCTGCCAAGCCTCGAGGAGAATCCCGAGTTGTCCCTCGCAACTAGGCAGGAGTCCTGACGTCACTGAAAAAACACGTGTGTGGGAGGTCCATCCCCATCGTAACTCGAGAATATACCCCAAGTTCCCACCGCAACTCGAGAAAAACCATGACACTTCCCTCTCGCTGCGAGATGAGACCCGATTCCCCTGCACTGCGTGCAGAGCAATGCCGTGTTGCACATCACACAGGAAAGGAGCCTTGATTTCCTTGATGGTACTCCAGAGAAACCCCAAGAACACTTCTTCAAGGCTAGAGGGATCCTGAGGTCACTGTAGCAACACGAAAGAGCTCCGTGGACCAAAGATCAACTCAAGATGAGAGGTTAGTCCCTGGCTTCGGCTCCAGAGGAATACCACCTTATCACAAGCACCTCAAGAGGAGGCTTCTCTCAGTTCTAGGTATGTAAGAGGGAGCCTGAGTTTGCGGGCTCAAGTGGAATGGACACCGCGATGCCCTGACTCGAAATAAGGCCGGATATCCCTGCAGTGACTTGAATGCAGGCTTGTCTTGCATCTCCCAAGACGAAAGGTTGCCTGAATCCCCTGTGGAGACCACAGAGAAAGACCTAGTTCGCCACCTCATGGCGAGGGAGGCCTCACATCCTTTGAAAACTCCAGAGGGACACGGAGATCAGTGCATCAAAAGGTGACGATGCCTGACTCCTCGTGAATCTTGATAGGAGTCCCAGGATTCCTGTGGCACGTGGAAAGGGACCCTTGGTCTCCCGCCTCAGCTGGAGAGGCGTCCCAGTTGCCGTGCCAAGCCTCGAGGAGAATCCCGAGTTGTCCCTCGCAACTAGGCAGGAGTCCTGACGTCGCTGAACAAACACGTGTGTGGAAGGGCCATTCCCATCGTAACTCGAGAATATACCCCAGGTTCCCGCCACAACTCGAGAAAAACCACGAGACTTCCCCCTCGCCGCGAGATGAGGCCCGATTCCCCTGCACTGCGTGCAAAGCAATGCCGTGTTGCACATCACACAGGAAAGGAGCCTTGATTTCCTTGATGGTACTCCAGAGAAATCCCAGGAACACTGTTTCAAGGCTAGAGGGATCCTGAGGTCACTGTAGCAACACGAAAGAGCTCCGTGGACCAAGAATCAACTCGAGATGAGAGGTTAGTCCCTGGCTTCGACTCCAGAGGAATACCACCTTACCACAAGCACCTCAAGAGGAGGCTTCTCTCAGCTCTAGGTATGTGAGAGGGACCCTGAGTTTGCGGCCTCAAGTGGAATGGACACCGCGATGCCCTGACTCGAAATAAGGCTGGATATCCCTGCAGTGACTTGAATGCAGGCTCGTCTTGCATCTCCCAAGACGAAAGGATGTCTGAATCCCCTGTGGAGACCACAGAGAAAGACCTAGTTCCCCACCTCATCGCGACCGGAGGCCTCACATCCTTTGAAAACTCCAGAGGTACGCGGAGATCAGTGCCTCCAAAGGAGATGATGCCTGACTCCTCGTGAAACTTGATAGGAGTCCCAGGATTCCTGTGGCACGTGGAAAGGGACCCTTGGTCTCCCGCCTCAGCTGGAGAGGCGTCCCAATAGCCCTGCCAAGCCTCGAGGAGAATCCCGAGTTGTCCGTCGCAACTAGGCAGGAGTCCTGACGTCGCTGAACAAACACGTGGGTGGAAAGGCCATCCCCGTCGTAACTCGAGAATATACCCCAGGTTCCCGCCGCAACTCGAGATAAACCATGACACTTCCCCCTCGACGCGAGATGAGGCCCGATTCCCCTGCACTGCGTGCAGAGCAATTCCGTGTTGCACATCACACATGAAAGGAGCCTTGATTCCTTGGTGGCACTCCAGAGAAACCCCAAGAACACTGTTTCTAGGCTAGACGGATCCTGAGGTCACTGTAGCAACACGAAAGAGCTCCGTGGACCAAGAGTCTACTCGAGATGAGAGGTTAGTCCCTGGCTTCGACTCCAGAGGAATACCACCTTACCACAAGCACCTCAAGAGGAGGCTTCTCTCAGCTCTAGGTATGTCAGAGGGACCCTGATTTTGCGGCCTCAAGTGGAATGGACACTGCGATGACCTGACGCGATATAAGGCCGGATATCCCTGCAGTGACTTGAATGCAGGCTCGTCTTGCATTTCCCAAGATGAAAGAATGTCTGAATCCCCTGTGGAGACCACAGAGAAAGACCTAGTTTCCTACCTCATGGCGACCGGAGGCCTCACATCCTTTGAAAACTCCAGAGGTATGCGGAGATCAGTGCCTCCAAAGGAGACGATGCCTGACTCCTCGTGAAACTTGATAGGAGTCCCAGGATTCCTGTGGCACGTGGAAAGGGACCCTTGGTCTCCCGCCTCAGCTGGAGAGGCGTCCCAATTGCCCTGCCAAGCCTCGAGGAGAATCCCGAGTTGTCCCTCCCAACTAGGCAGGAGTCCTGACGTGGCTGAACAAACACGTGGGTGGAAGGGCCATCCCCTTCGTAACTCGAGAATATACCACATGTTCCCGCCGCAACTCGAGAAAAACCATGAGACTTCCCACTCGCCGTGAGATGAGGCCCGATTCCCCTGCACTGCGTGCAGAGCAATTCCGTGTTGCACATCACACATGAAAGAAGCCTTGATTTCCTTCATGCCACTCCAGAGAAACCCCAAGAACACTGCTTCAAGGCTAGAGGGATCCTGAGGTCACTGTAGCAACACGAAAGAGCTCCGTGGACCAAAAATCAACTCGAGATGAGAGGTTAGTCCCTGGCTTCGACTCCAGAGGAATACCACCTTACCACAAGCACCTCAAGAGGAGGCTTCTCTCAGCTCTAGGTATGTGAGAGGGACCCTGATTTTGCGGCTTCAAGTGGAATGGACACCGCGATGCCCTGACTCGAAATAAGGCCGGATATCCCTGCAGTGACTTGAATGCAGGCTCGTCTTGCATCTCCCAAGACGAAAGGATGTCTGAATCACCTGCGTAGACCACAGAGAAAGACCTAGTTCCCCACCTCATCGCGACCGGAGGCCTCACATCCTTTGAAAACTCCAGAGGTACGCGGAGATCAGTGCCTCCAAAGGAGACGATGCCTGACTCCTCGTGAAACTTGATAGGAGTCCCAGGATTCCTGTGGCACGTGGAAAGGGACCCTTGGTCTCCCGCCTCAGCTGGAGAGGCGTCCCAATTGCCCTGCCAAGCCTCGAGGAGAATCCCGAGTTGTCCCTCGCAACTAGGCAGAAGTCCTGACGTCGCTGAACAAACACGTGGGTGGAAGGGCCATCCCCGTCGTAACTCGAGAATATACCCCAGGTTCCCGCCGCAACTCGAGAAAAACCATGAGACTTCCCCCTCGACGCGAGATGAGGCCCGATTCCCCTGCACTGCGTGCAGAGCAATTCCGTGTTGCACATCACACATGAAAGGAGCCTTGATTTCCTTGATGGCACTCCAGAGAAACCCCAAGAACACTGTTTCAAGGCTAGAGGGATCCTGAGGTCACTGTAGCAACACGAAAGAGCTCCGTGGACCAAAAATCAACTCGAGATGAGAGGTTAGTCCCTAACTTCACTCCAGAGGAATACCACCTTACCACATGCAACTAAAGAGGAGGCTTCTCTCAGCTTTAGGTATGTGAGATGGACCCTGAGTTTGCGGCCTCAAGTGGAATGGACAC
The DNA here is from genome assembly GCF_910594005.1 of Cervus elaphus. NCBI lineage: Eukaryota > Metazoa > Chordata > Mammalia > Artiodactyla > Cervidae > Cervus > Cervus elaphus. Next base: position 10,638,051 of record NC_057838.1, on the reverse strand, counting down.
CGCGATGCCCTGGCTCGAAATAAGGCCGGATATCCCTGCAGTGACTTGAATGCAGGCTCGTCTTGCATCTCCCAAGACGAAAGGATGTCTGAATCCCCTCTGGAGACCACAGAGAAAGACGTAGTTCCCCACCTCATTGCGACCGGAGGCCTCACATCCTTTGAAAACTTCAGAGGTACGCGGAGATCAGTGCCTCCAAAGGAGACGATGCCTGACTCCTCGTCAAACTTGATAGGAGTCCCAGGATTCCTGTGGCACGTGGAAAGGGACACTTGGTCTCCCGCCTCAGCTGGAGAGGCGTCCCAATTGCCCTGCCAAGCCTCGAGGAGAATCCCGAGTTGTCCCTCGCAACTAGGCAGGAGTCCTGACGTCCCTGAACAAACACGTGGGTGGAGGGGCCATCCCCGTCATAACTCGAGAATATACCCCAGGTTCCCGCCGCAACTAGAGAAAAACCATGAGACTTCCCCCTCGCCGCGAGATGAACCCCGATTCCCCTGCACTGCGTGCAGAGCAATTCCGTGTTGCACATCACACATGAAAGGAGCCTTGATTTCCTTGATGGCACTCCAGAGAAACCCCAAGAACACTGTTTCAAGGCTCGAGGGATCCTGAGGTCACTGTAGCAACACGAAAGAGTTCCGTGGCCCAAAAATCAACTCGAGATGAGAGGTTAGTCCCTGGCTTCGACTCCAGAGGAATACCACCTTAACACAAGCACCTCAAGAGGAGGCTTCTCTCAGCTCTAAGTATGTCTGAGGGACCCTGAGTTTGCGGCCTCAAGTGCAAAGGACACAGCGATGCCCTGACGCGAAATAAGGCCGGATATCCCTGCAGTGACTTGAATGCAGGCTCGTCTTGCATCTCCCAAGATGAAAGGATGTCTGAATCCCCTGTGGAGGCCACAGAGAAAGACCTAGTTCCCCACCTCATCGCGACCGGAGACCTCACATCCTTTGAAAACTCCAGAGGTACGCGGAGATCAGTGCCTCCAAAGGAGACGATGCCTGACTCCTCGTGAAACTTGATAGGAGTCCCAGGATTCCTGTGGCACGTGGAAAGGGACCCTTGGTCTCCCGCCTCAGCTGGAGAGGCGTCCCAATTGCCCTGCCAAGCCTCGAGGAGAATCCCGAGTTGTCCCTCGCAACTAGCCAAGAGTTCTGACGTCGCTGAACAAACACGTGGGTGGAGGGGCCATCCCCGTCTTAACTCGAGAATATACCCCAGGTTCCCGCCGCAACTTGAGAAAAACCATGAGACTTCCCCCTCGCCGCGAGATGAGGCCCGATTCCCCTGCACTGCGTGCAGAGCAATTCCATGTTGCACATCACACATGAAAGGAGCCTTGACTTCCTTGATGGCACTCCAGAGAAACCCGAAGAACACTGTTTCAAGGCTAGAGGGATCCTGAGGTCACTGTAGCAACACGAAAGAGCTCCGTGGACCAAGAATCAACTCGAGATGAGAGGTTAGTTCCTGGCTTCGACTCCAGAGGAATACCACCTTACCACAAGCACCTAAAGAGGAGGCTTCTCTCAGCTCTAGGTATGTGAGAGGGACCCTGAGTTTGCGGCCTCAAGTGGAATGGACACTGCGATGCCCTGACGCGAAATAAGGCCGGATATCCCTGCAGTGACTTGAATGCAGGCTCGTCTTGCATCTCCCAAGACGAAAGGATGTCTGAATCGCCTGTGGAGACCACAGCTAAAGACCGAGTTACCCACCTCATCGCGACCGGAGGCCTCACATCCTTTGAAAACTCCAGAGGTACGCGGAGATCAGTGCCTCCAAAGGAGACGATGCCTGACTCCTCGTGAAACTTGATAGGAGTCCCAGGATTCCTGTGGCACGTGTAAAGGGACCCTTGGTCTCCCGCCTCAGTTGGAGAGGCGTCCCAATTGCCCTGCCAAGCCTCGAGGAGAATCCCGAGTTGTCCCTCGCAACTAGGCAGGAGTACTGCCGTCGCTGAACAAACACGAGGGTGGAAGGGCCATCCCCGTCGTAACTCGAGAATATACCCCAGGTTCCCGCCGCAACTCGAGAAAAACCATGAGACTTCCCCCTCGCCGCGAGATGAGGCCCGATTCCCTTGCATTGCGTGCAGAACAATTCCGTGTTGCACATCACACATGAAAGGAGCCTTGACTTCCTTGATGGCACTCCAGAGAAACCCCATGAATACTGTTTCAAGGCTAGAGGGATCCTGAGGTCACTGTAGCAACACGAAAGAGCTCCGTGGACCAAAAATCTACTCGAGATGAGAGGTTAGTCCCTGGCTTCGGCTCCAGAGGAATACCACCTAACCACAAGCACCTCAAGAGGAGGCTTCTCTCAGCTCTAGGTATGTGACAGGGACACTGAGTTTGCAGCCTCAAGTGGAATGGACACCACGATGCCCTGACTCGAAATAAGGCCGGATATCCCTGCAGTGACTTGAATGCAGGCTCGTCTTGCATCTCCCAAGACGAAAGGATGTCTGAATCCCCTGTGGAGACCACAGAGAAAGACCTAGTTCCCCACCTCATCGCGACCGGAGGCCTCACATCCTTTGAAAACTCCAGAGGTACGCGGAGATCAGTGCCTCCAAAGGAGACGATGCCTGACTCCTCGTGAAACTTGATAGGAGTCCCAGGATTCCTGTGGCACGTGGAAAGGGACCCTTGGTCTCCCGCCTCAGCTGGAGAGGCGTCCCAATTGCCCTGCCAAGCCTCGAGGAGAATCCCGAGTTGTCCCTCGCAACTAGGCAGGAGTCCTGACGTCGCTGAACAAACACGTGGGTGGAAGGGCCATCCCCGTCGTAACTCGAGAATATACCCCAGGTTCCCGCGGCAACTCGAGAAAAACCATGAGACTTCCTCCTCGCCGCGAGATGAGGCCCGATTACCCTGCACTGCATGCAGAGCAATTCCGTGTTGCACATCACCCATGAAAGGAGCCTTGATTTCCTTGGTGTCACTCCAGAGAAACCCCAAGAACACTGCTTCAAGGCTAGAGGGATCCTGAGGTCACTGTAGCAACACGAAAGAGCTCCGTGGACCAAGAATCAACTCGAGATGAGAGGTTAGTCCCTGGCTTCGACTCCAGAGGAACACCACCTTACCACAAGCACCTCAAGAGGAGGCTTCTCTCAGCTCTAGGTATGTGAGAGGGACCCTGAGTTTGCGGCCTCAGGTGGAATGGACACTGCGATGCCCTGACTCGAAATAAGGCCGGATATCCCTGCAGTGACTGGAATGCAGGCTCGTCTTGCATCTCCCAAGACGAAAGGATGTCTGAATCCCCTGTGGAGACCACAGAGAAAGACCGAGTTCCCCACCTCATCGCGACCGGAGGCCTCACATCCTTTGAAAACTCCACAGGTACGCGGAGATCAGTGCCTCCAAAGGAGACGATGCCTGCCTCCTCGTGAAACTTGATAGGAGTCCCAGGATTCCTGTGGCACGTGGAAAGGGACCCTTGGTCTCCCGCCTCAGCTGGAGAGGCGTCCCAATTGCCCTGCCAAGCCTCGAGGAGAATCCCGAGTTGTCCATCGCAACTAGGCAGGAGTCCTGACGTCGCTGAACAAACACGTGGGTGGAGGGGCCATCCCCGTCTTAACTCGAGAATACACCCCAGGTTTCCGCCGCAACTTGAGAAAAACCATGAGACTTCCCACTCGCTGCGAGATGAGGCCCGATTGCCCTGCACTGCGTGCAGAGCAATTCCATGTTGCACATCACACATGAAAGAAGCCTTGATTTCCTTGATGGCACTCCAGAGAAACCCCAAGAACACTGTTTCAAGGCTAGAGGGATCCTGAGGTCACTGTAGCAACACGAAAGAGCTCTGTGGACCAAGAATCAACTCGAGATGAGAGGTTAGTTCCTGGCTTCGTCTCCAGAGGAATACCACCTTACCACAAGCACGTCAAGAGGAGGCTTCTCTCAGCTCTAGGTATGTGAGAGGGACCCTGAGTTTGCGGCCTCAGGTGGAATGGACACTGCGATGCCCTGACGCGAAATAAGGCCGATATCCCTGCAGTGACTTGAATGCAGGCTCGTCTTGCATCTACCAAGACGAAAGGATGTCTGAATCGCCTGTGGAGACCACAGAGAAAAACCGAGTTCCCCACCTCTTCGCGACCGGAGGCCTCACATCCTTTGAAAACTCCAGAGGTACGCGGAGATCAGTGGCTCCAAAGGAGACGATGCCTGACTCCTCGTGAAACTTGATAGGAGTCCCAGGATTCCTGTGGCACGTGGAAAGGGACCCTTGGTCTCCCGCCTCAGCTGGAGAGGCGTCCCAATTGCCCTGCCAAGCCTCGAGGAGAATCCCGAGTTGTCCCTCGCAACTAGGCAGGAGTCCTGCCGTCGCTGAACAAACACGTGGGTGGAGGGGCCATCCCCGTCTTAACTCGAGAATATACCCCAGGTTCCCGCCGCAACTCGAGAAAAACCATGAGACTTCCCCCTCGCCGCGAGATGAGGCCCGATTCCCCTGCACTGCGTGCAGAGCAATTCCGTGTTGCACATCACACATGAAAGGAGACTTGACTTCCTTGATGGCACTCCAGAGAAACCCCAAGAACACTGTTTCAAGGCTAGAGGGATCCTGAGGTCACTGTAGCAACACGAAAGAGCTCCGTGGACCAAAAATCAACTCGAGATGAGAGGTTAGTCCCTAACTTCGACTCCAGAGAAATACCACCTAACCACAAGCACCTCAAGAGGAGGCTTCTCTCAGCTCTAGGTATGTGACAGGGACACTGAGTTTGCAGGCTCAAGTGGAATGGACACTGCGATGCCCTGACTGGAAATAAGGCCGGATATCCTTGCAGTGACTTGAATGCAGGCTCGTCTTGCATCTCCCAAGACGAAAGGATGTCTGAATCCCCTGTGGAGACCACAGAGAAAGACCTAGTTCTCCACCTCATCGCGACCGGAGGCCTCACATCCTTTGAAAATTCCAGAGGTACGCGGAGATCAGTGCCTCCAAAGGAGACGATGCCTGACTCCTCGTGAAACTTGATAGGAGTCCCAGGATTCCTGTGGCACGTGGAAAGGGACCCTTGGTCTCCCGCCTCAGCTGGAGAGGCGTCCCAATTGCCCTGCCAAGCCTCGAGGAGAATCCCGAGTTGTCCCTCGCAACTAGGCAGGAGTCCTGATGTCGCTGAAGAAACACGTGGGTGGAAGGGCCATCCCCGTTGTAACTCGAGAATATACCCCAGGTTCCCGCCGCAACTCGAGAAAAACCATGAGACTTTCCCCTCACCGCGAGATGAGGCCCGATTCCCCTGCACTGCGTGCAGCGCAATTCCGTGTTGCACATCACACATGAAAGGAGCCTTGATTTCCTTGATGGCAATACAGAGAAACCCCAAGAACACTGTTTCAAGGCTAGAGGGATCCTGACGTCACTGTAGCAACACGAAAGAGCTCAGTGGACCAAAAATCAACTCGAGATGAGAGGTTAGTCCCTGGCTTCGACTCCAGAGGAATACCACCTTACCACAAGCACCTCAAGAGGAGGCTTCTCTCAGCTCTAGCTATGTGAGAGGGACCCTGAGTTTGTGGCCTCAAGTGGAATGGACACCGCGATGCCCTTACACGAAATAAGGCCGTATATCCCTGCAGTGATTTGAATGCAGGCTCGTCTTGCATCTCCCAAGACGAAAGGATGTCTGAATCACCTGTCTAGACCACAGAGAAAGACCTAGTTCCCCACCTGATCGCGACCGGAGGCCTCACTTCCTTTGAAAACTCCAGAGGGACAGGGAGATCAGTGCCTCCAAAGGAGACGATGCCTGACTCCTCGTGAAACTTGATAGGAGTCCCAGGATTCCTGTGGCATGTGGAAAGGGACTCTTGGTCTCGCGCCTCAACTGGAGAGGCGTCCCAATTGCCCTGCCAAGCCTCGAGGAGAATCGCGAGTTGTCCCTCGCAACTAGGCAGGAGTCCTGACGTCGCTGAACAAACACGTGGGTGGAAGGGCCATCCCCGTCGTAACTCGAGAATATACCCCAGGTTCCCGCCGCAACTCGAGAAAAACCATGAGACTTCCCCCTCGCCGCGAGATGAGGCCCGATTCCCCTGCACTGCGTGCAGCGCAATTCCGTGTTGCACATCACATATGAAAGGAGCCTTGATTTCCTTGATGGCACTCCAGAGAAACCCCAAGAACACTGTTTCAAGGCTAGACGGATCCTGAGGTCACTGTAGCAACACGAAAGAGCTCCGTGAACCAAAAATCAACTCGAGATGAGAGGTTAGTCCCTGGCTTCGACTCCAGAGGAATACCACCTTAACACAAGCACCTCAAGAGGAGGCTTCTCTCAGCTCTAGGTATGTGAGAGGGACCCTGAGTTTGCGGCCTCAAGTGGAATGGACACCGCGATGCCCTGACTCGAAATAAGGCCGGATATCCCTGCAGTGACTTGAATGCAGGCTCGTCTTGCATCTCCCAAGACGAAAGGATGTCTGAATCCCCTGTGGAGACCACAGAGAAAGACCTATTTCCCCACCTCATCGCGACCGGAGGCCTCACATCCTTTGAAAACTCCTGAGGTACGCGGAGATCAGTGCCTCCAAAGGAGATGATGCCTGACTCCTCGTCAAACTTGATAGGAGTCCCAGGATTCCTGTGGCACGTGGAAAGGGACCCTTGGTCTCCCGCCTCAGCTGGAGAGGCGTCCCAATTGCCCTGCCAAGCCTCGAGGAGAATCCCGAGTTGTCCGTCGAAACTAGGCAGGAGTCCTGCCGTCGCTGAACAAACACGTGGGTGGAAAGGCCATCCCCGTCGTAACTCGAGAATATACCCCAGGTTCCCGCCGCAACTCGAGATAAACCATGAGACTTCCCCCTCGACGCGAGATGAGGCCCCATTCCCCTGCACTGCGTGCAGAGCAATTCCGTGTTGCACATCACACATGAAAGGAGCCTTGATTTCCTTGATGGCACTCCAGAGAAACCCCAAGAACACTGTTTCTAGGCTAGACGGATCCTGAGGTCACTGTAGCAACACGAAAGAGCTCCGTGGACCAAGAGTCTACTCGAGATGAGAGGTTAGTCCCTGGCTTCGACTCCAGAGGAATACCACCTTACCACAAGCACCTCAAGAGGAGGCTTCTCTCAGCTCTAGGTATGTGAGAGGGACCCTGAGTTTGCGGTCTCAAGTGGAATGGACACTGCGATGACCTGACGCGATATAAGGCCGGATATCCCTGCAGTGACTTGAATGCAGGCTCGTCTTGCATTTCCCAAGATGAAAGAATGTCTGAATCCCCTGTGGAGACCACAGAGAAAAACCTAGTTTCCTACCTCATGGCGACCGGAGGCCTCACATCCTTTGAAAACTCCAGAGGTACGCGGAGATCAGTGCCTCCAAAGGAGACGATGCCTGACTCCTCGTGAAACTTGATAGGAGTCCCAGGATTCCTGTGGCACGTGGAAAGGGACCCTTGGTCTCCCGCCTCAGCTGGAGAGGCGTCCCAATTGCCCTGCCAAGCCTCGAGGAGAATCCCGAGTTGTCCCTCCCAACTAGGCAGGAGTCCTGTCGTGGCTGAACAAACACGTGGGTGGAAGGGCCATCCCCGTCGTAACTCGAGAATATACCCCATGTTCCCGCGGTAACTCGAGAAAAACCATGAGACTTCCCACTCGCCGTGAGATGAGGCCCGATTCCCCTGCACTGCGTGCAGAGCAATTCCGTGTTGCACATCACACATGAAAGGAGCCTTGATTTCCTTGATGCCACTCCAGAGAAACCCCAAGAACACTGCTTCAAGGCTAGAGGGATCCTGAGGTCACTGTAGTAACACGAAAGAGCTCCGTGGACCAAAAATCAACTCGAGATGAGAGGTTAGTCCCTGGCTTCGACTCCAGAGGAATACCACCTTACCACAAGCACCTCAAGAGGAGGCTTCTCTCAGCTCTAGGTATGTGAGAGGGACCCTGATTTTGCGGCTTCAAGTGGAATGGACACCGCGATGCCCTGACTCGAAATAAGGCCGGATATCCCTGCAGTGACTTGAATGCAGGCTCGTCTTGCATCTCCCAAGACGAAAGGATGTCTGAATCACCTGTGTAGACCACAGAGAAAGACCTAGTTCCCCACCTCATCGCGACCGGAGGCCTCACATCCTTTGAAAACTCCAGAGGTACGCGGAGATCAGTGCCTCCAAAGGAGACGATGCCTGACTCCTCGTGAAACTTGATAGGAGTCCCAGGATTCCTGTGGCACGTGGAAAGGGACCCTTGGTCTCCCGCCTCAGCTGGAGAGGCGTCCCAATTGCCCTGCCAAGCCTCGACGAGAATCCCGAGTTGTCCCTCGCAACTAGGCAGGAGTCCTGACGTCGCTGAACAAACACGTGGGTGGAAGGGCCATCCCCGTCGTAACTCGAGAATATATCCCAGGTTCCCGTCGCAACTCGAGAAAAACCATGAGACTTCCCCCTCGCCGCGAGATGAGGCCCGATTCCCCTGCACTGCGTGCAGAGCAATTCCGTGTTGCACATCACACATGAAAGGAGCCTTGATTTCCTTGATGGCACTCCAGAGAAACCCCAAGAACACTGTTTCAAGGCTAGAGGGATCCTGAGGTCACTGTAGCAACACGAAAGAGCTCCGTGGACCAAAAATCAACTCGAGATGAGAGGTTAGTCCCTAACTTCGACTCCAGAGGAATACCACCTTACCACATGCAACTAAAGAGGAGGCTTCTCTCAGCTTTAGGTATGTGAGATGGACCCTGAGTTTGCGGCCTCAAGTGGAATGGACACCGCATGCCCTGGCTCGAAATAAGGCCGGATATCCCTGCAGTGACTTGAATGCAGGCTCGTCTTGCATCTCCCAAGACGAAAGGTTGTCTGAATCCCCTGTGGAGACCACAGAGAAAGACGTAGTTCCCCACCTCATTGCGACCGGAGGCCTCACATCCTTTGAAAACTCCAGAGGTACGCGGAGATCAGTGCCTCCAAAGGAGACGATGCCTGACTCCTCGTCAAACTTGATAGGAGTCCCAGGATTCCTGTGGCACGTGGAAAGGGACACTTGGTCTCCCGCCTCAGCTGGAGAGGCGTCCCAATTGCCCTGCCAAGCCTCGAGGAGAATCCCGAGTTGTCCCTCGCAACTAGGCAGGAGTCCTGACGTCCCTGAACAAACACGTGTGTGGAGGGGCCATCCCCGTCGTAACTCGAGAATATACCCCAGGTTCCCGCCGCAACTCGAGAAAAACCATGAGACTTCCCCCTCGCCGTGAGATGAACCCCGATTCCCCTGCACTGCGTGCAGAGCAATTCCGTGTTGCACATCACACATGAAAGGAGCCTTGATTTCCTTGATGGCACTCCAGATAAACCCCAAGAACACTGTTTCAAGGCTCGAGGGATCCTGAGGTCACTGTAGCAACACGAAAGAGTTCCGTGGACCAAAAATCAACTCGAGATGAGAGGTTAGTCCCTGGCTTCGACTCCAGAGGAATACCACCTTAACACAAGCACCTCAAGAGGAGGCTTCTCTCAGCTCTAGGTATGTGAGAGGGACCCTGAGTTTGCGGCCTCAAGTGGAATGGACACCGCGATGCCCTGACTCGAAATAAGGCCGGATATCCCTGCAGTGACTTGAATGCAGGCTCGTATTGCATCTCCCAAGATGAAAGGATGTCTGAATTCCCTGTGGAGACCACAGAGAAAGACCTAGTTCCCCTCCTCATCGCGACCGGAGGCCTCACATCCTTTGAAAACTCCAGAGGTATGCGGAGATCAGTGCCTCCAAAGGAGACGATGCCTGACTCCTCGTGAAACTTGATAGGAGTCCCAGGATTCCTGTGGCACGTGGAAAGGGACACTTGGTCTCCCGCCTCAGCTGGAGAGGCGGCCCAATTGCCCTCCCAAGCCTTGATTAGAATCCCGAGCTGTCCCTCGCAACTAGGCAAGGGTCCTGACGTCGCTGAACAAACACGTGTGTGGAAGGGCCATCCCCGTCGTAACTCGAGAATATACCCCAGGTTCCCGCGGTAACTCGAGAAAAAGCATGAGACTTCCCACTCGCCGTGAGATGAGGCCCGATTCCCCTGCACTGCGTGCAGAGCAATTCCGTGTTGCACATTACACATGAAAGGAGCCTTGATTTCCTTGATGGCACTCCAGAGAAACCCCAAGAACACTGTTTCAAGTCTAGAGGGATCCTGAGGTCACTGTAGCAACACGAAAGAGCTCCGTGGACCAAGAATCAACTCGAGATGAGAGGTTAGTCCCTGGCTTCGACTCCAGAGGAATACCACCTTACCACAAGCACCTCAAGAGGAGGCTTCTCTCAGCTCTAGGTATGTGAGAGGGACGCTGAGTGTGCGGCCTCAAGTGGAATGGACACTGCGATGCCCTGACTCGAAATAAGGCCGGATATCCCTGCAGTGACTTGAATGCAGGCTCGTCTTGCATCTCCCAAGATGAAAGGATGTCTGAATCCCCTGTGGAGACCACAGAGAAAGACCTAGTTCCCCACCTCATCGCGACCGGAGGCCTCACATCCTTTGAAAACTCCAGAGGTACGCGGAGATCAGTGCCTCCAAAGGAGACGATGCCTGACTCCTCGTGAAACTTGATAGGAGTCCCAGGATTCCTGTGGCACGTGGAAAGGGACCCTTGGTCTCCCGCCTCAGCTGAAGAGGCGTCCCAATTGCCCTGCCAAGCCTCGAGGAGAATCCCGAGTTGTCCCTCGCAACTAGGCAGGAGTCCTGACGTCTCTGAACAAACACGTGTGTGGAAGGGCCATCCCCGTCGTAACTCGAGAATATACCCCAGGTTGCCGCCGCAACTCGAGAAAAACCATGAGACTTCCCCCTCGCCGCGAGATGAGGCCCGATTCCCCTCCACTGCGTGCAGAGCAATTCCGTGTTGCACATCACACATGAAAGGAGCCTTGACTTCCTTGATGGCACTCCAGACAAACCCCAAGAACACTGTTTCAAGGCTAGAGGGATCCTGAGGTCACTGTAGCAACACGAAAGAGCTCCTTGGACCAAGAATCAACTCGAGAGGAGAGGTTAGTTCCTCGCTTCGACTCCAGAGGAATACCACCTTACCACAAGCACCTCAAGAGGAGGCTTCTCTCAGCTCTAGGTATGTGAGAGGGACCCTGAGTTTGCAGCCTCAAGTGGAATGGACACTGCGATGCCCTGACGCGACATAAGGCCGGATATCCCTGCAGTGACTTGAATGCAGGCTCGTCTTGCATCTCCCAAGACGAAAGGATGTCTGAATCCCCTGTGGAGACCACAGAGAAAGGCCTAGTTCCCCACCTCATCGCGACCGGAGGCCTCACATCCTTTGAAAACTCCAGAGGTACGCGGAGATCAATGCCTCCAAAGGAGACGATGCCTGACTCCTTGTGAAACTTGATAGGAGTCCCAGGATTCCTGTGGCACGTGGAAAGGGACCCTTGGTCTCCCGCCTCAGCTGGAGAGGCGTCCCAATTGCCCTGCCAAGCCTCGAGGAGAATCCCGAGTTGTCCCTCGCAACTAGGCAGGAGTCCTGACGTCGCTGAACAAACACGTGGGTGGAAGGGCCATCCCCGTCTTAACTCGAGAATATACCCCAGGTTCCCGCCGCAACTTGAGAAAAACCATGAGACTTCCCCCTCGCCGCGAGATGAGGCCCGATTCCCCTGCACTGGGTGCAGAGCAATTCCGTGTTGCACATCACACATGAAAGGAGCCTTGGTTTCCTTGATGGCACTCCAGAGAAACCCCAAGAACACTGTTTCAAGGATAGAGGGATCCTGAGGTCACTGTAGCAACACGAAAGATCTCCGTGGACCAAAAATCAACTCGAGATGAGAGGTTAGTCCCTAACTTCGACTCCAGAGGAATACCACCTTACCACAAGCACCTCAAGACAAGGCTTCTCTCAGCTCTAGGTATGTGAGAGTGACCCTGATTTTGCAACCTCAAGTGGAATGGACACTGTGATGCCCTGACGCGAAATAAGGCCGGATATCCCTGCAGTGACTTGAATGCAGGCTCGTCTTGCATCTCCGAAGATGAAAGGATGTCTGAATCCCCTGTGGAGACCACAGAGAAAGACCTAGTTCTCCACCTCATGGCGAACGGAGGCCTCACATCCTTTGAAAACTCCCCAGGTACGCGGAGATCAGTGCCTCCAAAGGAGACGATGCCTGACACCTCGTGAAACTTGATAGGAGTCCCAGGATTCCTGTGGCACGTGGAAAGGGACACTTAGTCTCCCGCCTCAGCTGTAGAGGCGTCCCAATTGCCCTGCCAAGCCTCGAGGAGAATCCCGAGTTGTCCCTGGCAACTAGGCAGAAGTCCTGACACCGCTGACAAACACGCGTGTGGAAGGGCCATCCCCGTCGTAACTCGAGAATATACCCCAGGTTCCCGCCGCAACTTGAGAAAAACCATGAGACTTCCCCCTCGCCGCGAGATGAGGCTCGATTCCCCTGCACTGCGTGCAGAGCAATTCCGTGTTGCACATCACACATGAAAGGAGCCTTGATTTCCTTGATGGCACTCCAGAGAAACCCCAAGAACACTGTTTCAAGTCTAGAGGGATCCTGAGGTCACTGTAGCAACACGAAAGAGCTCCGTGGATCAAGAATCAACTCGAAATGAGAGGTTACTCCCTGGCTTCGACTCCAGAGGAATACCACCTTACCACAAGCACCTCAAGAGGAGGCTTCTCTCAGCTCTAAGTATGTCTGAGGGACCCTGATTATGCGGCCTCAAGTGCAAAGGACACAGCGATGCCCTGACGCGAAATAAGGCCGGATATCCCTGCAGTGACTTGAATGCAGGCTCGTCTTGCATCTCCCAAGATGAAAGGATGTCTGAATCCCCTGTGGAGGCCACAGAGAAAGACCTAGTTTCCCACCTCATCGCGACCGGAGACCTCACATCCTTTGAAAACTCCAGAGGTACGCGGAGATCAGTGCCTCCAAAGGAGACGATGCCTGACTCCTCGTGAAACTTGATAGGAGTCCCAGGATTCCTGTGGCACGTGGAAAGGGACCCTTGGTCTCCCGCCTCAGCTGGAGAGGCGTCCCAATTGCCCTGCCAA